>NC_044984.1:29812332-30464565 GCF_008728515.1 Papio anubis
AAACTGGATCTCTCGTGCATTGCTAATGCAAATTAAAATGGTATAGCCACTCTCTAAAAACTAAATGTGCAGCTACCGTATGACCCAGCAATTGTACTCCTGGGCATTTATCCCAGAGAAATGAAAACTTATGTTTACACAAAAACCTGTACACAGGCCAGGCATGGTGGCTCACACCTGTAATCCCAGCACTTTGGGAGGCTGAGGTGGAAGGATTGCTTGAGCCCAGGATTCAAGGCCAGAACTGGACAACACAGTGAGGTCCCCATCTCTACCAAAAAATTTTTTTAATTAGCCAAGTGTTGTAGTGCATGCCAGTAGTCCCAGCTACTCGAGAGACTGAGGTGGGAGGATCACTTGAGCCCAGGAGGCCAAGGCTGCAGTGAACCTTGATCTTGCCACTGCACTTTAACTGGTGACAGAGCAAAACCCTAGGTGACAGAGCAAAACCCTGTCTCAAGCAAAAAAACAAACCAAAAAACCCTGCACACAATTGTTCATAGCACCTTTATGCATAAAAGCCAAAAACTGGAAACAGACCTGATGTCCTTCAATGAGTGAATGGTTAAACAATCTATGGTACAGCCATACGCTGAAATACTGTTGATACATGCAACAACTTCTTGAATCTCCAGAGAATTATACTGAATGAAACAAAGAAAGTTAATCACAAAGGGTTACATACTGCATGATTCCATTTATATAGCTTTCTTGAAATGACAAAATTATAGAAATGGAAAACAGATTCGTGGTTGCCAAGGGTAAAGAAGGGGGCTTGTAGGAAGAAGGGAAGTGGGTGTGGCTATAATAGGGCAACAGCGATGGAAATGTTCGCTATCTTGAATGCATCAGTGTCGATACTGGTTGTGATACTGTACTATGGTTTTATAAGACATTACCATGAGGGAAACTGGGTAAAGGGTATGTGGAATCTCTCTGTATTAGTTCTTACAACTGCATGTGAATCAACAATTACTTCAAAATTAAAAGTTTAATTGAAAAAAAACTCCGCACCACAATCCACAAGTCCGTGGAGCCATGAAGCCCAGAGCTGTGTGGCATGGACTTAGAAACAAAGACAAAAACAGGCCCTGTGGGTGAGCAAGAGGGAAGAAGCCAACTGCCCCACACAGGGTCAAAATAAATGTTCATTGATATTACATTTGCAGAAAGAAAAAAGGAAGGAAATCACCATCTGAGCTGATTTACAAAAGAATCTTCTTTCAGCCTGAATCCATCTGAAGCCGGAGATTCCATTCAACCTGGCACACATTCAGATAGCAAGTCTGCCTGGTACAGAAATCAGGCTCACACTGAGTAATTTGATCCATTTACTCCAAGTCAGCAGTTTGGACATATGTTTGCAATCTAAGGGCTTCCTGTGAGGTACACAGAGCCATAATAACATTTTTTACGGGAACTTTCTGGTTTTGGATGCCAGGCCAGACTGGAGTTGAAGACGTGGTTGGATGTAAACAAGAGTTTTAAAGGTCAGTTCTCTAGCCAGCAGGCTGGACTGTGTGGACCTTGACAGTGGGTGGGGAAACTGTTCTCAATGGGTTTTCTCATAAAAAGATGATTTGCATGTGTTTCCTTGTACCAGAGCAGAAAAATCCCACAGGACTTTTCCACGTTGCTTCTGTATCTGATGGAAGGCAGAGGAAGTGGCACAAAGCCAACACCCGCCCTTCAACCCCAATTCTCCCAGTCCAGCCCTGAGAGAAATGCTATCACGCTGGGTCCTATGTTAAGCAAAGCCACAGCCCCTCCTCTGACTGGGCCAGTACAGCTAAATAATAAATATCCTCCTCAACCCCATCAGTCTCTCTAATTCCTTAAAAAATCCCGCTACACTCCCAGCCCCTTGGAGAGCTGCTGCACCCTGCTCACCCTGGCTTTTGCACAGGGCCCATTTTACATGAGTCACTCCCAAAGGAACAATTCTCTTCCCAGTGTGCTCCTTAGGCATTTCAAGTGATTCTGTAAACCACATACTAAAAAAAGCAATGTTCTCATGTATTAATTTGACTAATATCCCATCAAATATGCCCCTACTGCTCTCAATTTATTCTACCAAACACAAGGATCTGGAAAAGCTCATTCTTTCTTACTCAACACTAGCACCCTTTTAGTAATTTCATCTCCTCCTTCTGCTGCAGGAAATAAAACTCGGAGTTTGAAGGGAACCTTTCCTTAAACTGTAGACACAAACACTGCCTCTGTCTCTGGCCTTTGACCAGGAGTCCTAAGCCCTCATGCCTCAGCCTCCAAAGGGCTGTCCTCAAAGGCCAGGGGCAAAGGAAAGTTGACTGACTAATTTGGCAAGAGGCTCTTGACCAGGGATTCCTAACTCATCTGTGGCCTCTCCAGCCCCCAAAAGTGGAAGTCTGTAGAATTATAGGGAGAGTATGAATATGCACGTCTTCCACATGTAAATTGATCTTTCTCATTTCCTATCTTTTTCTTCAACGGAGAATGGGGAAGGGTGCAGAGAGAAGGAAAGCACAAAACAGGATCAAGAAAGCAAACTGCCCAAATGACAGAAACCTCACACCAGAACGGTTGCTGAATTCTGAAGTCCTGGCTCCCAGCTCACAGGAGCCAATCTCACGTCCCAGTGAGTTGGGGGGAGTGTCTTCCTGAGCAGGTGAACGGGGCAGTGGTGTGGCTGCTCATCACCCCTCATCGCCATACTGTGAAGGTCACATGCAAGACAGGAAAAGCCATGGAGGAGATGAGGTGTGGGGCCAAGAACACTCAAGTTGGAGGTTCTCACTGTGGGCTCAGCTATGTGATTATATACTAGGGCAAGCCCATTGCCCTTCTGTGCCTCAGTTTCCTCATTGGTAGGATTCAAATGTTAATACCCATCTCAGGAAATGATTGTGAGGAGTCAGTGTTAGGAATGTGTTCTGCTGCAAGTAACAGAAAGTCCAACAACTACATCTAAACAAATTAGGAGTTTGTTGCTCTCACATAAGAAGTCCAAAGGTAGATATTCCAGGGCTCAAATACCTGTGCGATTCTTATTTATTCTAAAACCCACATTTTTTTCACATTTGAACATCTTTGGGAATCTGGTTGTATCTTAAAAACCTGTCAAGTTGTAGTTTAATTAACAGTATTTAATCTTTCCTAATGATACTTAAATACTGCTGTGTCTTATAATATTGCTTACGTATCCAATGAAGACAATATCGGGGCTAGACTCTTTCTAGTGTTTATCTCCTCCATTCTTAGTCTGTGGATGCCTTCCTGCATCTTCAAAACCTCATGCCTTGCCTCTTGGTTACAATATAGCTGCTGCATCTCCAAGAATCACATCCATATCACAGGCAGGAGGGAGAGAGAAGTGGGAAGAAGACGAAGGGTTTTCTTTTCCTGGACATCTTTTTTCTTTTAGTTAGAAAGAGATGCCCTCTCTACCAACTTTCACTTACATATTATTGGGCAGAACTATGTCACGTGGCCAACTACAGAGTTCTGGGAAGTTGAGTGTTTAGATTTCCAGGCTCTCTAAAAGAGGAAGGCAAGGGAGGAAGTAGGTGCTTGCTTGGGTACTGAGTGGGCCCACCTATTGTATCTGCCACTGTATTTAAAGTACCTAGGACAAGTATCTGGCATGTAGCAGATGCTCAAGAGAGAGAAATCCTGTACCTACTACACACACAGACACACACACACACAAATACACACACACACACACACACACACACGATTTCTTTTGGAGATGAGGGAAGCCAGCCCACCAAACAACTTCATCTCTTGAAACAGTACAATCACCACTCTATAGGAATGCAAATGAAGCTTACCCAAGAAAGAGTGATAAACACACTTCTACCCTTTCCAATTCTGCAGAGCCGTTTCAGTAGGCTCATGCACCAGAAGATTCTGGCACAAAATAAATAAACAAACAGTTTTGCTTTTCTCACACGTGAGGGTTTTTTGGTTTCCATCCACCAAGCTGAGGCTATCTCTCACTTCAGCTCTGCAGCAGCCACAGCCCTACAGGCCCTGCTTGGTCTCAGTGGGAAGCATTTACAAGCTGGCATCTGTGAGCCATCCTCACTTCAAATCTGTGAGCAGGGGATAAGCATTTCTATTTGCCAAAACTGCATCTCAGAGAACTTAGGAACATCTTCAAGGTCATCCAACTGGTAAGTGAGGAGCAAAGACAAACTGGGGTCGTTCTGGTGCCGGTACCCTTCCTTGATGTCTCCTTGCCCCACTGAGGGATTGCTTTCTGTTTAACTCTCAGTTTTAGGCCAAAAAAGTCAGGCATCTCCCCAACATCAGAATCCCATGGAAGGGTTGTTATAGTGATGATAGAAAGTGGAGGCACTCTAGGGTTTTCTCTGCCCCTCTGCTCCCAGGCAGGCCTGGGGGTCTGCCAGCCTCCTTGAGACTCTCTAAAGATATCTGGGCAGCAGAGTCAATCCCTGGGGGCTCAACTAGGAACTCCAGGGACTGTGTGCTTCCTTCTACTCCATAGATGGGAGACACTGCGACTTCTGCAAAGAGGAGGCAATGCCCAAGGTCATAACAGGAGTGAGAACCTGTGTGAGGACCAGACCAAGGGCTTCATGCTGCCCTCTCTCTGGGGCCCAGGGCTGCACTGGCTCCTGTTTTGTCCTTGATTAGAGATACCAGCTCTCAGACTTCTCAGGGTCACAGAGAGCAGGGCTGGGCTTGGAGGGGAGGGGTTGGGAGGGAGAGATTCTGAGGTAAGACGGTGAGTCCCTGGGCAAGTATTTGTTTAAAGAGCAACAGGAGAAGGGAGTGAAGTGGGGAAGTGGTGGAAGTGTGCAAATAGCCATGGTCCTTGGCCATTTTTGAGACTTCATCAGGGAGGCCTACCCTGACCCTCATGATCTAAATGAGCCCTCTACTTCATTATTTCCTCTGTTCTTTTCCATTATAGCACTCATTACCATTTTTGACTGCCTATTTCTTTGTGTGTCTTTTCTTTTTCATGTCTGTCCAGGCCACTAGGCTCTAGAGTCCATAAAGGCAGGAAAGACATTGGCTGTCCATTTGCCCAGGACCCAGCAGTGCCTGGCATATAGTAAATGCTCAACAAATACATAATGAGAAAATGGTTTTTTGTTTTTTTTTTTTTTTAAACATTCCTGATTCAGCTTGGACATTGATATGAACCAAAATACATGACCATTGAATAGCTGCAACTTGTGTCTGTGAGTAATCACCATTAGGTACAAGTTTAAAACAAAAGTAATTTATTATAAAAATACTTTTTTGATCATGTGTGATTTTTTTTAGTGCTGAGGCAGATAATAAAAGATCAGGCTGGGTATTGTGGCTCATGCCTGCAATCTCAGCACTTCAGGAGCCTAAGGCAGGAGGATCACTTGAGCTCAGGAGTTTGAGACCAGCCTGGGCAACATGGCAAGACCTTGTTTCTACAAAAAAAAATTAAGATTAATGTATTTTCCAATAGACATGAGCTAATTAAAAGATTATTTCTGATCTTATTATTTCACATATTTACTTCACGGTGTAATGATCAAGTCTGGCACATAATGATTGTAGTCTGTCTTTCTTTTGTGTAGAAAACGATATTAAAGGGATTTTTATTTTGCTCCTTTGACATGAGAACATAGGGTAGAAGGTATCTTTGAGCCTCGTAAGGGACCAAAAATCCCCCGGCTCACTATACACAGCCTCAGAGGGTACCGTTCCTACTGCTGTTCAGGTGAAAGGCACCCTGGAGTTGGGCAGGGTGCAGCCTGCACAGCCTTGCAGGAGCAGCCTTGTGAAAATCCAGGCATGACAGCTCATCTCCCTGTTTTTACTCTTGCCCCTTTCTTTTCTTCCCATGACATCCAGAATGATCTTTTCAAAATTTAAGTGAGAGCATGGGATTTGTCTCCTTGAAATCCTCCAGTGACCTCTCATTGTATTGAAAAAAAAATAGCCGGGCGAGGTGGCAGCGCCTGTAGTCCCAGCTACTCGGGAGGCTGAGGCCGGAGAATGGCGTGAACCCGGGAGGCGGAGCTTGCAGTGAGCTGAGATCCGGCCACTGCACTCCAGCCTGGGCGACAGCGCGAGACTCCGTCTCAAAAAAAAAAAAAAAAAGAAAACAAAAACAAAACCCCTCTCCCTGGCCCTCGGGTCACATAGTATCTGCCCTTCACCTGTATCTCCTGCCTGTTGCTTACCTCCCCTTTCGCCTTTGCTCGCTGAACTCAGGTTCTCGGTTAGCCAAGTTCATACCTGATTCAGGGGCTTGCACCTGTGTGCCTTCTTCCTGAACTTGCTCTCCTACCTGGCTTCCTACCTTTGACCAAACTTCATTGGTGTATTAGTCTGCTTTCACACTGCTATAAAAGAACTACCTGAGACTGGGTAATTTATCAAGAAAAAAGGTTTAATTGACTCAGAGTTCCGCATGCCTGGGGAGGCCTCAGGAAACTTACAGTCATGATAGAAGGCAAAGAAGAAGCAAGGCACATCTTACATGGTAGCAGAAGATAAAGAGTGAGATGGGGGTGAACCATCACACACTTAAACCATCTGATCTCACGAGAACTCACTATAACAAGAACATCATGGGGGAAACTGCCCCCATGACCTAATCACTTCCCACCGGGTCCCTCCCTTTACACGTGAGGATTACGATTCAAGATGAGATTTGGGTGAGGACACAAAGTCAAACCATATCAACTGGCTATTTGCTTCTCATCACTCAGATCTCATCCCCAGGAGAGCTCTTCCCTGACTCTGATTCTGACCTGCACTCCTCAGTCACCCTCCATGACATCTCTGCATCTCTTCTCTCCATAGAACTCATCACTATCTGATATGTCCTTGTTTCTCTGTGTTTAGTCACTCATTATCTGTGTGCTCCACTAGACTTCAAGCTCAGTGAGAGCTGTGGCACTATCTACGTTGTTCTTTGCTGCACTTTCAGTGCTGACAACAGTGCCAGGCCCATAGTAAGTGCCCTTGAAACATTTATTAAATGGAGGAATGAAAATCCACAAGGAGACTTGGTGGTGGTGGCTCCGCAGCCTGGCTTGCTGACCAACTAGGGGAGTCCATCTGAGAACTCGAGAACCAACAGGAGCCTGTTGCCCTGGAAAGAGTCAAGAAGTCAAGAGGCCTGAGTCTACTGCCTTTTCTTGTTGCAGCCATTAGCCTCTCTCTCTCTCTCTCTCTCTCTCTCTCTGTCTCTCTCGCTCACTCTCGCTCTCACTCTTACTCTCTCTCTCTCTCTGTCTCAGGACTTCCATTTCCTCATCCGACTTGTGAGGCAATTGAATTGGGAGGTCTCTGAGGTCAGAGGGTGGGAGTCTTTGGGGTAGCCAAGTCCCTAACTCTCCAGAGCCACTGCAAGTCCTGAGCCTGGGGTTGGGCCAGACCCCACACATAGGCTTCCAAGAAGACACATTTGCAAAGCCTGTGTGCTGGCCCCACCCCCAAGGCTTCAGAAACAGGTGCTTGAGACAAAATGAGGAACGTGATGGGAACTCTGTGATTGAAGAGAGTGTGTGGGTTTGACTTGTGGGCCCCGTACTCAACAATCAGCCCGATGTGAGTGGGTCTCCCACTGCCTCAGCTGCTGGCCTCCACTCTCAGCCTGTATCCCATGAGAGTCTGGCTGATTTTCTGACTCTTCATTAGCACAAATCCAGCAGTGCCAATGTGGTATCTCCAGACAGAGGCCAAGCTGGCCCTCAGCACTGCCGACTGGGGAGCAGATAGACCTTGCTGCCATTTCCTCTCCCCACCCTCCTGGGTTCGGCTCTGCCACGCCTTAGAGTAGGACTAGGGAATGGCCAGAGGGCAGCTCGGGGTAGATGGGAAAAGATCTGCTGCAGACCTGAATGAAAGGAAGGAGTAAGGCACACACATGACCACAGGAGGGAGGCGGAGGCTCCAGAGGCTATTCTGCCAACACCTGACCATGTGACATCATCTCCCTCTCTAGGGATCATCCTGATTGTGAGATCAGACTAGGTGACCTCTAAGCCATCGCCCAGTGCTAGAATGTTCAAGTTCTCATTAAGTGCTAATTTCTAAAACCGCGCTCATCACATATGTGCTATGTAGGAAATAGGGCAGGGAGGGAGATCGCAGGAATTCCTGTCTGATAAGAAGGAAGTGCATTGGTCAGCAGACTCCGGCCTTTCTTTCCACGACAGCACACTTGATGAAGGCTAATTGAGAGTTTAACACACTTCCAGGGATTTTTGTGGACTTCAGCACAGATGCAAAGGATCCAGGGCTATGCATGATTCTTGGAGGCTGGGGATTAGGGATTGGGGTGACAGCTATAATTTTCACCATGTCACACTAGTGTATTGGACACCACATTTAAGAGCCACTTAAATCTGCACCAGCAGACCAGATTGGAAAATTTATGTTAACAAGGCTATAGACTAGGCCCAAATCATGTTGCATACCATTAGCAGAGTGTCTTGATGGTTTTATAATTTATTCTACATGTATTCAGTTCTGTTACTGTCCAGCATTATACTAAGTGCTAGGGAAGTAAAGATGAATGGAATCCAACCCTTGCTCTCTAGCAGTTCCCAAAGAACCTGCTGTGGTACCGAAGATTGTCCAAGCCAGAGCCCACACCATTAGTCCAAATGATACCTTTTGCGTAAATTTGTAAAAGGCCTGCCTTTGGGACGGATGCAGTCCAGGGTGCACACAGCCAGGTGAGCACATTAAACTGACCATTGGTCCCCATTTTTCCCCTCAACTGAGCACCCTGGTGCAGTCAACAATCTGTGCAACTGATCCTGGGGCGGTCATGGTGGGCTGCCAAATTTCAACTAACATCTAACGTATATTTTCATCCTAATGGAATATACATGTTAGCAATGCCTGTCAAATGGAGCACAGACCCAAACAAGTCATATCACAGTGGAGCGTGGGGTAAGCTGGCTGTGATGTGAGGTGAGAAATGTAAAATCTGGCCAACTTGGTGTTTACTGGAACATAAAAAACTGTAACAGAACAGAAAACCAGTATTAAAGGGAGACCAAATGATAGTGTGATAATAGTTGGATGCTTTTATAGTTGCTTTGAAAATCATTTATACTGCAGTAGTAATTGTATTGTAATTATTCCTGACTTGTTTAGTGTGTTTTAGTATTTTAATGCTGTGATGTGTGCACACACACACACAACAAAAGTTGGGAACCATCACTGTAGTGGTTCTAGTGGAAAAGAAGTATATAAAAAAATTCTATTCATTGATTAAGTTCTTCTTAGATATTGGAGATAAAAACAAGTCACTGAATTCTACCTAGAGAGGCCAGGGAAGACTTCCTAAAGGAGGTGATAACTAAGCAAAATTTGAAGATTAAATAGGAATTCAGCAAGCAGATGAGGGGAAAGGGCACTGGAAGCAATAGAAACCACTTGGGCAAATGTGTGAAAGAAAGACAAACTGTGTGTACTGAACTGCAAGCTGTGATATGGACTGGAGAGGAAAGCATGAAAAAGAGCATCAAGAGGTGAAGGTGAAGTCAGCTCACAAAAGAGTCCTACGGATGTGGCTGTGGTCCTAATCCTTCCCCGAAATTCAAACCTCCCACCACCGCCACCAATCCTGAAGTAAAGGTAAGAATTTTCCCAAGATACACGTGATGTATTTTTGCTTTGGGCTCAGCAAAATGCCACAAGCTTTAATCTTTTAACTTGGGTAGAAAATATATAACACTAGATAGGTGTTTCGTAGAAATACCAAAGACTAGTACAAAATGAAAATGTGGAGCCTCTTTTTCAAAAATTATTAAGAATTTCAAGACAGCAACAGCAGAGCATTTAATGAAGTGCTAGGCCCATCTAAGTGTGGGGCCTTGTGTAACTGCACAGATTGCATGCCCATAAAGTAGTTTTTGTCTGTAGTTGAGGGCAACCAGGAACAAGGAAGAAAGAAAGGGTTAGGTGGTGGGGAGATAGAGAGAAAGAGAGGAAGAGGGAGAGAGAAAGAGAAAGAGAGATTGAGATGCTAATTAAAGGCAGTCAAAATCCTTTATTTTAATTGAGCTTCCAAATTTTGTCCTCAAAGTATCCCTAGTAACAAGAAGGACCGTGCAGTATAGCAACCCTCCACAACCATATAATTTATTTGAGTTATGTCACTGAAAAATATTTTGCATGAATTCTTTATAATGATACATAGTGTTTATTTTAATATGAAAAGTGTTTTTAGTAAGGTGACTGGTTATGAGATAAATATACAAAAACTTGTATCTCATAATGGATCAGGAGGTCAGAGTGCATACCCGCTTCTACATCTTCACCTACACAAAGTACTATGAAATAACAGAAATTATATTTTGAAAAAAATAGATTTATAATGTGGCTGGAAAAAGGAAGGATGCTACCTGTAGACTAGAAATATTGAAGTATGATTTTTTATAAAGATAGGACTGAATTGATTTTTTAAAAAAAGAGAGAGAGAGAGAGAAAGGGAAAAAAAAAACACACACACCAAGCCAAAACGAGTAGGAGGAATTACACAAGGCAAGAATAGTTCCAGAGCACCCCAAGTTAAGAGCGATGAGATCCACGTAAGGAAGAGAGCCTGGGATCTCAGTAACATCAGCTGAATACTTCAGAACAGCTGAGCCAGTCAGGCCTGTCCCCTTCCAGGCCTCCATTAACATGGAGCAATTTGTAAACAGGGTGTTTCCTCCTAGGCTCAAGATGTTGTCACTGTGCTCCAAAAGGGGAGTTCTGACTCAATAAATCTTGTGAGCTGGGGCCAACAGGCAGAGTAGGACCTTTGGTGCCATGGACTCCTGAGAGAGATAGAGAATCCCTGCCATGTGGTTCATGCTATCTGCAGACCCCACCTGCATAGACACCTCCCCATAATCGCTGGGAAAGGCAACAGAAATTGGTATAGGCAATAGTGATTTCCATTTGAGTTGGGAAAAGCATTGTCTTTGGATATCACAGCCTCTGCCCGTAGCTAGTTTTCACATATTTTTGAGATCTTCCTATGGTCAGGTGATTGATCAATTTACAAATATTGCATGACTGAAAAGAACATAAAATGTGATGTCAAAATGTTTCTTTTCTATAATTATTATACCGTATTTGTTATTTGTGTTCATTTAAATCCTCTTCACTGCTGTTCAATAAAAATACAATGAGAAACACATATGCTATTTTAAATTTTCTAGTCACCACTTTAAAATAAGCAAAAATAAACTGATGAGATTAATTTTGATAGATTTTATTTATCCATTTATTTTAGGTTGCAATCTTTTTTAACTTTTATTGTAGGTTTGAGGGTACATGTGAAGGTGTGTTACATATGTAAACTCATGTCACAGAGGTTTGTTGTACAGATCATTTCATCATCCAGGAATTAAGATCAGTAGCCAATATTCATCTTTTCTGCTCTTCTCCCTCCTCCCAATCTCCACCCTCAAGAAGACCCCAGTGTCTGTTGTTTCCTTCTTTGTGTTCATAAGTTCTCACAATGTTAATAGGTTTTATTTAACTCATATCTAAAGTATGATCTTTTCAAAATATAATATTTAAAATATTAGAGCTATTTTACTTTATTTTTTCATACCAAGTCTTTGAAATCCAATATACGTTTTATATTTTATAGCACATTTCAACGTGGATTAGCCATATTTGAAGTATTAAATAACCTAGTGATGATTGACTATACTGTGTGGCTAGTGGCTACTATATTAGAAAATGCACCTCTCAATCCTTGGTTATTTTTTGTTTACTTGTCCTATCATTTTTGCTTTATACATTTTGGAGCTATGCACAAAGGTTCACTGGTGGACTTGAACAAAATCAAAAAAGTCTTTTTTGGCCAGGCATGGTGGCTCAGGCCTGTAGTCCCAGCATTTGGGAGGCCAAGGTGAGCAGATCACTTGAGGTCAGGAGTTCGAGGCCAGCCTGGCTAACATGGTGAAACTCCACCTCTACTAAAAATACAAAAAATTAGCCGGGCGTGGTGGCATGCACCTATAGTCCCAGCTACTCGGGAGGCTGAGGCAAGAGAATGACATGAACCCGGGAGGTAAGGCTTGTAGTGAACCGAGATCATGCCACTACATTCCAGCCTGGGCAACAGAGCGAGACTCCATCTCAAAAAAAAAAAAAAAAAAAAAATTAGCCAGGCATGGTGGCAGGCACCTATAATCCCAGCTACTCGGGAGGCTGAGGCAGGAGAATTGCTTGAACCTGGGAGATGGAGGTTGCAGTGAGCCAAGATCATGCCACTGTACTCCAGCCTGGGTGACAGAGCAAGACTCCATCTCTAAATAAACAAATAAATAAACAAAAAAATAAATAGTCTTCTTTGACCATTCATTATTTGGGCTTTGGATTCATTTTATCTTACATTAATATTGGCACATCTACTTCTTGGTGCCATCATTTCCTTAGTTAATATATCTTTTCCACTCCTTTATTTTGAAACTTTCTGTGTCGTTTTTTTATGGGTCCCTTTTAAGCAACATATAACTGCATTTGGTTTTGTTATCCAGAGAGTTGCCATCTTTTAATAGACACATTAACCTAATCATATTAATTCTAAATAGTGGCATATTTGGACGTATTTGTCCATATGCTTGTACTTTTTAGTTACTGTGCTTTCTTGTTGTTTCTTTTAATTTTTTCATTTCTTACTTTTGTTGGATTAATCAAGGTTTTAGGTGTCCTGGTTCCTTTTTTTTTTTACGTTAGCAGTTTAACATTTACACATCCTATTTCTATTCTTCCACTAGTTACCGTTAAGTTTTTTCAGCAGAAGGAAGCAGATTGTTTTATTTGCAATGATGTGTGATTGCCACTTGATGACTACTTTATCTTATCCATTTTTGGTTATCGTTACCCTTAATTTTAACTAATTTTAAGTTATACATATATTTTCTCCCTGTGAAAAAACTAAGACATTATAGGTTTGGTCAAATTCCTCTGACTGCATCCCCAATCCCAGTCTCTTCTCAAGAAGTAACAACTATATTTAAGTTTAAAACATTTTTGACTTTTTATGTGTGTATATATACATACATACACATGTATGTATACATGTGTGTATGTGTGAATATGCCTATATATACACACACATATGTATGTATACATGTGTAAGTGTATGTGTGAATATATCTATACGAGTGTGTGTGTGTTCAGCTACCAAAAGAAATACTTTCTGTGATACATTTTTTAAGAATTTGCCATAAAGAATAATTGAATAAGTAGGCAAGTACATATACGAAAGAATGTTTCACAACAACATCATCAAAAAAATTTTTTTAATTGAAAACATCCTGGCCAGGAGTGTGGCTCATGCCTGTAATCCCAGCACTTTGGGAGGCCGAGGTGGGTGCACTACCTGAGGTCAGGAGTTCAAGCCCAGCCTGGCCAACATGGTGAAACCCCGTCTCTACTAAAAATACAAAAATTAGCTGGGCATGGTGGTGCGTGTCTGTAATCCCAGCTACTCGGGAGGCTGAGCAGGAGAATCAACGTGAACTCGGGAGGTGGATGTTGCAGTGAGCCGAGATCAAGCCACTGTACTCCAGCCTGGGCCACAGAGTGAGACTTCGTCTCAAAAAAAAAAGGAAAGAAAAGAAAACATACTAAATATTCATTAGTAGGGTATTGGTTAATACCTATTAATTGGTTAATAAAGTGTGGTATATCCATACATTACATTTAAAATGATGTAACATAGTCTTAAATCCATTGACATAAAAAGCTGACTAGAATATAGTCTCAAATTTTAAAAAAAATTGGATTACAAACACATACTCACAAACACACACAATTAAAAGATAGTCACCAAAATCCAGTAATATAGTGGTTATTTCTGATAGGTAAGAGTCCAAGTGGTTTTTACTTTCTTATTTAATATTTTATACTGATCAAATTGTCTAAAATGAGCATAGATAGATGTTACATTTTTGAAATTCTTTTTTAAACCTATTCCCTTCTTTCCAAAAAATCTTAGATAAAATCTTAAATAGAATAGTTGCTCCAGGGAAATTCATGATGTTTACCCAAAGGCTTCTCTTCCTTCCCAATATGTGACTTTGGGTCCAGAGAACCTGTGTCCTTACAGAAGCAGGCTTTAGAAAGCTTCCTGGAGAAGATGAGAGAGGATTAGCAGTGTGCTACATGTAGAAAAAAAAAATCCAGCTGTAAGTAATTGTCATTTTGTATGTTATTTATATATTTGCTCGGCTGTCTCTACTTATGTTTCCTGTATACTACATATGTTTTTCTGTTTTGCCCTCACTAATGTTCTCCCGGGAAAGAACCAAGCTCTTTCATGCAGAATGCCAAGAGAGCACGGATATTTGAACAATGCTTTTGACACTGCTAATGAAGATCAATATTTCAAGCACTAATTAGTGCAACTAATGTTCTTGGTGTGATTGGAAGTATGCCTGAAAACAGTTGAAAAATTCCTACTTGTAACATCTTTCTCATGGGAATTATACCTGAGGCTGTGAGGTTCAATTCCGCAGTCATTTCTTTACCTATTAAGCACCAGATATTATTGCGAAAATCGTCAGGGTCAGTCATCAAGTTCATAGCCAAATGCAGGTGGAATTAAAGCTAAGCCTAACTGATCAATATTTAACATCTGGTCATTCCTCAGTCCTTCTAGAAGAAAGATAGATGCTAACAAAAGGCTTTTTAGCTCTATTTTTCACATGGATTAAAAAACCAAGGCGAGTTTTCACTTTCTAAGAGAGTAGAAAGAATCTTAGGAGGAGTTTCTCCCCATTTTAAAGATAGAGAAGCAGGCTGAGTCAGACCAGCTGTATCTGATGTGTATCCTGAAGGGAATGTTTTCTATTAATATCTCCAAGAACCTAGCTGATCTTCCTCAGAATGGCCCAGTCAGGAGTTTATACAAAGAGTACACATTAGGGCCATATCAGGACAGCAGCTTAACCAAGCATGGATGTCAGGGAGGCAGAAGTAGCTTCATTTCCTTGCAACCCTCCTAGGTAGTGACTAGAACTTCTTTTGAAAGACAAGCGTATGCTCAGAGGATGGAGAAAAGCAAGTTTTACAGTTCCTGACCTATGAGGGTTTACTGTACAACCTGAATGCCAGGTTAACGTGCCATATATTCTAGGGATGCCAACAATAACAGAACATTCTCCTCACTGTCGTGTGTGTGTGTGTATGTGTGTGCGTGTGTGTGTAGCCACCCACAAAACAAAAGATGGTATTTTCTATGACTCCATTTCTAGGAATGGATATAGATACTGTTGTTGGGTAGAGAGGCTATCAGGCCCTGTGCTGGCATGGAGCAGGGTCTCACAAGATCTACACTATATCACCCAGTTACAACAGATGTAGGTCATTTCAGATCACAAACAAGGAAGTCTAAGTTGGTTTTTCTGGGTTTTTTTTTCTAAATTTCTAAAGGAATATCTACAAACTCCATTACTACTGCATCCATTGACAGATCTCCCTATCAGATACAAAGGCAGGGAAATGGTGCCAGAGCATGGCCTAAAAGCAGAAGCTGCCAGCACCCCGCTGGGGACAGAAGATAAGCTACAGGCCTGAATATGGGGCCGTCTTAGTCAATTTGTGTTGCTATAAAGGAATATCTGAGGCTGGGTAGTTTATAAAGAAAAGGACTTTATTTGGCTCATGGTTCTACAGGCTGTACAGGAAGCATGGTGATAACATCTGCTTCTGACAAGGGCCTCAGGAAGCTTCCACTCATGGGGGTTGGTGAAGGGGAGCCGCATATGCAGATCACAAGTTGGGAGAGGTGGCAGAGAGTGTGGAGGAGGTGCCAGGCTCTTTTCAACAACCAGTTATCACAGGAACTAACAGCAATAACTCACTCTTGCAAGAATGGCACCAAGCCATTCATGAGGGATCCACCCCCATGACTCGAACACCTCCTACCAGGCCCCACCTCCAACACTGGGGAGTAAATTTCAACATGAGACTGGGAGGGGACAAACAAACCATATCCAAACTATAGCGGAGGCATAGGTCTCCAGATCTGGGATCCAAACTCTCCTTTGGGGGATTTCACTAAGCCCCTTCCATTTTTTTTTTTTTTTTTTTCCAAATAAGGGATTACCCTCCCCATTTTGCTAATGCAGGAAATACAGGACCCAGACTTAGCCACATCCTAGTGTTTGTGACTCAACCAATGCTCCATGCTCATGGGAAGCTGCTAAAATGGGAGCCTGTACAAACAGGAGTTGTCCTGTTCATTCTCACAGCACCATCCATTCTATCTCTGGAGTACCCAACCTGGTAGAGAATCCTCCCTCCTCATACAACCACAGAATAAGAATCAAAATGGAATACTTCCAACTCCTGTCTCATCTTCCTCATGCCTTTTCCAGTCCAAGCTGAATTCCCATCTCTGTTTTCCTAGATGGTAGATTCTCAATCTTCCCCCTCGCCTTCTTCAAGTATGTTTTGTGAAATAAGATGGAATAGGTTAGGATCTTGTTAGCGGGGCAATGCTGGTAGGAGAAGAGGTCCATTCCTTCAAAAAAGGTGAGGACAAAAGCAAGCCAAAATCAAAAGTCTAGGAATTAGAATTCTAGGCCTGTGTGTTCTGATATGGTGGCCACTAGCCCCGTGCAGTGACTGAGCACTTGAGATGTGCCACATGCAACTGAAGGGCTGGATTCTCTATTTCATTTAATTTTAATTAACATAAATTTAAAAATCGATCATTTGATTCTATTGTTGGAAAGCAAAATTATGTATGTGGCAACGTAGGCTTGTAAATCTATTTCCTCAACCATAAATGTTATGAAATCTAAATACACATTGAATATTTCCAATGAAAATGTAGCGTCTGAATGTAGATGTGCAATACACATAAAATATAACCGGAGTTGGAAGACTTAGTAGGAAAAAATGTAAAATATCTTATCGTTGATTTTTCATATTGACACACGTTGAAATGATATTTTAGATATACTGTGTTAAATAAAATATATCATTACAATTACTTCCACCTGTTTCTTTATATTCATTTTTAAACGTGGCTCATGGAAAATTTTTAATGACATATTATATTTCCATCGGTTCTCCACTGTAGATGTTTAATGTTACTGGGGATACTACTAGAGAGGGAATATCCTAGCCCAGAGCTTCATTCATCACTCACCCTCTCCTACTGCTAAAAACGTCACTCTAGGCCATTTTCCAACTCTCTCTTTCCTCATTGCTGTTTCAATGTTATTAACTTTGGTGAATGCTGACTTCCCCTCACCCTTACCCTCTTCCAGCATTCCTCCCCTCCTCCAGCCTACTCTACTCTTCTTTCTTACTTCTGGCTTTTGAAAATCCATCTTCTACTACGAATAAGCTTCCTCTTCACTCCCCATTCCCCAGGCTCTTTCCTTCACACCACCTTCTCTGAGTTTTTCTGACCATCCCTGTCTGTTTAAACGGCTCCCTTAGAGGCCAAGGGGAGAGGCTTTGGGGCCTGTGCTCATTCAGGCCTCCCTCCCACTGTCGCTGCTTGACCTCCACTCCCGCAGGCTCTTGCAGGGTGGATTTTACCTCAGTCCCACCTTTTCTTTGTTTCCCTCGCCCTTTCTCAGTGTCCCTGTACCTCCGAATGGATTTCTAGGAAACAGACTCTGCACAGAGATGGAGGTGGTATGTGGGAGGTCTCCTGGGAGGTACTCTTGGGGACAACACCTTGAGAGAGTGAGGGAAACAGGATTCGGCAGAGAATGAACTTGAACTGTGCTGCTTTCCACAGAGGCCTCGGCGGATCCTTTGGGAAGTTATGGAGCTGGGGTGGCCCTTCAGGGCCCTCCATAACGGAAGCAAAGAGGTGAACCTTTGTATCTCCCCATCAACCAATTGGATCCGAGATACAGATGCACCCCCAAGGAGTGGCAACCTGGTTTATAAAACCCACCACTCAAATAGTTATCTTGAACTAACCCACAGATCTCCTAATTTCTAAATCTAAACCAGTTTTTTTGGGCGCCCTCCTCCTTGGTGTCCCTGCAGCCCGGGCCCCCACTGAACGTCCCTCTTCTCCTGAGTCCTGTCACCCTGCACAGTCCTGACTCTCCCTCATGGTTTCTCCTGATGGTTTCCGTTCCTCTCATGGGCTCCTTCTAGGTAGACCTAGGTTCTGTCTTCAGCCCTGTTCTCTCTACCTTTTCTACCCTCTCCCGCCACCTCCAACTTCTTTCCAGATGATTCCAAAATTCACAGCCTCTCCTGTGAACTCCAGAATCACCTTTCCAATTGCATTTGCTGGATATCTGCCCCTGGAAGAAGGTGGCCTGCTTCTCCAATCCAACTTGCCCCACACTAAACCCAGTCACATCACTCCAGGTGCTCCTCCAGACTTCCACAATGTTACAGCCCCAGTGTGCGCCTCCTGCACCACACACTCTGTAGACTCTCCTTTGCTGCAGCTTCCGCATTCATCCCCCAGTTAAAGTCTTCATCTCACCGGACTATTGGAATCATCTCCTTCCCGGGTGGCCCCTCTGCGAAGCCCTTCTCAGCAGTCAGCTGGGGTATTTAGAACGCTGGTGCTCCCGGTGCAGAGGCTTTGTCAGCGTTCCCTGCCTCCAGTGGCTTCCCTGGTCTAGCAACCTGGTAAATGGGTAATCTTCCTCACTGCAGCTAAGTTTCAAAAGAACACGGTTGGATAAGCACAAGGCCCTGGTTACTTTGGGAAATACATAATCCATGCCCCACTGTTAGGGCCGGTCCCGTTAGGGCCAGCTGTGCATCTTCACAAGGGCTCAGCAGGAGCAGATGGACTCTACTCCCTGCTCTTCCTTTTTGCTTCTGATTAGAGAGACCTTGATTCTCCCTGGGGCCCAGGAAATGTAAAGCTGATGCTCCACAGGACTCTGACAGGGACAGGGCAGTGATGGGGGTGGTGAGGAAGGGGGATGGATAGGCTCTCTCTTATCAGACAAGCTTGTCCCTAGAGTTCCTGGAAACCCCCAAAGGCCAACCTCTCCCAGGGGCCGACAAACGTAGAGGGCAGGGGGACATAAGCGGGGAGCTGCGGAGGGCGGGAGTTTGAAAGTCGCTCCACCGCCCCCTAGTCGATTCTTTTGCCCCGCCCCCCGCAGGGATCCCCCCGGCAACCGCACAGCTGCCTCGGACTCTGACTTAATTCCCTCCGCGTGCTCTGAATCGCAGAGAGGCAAACTCCCAAACAAAGAGCCGGCAGCTAGCGTGCGGGGCTCCTGGGCGCGTCCTGCCGGCTGGGCTGGGAGAGCCGGCGCCGGGGCGTCGCGGCGGAGCGCGGGGCGGGGCGGCGAGAGGGAGACGCTAAAGCCGGCAGGAAGCCTCCGTGGGCGCGGGGGCGCGGGCCGTGCTGCCCGCAAGCTGACCTTCCCGGGCTGGGAGGGAAGAGCGTTGGCTGCGGGTGGTGGGCGGCTGGGCGGCCCTGGGAGCCGCCGCTCTCCGCCTCTCTAGGCGCAGCTCCCGTCGCCGCGTCCGGAGCCCCTGACCGGGTAAGTGTAGAAGCGCGCCTGGGAAGTGGGGGCGCCAAGGGAGAGGCTGGGGGTCTGGGAGAGGCGCCTCCACCTCCGCTGCCAGCCCCGCCCGCAGTCCCGAGCTAGACTGTTCCAAGCTTCCCCCGGGCGGGCAGAGGGAAGCCGGCTGGCGATGAGGAGTGGAGGAGGCAGGAATGCCTGGGACACTCGCGGGGCATGTGAGCAGGTATTGGTGTCTGCACGGAACACGCAGCACGGCGTCCGTAACTACGCGTCTGAGGCTGCGGGAGAGAACTCTGGGCCTCTGAGGGCCTCGTGCCGTCCAGCGTGCCCAGGGCATGTCTGTTCCTCTTGAAAATGTCATTCTTTGTCCACCCTGAGTTCGAGTAGCTGCCTCTTGTGCGTACACCAAGATGACAGACCCAGAGTCGCCTTAGCAAGACGCAGACAGGCCTTGGCAGCATACCCCATGCAACGAAGGGGTTGCTAAGTGCTGGCAGCTGCTGTATCTGGTACACATTGCTTTCAGAGGGCCTGTGCAGGGATGTCCACGTGTTCTGGGCCTGTCTGTGTATTTGTGACAACATGGCTGTGTAGGCCCTGTCACTTGTGTTTTCGTGCCCGTCCTTGCACGTGCAGTTGGGCGACTCCATGTGGAAAGAAGGCATGGAAGGTTCTGGGGTGTATCCTTTTCACTAGCGTTATGTGCAGTGTGCACATGTGTGAACGGGCTGGAAAGTATGTAAGGGAGGCAGCTCAGTTGGTGTTGGTGGGACAGCATCTTAACTTGAGTCTAAGCTGCTGTGTGTGCAGGAGGAATAAGTGTTCCAGAGGTTTCCAGTTCCTAGCAAGTATTGTGAGGTGAGGGTGGGGGTGGGGGGTGAAGAGAAGAGGCAGCTTATGGAAAAACTCCTAAGTGCACTGTGGAGCATAGGGTGAGTGCAGGAGAGCGTGAAGAAGAGAATGAGGGTGGTGTTAGGCAAAAGTGGATGATCTGTGTTCGATTTGTGGGCAGCTGGATTGTAGTGGAAAGCAGCAGTTAGAGGCTGGAGACAGGTTTGAATCAGAACTTAATGGTTGTCACTGTGTCAGTAGCATTGTTCCCTGGACAGATAGGTCATCTGGGGCTCAGTTGCTTTGTGCGCAAAATGGGACTAATAACCGCTGGCCCCACCTGTCTCCCAAGGGACTGGAGGCTCCAATTAATGCCTGGAAATGCTTTAAGACTCCTAGGGTGAGGGGGCACTACTGGCCCACAGGGGCCAAGTTGGTGGTCTGGCAAGTGCTTAGGTGGTCCAGAGCCGTTTGGTTTGTGGGTACCAGAGGGAGGCATTTGTGTGCTCCTTCCCACGATATTCAGCATAATAGGAATTTTACACCCACGTTTGGACTCATGTGTAAAATATATACAGGCCTGTGTGATTCCCCGTAGTTCTTGTGTGAGTGCCTGCTGCAGAACAAGAGGCAAACTGGCTTTGATGTCTTTAGGTCTCCCTAGAGCACCTTGACTTTCCAGAGAGCCCTCTTTCAGATGAGCCCGGGACGTTTATAACCACCAACTTGCTTTTCTCTTTATGCCACCAAATGAAGCGGTAAGGAGCACCCTTCACAGTTTGCAGCCAGGGAGATAGGAGATGAAGAAGCTTTCCCAGCTAAGGTCATAGGTCTGGAGTGTCCACCACCGAGTTCTGTCTCTTGGGTTACAGCGCCTTCAGACCCAAGACCAACCCTGGACTGGGCTGAAGAAGGAGGGAGGCATCAAAAGTCATGCACAGACGGCACCGAATTCCAGGATGTAGTTGGGTGGTTTGTCCAGCCTCGGATGTCACCTGTCACTGAGACTTTTTTGCATGTGGTTGCTGTTTAGTAGTGTTTGTAAAAGGAAAGATCCTTGGTGGGAGATGCCGGCAACCCAGGTCAGGTCCTGGCTCAGCTCCCTGCCTGGGGAAGGTCACATCACCTCTCTAGTTCTGCTTCCTCTTTGGTCCAAATCAGGGCAACTTTCCAGATTATCATTCTGATTTCAACTGTGTTTTGCTTCCTCAGAGAGACCTTTCTGATCCCCCATCCAAAGCAGCCACCTCCCAGCCATGATCACATCGTTGTTCCTTCCTAGCACTTGCGACCTGTCTGACTTAGCTTTGCCACATCCTACTACAATGTGAGCTCACCAAAAGCGGGGCTGCCTTTGTGCTGTTACCTGCTGGCTCCACCTGGAACACAGTAGGTGCTCAAGAGATATTATTGTTTGTGAACGAGTGAGTGAATCAATTAGGAAGGGGCTGTGCATGTGTGTTTTTCAACTTGTACTCCTGGGAGCTTTGGAAGGGAAGAGCAGGCTCCATTGGCAGGGCCCCAGTTCCCTCACACCAGCAGCTCGGGGTCCATCTAAGTTACATGTCACCTTCCAGATAGGATCTCCTTTGAAGTAAAGGCTCTCTCGCTAAAATAAAACTAAAAAACTGTTGCACCAGAAGACTTAGAGGAGTCTTTTCAACTCCAAGTAGAAATAATAGTACCGCAACTGGAAGAAATCTGCACTTGACCCTCAACGAGGATTATAGGCAGGATTCAGACGTACAAAGTGCTTGTTCCACAAACCATTTCTGCTTAGCCATGGAATTCATCCTATGGCTATTTTTATACTACTGGTTTAATTTCCTGAATTTTGGTCAGAGTTAATATGGAAATGATTTTGCTTACAACACAGCAGCAAGGGCTATGTGAGAACTCTAACCCATCTATATCTGAGACAGGCACTAGACGGAGGACACCAAACATCTGCAAGGTGGACAAGCTGTGCACAGATATTTGAGAGCTACCTATCTAGGGTGACTCTGTCATCATCCTCTATCCTCTATCGGGGGTATTCCCAGGCATACTTGCCCAGACGTGCCTCACCCCCAGTAGATGCCCACTCAGCATTGATTTTCTTGAGTAGTTGCCAGTGCTGAGGAACTCTGGTCTCTGAGTGATTACTGAGCGTAGAGGACAGCCACGTCACGAAACCTGGCTATATTTACACGTGATGACCCTGACCTGTATTTACAGCAGCCATGCTTCCTGGGCTTTCCAAGCTCTCCTCCATGTAAAACAGTCTCTTGTGTTGCCTTTTCCTAGAAATACACTTGGAAGTGGCAGCACAGCTGCTGTGTCCAACACCGTGCCTGGGTTCGGGGCACAGAATCTAGATTTACCACCCTTTTCTAAGCCCCATAGGAGGAGCATTAATGACCGTGCCCGTGATAGAGGAGGTGGTGGTGTTCAGTTTGGTTGGTTTAGGTGGGTTGTTGAGGAGGGAGACTGTGGAGAGAAGTGGAGAGAAGGGTCGGGAGTAGAGAACTAGACCCTCTGTTCATTCCTTTTGATGCTGTCTTTGCTTGCCTTTTGATGATGCCCTGCTCTGGCTGACTCTGGTGGGTTTCTGGGTTCAAAGGTTTATACTCGCAAGATGGCACTCCACAGGGTAGAGGAAATTGGGGAGGGGGCAGCAGATATACGCTATACGTGTATGTTTTCCAAGTGCCTGCTGTGAGCTTTGAACTTCCAGGCCCTGAGACATGCATTAAGGACCTAGCCCCTGACCTCTGAGCACTCGTTGTTGAGGACATTAAACTCATTCCCAGGAAGGGATGAGAAAACAGCTGAGTGCAGACTAAGTGGCACTCACCCAAGCCCCAGCAGGAGCTCCGAGAAGGAAAGGTGTGCAGAGAGGGCAGGCAGAGGCAGCCCGCAGCAAGGGTGGCAGGGGAGCCCAGCTCTAGGGCCAGATGGTTCAGGCGCAGATCCTGGCTCTGCCCCTTCCTCTCCGTGTGAACTTCTGTGTGTTATGTTAAGCTTCAATTTCCTCATCTGTAAATCGAGGAAATGACCTCAACTCCTAGCAGGGTGCATGGATGCCTGCCTAAGCTGAGCTCAGAAGAGAGGTACAGAGCACCCAGGTGTCTGATGACCACAATGAAGGAGTTTGAAAAAGGGCTCATGGCGAGGAGGGGCGTTGAAGGGTGGCGACGACTGTGGGACCTTGTCTAATGCTGGTCTCCCCTGTAGTAGTCAGGGGGTCCGTGGCGTCATGCTCAGTAGGCCCCAGGCCAGTCAAGCACTCCCTTTCTCCCTGGGATGCTTTTCCAACTGGCCATGCGACTTCCACTCACAACTATGGAGAGGGAAGTAGCTGCGTCCCTCTCTCACTGCCCTGCACAATGTACAAGCACTCGTACAAGCACATGGCCCTGCTTAGAGGCTTAAGGATTTTCGGTGTAAAATATCAAGAATTGAGGATGTTACAGAGGTTCAGGAAATGAGAATTGCTCTGATGGTTCCCTGGTCTGTTTTGAAAGGCAGTAGGGGACCCTCCTTGATGGTGGTATGGGATAAATCCCCCAGCGGTTCTCAGCCCTGTCCTGGCTTAGGCATTCATTTTTTTTTTTTTTAAATATGTACTTCGTGTTTTGAAAGGGTTTGTCAGCCAAACTTCAATATAAATGAGAATGTATTTCTCTATCTTAAAAAGATTAATAATCAAAGACCGTATAACTGATAGTTTGATTCCTTTCTGCTTGATATATATCAGTTTAGGTCATGTGCTAGCAGATTCTAGTGTGTTTAAAAAGCCCAGAAGAAAAAAGGACAAAGGACAGAAGCAGACTGGTGTTGTCTGGTTTGTCTGAGGTCTGGCACAGTTAGCAAACATTTAATCGCATAGCTGGTGTGGTAGCTTGACTGAAGCCTTTTTGTCAGGTAGAAATTCAAGTTTCTATGAGCGTTCTTGAAATGCAGTAAAGAGATTTCTCTCCCAGTGCTGCCTTTTGTAGATAAGCACTAGGGTTTTGATAGTTGGAAACCACGGTCCTATGCTGTGCTTTTAGAATTGGAGTCCAAGCTCATGCCTGTAATCCCAGTGCTTTGGGAGGTCAAGGTGGTCAGATCACCTGAGGTCAGGAGTTCAAGACCAGCCTGGCCAACATGGTGAAACCCCGTCTCTATTAAAAATACAAAAATTAGCTGTATGTGGTGGTAGGTGCCTGTAATCCCAGGTACTCGGGAAGCTGAGGAAGGAAAATCGTTTGAACCTGGGAGATGGAGGTTGCAGTGAGCCAAGATCGCGCCACTGCACTCCAGCCTAGGCGACAGAGTAAGACTCTTTCTAAAAAAAAAAAAAAAAAAAAAAAAAAATTAGAGTCCTCATCCTATCCTACTTGAGAATAAAATTATGTTTATTAACTTTTTAGCCCTAGCAACTAGTGCAAAGCTTGGCAAACAGTAAGAATTCAATAAATGTTCATTGAATGGATATTTTAGGAAGGTGCTTATCAGTCATCACCGAGACTGTGCCTCAGGGAGACGTTCCTCAACCAGAGCCAGATAGGTAATTTGTGGGACCCAGTGCCAAATGAAAACATGGAGCCCTAGCTCAAATGCAGGAAAAGATACCATTAAAGGTATATTTATACCTTTATAAATATAAGCCTTTTCCTTTTTTCCGTGGTCTTTCTCTCAACTTGTCATGTGGTATTTTTATTTACTATTTAATGATATTTTAAGTAAAGAAAAATTAAATTTTTAAATTATTAGCATGAATTTTCCTGTTCATCCTTAATATTGTGCAATGCCAGTTTAAAAGACTGAGCATTTAACGTGTGTAGAATCATCAAACTACACAATTCTGATTTCATAGCTCATACATGCACATGCATTTTGTTCTTACCAGAGCAGTGGCATTGCTGCTCTCAACTACTCATCAATGCACTCAGCATCGCTAACTCAACTGTTTTTATTCCTCTAGCAGCATCCCTGGGGCTCACTAGGTCTCTGCGACTGTGCTGGGCGTATGGTCCTTCTCTTGAGAGTTGATAATTCAGGCCTTGTCTGTGCCTACCCTAAAAAGGAGGAAGGGTTGGACATCAGTGGTTCATACCCTGTTTGCGTGAGAGTGTCACAAACTCCTTTGGAGATCTACTAAAACCTATGGAACCGCAGCACATAGATGGTAAAAATGTTTTATACAATTTCAGGAGCCCCCAAGTTATAACTCCATGGAAGGAATTGTCTTTTAGGCTTACTGCTACGCCACGGTATCCTGTTCCAGAGACAAGATAGGGACTATTTTGAAAGCAAATGAGAAATTGTTCAAATCCTCCTATCTGGGAAAGGAGGTGAGATTTTAAGTCATTTGGCTTTTGAAATTCAATTCCTGATGCCTAGAAGGGAATGACACTGGCTTTCTGATTCCCAGTGGACAGGTTGTAAATGTCCTTAAGCGTGAAATGATGTGGTCCACGATGAAGGCTTTTGTGAGAGAGCTTCTCTTTCCGCCCAACAGGCTGGACTCTCCTCCAGCCTGGCTGACCCCGGCCAGAGCCGCAGGATGACAAACTGCCACCATCCTCTTGCTGGGCTGCAGCTGCTGCTCTAGTGGGGAGAGGCAGCTGCACATCCAACCAACACTGACTGAATTCAGGCACAGGCTGGGGCATCACGGTCAGTCTCTGGGTGATCCTTGCCCTCTAATTTCACCGGGCAGAGGAGGACACTGGCTCAGATAGGTTAGGTGACCTGCCCAGGGTCCCCCAGCCAGTAAGAGTGACATTAATCTTCCCTCCATGTATGTGACAGCCCAACCCCCAAATCAGGAGGACACTGGCTCAGGTAGGTTAGGTGACTAGCCCAAGGTCCTGTAGCCAGTAAGACATTCATCTCTCCATGTATGTGACAGCCCAACCCGTAAACCAAACATCGAGAACCAGGCTCATGTTTATGTTCCCCTTTCCAGCTCCCTCCTCTCAGCACTGGAGATGGGAGAAGGGAGGAAAGCTGCCCGCTACCTCTGTCCGGGATAGTGCAGGAGCCTCTGCACTGACCTCTCCCTGAAGCTCATGGGTGTCCTTTGCAGCATCCAACCAGTCATTGCCCATCCAGTTCTCAGAAATTGTCAGGTCAAGCAAACAGTGGCTGCAGCTGTAGTTGTAGTGGCTGCAGCTGTGGACCTGGGACAGGCTGCTCTGGGGACCTTCTCCAGTGGAAGACACAGCAGTGTTGTTGAGGCCACTGTGTCTTAGACTCTGGGTCCCCTGTGTCAAGCCTGATGGTGAGCTCTTGATTCAGATTGAGTTGAGATCATTGTGGATTTGGGGCCTGGAATGCCTCCCATGTCCTCTAGACAGCCATGAGGGGCCATGTCCTATACCCCTTCCCTTCACACCTACACACAGCAGTGAACACACACCAGGGCCCCCATGAATAGAGATGCCTATGGACCTTTAGCTCCAATCTCAGTCCTAAATCCAAACCTGGGAGTCCCCAGAACCTGGAGGTGTCATCCACTTTGGCCCGGCTCTCTGGAGGACTGTGGATGCGGGCTCTCAGAGTCATGACTACCCAGCTCCCTGGCCGCTTCAAATTTCTGCAAGGCACTAGCCCCCAGCTGTTGGGTGGGCCAGGCCCAGGTGGACGGGGGTGACTGGGAAGATGCACTTCAGATGTTTCTGTCTTGGCTTCATGCCTGAGGGGCAGAGGAGAGCCAACCACAGAGGACTCCTGCTCTGCACCTGGTGGAATTGGCAGCCATGTGTGCCTTGTTGTGGTCACATGGACTCAGATCCCAAGGCCTGGGTGCAGGCTCCAGAGAATCCATCCAGGCTCAGCTTCTCTGGCATCTTAGTCCATTTTCACACTGCTGATAAAGACATACCTGAGACTGGGAAGGAAAAGAGGTTTAATTGGACTTATAGTTCCATATGGCTGGGGAGGCTTAACACACCCCTTCAACAAAAGAGATCCTGCTTTATCTGCCTTATATACTGAGGTTCTACATCAAGCTTGTCAAACCAAGGCCTGCATGTGGCCCAGGACAGCTTTGAATGCAGCCCAACACAAATTAGGAAACTTAAAATATTATGAGAGGTTTTTTTGCAATTTTTTTCTTTTAGCTCGTTAGCTATCAGTAGTGTTAGGGTCTTTTATGCATGGCCCAAGACAATTATTCTTCTTCCAGTGTGGCCCAGGGAAGCCAAAGCATTGGATACCCCTGCTCTACATAAAAATTTATTTGAAAGAATCTACTACTACCATAACTTTCTCAGAATACAAGTAAAGAAACTCAAGTCACAGAGAGGGTCAGTGACTTGCCTGAGGTGCTGGCAAGTAGAGAGGGACCTCCTAAACCTAAGACCTCTGCCTCTGAAACCTAGGCCTCTGCCTGTCCCCACCCCCATCTGTGTGCCACTGCCTTTATAAACACAACACAGCTGTCAACAGATGCCCCTCGCATCACTTTGGCAACTCCCCTTTCTTTGGTCATCATGGGAAGCAAGGACTCCCTCAGCCCCTGCCCCTCTCCTGTGATCCGAGAGCATACACTCTCCCCAGCCAAATTCCCCTTGTGCCAAGCACCGGTCTTCCCTGCAGGGAGGTGAGCAAGCAGCTCCCACCCAGACAGGGCCTCATACAACATGTCTCCATGGGGTGAAGAAAAGAGCAGCTCTTCTCCACAGAAATCATACATCCATTCAGTCAAGAAGACTGGGGAAATTATCACAGAGATCATTCTCTGAGTGTGGGAAAAAGTATAGACTGTATCCTTCACTATAATTAATCTCAGCTTCAAGGGAGCAGTAAGTATATTAGCCAATGCATTGTTCTCTCTCTCTCCCTCTCTTTTTTTTTCTTTTTTTTTGTTTGGGAGGTGGAGTTTCACTCTTGTCTCCCAGGCTGGAGTGCAATGGCGTGATCTTAGCTCACTGCAACCTCCACCTACTGGGTTCAAGTGATTCTCCTGCCTCAGCCTCCCAAGTAGCTGGGATTACAGGCACCCGCCAACATGCCTGGCTAATTTTTGTATTTTTAGTAGAGACGGGTTTTCACATGTTGGCCAGGCTGGTCTTGAACTCCTGACCTTAGGTGATCTGCCCACCTCAGCCTTCCAAAGTGCTGGGATTATAGGCATGAGCCACCACACCTGACTGCGTTGTTCTTTTGGGAAAGTATTTTTGCAACCCGTTGTGTGAAAGTTAAAACCCTGTGCTCTTAGTGCCAAGAGGCAGTGATTTTCCTGCATGGGCTTAGGGTCACCAGCAGCCTCCTCCACTCCCCTAGCTGGATCCATTGGTGCAGTTAGGCAGCCTGGGTCAGCTGCCAGGCTGGACAGCCCTTGACTGTCCTAGGTGACATAGTCTCTGCCATGGTCTTGCAGAATCACGGGAAATCAATTAACAGATGCCCAATTATCCCTACAGAGAAGTCGTTTTAGAACTCATCTAAATGGATGCTTATTCCCTAACGCCAGCTCTGGTTTATAACCTGCTGAACCATTTAGGTTTCTTTAATTTAACCTCATAAGTGGTGGGTGACTCTTAAGTCTCATTCCCTGGATCAGAAAGCCCAGTGGTGCCCTACTGCTTACAAAATAAAATCCTGAAATCTTGAGCCTGGCACATACCTTCTCTGTTACCTTCTTTGCTTAATTCCTGCTCTTCCTTCAAAACCCTTGCCCACAGCTCCCTCCTCAGCACTCCTGCACACATTTTTCTCCCTGAACTGCATACATTGTGCTACAGTGATGTTGATGTGTCCATTTCCCCAGCTGTGAGCTCTTTGAGGTCAGGGACAGCTTCATTCATTCTTTTTTCTTCATTCTTTGTCTTTGGGAATCTCCAGCATCTGGCACATTGTGTGCCACATACGAGGCCTCAGATGTTCAATGAATTAATAATTAACTGGTTAATTTCAAGGGAGAAAACAGATACCTGAACCACCAAGCACACCCCTACAATGATAAATGAGGAGGGCAGCCTCAGGCAGGGCAGCATCAGGGAGAAGAGTGGAGTGGTGGGTTCGCAAGATGTTCATTGAGAAGAGCTGCAGAAAGGAATGGCTTAGTGTTGGGGTGGGAAGTGGTAACACTGAGAAAAAGGAGTGAGCACTGCATAGGTGGATGGAGTGTCACAGATTAGGAATACAAGATGGATGGGTTGCAGTGGGAAGATACTGACTTAGTTCTGGGCATGCTGGATGTTAGGGGGCCTGTGGTCATGGGCATGAGCCTGGAGCCCAGCAGGCTTTGAGAGTCATCAGCTTGTTGGAGATGGGTGGAGTTTGGCATGAATGGGGGTAGCAAAGAGGAGACAAGAGGCAAAGCACAAAATGTTCCCATCTCACCCTGGAGGGAATGCCAGCCTTAAAGCTGTAAACCAGGAAGAGGACCAGTCGATGAGGCCAAGGAAAAGAGGACAGTTTCGGAGACTTGGTTATGATGTTCAGATCAAGGCAAATTGGAAACTTGGAGAAGAATACAATGAGAATGGTAACATGAAACCAGCAGTGGGGGAAGAAGGCTTCAAAAGAAGGTGTGAACAACTTTTCAAATTCAGCAGAGATGAAGTAGGAGGAGATAAGAAAAGCCACCTTTGGCTCTGGCAATTAGAAGTGACTTTGGGATGAGTGGGTAGTGGAGGAGGTCAGACAGTGGTGGGGTGCAGGATGAATGGATGAAGAAGTGAGGCTTCAGAGGAAGAAAGATCTGGCAATAACTTAAGAGGGAAACAGGATCTAGGGAAATGCGACTTGAGAAAGTCTGGTCAAAGTATGCATGGTCATTAGGTTGAACTGTTGCATCTTAACAGCTGAGATTGTGTCCTGGCTCACTATACTAGTCTTATTCAGGACTAATTTGTTGCTTCTAGAAGTGGAGCTAGAGCAGTATTTTTTTGAGGGGACGGGGGTAGTGGAGCAGGGACATTTGTACGAAGACTCTGACCCCCAGCTATAAGAGTCAATTAAAACAAAGGCTGAGCTGCATGTCAGAAACCCAACAGGACTGTGGCTTAAAGAACAAAGAAGCTGCTTTTTCTCTCATATAACAGTTCAGGCTAGGCAAGCTGTTCTGCTCCACACAGTCACACAGGGAGCCAGGTTTCTGCCCTTGTTTCTCTGCCATCCCTAAGGGTAGTGCGTGGTCTCAAAGTGTGGTACCTAGACCAGCAGCATCAGCCTCACCTGGAAACTTGTTAGAAATGCAGAGTCTCAGGCATCACCCCAGACTTAGAATCTCTAGTAGGGGAGCACTGTAGTTTTGAAAGCCCTCCAGGTGATTCTAATGTACCCTTGATTTTTGAGAACCACCACTCCGAGGTGCTGTCCTTGTCTGCATGGTTGAAGCTGATTTCAGACACATCTGTGGCAAGGGAAAGACTGGAAGGGGAAAGATTGTGGCAATGTGCATGGGCAGTATTTTAAGGTCCAGGGGTGGAGTACTACTTCCACTCATCCATTGTCAAGAATACTATATGACCAGAGCTAGCTGCTAGACCGGCTGGGGAATGCAGTCACTTGTTAGGTGGCCACATACCCAGCTACGACTCCATTTTAATGGAAGAAGGGGAGAAAAATCTTCCGGGAGACCATTAGTAGTCTTGGCTCCCTTATGAATCAAACTTAAGTTTAATGCCACATCCCATCCTCTAGAAGGAAAAGAAAATATCTACCTACAGATCACTACAGCTTATCTGTTTAAAGAGATCCATGGGGGTCTTTTATTGGGTGTACCACCCCCCAAATGTCTGTCCGCCCTCACTGGACATGAGCAACCCAGCCCTTAGACACCTGCCTCCACTGCTCACCCACTATATACTGTGCTGCCCAGTCCCTGGTTGGTAACTTCCAATAAACATCAGGATTTCCCCAGCTGACCCCATCAAAAGGAAGGCACCCAGGCTGGGCAGGGAAGGATGCGTAGTTAGAAGGGGTGCTGGTTTATTAAAAATCAGAGCTAGAAAGATGAGCAGCTTGTCCAATGAGCAGCTGGGCACTTGCAGGGCAGCTGTGCACACCTGCACAGACTGTGCCTTGCACAATTCCAGGGGCAGCCATTCTCATGTGTCTCAACCATGTCCCACCCTCAGGGGAACCCCAGCACCCTGGGGTGTTGGGCCTTCTGCTGCTGCTGCTCTTTGCCTTACAGATCCTGAGCTCACCCTGAATGGGTCACCCCTGAAGCTTCCATCCTTGCTCTGAGCAGCTTCTCAGGAAGCATCTCAGTGCTCCAAGGACCAAGCCTGGACAGAGAAATCAGTTCTGGATGGGGCCAGCTTATCTTCCCTCCTCAAAGCCTACTAAAAGCCCAAACCTGAGAGACCTTGACTTTGGCATCAGCAACACCTGGGCTTGATTCCCAGGTCTGCCAAAGGAGCCTCAGTCTCCTTGTTTATAAAACAGAAGTGGGCCGGGTACAGTGGCTCACACCTGTAATCCCAGCACTTCAGGAGACTGAGGTGGGTGGATCACTTGACACCAGGAGTTTGAGACCAGCCTGGCCAACATGGTGACTCCTGTCTCTACTAAAAATACAAAAATTAGCCGGGTGTAGTGAGCATGGTGGCGCATGCCTGTAGTCCCAGCTACTCGGGAGGCTGAGGCAGAACTGCTTGAACCTGGGAGGCGAAGGTTCTATTGAGCCAAGATTGCTTCACTGCACTTCAGCCTGGGCAACAGAGCGAGACTCCATCAAAAAAAAAATAGAAAGTAAATCCCGAAGGAATGGCACCTGCCTCACTGAGTTATTGAGACAAGTAAGAAACCTGGACCAGATGAGGGCCTGACCACTATGCTGAAGCTGCTGGGGGCTGGGTTTTCGACTACTGGCCAGAGTCTGGGAGAGATGGTTTCTCAAGGCCATAAAACACCTGTCTTCATAACTAGGAAATCATAATTTCTGAAACAGAGGCAGGATGATGCACCTTCCTCAGATCTCGCATTCGTTTATGTAATGATCTACCTTCGAATTCAGCCACATGCACGCGCTCCATCTCTAACAGCTCTGCCGCTTGTGACGCTGACTTCTACAGCAGGAGAAGGGAGTCACTTGTGTTTGTCGACACTGAGGTCACACTTGTGGTGGGCCTTAGGGGCTCTGGGCTTTCCTGGCCTCTGCTGTGGGTCCGTTTTTAAGGGCTGGAGCAAAGGCAAGAAAAAGTGGGCCGGGCGCGGTGGCTCAAGCCTGTAATCCCAGCACTTTGGGAGGCCGAGACAGGCAGATCATGAGGTCAGAAGATCGAGACCATCCTGGCTAACACGGTGAAACCCCGTCTCTACTAAAAAATACAAAAAAACTAACCAAGCGAGGTGGCGGGCGCCTGTAGTCCCAGCTACTTGGGAGGCTGAGGCAGGAGAATGGCGTAAACCCGGGAGGCGGAGCTTACAGTGAGCTGAGATCGAGCCACTGCACTCCAGCCTGGGCGACAGAGCGAGACTCCATCTCAAAAAAGAAAAAAAGAGTGGGCAAAGGGTTAGGAGAAGTGAGGAGACTGCGTATTCATTTTCAATCCCTGTCAGAGCTGCCCCCTCCTGTGGGTTTCTTCTGAGGTCTCACTCCTCTAAAGAAGGGCCTGATTATGCCCTCAGGTGTTTCCCATCAGTGGAACTGTCCTGTTCACGTTGGTGCCTTGTTTGGATTATTTTCAAAAGGATTTTTTACTTTGATATACAATGGACATAGGTCTGTGTCTCTCATCTGAGGCTGAAATTGGAAAACGAGGGAAAAGAGAAGACACTGTGGAGAGTGCAGAGAAAGCTCAGGGAGAAAAAGACAGGGGCAATCCCTGGACTGGCTTGTGAGACTCCCAAAGGGCCCTGTTGGGAGAACTGGCTGGTGCCTGCACTAAAGCCATCTACACAGAAATGCATCCTGCACGTTCCCACAGGCGCATGCCATAGAAGCGATGGCCTGAGTTTCGATTCTCTCCTTTCCAATACCTTTGACTTAGGTTCCTGGGGAACCAGGTGAGAGCCTGAGTGGGATAAGAAGTACTTATGTGATTCTCAAAGAGTTCATGAGCATTCACATGGCTCCTTAGTGCATTCCTTCCTTCCTTCATTCAGCATCCGACACTCATACATCAGGTACTCTGTTGGGTGTTCAGGGCCCAGAACTCAACTCAGATTTTATCAGATAATACAGCTAAGGGGCATGCCTCAGGCTTCATTAGTGGGGATTGTTGACCCTGGGATGTAAGAGCAAGAAGTGGCTTGGAGAAAGACATAGAGTGTGGAGGGAATCTGACAGGTTTGGAAGCTTGAGGAGTATTGAATATTGTTGACAAGCAGCATAACATGATGGTCAAGAGCCAACCTGGGATGTTTTTTAAGTGAATAGAAGCACTGCGCATAATTATGTCCACAACAGGTGTAAACCAGAGTTAACCTGTCTCCCTTTCCTCTTCTGTAACATGCGGATGATGTGCGTGCCTACCTCATGGGGTGGCGAGGATTAAAAGAAATAATGCTTACAAGGCAGGAGTCCCTGACCCCCAGACCATGCCCCAGTAGGAACCAGCCTCAAAGCAAGAGGTGAGTGGCGGGTGAACGAGCATTACCGCCTGAGCTCCACCTCTGGTCAGATAAACAGCGGCATTAGATTCTCATAGGAGCACGAACCCTATTATGAATTCACATGTGAGAGATCTCAGTTGCACACTCCTTATGAGAATCTAATGCCTGATGATCAGAGTTGAAACAGTTTCATCCCAAAACCTTCCTCCCCCTACCTCCACCATCCGTGGAAAAATTGTCTTCCACGAAACCAGTCCCTGGTGCCAAAAAGGTTGGGGACCGCTGTTACAAGGTACAGTTGATCCTTGAATGGCATATGTTTAAACTGTGCAGGTCACCTGCATATTTTTCAACCAAAACAGATAAAAAATACAGTACTTGCAGGATGCAAAACCCATATATACAGAGAGCTGACTTCACATGCAAGAGTTCTGTGAGACCAACTGACAACCTTGAATATGCGTGGATTTTGCTATACTTGGGGATCTTGGAACCAATCCCCTGCGTATACTGCGGGACAACTGCTCTTAGTACCGTGCCTAATGCATGGTACATGATAAACACTAGCCACGGTTATTCCTAGGCACACAAAATGCACAGAGCATTGGGTGATGCAGAAATGGTCCGAAACTACTGTGCCAGCAGTAAGTCTTGGAATCAGGCCTCATTTTTACCCAACCCAGTAAGGAAGGTGGTCACTCCAGTATTATAGGTGAGAAGAACTGAGGCCCAAAGGCAAGGAGCAAGTTAGAAATAGAACTTGGACTAGAACCCAGGTGCCTGGGTGTAGGCCTAGCCCCTCTTAAGTTGCAGTAGTGTTTGGGGGCCTATTGAGAAGGGAAGGAATGTGTAGAGGTGACCCAAGCACCAAGACAGCTGTCACCTTCTGGACTTGATGACCTCACTGGTCCTGCTGGGATGGCAGAGGCCCTGCCGGTGCTGCCTCCTGGATCCCCACCCACAGAGCACCCCAGCTGCAGCCCCGTCTGGGGGCACCTCTTCCAACCCCACCAAGGGTGCTCCTTTTGCTGTGCCTTGCTGCTATGTTGAAAACAGAGATGAGGGACTTCTCTCATTCTACAGCGCTTATCACTGTAGCTGTTGCCTTCTTCCTACTTCTTTTAAATGACTTTCCTGTCGGAAGCAATTTGCTTTGTTAAACTCAGGTCTTGGTTTTCTCCAAGTAGATTTTTCATGGCCACCTGGGGACAGGGTCTCCCCTCACAACCATCTGAATAGAGTGCACTAGCAGGCTGGTGGGCTGAGGGGCAGAGATGCTGAGACTGCATCCCAGCCATCAGATTCAGGCTCTGAATGATGTATTTTTAGGGTTACCCAACCTTTTCCCATTGTCTTTCATCGGAAAGCTCTTAGAAACTTGGGTCTAATCATTCCTTTACCCTTGTCTGGCACTGGTGCCATAAAATTTGAGTACACACTGTTCTCACAAATTCTCCATCCCAGTTGGTCCTCACAGTCACCATGCAAGCGAGACAAAGCTGGCCCAGCATCGTCTCCATCTTACAGAGGAGGAAGGGAAGCTCTGGAGGTCATGGGATTTTTCCGGGGTTCACACTGCTGTAGGTGGCAGCTGGTACTCACACCCAGATCTTCAAACTTGCCAACTAGTGGCTATTTTCTGTTTGCTTCGTCACTGATTTTTGTCACAAGCACTGAAGAAGTTCTGATTTCAGACTGCAGCTTTTTTAAAAAAGAAAAAAGGATCTAGGAAAAGCATGGCATGTATGTGGCATTGGAATATTTACCAAAAAAGAAAGAGAAACACACATAGCAAACCATCCAGGGACTCTGTCTGTACGTCTGCATCTAGAGAACAAGGACAAGTCAAACCACTTGCCTAATGATAGGAGCAGAGTCCTGACTAAGACATGGAATGCAATTTGTTACTTGCAAATGAAGTAAAAAAAAAATAGTCATTTACTTAGGAAAACATGTCTCTCAGGGCATAGAGACAAAGAATTCTTAGTGCTAGGGTTTTAATTCAAGTTCTGCTTACAGCACCATCCACGTGACTCTGTACTTAGCAATCTGACCCCAGGTTTAGTCCAAAAGAATTGCCTGAATTCATTTACCTGCACACAATGAACATGGTGATAGAAAAGGCCAGCGGTTGCTCAGAGACCCCCGCCCAGCCTGTGCCTCACTGTGGCACTGGCAGCCACTGGATCTCTTGGCCTAAGTCAAGGAGACAGAGGACCAGGGAGAAGTTGTGATTCCCTCCAGAGGGTTCTCCAAGCAGTTGGTTTCTTTGCAGTGACAGCCATCATGGCCCTGCTGACTCAGGTTCCCTTAAGGGTCAGAGAACACTGTCCCTGCTGCCTCCCACAGCCCCGACTGGGGTCTCTGCCCAGGGCAGATCCCCTCATTCTTAGCTTCCACCAGAGACCACCAAGCTAAAAGAAACTACAAGAAACCCAAACTAGATCTGTGCAAGGAAAAGTCAAACATCTGCTCTGGTGTCCGGGTCTCACTTGCTGGGTCTCAAACATCTGCTCTCATCATCTCCACTTACTGTTCTGTGCCTCAGTTTTCTCCTCTATAAGAAGGGATGAAAATTCCATCATGGGATTATTTTAAGGATTAAATTAATTAATGCACATACATCACTTGGTTTGCGGCATGCCTAGCATGTGGTTAGCATTTAGTAAATGTTTATGTTTATAATTAGTGTATCTGCCAATGAAAATGTTGTTGGTAGCTGTGGAAAGAACACTGGCCTGGGAGACAGGAAACCAGATCCTGCCCTGCCACTAATCTGCAGTGTGACTTTGGCCACAGTGTGACCTCCTGTTCCCCGACCCCAAGCTCCACCAAACAGGCTCAGCTTCCTTGATTCTCACACAAAGGAGCTGAGCTCAGGATCCTTTTGGCTTCTTCCAGCTACCCCATTCCAAGAGTCTGAAGAAGTCTCACTTCTATGACAGCTTCAGGAATATGGACAGTCACAGTGTCCACTCATCAGGAATGGAGCAGGAAAGTGAAAATTAAATAAGAGGGAAACGGGTACAGAAGGACAAGGCTGTTGGCATGGGGTGTGGAAATCCACATGCAGGGACTGTAACCAAGTTTCATCTGAGGCCTAAATTAAGTTATAAATTAAATCATTTAGACTGTTTTTTCCTTTCCAGCTGTCTTTGGTCATCGAGCAGGTATGACCTTTTGTTGGCCAAGAACTCAGAGGTAGAAACTGGCACTTATTTAACTGAAGGGATGCAGAGTGGGGTCTAGCTTATCCCCTATGGCAAACACACTAGTTTTGTGGGGAGTTTTCCTTTTTTTTTTTTTTAATGACAGATAAAACTGTATGTATTTACCATGTACAACAGGATTTTTGAAGCATATATACATTGTGGAATGACTAAGTCTAATTAACATAGGTGGTACTTCATAGAATTACCATTTTGTGGTGAGAGCATGTAACATTCACTCTCTTAGTGTTTTTCAGGAATACAATATATTATTCACTATAATAATCTTGTTGTACAATGGATCTCTTGAACTTACTCCGCTTGTCTAAAAATTCTGTACCCTTTGACCATCATCTCCCTAATCCCCCTCACAACCACCCCAGCCCCTGGGAACAACCATTCTGTTTCTATGGGATCAATGATTTTAGATTTCACATGTAAGATCATATGTTGTTTGTCTTTCTGTGCCTGGCTTATTTCGCTTAACATAAGCCACTTCTGTGTCTGTATCCAAAGGAAGTGAAGTCAGTATGTAAAAGAGATATCTGCACTCCCATGTCCACGTCAGCACTGTTCACAATAGCCAAGATATGGAATTGACCTAAGTGTCCATCAACAGATGAATGGATGAACGGAATGTGTGTATATACACAATGGAAGACTGTTTGGTCTTTTAAAAGAAGGAAATCCTGTTGCTTGTGACAATATGGTTGAACCTGGAAGACTTTATTTAAAGTGAAATATGCCAGCTTTGTTTTTATTTTAGAAGCACCAAGTTCCCCAGAAGCCCTCCCCTGGGTATGGGATGCTTCCCGCTTAGGGAATAGAGAGTCAGAGTCCCCCAACCTGAGCTTTTGCTGATGGGAGCTTTTGCTAAAAAGCTGATGAGATCCCAGGAGTAGAGGATGTGGAGAAAGGGAGGCAAGTCACAACTAAGTGAGGCCAGCCAGACTGTTCCAGGCCCTAACCCGAACCCGACTTCCCAGTGCTTCCTGTTGCACTGGCCCATGCTGCCCAGCCGTTCCCCGAGGCCTTTGCTCACACTGTCCCCTCCACCTGGGCAGCCCCTGCTCCTTTTCTGCCCTCAGAAACCCTGCCTGTCCTTAAGGACCAGATTAAATGCCCCTTCCTTTTGCCATCCCCTTGCCCCCACCATCCCTGTCTGGCAGAGTGAACACCCCTCCCTCTGTGTTCCCATTATCAACACAGGCCAGCATCTCAAAAGTGCTCCCGTGTCTGGAAGTTGTTTATATGCCTGTGGCCCACCCTGCATGGCTCTGTCAGCTCCTGAAGGAGTTAAGTCCAGTGGTTCTAAGTACCAGGCCTGGCACCTGCTGGTGACTCCACACATCTTTGAGTGTGTAAAGGATGTAGCTGGCCCAGGGCCTGAAAATGCCTTGTATTTATGTCTGATTTACAAAAATTGCTCCCAAGCACTCCTCAACTCCCTGCCACCCATCACCATTAAAGGACTCAGCTCTCCTGCTCAGCCAGTAGTTGTGGTCCCTCTGCTTCTGGTCGCTGGCCCTGGCCGGAGCCTTGCCCTGTTCACTGGGACTCCCAGCACATCTGGCCAGCCAGCTGGGCCCTTTCTACATGTCGCTTGTCTTCTCTGTGCTTTGACCCTCATTCACTTAGGGAAGGGGGTATCCAGCCGGAGACACAATGATCCCCAAGTCTCACAGCCCATGACATTACACATCCGGCCCTGAAGAAAGTCGCCAAAATCCATCACCTCACCATCAAGGCATCTGCGGTTGCTTTTCTGAGATGTCCTATGGCCTGGGTCCTGCCTATGACATTAACGGCCCCCAGGGCCTGCTGGCTCCCCCTGAATCCCAGCTTTGTTCTGCAGTCAGAACCTCAGCCTGGAAGAAGGCCCACTGAGGCCCGTTACCAGGACATCTGGGAAATCCTTGACATTTCAACAGGAACTGTGCCCTAAATGTGAGTTAGCATGAGAGAACACGGCCACCCTTGTGCTCCGCCCCACTCAGTTAGTTTCAGATGTGAAGGATACTTACACTGCAAGGTCGTGAACTTTCAGAACTGGAAAGGGCCTTGAAGAACATTGAATCAAAGTGTGGTCCCGAGACCAGCAGCATCTGGGAGCAGTGGCCAGCCATCCTGGTTTTCCGGTATTACCCAGGTTTAACACTGAACAGCATTACCATATTCCAAGAAATCCCTCTGTCCTGGGCAAATGGGGATCATTAGTCGCCCTTCTGAGAGCAAATTCTCCAGGGTCTCACCCTAAACCTAATGAGTCAGAAACTTTGGGGGTGGACCCAGCAATTTGTGTTCTAACAAGCCCTCCAGATAATTCTGAGACTTGCTCAGGAGAACCACTCTGCTGATAGCTAGGAAAACAAACACCCCGAGAAGACAGTAACATACCTCACGAAGCACAGACAGCAAAGAAGGGCAGACACAGAGAAAGGGTCCTGACTGCACTGTGAGGTTCAGCTGCCCCAGCTCAAGCCAACAGGCTCAGAGAGTTACCCCACAAACTCCATCAGCCTGCTAAGTAAATATGGTACTGAAAAGGACCCAAATCACTTGCTGTGGTCCACGGGCACTGGGTGCCACTCTGGGGATCTGGGAAGGTGGGGACAGCCACCTTCAGAGAGGATGGGATCCCTCTGAGCCCTGAGCATTTGGACAGGCAGAGAGGAGCAGGTGTTTCTGATTCAGATCACAGCGTGAATGACCTGGAGCAGGGATGCAGCAGGGCCTTTCAGAGGCCAAAGAAAAGACCAGCTTCACAGAGGTGGGGGGTCTGGGGGTATGGTCCCTCTCCTTTGTCCTCCTGGGCCTGTCCGTGATTCTGTGTCCAGTGTTGATTACCACCCCTGGGTGGGAGTCTCTGCCTTGCCTGCCCCCCACTCTCTGGCTCTTGCCCCTTAGGGACACCTCCTCCCATTGGTTCAAGAAGCCCAATTCATGTGAACAGAAATAACCCACTTAGGGAGGCCAGTCTGCTTCCCAGAAATCAGAAGACACTCCTCAAAGCTCAGCGAAAACAATTTCAGGGGATTATCCAAAGTCCAGGTCCCTCCGTTCATTGGCGGGGGCAGATGAACCCACCTCAAGTGGCATATGTTTGCTTCTCTCCAGGGGCTACTGCAGCCATTACCATGCCCACCTTGTGTATCGCTCTCTAGGCAAAGAAAAATTGTGGGGTACAACAAGGTCCTAGACAGGGGAGTTCATTGGGTAGCCAGGAGGAGGGCTGGAAGTGATTGCTAGCAATAGTAGCTCCTCCTCTCTCCCTCCTTCAGCCCTGTCCCCTTTCCCTAGAGGCAGCAGAGCTAAGTGGGCTTTGGAGCCTTTCCCAGTGCTCTAGGCATGCTCCAGCCTCCCTCCCTTACAACACAAAAGCGCTTCTGTATTAGTCCGTTTTCACACTGCTGATAAAGACTTACCTGAGATTGGGAAGAAAAAGAGATTTAATTGGACTTATAGTTCCACATGACTAGGGAGGCCTCAGAATCATGGCAGGAGGCAAAAGGCACTTCCTACATGGTGGTGGCAAGAGAAAATGAGAGAGAAGCAAAAGCAGAAATCCCTGATAAGCCCATCAGATCTCTTGAGACTTACTCCCTATCACAAGAATGGTACACGAAAGGCTGGTCCCCATGATTCAGTTACCCCCCACCCCCCGGGGTCTTTCCCACAACACATGGGATTCTGGGAGATACATTCAAGTTGAGATTTGGATAGGGACACAGCCAGACCTTATTGTTCTGCCCCAGCCCCTCCACATCTCATGTCCTCACATTTCAAAACCAATCATGCCATCCCAACAGTCCCTCAAAGTCTTATTTCAGCATTAACCCAAAGGTCCACAGTCCAGAGTCTCATCTGAGACAAGGCAAGTCCCTTTCACCTATGAGCCTATAAAATCAAAAGTGAGCTAGTTACTTCCTAGGTACAATGGTGGTACAGGTATTGGTAAATATAGCCATTCCAAATGGGAGAAATTGGCCAAAACAAAGGGGTTACAGGGCCCATGCAAGTTCAAAATCCAGCAGGGCAGTCAAATTTTAAAGCTCCAGAATCATCCCCTTTGACTCCAGGTCTTACATCCAGGTCACGGTGATGTAAGAGGTGGTTCCCATGGTCTTGGGCAGGACCAGTCCTGTGGTTTTGCAGGGTGCAGCTGCTTTCACAGTCTGGCATTGAGTGTCTGCAGCTTTTCCAGGCACATGGTCCAGGCACAAGCTGTCGGTGGATCTACCATTCTGGGGTCTGGAGGACAGTGGCCCTCTTCTTACAGCTCCACTAGGCAGCTCCCCAGTAGGTACTCTATGTGGGGGCTCTAACCCCACATTTCCCTTCCACACTGCCCTAGCAGAGGTTCTCCATGAGGGCCCTGCCCCTGCAGCAAACTTTTGCCTGGGAATCCAGATGTTTCCATATATCCTGTGAAATCTAGGCAGAGGTTCCCAAACCTCAATTCTTGACTTCTGTGCACCCACAGGCTCATCACCATGTGGAAGCTGCCAAGGCTTGGGGCTTCCACCCTCTGAAGCCACAGCCTGAGCTTTACGTTGGCCCCTTTCAGTTACAGCTGGAGCAGCTGGAATATAGGACACCAAGTCCCTAGGCTGCACATAGCAGAGGGACCCTGGACCCGTCCCACAAAACCACTGTTTTCCTTCTAGACCTCTGGGCCTGTGATGGGAGGGGCTGCCATGAAGACCTCTGACATGCCCTGGAGATATTTTCCCCATTGTCTTGGGGATTAACATTTGGCTCCTCATTACTTATGCAAATTTCTGCAGCTGGCTTGGATTTCTCCTCAGAAAATGAAATTTTCTACTGCATTGTCAGGCTACAAATTTTCCAAACTCTTATGCTCTTCCTCCCTTATAAAACTGAATGCCTTTAATAGCACCCAAGTCACCTCTTGAATGCTTTGCTGCTTAGAACTTTCTTCTGCCAGATACCCTCAAGTTCAAAGTTTCACAGATCTCTAGGGCAAGAACAAAATGCCGGCAGTCTCTTTGGTAAAACATAACAAGAGTCACCTTTGCTGCAGTTCCCAACAAGTTCCTTATCTCCATCTGAGACCACCTCAGCCTGGACCTTATTGTTCATATCACCATCAGCATTTTTGTCAAAGCCATTCAACAAGTCTCTAGGAAGTTCCAAACTTTCTCACATTTTCCTGTCTTCTGAGCCTTTCAAACCTCTGCCTGTTACCCAGTTCCAAAGTTGCTTTCACATTTTCTGGTATCTTTTCAGCAATAGCCCACTCACTGGTACCAATTTACTAATATTAGTCCATTTTCACACTGCTGATAAAGATGTATCCAAGACTGGGAGGAAAAAGAGATTTAATTGGACTTACAGATCCACATGACTGGGGAGGCCTCAGAATCATGGTGGGAGGCAAAAAGCACTTCTTACATGGTGGCAGCAAAAGAAAACGAGAAAGATGCAACAGTGGAAACTCCTGATAAACCCATCAGATCTTGTGAGACTGATTCACCATCGTGAGAATAGTACTCGAAAGACTGCCTCCATGATTCAATTACCTCCCCCTGGGTCCCTCCCACAACACATGGGAATTCTAGGAGATACAATGCAAGTTGAGATTTGGGTGGGGACATAGCCAAACCATATCAGCTTCCTTTCCAGGCTGCCTAGCTGCTTCCCTCCTGGTCTTGTCATTTGAAAATATCCACCTCCCGGTCTCATTTCCTTCCACCTCATGGTGCAGCCCTAACCCCCCACCTGTCCTCCATGGATGAAAGTGAGCCCTTGCTAGTCCTCATTTGACGGAGACCTCTTGGCAGCATGTGGCACTGTGGACCACCCTGTCTTCCCTGGCTTCCAGGACCCTGCACTCCCCTGGTTCTCCTTCTACCCTCTCCCTCGCATACCATTTTGCTGCCTGGTTTCTTCTTCCTCCGCTGGCTCTCTTTTTAGACAGCAAGGCTCCTCCTCAGAATCTTTCCTGCCCTGCCTCTTACACACACTGCCTGCCTGATGGAACCTCCTCTCTATGCTCTTGAGGAGTCTGTGCCCTGCTCTCCATCCGCCACCCCCTTCTCTTTCTTGGACTTAAGCGCCACCATCCTGGGGTCAGCCTTATCTTCAGGATGGAAATCCAAGTCTCAGAGCTTGGCACGTAAGGTCACTCTTGACCCCCTACATATCCTTCAGCTCTCACTCCCTCCACTCATACTCTGTACCAGTGGCCTCCAAAGTGGAGACAGACAGTACACTGGGGTGCAGGGAGGACTTAGTGGAATCTGTATCCCTAATTATTTTTACCTTTAAACAGTGCAGAATTAAACTTTGAATATCTGCATATAGATTGATAATAGTACATGAATAATATTTATCAATAAATTAGTGGAGGCAGTTGTACAGTCAGAATTGCTTGGCAACCACTGCATGGCATTATCTCTGGTCTTGCTGTGTAAGACCTGCCATGCCCCAGCATGGGATGCTCCTACATACCTTAGTACCCACTGCTTCCTCTGCTGTGTCAGGGTGATATTAGCTGTGAGCAATAGCATATTCAAACATGTAGCCGAAAGAAGCTACAAGTTTGTCTTTCTCTCATGTAAACTCAGTCTGGAGGTAAGCAGCTCAGGGATGGTATGGCAGCTCTAAACTCATCTGAGACCCAGACTCCTTGAACCCATGGTTTCCAGCTCATGGCCCAGGATGGCTGCTTGAGCTCCAGCCATAACATTAGCATTCCAACCAACAGAAAGAAAGGGTGAAGAGAGACATGCCCCCGCACACACACATTAAGGATACCTCTGATTATTAGAGATAAAGAATGACATCTATTAATGATGAAGAGTTTGATCCACCATAAGGATATCACAACTCCAAATTTCTTTGCACGCTATAAAATATCTACAAAATATATGAAGCGAAAATTAACAGTATTAAGCAAGGGATAGATAAATTCACAATCATAGTGGGAGTCTGGAATATACCTTTTTCAATAGCCAATAGAACGTATCAGTAAGGATATAGAAGATGTGAAAAGTACAATTAACAAATTTGATCTAACTGACACATACAGAATTTGTACCCTAAAATGACAGGATTCTCATTCTTTTCAAATGCCTGTGAAACATATATCAAAAAATGATCCTTGTAAGAAGTTGCCTATACCACTTCTTATATACCATTTACCGGCCAGCAGTGAATCCTCCTTCTAGCAGGACGGGAGTCTGGGAAATGTTGTCTGTTCCAGGTGACTAAGTATCTAACTAAAATTGAGAGGTTCTATTCTAACAAATACTAGGGGGACCAGCAGTCTCTGGTCCCTCCCCTTCCTCCTTTGCCCTGGTAGATCTCGTCCTGTGAGTACTGCACAGTGGGTAAAAGCTTGAGCCCAGAAGCAGAGATTCTTTATTCAGCTCTGACTTTGTCATTTACTTGTTATGTGACTTTAGTTGAATTATTTAACCTGTCTAAACCTGATTGTATTATGAAATGGGAATAACCCTATTTCATAGGGGTATTGGGAAGACGGACTGAAATCATGAGTGTAAAGCACTTAGTTCTGTGCCTGGCACATAGTAAGTGTTCCATAAATATTAGCTACATAGAGAGGTTAAATAACTTGCCCAAGGTCACACAGCCAGTAAAATGACAAAGCTAGCTTTCAGATCCAGCCATCTGGCTTCAGGCTGGTATTGACACTTCTTTGGGGCCTCTGCCACCCCCAGCACAGGGCCCCACACGTGGTGTTGGGGAAAGGAGCACTGAATGGTGGAGAATAGGAAACTCAACTACAGATTAGCCATGTGACCTTAAAAAAGTCATTTTTAAATATGCATCTTAAATATGTAAAATTCCTCATTCTTTCTGCAGAAGATTGAATTAAGTGAGCCCAAAGGTTTCCCCTGACCCTGACATTTTGTGGTTCTATCTTCCCTACCACGAATGACCGAAATTTTACCATTAGAATGGTTTCTTTTCCTTAAGCCTTGTCTTCTGCCTGAAGTTCTTTTTAAAAGATACAATTTTCCTTTAGAGGGCAGGGTCCTGACTCTGTGGTTTGAGTAAGTGAATCAGGCCCCTTTGCCGCAAGTAGAGAGAAGGTTCTGGGGCAGAAGTCCAGTGGCCCTGCCTGGGAGGGGAGGGGTGTGCACAGGGAGAGAGACTGCAGACGGGAGTGGCCAGGCCCCACAAACTATGCCACTTGCTAAGGGCCTGCGATGGCCCAGGAGACGCTGCACCTGCTCTCTTGTCAGGACTGACTGCATGACCGTGAAATCGCTCCCATTAGATCCCCTGGCCGACACCATCCACGGCCATATCTTACAGGCTTTCTTTTTTCCTCCTTCTGTATTTATTCTACCACCCTACCTCGAAAACTAAATTGGAGAAAAATGAGTTTTGTCTTTTTTTAACGAGAAGACTAGCAGTCTTAAATTGCCTTCTTCAAAGTCTGCAAATAGAAATCACAAATAAGTCAGCCACATTGTCTTTTCCCTCTTCCTCTCTTCCTGTCTCAGTGAGCCCATGAGCTTGAAATAAGAGGCAGAACAGTGGCTCAGAGGAAATAACTGGGGCGCGGCCAAGCACCAGCCCAGGAGGCAAGAACAGGATGAAAGGAGGGCCCAGTTGGGGGTTGGAAATAATGGAGGAAGAGATGGAAATGCTAAATCCCCCTGGCCCAGCCCATGTGTCTTCTCTGCAGGCCCAGCAGCCATCGTCCATTATAAGACTGAACAGGATGACTGGCTGATCATCTGCCTGAATAAGCATAAGCCGTGCCTCATTGCTTATGGTTCTGAAATAAAAGAGGTTCCCAAAATGGGGGTAATTTCTTAAAGACCAACTACTCTGTGAGTGTGGGTGTGCACGTTCCCGGGGCAAATGTAGCTCAAGAAGGGGAAACTACAAAGGCTTCAGACTTTCTGAGGTTCAGACAGAGAAGCAAACAAGATTACCAGGCACAGTAGGCCCTCTCTGCCTTTATCACCACCGTTGATGTCATACTTCCCAGAGAGTCCATCAGTGGGTGTCAGGACAAGAGATAGCATGGTGCTGGGGTAAAGACAGGAGTTTTAGGACTGGAGTCTTAGGCCATCACCCCAGTTCTATGACATGTAATAATGGGTAACATTGATTGAACACTTACTACATGCCAAGGACTATGTTAAACACTTCACACAGATTATTTCATTTAATCCTCAAAACAACCCTATGATATATGTGTCATTATCCCCACTTACAGATGAGAATGCTGAGGGATGGGAGGTCACATAACTTGCCCAAAGTATCACACATCTTGTGACAGATCAGGGTGTGAACCCAGGGAGTCAGACTCCAGGGCCTCTTGTACTTCCTCCTGCCAAACCACCAGGCCTGTCTGGGCCTGCTTCCTCATCTGGAAAGTCAAGCTGCAGCAGCCAGGTTGGGTGGACTGGGTGATCACTGGGGCCCTTTCCAGCACAGGTGCTCTGCTCTGGGGTTCATGCCACACCTGTGGATTCAGAGTCCTTTTCAAATGATGCAGAGTGCAAGTTTCCTATGCAAAGTAGTGATGCTGAATATGTGTGTGTGTGTGTGTGTGTGTGTGTAAGACAGGTAAACTTGTGTCCTGCAACCCTGATGAGACAGGACAAGAGATTAAGAATACAGTAAGACCAGCGCAAAGTCTGTGGGAGAATTGTAGGTTAGACCTTTGTCAAGAGGACAAAACTGACATCTAAAGTTCTGGAAGATTCTGCCCCACTTCACCTCTATTTGATGTCCTTAGCAATTCCCAGATCTTTGCTCCATGCTACCCATGCATAGCCTCAAAGTCCCCCGGCAGATAGGTTAATGAGCCCTTCGAAGGGAACCTTGCCAAGATGCTCTGGCTCTGGGAAGGACAAGGTGGTTCTTGGTGATTCCCTGGCCCAGCATATGTGTCTTCTCTGCAGGCCCAGCAGCCATGGCCCACTATAAGACTGAGCAGGACGACTGGCTGATCGTCTACTTGAAGTACTTACTCTTTGTCTTCAACTTCTTCTTCTGGGTGAGTGAATTTTGCACACACATCCTCTTCCCAGAACACTGAATGAGTCAAGCTACCTTTTTTTTGTGTCACCACTTTGAGGTTGATATCTTTCAAATCAAAGATCAACGATCAACCATGGATGAACTCTTCCCACTTTAAAGCGAATATGTACATTTGCTACTGAGAAGGAAGAGAAGAATTGAGTCTGCAGGTTGGCATGGAGTTCGTACCACCTGGTATCTGAATAGAGGCACAAACATAACAATAAGCTTTGTGTTCCAGCCCTACTGTATGAAGGGTCCAGTTCTTTCTTCCCCACTAACTTGTTGCACCAGTGCCTTTTGGAAAATGTGACTGCCTGAAATAATAACTTGTTTTCCACTGAAGTCCATTCGCCTTTCATGGTTAACATTCTCCAGGCCCAGGGCAGAGAAACAGAAGTCCTGGAGGCTCCGACTACTGCTGCCTGTGATGAAAATGATCTCTATGGCGACTCCCCTCAGGAGCCTGTCTGGGTGAGGTCTTCCAGAGGGGTGTAGTCTGTCCACTTGAAGCAATCATCTGGGCAATTGGGAGCAGAATACCATCAGTTCCCAAAAATAGACACTGGAATGTATATATTTGTTACGACAGTCTCACTAAATTTGAGAAGGTAGAAGGGTGACAAGAGTGCAGGCTTTGCAGGCAGCTGGACCCATGCTCTGCTGACTACTAATGGTGGAGCCTTGGGCAGGCTACTTAACTTCCAGGAATCTGTTTCCTCAGCTACAATTCAATGATAAATTCTAGCCTGTTGGGGTTGCCTTCAATGAATGTAGTATTTTGAATATATTAGATGTCAAATGCCTAAAAATACCAGCCAATCAACCGATGATAAGGCATAGCTGGGCTTCCTGCTACCACGGTAAGGGAGAAGACACTTGACAGAGTCTTAGAAGCATCTCAGAAAGGCAAATGCAAAGGTGGGGGACATGTCTGAGTTTTCTGGGTCTTTCCTACAGGGGCTTGCTTAAGATTGGAAAAGACCATGACATGAGAGTTTAGGGTGGGTAGACATGGCAAGGCAAGAGTTCTGAAGAGTCTTGGAGAATAGACCAGTCATTAGATGCTATCTATTAAAAAGTTGTGCAGTCTGCTATTTGTTTAAATGTTTGCAAGTTCCTGAAAGGAATAATAAAATAATTTGTCACTTTTACCTTCCTGGACGAGAGTTTCCTGCAATACTGAAGTCGTGACGATGAAGATGGTGCAGTAATAAAGCTGTGTTGATATGGATAGGAAACTGTGTGGTAGAGATGGTTTCTATTCTGAGGGACAAATCCAACAGGGCGATAAAGATTCTTGCTAAGTAAGCATTTCTTTTTAAGAATAACTTTATTTCCTGATTATAAAAGTCTTATGTATCCACTACAGATAATCTCTAAAATATTAAAAAGTATCATAAAATGAAAATTGTTTTTATCTCACTATGTTCATTTCAAAGTGCCATAAACTGGATGGCTTTAAACAACAAAAATTTATTCCCTCACAGTTCCGGAGGCTAAAAGTCAGAAATCGAGGTGTCACAGGGCCAAGCTCCCTATGAGACTTGGGTAGAATCTTTCCTTGCCTCATCCCAGCTTCTGGTTGTGGGTGGCGATTCTTGGCACTCCTTGGCTTGTGGCTGCATCGCTACAGTCTCCAAAGCCTCTGTCATCACACACTGTTGTCCCTGTGTGTCTCTGTCTTCACATGACATTTTCTTCTTACAAGGACACCAGTCATGTTGGATTAGGACCCACCCTAATGACCTCATCTTAACTTGATTACATCTGTGAATATCATATTTCCAAATAAGGCCTCATACTCAGGTACCAAGGGTAAGGATTTCAACATATCTTTTGGGGGACCCAGTCCAACCCAAACCACTGGCCACCCCAGGAACAGCCACTGTTGACATTCCCTCTAGACTTTGCTTTGATCAGGGCAGGAGATGATGGTGACTTGCACTGTGGGAGTGTCAATGGGGATCTAAGTATTTGCAGAGAGTGAAGGGATTTAAAAGGTGAAATTGTCAAGATTGAGTCCTTAACCTAAAAAGGCATCTGGGACGTGTGGATGGTAGATGGTAGAGCTCTTCATTGTAAACAGGAGACCAAGGTTCAACCTCAGTCTCCAATAGCGCTGGCTTTAAGACTTTTGAGATCATGTCCCATGTAAGATATACGTGGAAGCATAAGAAATAGTTATGTGAAACATTGTTCACCAAAGTAAGTTTACCCTTATGTTGTGTGATGCGCTCAGATTTTTTTTCTATTTTGATTATTTCCTTCTTTTTGTTTTTAGTGCAGCTTACAACCCACTAAACTTAATCACAACCCTAATGGGTCACATTCCAAAGTATGAAAAATTCAGAGTCATCTTCACCTCCACCTGAACGAGGTCAGACTTCAGATGGCAATCCTTCCCCACCACCCTGTCCCTCACTCCCGCCTCCCGCCCCGGCCTCCACCACCTAGAATTTCAGTTAAGCTGGTGTTGATTGGATGATCCTACAGAGCAGGGAAGGAACCAAAAATGCTGACACTTTCTTGCCTCCTTTGCAACCGTAAAAGAAAATGTGGTCCAGGGTTTCCTCTGTGGCCACCCAGGAGATGTGTTTCTTTCCCCTCCCTTTTCTTCCATGGCTCCCAACGGCTCCCATCGCCCCTGCAATGGTGTTCTCTAACTTATTATTTTAGTCAGCCGCTTGGCTGTGTTAATAATCAAAACTTTTCTAGCCTCTCAGGCGCTCTGCCAGGCTATGGGGAGCACTGAGGAAGCAGCTGCTCCCTTGCCTGGAGAGGCTGCCTCTGCTCCACAAGCTGTGTCCCGCCCTTGAGCATTAGCTGAGGCCTTGGTATTTCCTCAGGGACCAGGGATACATGGGGCTAAGACAGGTAGCAGAGAAGACGGAGGACTCGAGCCCCAGCAGGGGAGTGAGATGACTTGAGAGCATCACTTCGGGAGTCAGGGAGGCCGTGGGAGGGAAGCACCTTCTGCCGAGGCTCAAAGCCCTTCTCTTGGTACATCGACATCCCACTGAATGTGGCCACTGCCCACTTTCCAGGCTTGCCATCTAAGAAAGAACAGGTGATGGCTTTTCTGCTACACCCCTTCTTGAGATGCTGAATGGCCTGGGACCACTGCCCACCCCCCCCGCCACAGTCTTCTGCCCCACTGTGCTGTCAGGATCTGCTGGGAGACAGAGTCACAGTTGAGGGGGATGTGCACTTGGTCTGCACAGCGCCATGGCAGATGAGACAAGTTAGGACAAAGCCTACAGTAACCCCTTCTAGCTGCTCTGCTGTAGCTCAGGACTCTAGGCCTGCTGTAGCCCAGACACCAGTGACTTGCTTCCCAGGCCAAGCAGCTTCGTTGTGGGTCAGCAGCCCGGTTGGTTAAATGGGCACTAAACTGAGCATTAGGATTCTTAATTTCTGCTCTCCACACTTCCTTTGGCCTTCTTGTGGGACTGTGGAAAAGTCACTTCTCTCCAGGCCTTGGTTTCTGCATCCAGAATATAAAAGGGGTTGAAATCAATCAGTCCCTTCCTCCCTCCCTCCCTTCCTCCCCTGCTTCCTTCTGTCCTCCTGTCCTCCCTTCCTCCCTCCCTCCCTCCCTTCCTTCTTTCCTTCCTTCCTTCCATCCATGTGTAGCCCTCTGCTAGGGATATTAAGATGAATGAGATTTAATCAAGAGGCTAAAAGAGGAGGCACACAAGGTATCCAATAAAATAAATAGACTATGAGTGTAATTATAGAAACATGTGCAAGACATGGAGTTGGTACAGAGGACAGAATGATTTGCTGGGAGATGGGGCAGGGACAGCTCCAAGGAAGGTTTCCTCTGGGCTCTGAGCTGGGTTTGGAAGATGAACAGATGATCATATGTTCCCTCCCAGCTCCACCCTTCAGTAAGACTCATGAGATTTTGCTCTTGTTATAGGAGTAGATGGGAGTGGGGAAGACAGCAGAGGAGGTAGTGTTCTGAGGTTAAAGGCAGAGAGCCAAAAACAAGGATGCCTCAAAGTGGAAAATAGCCCTTAGCATGACAAGCCTATCCTTGAAGATTCCATAAACCAAGGCAGCAAGATCATGGGCAGAGCCAGAGAGAAATGCATGCCTGGCGCTCAGAGAAGGTCATTCATGAGCAGCAGCACCTGATGCATGCCTTTGTGTGCCCTCCTGGAGAGCTCGGCAGCTCGGGCATGGGACTGGGGTGCCTGCCTGCGTGTGGGCATAGGGTTCAGCCGTGCTGTATCAGGATTGCAGCCCGGTGTTCAGCTGACTCTTCTGATGTGGGAATGGGAAACCATTCTTTAAAAGAAGTTGAGTCTTGTTCAGACCTGGTCTCCCAGTCCTCTCCCTGAGCCCCCACGCTGTGTTTGCTCCCCATATTAGACCCATTCACTTCTCCTTCATAGCACCCTGGTGATTACTAAGTCAGGTCTTTCAACCCAGTGTCCTACAAGTGATCCTGGGGCAGGGGCAGTGGCAGTGTCAGGCATGGGCCCCATGATGGCCCAAGAGCCTGGCATCATCATAGCAGGTGCACAGAGGGTATTGGTTGAAAGAAGGAATGAGAGTAACCAAGCATCAGTCTGACCTTAAGATACCTAGGGCGCAACCCCAGCCTTTCCAGGAGCCTCTTCTTAATGACCCAGAGAAAAACCCATTCCTCACTGGGACTGCTGGGACTTTGTAGACTGCCCCTTTGAAAATCAAAACAGCCATAAAGCAGGAAAGAGAAACACTAGCTGTTGCCCTAGGAGCTCAGCAGACAGAGGCAGGTAGGGGAGCAGGTGCCATTTCCACAGCCCTCTGCAGAGCCCCATCCACTGAGTCCCACACTCACTGGGGCGGCTCCTGGGTGCCAGGCCGTGTGCTGGGCTGTGTTCTGAGGGGAGTGAGGGGCCCCCTGCCCCAAGTGCCGAGGGCTGCTGTGAAGTGAGCAGCACCGCAGGCTTGCAGGAGAGGGATGAACTCACCTGCCCAGGACAGTCAGAGCAGGTGCCACACTCAAAATCTCAAAATGGGCCTTAGAGGGTGTGTAGGAGTTCAATGGAAGAGGAAGGGCAGAGAGAACAATGTGTGAGGTGGGCAGGAATAAGAGCCTCCCTGAGGCCCACAGAGGCTGCCTTGCTTATCCAAATCCACACAGCCAGTAAACAGAGGGGCTTGGACTCAGACACCGTGCCACGTCCCAGAGTTCACCCTGTTTACCACTCTGCTAATAGTGCCTGAGTTATTAGGTAACCACACTGTTTTCAGGAAAAAGCAACTACTTAGTTCAAAGTGATGAAAACCCAGGAAAAAAAAAAATACAAAAATTAGCCAGGCGTGGTGGCACGCCCCTGTAATCCTAGCTACTCAGGAGGCTGAGGCAGGAGAATCGCTTGAACCTGGGAGGCAGAAGTTGCAGTGAGCCGAGATCGCGCCATTGCACTCCAGCCTGGGTGACCGAGGAAGACTTCGCCTCAAAAAAAAAAAAAAAAAAAGCCCGGTGTGGGGGAAAGAAAATACCAGAAGATGATGCCAAAAAGTCAGGTTAAGGCCAGACAGTAAGAGCCCCGAGACCATGTGAAAGAGTTTTTGGGCTTGGTGCCCTGGGTGTGGGAGCTGGTGGGGACTTCTCAGCCGGGGGTGCCTTGGGGGATCAGCCTGTGGGTGGAGCAGGAGTCAGGAGCCAGCAGCCGACTGTGGTGGGGAACCAAGTTGGGCAGTGTGGCGGGGAAATGGAGACAGGTTTGAGGGCAGAGGGGAATTGGCACATGGTTGTCGTTGAGAGGAGGAGGAGCCTATAGTGACCCTGCGGTGTCTGGGGTTGGTAGGTGATGGCACCACGGATGAGACTGAGCAGGGAGGAGGAGCACAGATGATGAGTGTGGTTCCCATGGGTGAGCTCCTGTCCAACCCCGAAGGCTTTTCAGTCCCGTGTGGGGCTTGGCATGTAGCAGGTGGCCAGTAAACACAAAGTCTGCTATCACCCTGTGCACTTCCCGTCACCCTGTGCATTTCCCGCGTCCTGAGCCATGGGCTCCTCCTCACTGAGGGTGGAGAACTCCCCTGCCCAGAGGATCCTTCCTTACTGGGATTCAAGTGGTCCTGGCTCCTGCCCCATCCCTTTCCTTCCCTCATTGTGGAAGCCCTGTGGTAGCAAGACACAAAGAAAAACGTCTACAATTACTTTTATACCCTCTGCCTGCTTTCCTCCAGGTCTGCTGCCTTATTTCTCTCAGCCCTTAGGTATGTGCAGCCACTCAGGTTAATGCTTCACCCCATCATGTTTCTTTCCTAGGAATGGAAAGTTCCTAAAATTACACAGCAGGGGTGGCCTGCTCCGCCCCTCCTGGCCGGCTTGCATCCTCATTGCCTGGCTTCACCCTCTACAGGGCTTGCCGGCTAGTCAGCCACAGGCTATGGCTTTGAAAAATGTAGTTATTGCCTAGGCCTGGTGGCTCACGCCTGTAATCCCAACACTTTGGGAGGCCGAGGCGGGTGGATCACCTGAGGTCAGGAGTTCGAGACCAGCATGACTGACTTGGTGAAACCCTGTTTCTACTAAAAATACAAAAATTAGCCAGGTGTGGTGGTGCATGCCTGTAATCCCAGCTACTCAGAAGGCTGAGGTGGGAGAATTGCTTGAACCTGGGAAGTGGCAGTTGCAGTGAGCCAAGATCGCACCACTGCACTCCAGGCTGGGTGACAGAGCAATAAAAAAAAAAGAAAAGAAAAGGAAAATGTAGTTATTACCCTCACGGAATACCACACCAGTTTCTGTAAAGAGCCAAATACTGTTGAATCAACTGTATGCCAATGGTTGTTGAATAGTTCAGTGGTGTCAGATCTTTCCCCACCCCATCAGTCCCTCTTCCTGCCTCTTCTGCTGCTCTCTGCTGGCTTAGGCAGTTTCCAGGTGGCTTGAGTGACAGCCAGGAGCCACTGGTTCAGAACCATCTTTGGAGGTTCTTTGGCAGAAGCTTGACCTCCAGTACTAGGTGGGGCAGTTTAACCTTGTGGAAGGGACCTCAGAGATATTCCCATCCAGTGCCCCCAGTTTACAGATGAAGAAACTGAGGCTTAGAGGGGCTGCATGTGGTTAGTCAGGCGCACAGTCAGAACTAGAACCCAGGCTGCTGACTTCTGTCCTCCCGTGACCCCCTCTGGTGACCCATCCAACAGTGAGCAGTGTTCATTTTCCTGTCCAGAGAAAAGCTTGTTTTCTAAAGAGATGACCATGTCCCAAGCAGGTCTTCCGAAGGAATGAAACCTTCTCATTCCTTACAGCTAAGCCTAAGGACTGGGGGGGTGGAGGCCCTCAAAACATTAGATCCTGGGGAAAAGCAATCAAAGGGCTTCCCAGTAGTTATAGGCTGGGAACCACCTAGATAAGCCTAGGAGAGGGGTGGAGGCCCTCAAAACGTTGGATCCATGGGGAAAAGTAATCAAAGGGGTTCTTAGTAGTTATAGGTTGGGAACCACTGGTCTAATACATCCCTTATTTAGGAGATGAAGAAGCTGAGGTCCAGAGAGGTTAAGGGACTATGTTGAGGTCACACCGCTAGTTATGCAAAGTTGGGACCCTCACCCAAGCCTTCCAGGCATGCTGAAGGGGGCAAAAAGAATTCCATGCAGGATATTTGGCTGCAAACCTCACTTTACACAATTTTGTTGACCCAAATTCAGGAAATCCCTCACTGGTCATGGAGGTTGTGTGAGCCACAGATAACCTATACCCACAGAGAATTTTAAAACCTATTCTAGGATTTCACTGAAGCTAAGGTATCATCAGTGGTAAGATACACTATTTGTTTTTTTGTACCACTAAGAAAAACTGCCAAGTATAATTATAAAATACCATCAGTCATAAGATACATCCCAACTTTAGAGATGTTAAAATGTGAGAGAAAAATGTGTGCATCATGGAATTGAAGAAATCTGCGTGATAGCCACTCCCATTCTGTTTGCTGTAGCCCAGATGGTGTCCTTCCGCCTGGCTCTTTCACCTGGTGGAGGTGCCAGTGGAGATCAAATGGCACTTTGAAGAAATAGTATCTGTTACAAACGGAGAAGTAGAGGAGCGGGCCCAGCCCAGTCTGTGGGATCTGGGTAGAGTCGTGGATTTGCTCTCTCAGGAGACGTGGGTTTGAATCTCAGTTCTGAAACTCTAATGGTGTCGTCTTGGGCACATTCTTATTCTCTTCAAGCCTCCATTTCCTCATCTGCACAATGCAGAATATGCGCCCTGCCACCCTGCCGCATGCCCACAGAACTGTTGCAAAGCTCAGAAGAGAAAATGGTAAACATGTGTTTGTTAGATCCACAAATGTCTGTGAATGCCCAGAAGGAGAACTGGGAAATGACAGAGTAGGTTGTGTGGAGTCTTCCTGGGGCAGATGGGGAGCTCCTCTCGGCAACAAGGCTCAGGGGGCATGGACAGGGCCCAGGGCACTTCTCTAGCTTTGACCACACCCAGGACCCCTTGAGGAAGCATTCCTCACCCATTAGAGGGAAGAGACCCATCCTTAAATGGGGGCAGGGAGACTAGCCGGCAGAAGTCCACCTTCCCAGGAGCAGATGGCAGAGACAGTCAGAGGTCCCAGGGGTTCTGTCCCCAAATCCTGGGCAAACACCCTCGTACTCCCCACCTGGCACGCTGAAGATGCTGTGCATGTGTGCATACACACACATTATGCCCTGCTGGGTCCAACAGTCACAGAAAGCGTAACTTGGCTTCATTGCAAATAGAATCAGCCAAGCCGAGCCCTCCCTGCCCTATTTCCCAACTCCAGTTTCTAAGGAGGCGTCCCCCCATCTGCAAGTCAGGAGGGTCCTATCTATCCCTCCCTTCTTCTCCGGACCAAAGGAGAATCAGACAGTTAGCAAAAAAGTCTCTCCTCCTGCAGTCCCAGGCGGCTCCAGCCTGTCAAGCACCCTGACTCGTCAATCATGGAGGCAGTGTGACTGAGTGGGCAGGCCCTGGGCTCTGAATTCTCGTCCTGCCTCTGCCCCTACCCCTGCCCCCAACTAGAGGCAGGACCTCGGGCAATTTACCTTTCCTCCATGGGTCTCAGTTTCTTCCTATGTATAGTAGGGATAAAAAGCCCAGCTGTGCTTCCCAAATGGGCAAACATAAGGATTAAACAAGGGGCGGTGCTGGAACAAGCCCCACCGGGGAAGTGTGGACAGAGGGAAGGAGCGCTTTGAGGGGAGAGGAACCAAGGGTGGCAGGAGTTGGGGAGGTGAAAAGTCAGGGAGGCAGAGGGACTCAGATACGTTGGTCATCGCTGAAACTGCAGTCCTCTCCCCCGGCCTCATATGCAGTAGGCCACCACAGTAAAAAGCACCGAATTCACAGTCGGACCTGGATTCCAAACCTGGCTCTACAGGCTGCTTACCTTGGACAAGTCTCCTAACCTCTCTCAGCCTCGATTTCCTCATCTATAAAATTGAGTAACCATACCATTCTCGCCTCCTTTGGAGGAATGAGTGAGCCAGTGCAAAAGAAGTGCCTGGCGTCCTGTGGGCATTGAATAAATGGCAGCTGCTGAGGCCCCCACCACCCGCTGCTCTAACCCAGTGGTCTCCTGCAGGTCGGGGGAGCAGCCGTCCTGGCTGTGGGCATCTGGACCCTGGTGGAGAAGAGTGGCTACCTCAGTGTCCTGGCCTCCAGCACCTTTGCCGCCTCCGCCTACATCCTCATCTTTGCGGGCGCACTTGTCATGGTGACCGGCTTCCTGGGCTTCGGTGCCATCCTCCGGGAGCAGAAGGGCTGCCTCTCCACGGTCAGTGCTCACCCCGTGCTTGGCAGGGAGGGGGAGCCCTGTACCACCCAGTCAGGTTTCCAGCAAGCGAGAGGGGCCCCAGCCCTGGAGTGGGAGGGGCTGAGGCTGTGGGAGAGCCAGAGAGGGGGTGGCTGCTCCTGGGTCTGGTGTTTGCCACAGTCTCCAGGTTCTTAGGACCCAAGCAAGCAGGGCCGTCTCAGTAGCTGCAGTGGCAGCTCCTTCTCCACATCTCCATCTCTGTCTCCTTCTCCCACTCCCCTTCTGCCTCCTCCTCCTCCATTTCTTCTTCTCCTCTTCTTCCTGCTCCTCTCCTTCTTCCCCTCCTCTCTACCCTTCCCCTCATCCTTATCCCTTTTCCTTCTCATTCTCTTTCTCCTCCTACTTGCCCTTCTCCCCTTCCTCTCCCTCCTTCCTCCTCTTCCTCCTCCTCTTCCCCTTCCTCCTTCTAGGTTTTATTATGGCAGTTTTCAAAGATATACAGAAATAACGAGTGTTTTTCATGAAGCTCTGTCTTCCCTTCACCCAAAGTTCAACAATTACCATCTCATAGCCGATCTGGGTTCCGTCCACTCTCTCACCTGCATCCTGCCCACTTCCTAACCCCAGGGTGGTTCTGAAACAGTCCCAGACAGCGTGTCATCTGTTAGTGTTTCAGTGTGTACCTCTAAAACTTCAGGACCCTCTTCTAGAAAACGTGATAACATTACCATTATCACACTTTAAAACAATTAACAGTCATTTCTTAATATCATGAAATACCCAGGCAGCCTCACATCTTCCCAGTTGAACCATAAGCTGTTGTTGTGTTTACATTTGAGTTAGAATCTAAATTAGGCTCATGTGTTAAAACTGGTTGCTTATCTCCTAAGTCTCCTAAAGTGAAGGCCCCCAGAGTTTGGATTTTGAGCTATTTTCCAGCAGGTGGGACATGTGTGCTGAGAGCCAGCCACGCCACCACCCACCCCCACATGGGGCCTACCATGAGGATTTCCAGCAGGGCAATGCAGGTCGGTCAGCTGAGGTCCTTGAGAGCCACGTAGCCCATCCCAGATCTGACCAACGTAGCTGGATGAAGGCACGTGACATGACTGACTAAAACCAGGCATGTAGGGTGTCTAGGGATATTCCCTGTGGGTGGCACTGACTAGCCATGAGGTTTACAGGGATCAGTGCAGTTGGGCCCAGAGAGAGAAGCCCTCTCCTCTGCAGTGTCAGCAAGCCTGTTTGTATCCTGTCTGGCTCTGCACCCCTTAGCAAGCAGGGCCTTCAGCCTGGCCTCAGGCTTCAGGCTGGGCCTCTGGACCTCAGGCCTGGAGGTCTGCCCATGAGCAGGCTGCTAAGCTGCGTGCCCTCACCTGCCTCCTTCCTTCCGTTAGGTCATCTAGTTCAGAGAGGACAGGACTCACCTCTGGACAGCTCGAGAAGGAATGCAGAAGCCCCCATCGAGCACCTTCCTTCTGACCCAGAGCCATCTGTCCTGGTTCTGTAGAGCCACTAAAGGCCAGTGCTCCTCTGCAGCACTGGGAAACAGGCCCTGCATTCCTCCCTGAGCCCAATTGGAACACAAATGGCCGCTATTTACTAGAGCTACCTCCCTGTATCCTCACTACAGCAACCTGCAAAGTCCCGGTAATCTGAACTCTGTGCCAAGCAAGTGCTGTGCTCAACACTCGTGCGCATTAACTCACTCAGTCCTCGCCCTGCCCCGAAGAGCAGCAACTCTTACTCTGTGTATGGACAGGGAAGAAACAGCAGAGGCAGGTGAAGCGGTTTGCCAGAGTCACCTGGCAGTTGTGTTCTTTTAGGTGATGGTCAGTCAGGTGTGGCCACAAGAGGGGTCACAGGAGAGGCACAGGACAACAGAGTTTACCAGATTCATAGGTCCTAGACCGAGCCTGTCCAACCCATAGCCCACGGGCCGCCTGCAGCCCAGGACAGCTTTGAATGCGGCCCAATACAAATCCGTAAACTTTCTCAAAACATGAGACTTTTTTGTGATTTTATTTTTCTTAGCTCATCAGCTATCATTAGTGTGTTTTATGTGTGGACCAGGGAAGCCAAAAGATCAGACACCCTGTCCTAGACAGATTCACTGCACACTCCACCAGGAGTGGGGTGGGGGGTCACACGGGTGGAGAACTAGGGCTCCCCAAGCAGGCAGGGAACAGAGAGTGAGTGAGACCCTTTCACTGGGGGTCAGGATGGCACCATCAGAAAAGGCAGGAGGGGATTCCATTGGTGCATTTGAATATCATTAGATCACAGTCAGGGGAGGGTAGCAAGGGGAACCTGTAGCAGGGCCAGCCCTGGTGTATCTGCTCACCCCAGCAGGTGCGCACAGCCCGCATGTAGGGATGTGGAGGCAGAAGAAATGCAGAGTTTTAAAATGCATGATACACACTGCTGGTGAGCGGCATGTGGTCTGCCTCCAAGCCCACGCTGTCACCCACCTCACTCTTCTGCATCCAAAGAGGTCATATTCACTCCCATTTTCCAGATGACGAAACTGGGCTGAGATATGGAGCAAATAATGCCTGGAGCTGGACTGTGCATTACAATCTGTTGGAATCACCTCTAAGAGTCTGCTTCCCTGGGGAGGACAAGCCTGATGGGAGGCAGAGGGACCAGAGGCCAAGGGGGAGGATATGTGCAGGGCACACCCTGCCCTCCATCTCTGGAGAGGTCTTCATGGAACAGTGGCTTTCAGAGATCTGGTTGGTAACAAGGGAGGGCTCCTTGCAGCACCTAGCCCAGAACCCTAGGACAAGATATGGGGGTATGGTGGGGGGACCCTAGAAGCCTCAGGTATCTCAGTGCCTCCTTGCTCCCATTATAGTAAGGAAAGAACAGCACACCTGGGTCAGAGCATATTCAGTTTAGAAGGGACCTTGAGGGTCACAGAGTCCAGTGCTCCATCCAAAGGTTACAGGCTGAACGACAGTGTCTGGGTGAGTGTGTGGGTCACCCAGGCATTAGTGGGAGACACTCAGAATTATTAGAGTTTTTGGAGAATAGTGTAATCATAGGAGCTCTTCTCCTTGGCCATCTCAAAGGCCAGAAGGGAAGCCTAAGCTTTAGCACCTGACCACGCTGTGCTCTCCAAGCCACTGATCACAGCCTCCCATTCCACACTTCCTCTCACACCATCCATTCATGAGATCTGTCCAGACATCCAGGCTGATCCATGAAGAATGAATGTCTTCAGCCTCTGCATCTCAACCTGGCTGTCACTTAGTCTAGGCGGCCTGCCCAGAGGGAACCAAGCCCTGTGCCTGGGCCATGCAGGAGAGATGTGGAGAGTCAGTAAAGGTGAGGGCCTTGTGTTTGCCTAAAGGCTTGCTGGGCACCTCTTGCCCTACCCTTCTGCACTTCAGGGAGTCAACAAAGTGAGCCTTATCCCTCTGGGGCTTGAGGCAGGGAGGGGTACAGCAGCTGTTGGACAGGCTGGTGCAAGATTCCCTGCTTCTTCTCAGCTCCACTTTACCCTCTTCTGTAGAGACTTGTCTGCGTTCACTCCCATCCCACACAGTACTGGCGATCTCTCTGGTCCAAGTCACTAAACAGACACATCAGGGAGGCAACAGCTTGAAACTGAGGTCAGAAAAAAGTGTGCATGCACACACACACATGCATATGCACTCAGCCACCAGTGCAGGACTGTGGAGACAGGCATCTCTGCCAGGGCACTAGCAAACAGCAAACTCCATGGCCGAGAAAGCTTTCTTTGCTTTGTCTACTCCTCTGAAAGAACCAGTGACAGAACTGGCCCAAGGACAGAGCAAGAGGTAAAGCTGGGGATCCTGAGTAATTCACATCCTGGCCCAACAGCCCCTGAAACATCGAGCACTTGATTGTTTAAACCAAGAAGGTGGCTGTACAACCTTTCTTGGGCTAACACAAGTAGGAATTTTAAAACCCAGGCTCCTGTTTAGAGTCACGTGGTGTGGTTAAGGCAGTGTAAAAGTGCTCCATGCCTCTCAGCAGTTCCTTTCTGGTTCCATTTCATTTTGTCCCCTCCATGTCTCACTTCCATGTGAAATCTTGAATCAGCTGACAGGTGAGGGAAGCTCCAAAGGAGAAGGGCAGCGAGTCTATCACTAGACAAAGTGGTCCCTGAGGAGGAGAGGGAAAGATGAAAGCCCAGGCATCTGAATGACATGCGTCTACCTTGGATCGGGAGGAGCGTGGGAGAAGTTCCCAAGGAATGACCCAGAGGGCGACCATCCAGCTTCCACACAGGCACGAAGTCCGTCCTGGCACAGCCCTTTCTCCTCGCTCACCTGCAGCCCCTCAAGGTCACTTTCCCAAGAAGGAAGTGGCTGTGGGGGACAGAAATAGCACATCTCTGCCGGTGCTGAAATGATGATCAGCTTGGCACCGGAAATCTGCCGAGCAGGAACAGGAGTGGGGCTTAAATTATTCACACCAGATCTTTTTTAGCAAAGACTGCATGAGAGAGATCATTCAGGCCGTCTGAGCCTGGGGCCAAAGACCAGGACAGAGGCCACCTAGATCAAAAGAGAGGGATATTTTTAGAGTTTTGAATGGAGGCTCTGAAAACTTCTATATTTTAAGCCAAATGAAGATCATGGTGGATGATTCAAACTAAACTGGGTCTTTATTGGGCATTCTTTTCTGTTTGGGGGATGGATTAAAAAGTAAGAAGTTCTAAAAACCAATTTCTGAAAACAAGGGGATCCAGAATTGCCACACCTCCATCAAATAGGCCAAGACTTGGTCAACCAGGGCACTAAAGTCCACAATCAGAGGTGAAAATATATGGGCTCGGGTTCAAAAGCTGGTTTCCGTGTACCTTGCCCAGCTTGCTCTGGGACCTCGGGTAAGTCACTCAGCTTCTGCCTGCTTCCTTGTGTTGCCATTTTATACAGGATGATGTGTGAGGTTAATGAAGAAGTATTTTCAGGTCTTAGGAAGTGAATCACCACATTATAAAAGGACGGTAAAAATGTGGCTCTAATGAACATCCGCATCACTATTGCCATCACCATGACCAAGCTCCCTTAAGAAGGAACCTAAATAAATAAGAGTTATTCTGAGGGCCATGGCTCCCAGGGCCCTGCAGCCTGAGCTGGGCCACATCCTCTGAAGTAGCTGGCGCTGATGGGAAGTTCAGGGTGAGGAGAGCCTGGGTCCCCATGCCTGGGAACTAGAGTGTGTCCTCCCTGGCTCGTTTCTTACCTACATGTGCTGTTATGTTGCTCCACCAACCACCCAGCTCCAGGGTGGGCCTTGCGTCATCTGTTTGGTGGCTCTTTAACCTTTGAGTCCGCTGACCCCACCATGCTCCAAAGGGAGCATTCTATAGCCAGGGCTTGGGGAACCCCGACCGCTCTCCAGCATGAGCCTTTCCTCATCCAGCGTGGCTTCTGCAATGCAGGCAGGGGAATGGACCAGGTGGCCTCAGAACCCTGAAGGATCCTTGGGAAGCAGGATGCAAACATCCCCAAGAGCTGGCCGCTCAAGAGACCCATAGGATCTGTGTTGACATCCACCCTTTTCGGGGTACAGCAGGTGTATCTGATCACCACAGTCCAGGAGCATTGTCTCGAAGGGGTGGTTCTACGGCCAATTAGCTTCCACCACCACCTCCCTCCAGTTTTCTGCAATGGATGCTCCATATTGCATGGATGGGACTGCCTAATTCATCAATAGCAACAAGCATTTCCAGCACATTCCTGGCAAGTCCTGCTCTGCTGGGCCCAAGGCAGGGTGAGAAGGGGAGGAAGGAAAAAGGGACCCTGACTTAGTTCTAGGCTTAGAGTCTAGTGAGGAGCACGAGGCGCCTGTATTAAAAGGCAAAGGACCATGCAGGCAGTTTAAATTTGTGTTGGATTTGGTCAGAGGCTCTGACCTCTCTGGGTTTTCCTTAACTTCCAGGCTGTCCTGTTCCATGGAGCCTGGTGTCTCCTCGTTCTTGGGAGCCTTCCCTTTCCACCCATAGCCAGTCCTGTCCTAGAATTAATTACCACTGCTCGGGACCCATCACCAGCCCTGTCCTGGGGTCCCTGCCACTGCTCCTTGTCCTACCCTTGCTCCTTCCTTGCACAGGTGCCTTCAGGCTGTACTATCTCTCCCACAGCCTGCAAGAAGACAGCCAATGGGAAAGTCTGGGTCCTTCCAGGGCACTGGGAGGGAGTAGCAATTGGTCACTTTCCTCATGCCTGAATCCACTGAACACCAGCATCCTCTGAGTTCCCTGCGCCGTGTCTGCCTATAGGGGGACTGGCCCTCATCACCCCAGCCAGCTGACCAGGGCCTAAAGCCCAATCTGCGGGGCCACTGTCACTCAGCCTGTTCAGACTGGGCTCTCAGTCGTCCCAGCGTGAATCCTAGTAAACGCCTGTCTTTGGCCTGGAGTTCTGAAACTGTGTTCTCCTTCCATGACCCTCACCACCTCCTGGAACACACACAGTGTGATCTCCTTAGACCTCCAACATTTGGGCGGGAACATTGAAGGGCCTCAGCCACATTTTCTTGATGTGCCTCTGGAAGACTTGCTGCCTCCCCGAGACCCAGTTTTGTTCCTCCCTGCCTCTTCCAGCATGCCCTTACTCTGTCCACCGGTTTTCTGCACCCTAGCTCTGGCCCCCTTTTCTGCTCCCAGAACCACATGTCAGTATCACACATTGGCCAGAGCACATTCTTGAGCCCTCACTGTAGAGCCGCTTCCAGGTGGAATGGCTGAATCCCAACCTTTGGCGTGGTTGCAGCTGGACGACCCAGGTGTTGAGCCCTGGGCTGGGGCCAGGAGGGGTAGAGGTTACCTCCATCTTTCTAAGAGTGACCCTTGGTTACAGGAATGGCTGAAGGCTCCCAAATCTACATCCTCTCTTTTCTGCACAAATGGGCCTGGCAGCTGCACCTCTGAGCTGACTGCAGTTAATGGTTAATTGCCAGAAAATAATTCACCCTGAGGCCGTTGCCACTGAAAAAGCTGGCTTCACTTTTCCTGTTTGGCGGGAGTGACCCTCCCTCCCTGACCCTCCCTCCGGCTTCCTCTGTAATCCTCTCACACACACAGCCAGCTGGGAGCCTCGGGCTGGGCTCTCCTCCCTGCAACTTAACCTTGGCAGGGTCTTGGGTTTTCTTTGGCTGTTGCTGCACTGTTCTGAGAATAGGCTAGTACCTCCCTCTCATCCCAACCTGCCTGGACTGCCTTGACTGGATGTGGCGTGGCAGGAAGCTTCACAAACCCTGACTATCTCTAATTACGCAGAATGGCTGGAGACACAGATGAGGAATGGTTCAGTGAAGCTCCCTTCTTTGTGGTAGAATCAATCCAATGGAGAAATTTCAAGATTCCAGTTTCATAACGTTCTTCAAACTTACCTCAAAGATGGCACCAGCTGATGCCCTGTCTCTTATGCACCAGCGAATCTGCCCCAAAATCTCTATCTGGGGCTCAGCTTGCCCCAGGCAATGTAAGTCCAGCCCTCAATTTCTGGCAGGGCATGGTGGCTCATGCCTGTAATCCCAGCACTCTGGGAGGCCAAGCTGGGAGGATTGCTTGAGGCCAGGAGTTTGTGACCAGCCTGGGAAATATGGTGAGACACCATCTCTACAAATAAATAAATACATAAATTTAATTAGCCAGGCATAGTGGTATGCACCTGTAGTCCCAACTACTCAGGAGGCTGAGGCAGGAGAATGGCGTAAACCCGGGAGGCGGAGCTTGCAGTGAGCTGAGATCCAGCCACTGCACTCCAGCCTCGGCTACAGAGTCAGACTCTGTCTCAAAAAAAAAAAAAAAAAAAAAGAATTAATTGGAAATAAAATCACTTTGCTATATGGGGAAAGATGAATGTTTGGATCCCATTCTATGCTTAACACACTGCTCTCGTTTGGCATATTTTGAAATGGGATCGTTCTTATGGAGGGCTCTGGGGCAGATGCTACAGGGGCTTTCTTTGGAATTCTCGTTATCTGTTTCCATTAGACCATAGGTGGTCACTTTTGGAAGGACCGGCAGCCCTGGATCTGCAGGGGCAGACCAGTCACAGAAACCAGAGTGGAGCTGGAGGTCAGTGGGGTAGGTTCAGGTCATACCAAGGGCACAGGGACCACGAAGGCAGAACCAGGTAAAGATCAGAGCCAGGAGGGCAAGCAGGGATCAGCGCGTACACAGTCCCAGGGAGCGAGACAAGCAGGGAGGCCCCAGAGTCAGGGAGGCTCAGAAACAAGGATGCTAACAGTGAGACCATGGCTCAGAAACTTCTGGCCCAGGGAGGGCTTCATGGAGGCTGTGCCTGAGCTGAGAGTGTTGGTGGCTGAGCAGCCAATAAATAGAACACAGATGGGGTCGGGGCAGGGAATTCTGGGCAGGAGGAACAGCGAGAGCAAAAGGCGCAGAGGGTGGAGGCTTCACTGTGTACAGCTCTGTGTGCACGCACAGGAGTGTTTCTCAGGTTTGTACAACAGTGACTAGCTTCTGAGGTGAGAGCGGGCTGGGTTGAATAAAGTGAAGGGTGGAGGGGGCAGAGACAGGCATTAGAATCCATGGCCATGAACCCAGGATGAGCCAAGGGGTTGAGGAGCAGGTGAAAGCTGCTCTTGTGCCATTCTTGGCAAAAAGGAAGGCCAGCTGCCCGGCGCGGGGCGGGGGACCTGGATTATCTCTTGCCTGCCCCACTGGTGCAGGGAGGGCTTCCCTGGGCTTCCCTCTATTCTCTCCATCTTCACCTACTCATTCCTCACCTCTCCTGACACTCTGTCCCTTGTGGAGCACTGACACCCCTGTGTTCACCTGAACCATACCTGCCCTAAAATGCTGAATCCACCCTGAGTGAGCCCAGGGAGCTCATCCGTCCATCCCTCCCCCATTTAGTGGGGACAGTACCATGCAGCAGGTCAGAGCACAGGTTCTGCAGCTGGTACTCCTGGGTTCTGTTCCTCACTCACCATGTACTTGCTAAGTGACCTCCAGCAAGCTACTTAGCGTCTCCAAGCTCCTGTCCTCACCTATAAAGTAAGGCTGATGCTCGTGCCCACGTGGCAATGTGATGAGCAATGCTTAGTACTCATCTCCAAGGGTGGACAGGAGATACCATGCAATGTGCTTATAAGGAGGGGGCTGGCACCTGGGAGAGCTTGTACATGTGGGCTGTTACTGTTACATGTGGGAACCATGTGCCAGGCTAGGCTTGGTGCTTCAGGGCGGTGCAGATGAGTAAGGCACTGCCTCTGCCAAGGAAGGGTTATTTTTTTTCTTTTGCCAGAAGGGATGCCTGTCTATTGCTCCCACTACAGAAAACCTGCCTGCCCTCTGCTCCTCTACTAAGTTTTGAGAAGCAAGGCCAGCCCGCCCTGAGTTGGGGTGTTGTCTCCTAAGCCATGGGCCAGTGCTTCTGGGGGCTCTCTGCAGAGAATTCTGGGCTTTATTGGTGGAGCAGGGGCCCTCCCTGGCACAGTGAGCTAGGAAAAGCAGGACACCATGAGGTCCAGTGAATTCTAACTACATGGAAATATGGGCTGAGAATTTCTTTTTTTTTTTTTTTTTTGAGACGGAGTCTCGCTCTGCCGCCCAGGCTGGAGTGCAGTGGCCGGATCTCTGCTCACTGCAAGCTCCGCCTCCCGGGTTCACGCCATTCTCCTGCCTCAGCCTCCCGAGTAGCTGGGACTACAGGCGCCCGCCACCGCTCCCGGCTAGTTTTTTGTATTTTTTTTTTTAGTAGAGACGGGGTTTCACCATGTTAGCCAGGATGGTCTCGATCTCCTGACCTCGTGATCCGCCCGTCTCGGCCTCCCAAAGTGCTGGGATTACAGGCTTGAGCCACCGCGCCCGGCCAAGAATTTCTTATTACTGACTTTTGTATAATAATTCAAAAAGCAATACCAAACCCAACTTAAAGAAGGCTAAAGGTGTTTCCAGAACCTTCTTGATGCTTCCTAGAGTCAACCCCTAACACAAACCTTATGGCGTCATACCCCTCCCCAGCTCACTGAAGCAAATGGAGGAATCCATGGCTGCTTCAGAAAACAGATGATCCCCAAGGAAACATTGAGAGCTCTCGGGTTGTACCTGGCCTCATGGAATTCCCTCGTGGAATTCCAGCCCCCGTGGTCCCATGGGGATGTGAGCTGAAGCAATATAACCTTCCCTGATCCTTTTGTCAAGGCGAGCAGCCTCCTACCGCAGAGGCGCCCTCCCAGGCGGGTACAGTGCTGCACATGCTTCTGTCCATGTTCCGTTTCCAGCTGCTTGGGAGCTAGCTAACATTCCTTGGATCTTATTTTTGTGGCTCCCACAGTGCATAGGGACACATAAGCGAATCAAGTCCCAGCATCAGCCTGAGAACCTGAAGGTAAACGTGTGACCCAGGGTTTTGCCACCTCGGCACTGCTGGCATTTTGGGCCAGATAATTTTTCACTGCGGGAGACTGCCCTGCACCCAGTGGGATGCTTGGCATCTGGGCCTCGATCCTCTAGATACTCCTTTTGCCAAATACCCACTGGGTGCAAAATTGTGCCAGGTTGAGAACCACTGGTGTAAATTTAACTAAGGTAACTGCTATGCTACTCTCAGATCAGAAAAAGATTAAGCTACTGCCCCCAGCATGGGGCTGGTATGCTCCAGCCAGTTCCTGCTGTCTCAGAGGTGTACTTTATTTGAAAGTGCACTCCTGCATCTTAATCAGAGGATGTCTGCTAAGTGTGTGTCTAGACCCAGCACCATACCGGGCACTGTGGAGGAGCCAGAAGCAACCTCAGATGTGGTCCCTGTTTCTCCGAAGCTCACAGTCATTCTAGGGGACAGAGTGGTAACACCTGAAGCAAAAGCAGTGCTACAGAGCAATGGGTAAAGCTGTGTCACTCATCCAGTGATGACCTACACTGAGGAACCACATGGCAGGCAGGGGAGGGACACAGAGGTGAAGCCCAGTCCGGCAGAGGAGAGACAGGCAAAGCAGAGAGTGCAGGTGTCAGGAGACAGCAGATGATGCGCTGCAGGCATTCAGAGGGCGGGGAGTGGCAGTTGCTCCCGCCCAGGGATGGCCTGGTGGAGCCATGACTGAGCCGAGCCAGGTGTGGAAGGAGAGGTAGGCGCCAGCATTCGGCAGGGGGACAGGCAGGGCAAAGGCCCGAAGGCTGGACACTTGGCCTGTGTGCAGCAACACCAGAAACACTTTTCAACTTTGCACACAGAGCCAGTGTGTGCCGCAGGGGCCCTGAGATGATCCCGCCGGACCCAGGGAGTTAGGAAAGGCTGGGTAAGGTGCAGGGTGGAGGGGCAGAGGTGACGGCTCTGTCAGAGCCCATGACCTCACCCGGCTGAAGCCCTAGCTGATGAGGGACCCTGTGCCTGCTCCTGGGCCTGGTGGACCACACACCTGGTGGGTCACACCTGCAGCCTCCCTGCTGTGGAAGCTGCTGCCTGGAGCCAGTGCCTGTGCCCACCAGCACCCGGCCTCAGTCCCCTCGAAGCCCCAGGCCAGGCCTTCACTCCCCTCCCAGGCATCTTTACACACTGGAGCTTGAGAAGGCTGTCCCCACACACCACTGCCCCTGCCAAGCGCTCCCCCTCCTCCTGGAGGAGGTCACTCCAGCAGGTCAGATAGCCTGTGTGATGCCTCTGAACCAGCCTGTGCAGGGGTAGGATGTACTAATTTAGCCAGCCACTAAACCAAGGGGTGAGGTTCGGTATCTCTACCTCCCCATCCTCCCTGTTCGCCACCCTGTCTTCAGTAGGAACTGGGGCAGTGGCTTCTCCTGAGAAGCGGCGTGACACTACCAGCTATCCAGGAGTATCCTGTGGATGTGACTCACGGCCCACAGGGGCGATGGGGAGAAGGAAGGTGGAGAGATGCCAGCATGCGGCTCTCCTAGCTGCCAGCAGCCTGGGTGCTTCTGTCAGTTAGGGACACTCCATCACCTCTTCCTCCCATGTCCCAGAGGTCTCTGGGAGCGATTGGCATCAGTGCCTTCAGGTCCTGTGCAGCGGGAGGGAGCCGGCCTCAGCACCATAGCTGGGGATGGTGGAGGGAAGTTTGGAGCAGGCAGGAAGGGCACGCATGTCAGAGAGGAGCCGCAGGGCCCCGCAGCGTATGGCAGGGGAGAGCCCCTGAGTCGAGGAGGCTCAGAAACAAGGATGCCTCACCCTGGGTAGGGTGAGGGTGAATGTGTAGCCATGCTCTGTCTGATGGACTGGGCGGCTCCCTGGGGGACCACACTCTGGCATGGGCTGGCTGCGCCTCCCACTGGCTGACAAGGACCGCACCCCTCATGCTGTGGGACCTGGAGCTCTGGGAGGGCAGGAGGCAGGTCAGATCACTGGAAAGTACATTTCCCCTCTCACTGGGTCCTTGTTGACCCTAAAGTTTGCGTCCTACACGAGGGGACCAAAGAAGGCTGAAATCCGGCCCATGCAACTCTTCCTGAACCACGTTTTTCTAATTTGCACCAAAGTACTAGCAGCCATCCAGCTAGAGCCAGCATGTGGTGGAGCCTGAACCCAACCCAAGTTCACTGACTTTCCCCCAGCCTCCCTCAGTGTTTGGGCCCTACTTCTCAGAGGCTTGTCAAGCAGGAGGATCATCCACAGACCCTCTCTTCAGCCTCCTGCCGTAGCTTACCCTGCATCCCACTCGGTACATGTAGACCCAGGCTTGGGCCTGAGGCCCTCTTCATCCACACTCCTCCCCAGGGAGTGGAAAGTCCGTAGGGTGGAGGGAATGTGTCCTTGTGGAATCTGCAACTCCCTCCCACCACTTCCTGACCTCCTCCTAGGGATCCAGGAGTGTGAATCCTCTGTCCAGACAACCTGCACGCAGCACCTGCAAGCATGTCCTGAGGCTGACTAGCATGTGTGCCTCTAGCCTGCACCACACTCAGCCCTCTCCACACCCCGTGCCAAGGGGCATCTGACCCTGGGGGAGGGGCAGACAGAGCTGGAGGTTGTTCCTGGTGCAGCGAAGAGCCTGGGGCAGGAAAGGAAGGGGCAGGGACCTTGCATTTGTGCTCTTGGCCTCAGGCCCCGCAAATGATGGGGCTAGGCCTGACACTGTTATTCTGAAACTGGAAACTCTCCCTGTGTCCCTGATACTGGGAGACTATAGGACACAGTAAAATTGTAATGAGGAGGTGGGTAACACACTTCATTTGAAAGGAAGCCCTGCTCTTGGACCACAGTTCTTTCCCTGTGAAAAGAAATGGCCCCTCTCCTACATTCCTTAATCCCTGCCCATGCCAGGCTCCCTGCTGAGTGGTGCAGGAGATGGTTGGGCGAGTCCCATGGGCCCATGGATTAGCATTGCCTCTGAAATGCCCTGTCTGTCCTGGGCATCCCCCACCACCACCCACCACCATATACCTCCTGCTCACACTCCTTTCCCTGCTGGGTGAAGCCTAGAGTTTCAGTCTCACCCACAGGCTGGGCCTTCCCTAGAATCCAGCCATCCCAGTGACCATGGGCAGCTGCCCTGCTGTGGCCAGGTGGGCGGGGAGTGCCTGGGGGCAGCCCGGGTGGGAGGTGCTCTTGAGTCAGGCTGAGCTTCCCCACAGTGGGCTGGTTTTGATCAATAGTTTTCCCCCTCTCTCCCCCTCTCCCCCCCTCCCTCCCTCCCCCCCTCTCTCCCCCTCTCTCCCCCTCTCTCCCCCTCTCTTCTCCTCCCTTCTCTTCCCTTGTCCCTGCCTGGGAGCTCCATGGCTGCCTGTAGCCAGCTTCATCCCCCTCTCCCCGCTCCTCCAGGGTTGGGAGAGAGGGAGGCCCAACATGCCTTCTAGGCATGTTGGCTCCTGCAAGCAGAATTGGTCGAGCAGGGTCTCAGGAGCTCCCCCTGACTGTGCAAGCCAGGTGGGAGTGAGAAGGAAGCAGCACCCATGTCCTTCTACAGGTCACACTGAGTGCAGGGCCGGGAAGCCAGCAGCAGCAGCAGGCCTGGGAGATGGGAAGAGGAGTGGTTAGGGGAATGAGAACCCTGCAGGGCCATGAAGAACAGGAAATGGGCATCAGGGCTGAAAGACAGCACAAGAATTGCCTTCCCCTGGATATCTGATTTGGTTTTTCCTGAGCCTTGGTTGTTGCAGTCCACCCTGGTCCCTGCACTGCAACTACAAGGGTACTGTCCACTCCCTGAACACAAATGCCCCATGGCTTCTCACTTGTTCTCCCCTCTTTCTGGAATGTGCTTCCCTCCTTCACTTAGCAAATGCCTATTCAGTCCTTAAAGATGTTACTTAGGTGTCACCACCTCCAGGAAGCCGCCTCTGACTGCCCACCCTACCAGGAGCCTCCCACCATCTCTAGAGCTTACCCCATAGTGACATTTATAACACAGCATTGCAGTCACTCATCCGTCTTCCCACCATCAATAACTTTGAGAGCAATAGTTGTCTTACGCTACCTGGCATCTGGCATATAGCAGGTATTTAATACATATTGGATGGGTAGATGCATTACTGAATTGTCAGCAGACCAAGGAGGGAAGGAGTAAGTGGGGAACTTGGTACTGGCAGCCAGTGAGACTGGTACATCCAGGAGGAAGATGGTCTGGATGATAGGGGTCCCAGCAGGTATCTCTACCACCCCCACCACTGTGGGAAAACGTTTGTCATAGCAGCATCCTGATCCCGGTGGTGACTGTCCTCTCTCCTTGCTCCTAGTATTTCTGCCTGTTGCTCGTCATCTTCCTGGTTGAGCTGGTGGCGGGAGTCCTGGCCCATGTGTATTACCAGAGGGTGAGTGACGTTTCCTCCTCCTGCACCCTCTGTCAGTGCCCCTGAAGAAGCAATGTGGGTAGGGAGGTTTGCATTGTGATGAGGGAAGCTGAGGCGGGCGCAGGGGTGGTCCTGTTTCCCAGGCCCTGGCAATCCCCCTACACATCTGCATCCCAGCTGCTGGTCCCGGCTCCAGCAATTCTGTCCTGCATGTGTGGATGCTGATGTCTTCCATGTGGGAGCTGGGGACGGGGATTTCCCGTGGGACATTGGGTCATCCCTCTCCCCTTCCAAGGGTGGTCTAGAGGATGAATCCATCTGTCAGAGACATCCAAGAAAAAAGGCCTGGGCCAGGGTCACATGCCAGACCCTGAAGCAGGATCAGGCCTTGCCTGCCTGGATTGAAAAAGGATGGAGTGAGTCCCAGAGTCAGTCCTGTCCACTCCCACCCTTGAGCCCGCTGAATCGGGAATTTGAGGTCATGACCAGGGTAATGTTTGGTTGGTAGAGACAGTACGACTCTGCTGGTTGTTTCCAGCCAGTGCTGATATGATGCCCAGAGGGTAACAATTATAAATACTTTCAATATCACCTCATGATCACAGTTAAGATCAACAGACATTTCAAAGCACCCTGTGTCTGGCCTCACCACCGCCTCCCACCAGCTTCTGGATGTGACCCTTTACCTGAGCTGTCTCCCCAGCCTCTCTCAGCTCTGCCCATCACACCTCTGCCCTAAGTGGGGGCCCAGTTTTGGTATCTTCCTCTCCATAGCTGTCTTCTGCACTGTCTCTGGCTGATGGTCCCTTACACTGCTGAGAAACCTCTGCATCACACCATCCACAGTCCACAGTGTTCTAGAATTAGCTGGGGGGTGGGGGGGTTGTGAGTAGGCCTGATGCCAGGGCGGGGATGGGGCTGGTCCTGCTGATGGCACCTTCCCTCTTACCCTCCTCAGCTGAGTGATGAACTGAAGCAGCACTTGAACCAGACTCTGGCTGAGAACTACGGGCAGCCTGGAGCCACGCAGATCACCGCCTCAGTAGACCGGCTCCAGCAGGATGTAAGCCATGCCCCATGTGGCCTTGAAGGCCAAGCCCACATGCGTTCAAACCCTAACTGTTCTTTCCTGTCTGGGTGACCCTAGGCAGGTTACTTACCCTCTCTGAGCTTCAGATGTCACATCCTTAAAATGAAGCCTCTTTAGGGCATATGAGCATTAAACATGGTCACAGCTGTAGATGTCCCCACTGCCATGAAAAATACCTGCTGAAGCCTGATTCCTCTCCTATTCTGACCACCTCCTCCAGGCCCCACCCCTGCTGCCTTCCTGTTCTGGGGCCTCTGTGGCCAGGAAGCCGGCTGTGCCAGGAGAACTCCATCTCCTGCCAGGATCCAGTCCAGGAAGCTCCTCTCCAGGCTGCTTCTATCCACGGGGCTGCCTTCCTCCTTCCCCGGGGGGCTGGCTACTGCGGCTCCGTAAGACTGAGCTGTAACCAGCAGAGAGATTTCAGTTAAGCTGCCACAGGAACCCTCCAGTGTGAGCCATCAGACAGAATGCTGGGGGACAGAAAGGTTTTCTCCTTTCCAAGAAGAGACCCAGCAAATCCCTCCAGGGACACCCACCGGCCTGACCAGACATAAACGATGGGCAAATGGACCTCAGAGCTGTCCTGTCCAGTATGGCAGCCACCACCCACATGTGGCTATTTCCAGCTCAATTAAATACAACATTCAATTCCTTAGTCACACCAACTGCATTTCTCGTGCTCATTAGCCCATGTGTCTAGTGAGCTCCGATCAGACAGCACAGATGTAGGACGCTGCCTTCATTTCAGAAAGTTCTCCTGGACAGCGCTGCTCTAGGATCCGAATGTGTCCATGTCAGAAAATTCAAAGCAGTCCCATCTGCCCACTCTGGTCCCCTTTCTCTCTGCCACCCCACTCCCCACCCCCACCCCCTGGACCTCAGGCCTTGCTCTTGGCCCCAGGGAACATCAGGCAAGTAGAGGAAGTAGATGTGGGGAGCTCTGAGCCCCAGGAGCGTCATGGATCAACTGGAAGGCCCCTCCCCATCTCCCCAAGACTCAGGACCAGCTCCCACTGGGTGCTGCAGAGAGGAGTCTCTTCTCTGAAGTAGTGGCCTGGGACATGCATGTACACACAAGTACACACCCACAGGCACACTCGCACCCCACGGGCTTAGCTCAGGACCAGGAGGAGGCAGCACACACTGCTGGCCAGCCCTGTGCAAAACTAAGTGTGCGCTCCACTCACTGGGCCTCACCTGTGAGGAACTGTGCTAGACAAAGAGGAATAGGACAGGATCCCTGCCCTCGGGGAAGCTGGACACACAGCAGGCAATGTGCAGGCAGTGCAAGGCTGGGCCACCTTCAGAAGAGGCAGGAGCCAAGGTAGGGAGGACTTCATGGGGCAGAGGCAGGGTTTGCTTAAGTGAAGAGGGTGGAAGCGGCAGGTCAGGGCCAGGGGCAGATAAGGAAAGGCACAGCTGAGAGCGAAGGCTGTGTCGCTGACGAAGACTTGCAGGGTGTCTATGCGTGCGGACATGGCCCTCACACAAGCCGGGAACACTTTAGAACCCCAGACCACATCTCAGGCAGGAGACTGAGCCCAAGAAAGCAGTGGCTGCAGAGCCAGGGCCAGCACCCAGGCCAGCATCCACCACCACGTGGATGTAAATGACAGAGACACACGAAGCTGTATTCACACAAGCGTGATGCTGGAAGCAGGTGTCTCTCCTTCACCACTGACTCAGCGCCGGGCTCTCTTCTAGGTGCTTTATGTGAATCACCTCTGTCAGTCCTCACAACAGCATGGCATGGAGGTACTTTTGTTGTCCGCATTTTACAAATGACAGCCATCAGGCGGCACCAGCACAGACAGGCAGTCACGCGGAATGTGCAGTTCCCACGTGACTCCTGCACGCTGTGCCAGTCCCTGCTCTGTCTGTGTGCTGTCATGCTCTCCTCAGCTCCTGGGGCCCCTGTTCATCCCTGTGGATTGTTCCTGGCCCTGGACAGAGCCTCTGTGCCTCACACAAGCTTCTATCATCTCCTACTATGCAACAGTGGATGCTAAGCTACCCAAGGGTAGGCCCCATGCCTTACTCAGGTTGCTTCACTCCAGGCACATAGTAGCTGCCTAGCAAACTCTTGGTAGCTGGACTAAACGTACCTCCACCCCCCATCTCCAGACACACACCAGCAGCAGCCTCACAGCAGCCCTGCTCTCTGTCCCGTGTGGGAACTTTGAATCTCAGTGCCGTAACTGGGAAAGGCGAGAAGCAACCAATGTCCGCTGTCTTGGAATCATTTTATATCTGGGTGGGCGCTTTCCTGCCCTGGGGTGGTGCAGATGACCCCAGGTCTTAGCACTCATGACAGCCCCTCTGGTTGACACTGGTCTCCCAGTGCCATGGGCAGATCTGGGGCTCTGAGACTTCAAAGCCTGAATGGGGGCCTGGGAGCCTCTGGCCAGGCTAGATCCCTGTCCCCACACCCTGACCCCTGGATGACCAGGAAACTCCCCTGCCTTGTGGTTTTGTCCCCACCCTGGGCTCTGCCACCTAGTAGTGGTCCACAGCCTCACTCTCTGGGGACCCACCTCGCAGACCCGGCCTGCCCCCAAGACACCTAGCATAGCCTCCTTGAAGGACTTGGGTGGCTAAAAAGCTGGGAAGCAGGTGTCCTGCAGGCAGTTCAGCACTGAGTCTGAGAAGGGCCCTGGAGTGACCAGCTCTCTTCTCAAAGCATGGGAAGGGAAAACACATTATACACATACTAACTAACCATGGTTCAGATAGACAAGTAGGGGTTGGGTTAGTATTTGAATAATGTGTCCTGCAGCCTGGAACCCTACGCAGGCCTCTCACCTCCAGCCTCTGCCTCTGCCTCCAGTTCAAGTGCTGTGGAAGCAACAGCTCAGCCGACTGGCAGCACAGCACATACATCCTGTCGCGGGAGGCCGAGGGCCGCCGGGTGCCCGACAGCTGCTGCAAGACAGTGGTGACGCGCTGCGGCCAGCGGGCCCACCCCTCCAACATCTATAAGGTGGAGGTGAGCACCCAAGCTCAAGCTGGGGGTGAGGAGAGGGCCCTGGCCTGGCCGTTCAGGAGCCCCAGAAAGGCTGGATCAGGCAAGTGGGTGTGGGAAAGCAGGACACATGTGCTCCTTGGCCATGAGCCCACAGTGCCTGGGGCTTTCCAGAGTCTCTACAAAGCCCTGGGACAAGCAGCTCATACCGGAGAGTCTAGGACACCACGGCATGCCCCTGGGTCCACTCAAGTAGCCTGTGGGCAGTTCAAGGCTAGGTCCAGCCTGTGAGTCCTCTGGCTTGTCCTCAGCCTCTGCGGCAGTGACAGCCCGCCCTCCCTCCCCACCCGCGCCTGCTCCTGGGCCATGGCCGCGTCACCTGCCCTTCTCTTACAGGGAGGCTGCCTCACCAAGCTGGAGCAGTTCCTGGCCGACCACCTGCTGCTCATGGGGGCTGTGGGCATCGGGGTGGCCTGCCTGCAGGTGAGTTGCAGTGCAGGGACGGGCGGGGGTGGAAGGGCTCTGAACCCCTTTCGCATTGACACAGGTCTTCAGTAACCACCTAGGCTATAATAACTGACCCTTTGCACACCCGTACCCTACCCTGTTCTCTTCTTCTCTGCCGCTCCCTCTGCAACCAAGGCTGAATCCCACGGTCAGTATCTCCCCCAGAGAACATGAAGGAAAATAGCTGGGGGACAACATGAACTTGTCGGGAACAGGGACCTGGGAGGAGTGTGAGTGTGGGCTCAGGTATGTGCATGCACCCCATGGGTGTGCACGGAGGGGCGAGTGTGCAAGCCATCTGTGGTACGTGTGTCTGCATGCTTCTGGGTCCATGTGGTCGGGGTTGTATGCACGTATATGTGTTTAGGGGTGCTTGTGCATGTGTGTGTGAGTGTGCATGTATCTGCATTCATTCCTTTGTGTGTGCATGTGTGTTTGTGTGTGTATAGTCAGTCCTCCATGTCCATGGGTTCTGCATCCATGAATTCAACCAACTGTAGATCAAAAATATTCCAAAAAATGGATGATTGCATCTGTACTGAACAAACCTTAGCACCATTGCCTGAATAATGCAATGTACCGACTATTTACATAGCACTTACACTGTATGAGGTAGTATAAGTAGTCTAGAGATGAGGTTCAGGTATTATATAGGGGAGAATGTGCATAGGTTATATGCAAATATTGCACCATTTTATATCAGGAATTGAGCATCCATGGATTTTGGTGTCCAGGTTGGTGACCGTGTGTGTGTGTGTGTGTGCACCCTCATCCAGCTGTCTCTCTTAGGATGAGCAATGTCCTTGGCTCCCATTTCTCCCTGTACCCTCTCCCCTAGCTGCTACCCAGGAAGTCAGGGTGACTCTCTCAGGTTGCTCTAGTCAAAGGTCTGAAGCGGGGGAGCCAGGAAGGCCTCCTCAGCAGCAAGGGCCCCTGCAGTCCCCACCTCATGTACATGGCTGCTTCAGCTCAGCAGGAGCTGAGTGTGGGCTGTCCTTCTAGGAGTCCTGCTGTCCTGCGCAGCCCTTCCCACTCCAGGGTTAAGCACCGTCTAGAGAAGGGGAGGAGCAGAGGGTTTGGTCTCAGAAGGCCTGGGTCCAGTCCTGGCTTTGCTCCTAGATAACCTTGAGCTATTTAACTTCCCTGTCCATTGACTTCTTCATCTGCAAAATGTGGACCATTTCCCCAGCTCTTGAATGAGGCGATGCCTGTGACCCACTTACGAAGTACCTGGCACATAGGAAGGCCTCCAGAAGTGGAAACTGTCTTTCTCCAGTTTTCTGTAGACTTCAGAGGATTTCTGATACTTCCTCTCATTGGGCCCACACAACAGCCTGAGACTCAGGCCAGAAAAGAAGTAGTGTTCTTCGCTTTTTTTTTTTTTTTTTTTTTTTGGCGACAGAGTCTGACTCTGTCACCCAGGCTGGAGTGCAGTGGTGCAATCTCAGCTCATTGCAACCTCCACCTCCCAGGTTCAAGCGATTCTCCTGCCTCAGCCTCCCAAGTAGCTGGGATTACAGGCGCCCGCCACCATGCCGGCTAGTTTTGTATTTTTAGCAGAGGCTGAGGTTTCATCATGTTGGCCAGGCTGGTCTCCAACTCTTGACCTCAGGTGATCTGCCCACCTCGGTCTCCCAAAGTGCTGGGATTACAGGCATGAGCCATGGCACCCAGCTGCTCTCCACATTTTACAGATCAGAAAGTTGAGACCCAGAGAGGTGAGTTACCCAGGGCCTCACACCCTGAACCAGCACCCATGTCTCCTGGCTTTGGTTCTTTGCTTTCCCGAACTCCCTACCATGACACAGAGGTCTGTGGGAAAGAGAGCAGGGGACAGTGCCCTTGACTGGCTTGGAGAGACTTCCAGTGCAGGGTCCTTGGAGACCATGGTGCCACCTACCCACATCATCTGTGGGACTGGAGGGCCTAGCTGCAGCCTAACACACTGGGAGGAGGGTCCATCGCCTCTGGAGGGACACCCATCTTGGTTCTGCCACCTACAACTGTGTGACCTAGGGCCAGTTCTTTCATCTCTGAGCCTCAGTTACTCATTTGTAAAATGGGGCTAGTTATACCTTATCTGCTGCCTGGTGGTGGGAATTAGCGATATCCATGTAAGTCACTCAGCTCATGGCTGAGCAGATAGCAGGTGTTCAATAAATGATACCCATCATTTCTGTGATTTCTGCATAAGCACATCATCTCTCAAAAAAAAGCTCTTGTTCCTTGACCAGACCAGCCTGCTCCTCGTCATCCTCACTCAGCTGCAGGGCCAGGGAGCCCAGGTAGCGTGAGCATTGCCCCTCTATTGCACTTCCCCAGGGCAGGCCTCCTGTCCCCTGTGCTGAACCCCAGGGAAGTCGTCAGTGGGAACAGGGGAAGGGATGCTCAGCAGCACAGAGCAGCTGAACTTTCCAGAAACCTGTGAACTCCAGGTGCTGAGGGGTCCTGCTCTGTATGGACACTGACCAGGCCTGGGCCACTCTGTCTATTTCTTCCTCACCTCTCTGGCCTCAAGAACCTGTAGAAGCTGCAGACGAGGTCAGTGAGGCCGAGGGCAGGGAGCGGGGCTGCGGATGCCCAGAGCCGGCCGTCAAGGTAGACCATACTGGTGGAGGTCTGATGTTGAAAAGGTCAGGTTGTTGAGCAGTGGACCTGCAGGCCTGCCACGCCTCCTGCCCACTCACAACCCCCACTGCGCAGCCTGTGTTCCTTCGCCGTTGCTGTGGAATGGCTTTTGGTGGCTCTCAACCTCTTGCCCAGTTTTCTGCGCTGTGGCCCACTGAGCCAGCCCTGCAGCAGCCAAGCCTCGGGTTAGAGCTCCCTCTGCCAGCCGACACTGGGCACTACACTGCTCAAGTCCCAGGTGGGTCATAAGCCTTGAGAAAGGGCTCATACCAGTCTCTTCCCCAGGGTCATAGTTTCCCTCCCAGTGAGCAGACACCAGGCATTTATCTCCCCTACATGCCCAGCCTGGCACTTCCAAGACCCCCCAAGGCTCGGGAAATATCAGCCCAACATAGTGTCATAATGTTCCCCAGCCCCCAGCTACTGCAAGAAATCTTGCTTGGGAGTTACAAGGCCTGATTTCTAAACATAGCCCCACCTCTTGCTGTGTGACCTCAGGGAAATCTCATTCCCTCTCTGAACCCTTAGTGTCCTTACCTGTAAAATGGACAGATTGGATATTTGTGAGCCTTTTTAAAGCAGCAGCATCCTCTTTTCAATGGAAATCTTATGTAGGAGCCCAGTACATAAACCACAGGAGGTGGAGCTGTTCCAGGCAGACACAAGCCTAGCATCATGACCTCCCCTCACAGCCCTTGGTGGCCCTGAGCTACGCAAGGGTTTCCAATACAGCTTGCAAGCTGTGGGTCTAGCCTATTTTGTGGGACGTTCTGGATCTAGCGTTCTATGATTTTTCAGTGAAGTTCTCATCTTAGGAACCAGTGACCTTGAAACTGATGTCCTGCAATACCTGGAGTGTTAAAGCAGATGGTTTGTGAACACTGAAAACTAAACAGAATATTTAACGCAGGGAGCACACCTTGATTTCAGCGAGGTATTTGGCACTTGTTGCCTTGTGGACATGTGGACCAGGCACTTGTCTGCTCAGGAGAAATCAGGGCAGGCTGACTGACCACACTGTGAGAGGGAGATGAGTGAGTTCACGTCAGCTTGGCAAAAAGTCTCCAGGCGTGGGCTGTGGCCCTTCAGCCTCAGACCTGTCTCTTCATTTTTCTTGGTGACCTCAACAAAGACCCAGGAAGCATGCTAAACTATTTACCTAGCGTTTCTGGTCTGTTGTATGATAAAGCTAGTATTGAAAAAAGAGCTTGTTGGATGTGAAGATGTGCTGAAATGAAGGCTGAAACACTTCACAGAGTTAAAGTCCTTGCACTTGAGCTTTGTTTTGTTTTGCATTTAAGCCTGTAACAGACAGAGGGCATCTGCCTGAGTTACATGATAGGGTGCTGCCCCCAAAGATGTGGCCTGGAACGGCACTGGTAGAAATCGTGGAGAGAGCCAGGGTGTGGGCAGTGCCAGCTCAGGCCACCCTCCGGGTAGGAGCAGACCTCCACAGAGCCCCCACGGCAGGGACCTCAACCTCGGCTGCACATTGGGATCACCTGACAAGCTTTAAAACTACCCCAGGCCTGTCATCCCAGCACTTTGGGAGGCCGAGGCAGGTAGATCACAAAGTCAAGAGATCAAGACCATCCTGGCCAACATGGTGAAACCCTATCTCTAGTAAAAATGCAAAAATTAGCCGGGCGTGGAGGCATGCACCTGTAATCCCAGCTAATCGGGAGACTGAGGCAGGAGAAATGCTTGAACCCAGGAGGCGGAGGTTGCGGTGAGCCGAGATCGCGCCACTACACTCTAGGGTGACAGACTCCAACTCAAACAAAACAAAACAAAAACAAAACAAAGGTACCCCAGGCCTGGGCTACCCACAGCAAAATGAAACAAAATGGTCTGGGGCTGGCACCTGGGCATCAGTGTATTCGTGAAGCTCTCTAGTGATGCCACTGTGTGGCCAGATGCAGAGGGAGTGGCAAGGGGTGTGTGGGGCCCGGAAGTCAGGTGTGTGAGAGGTCAGGAGATGGGGAGCAGACGCAGCACCCTCGTGGTCTTGAAATGCCCAAGGCAGTCATGTGGGGAATGGAGGGACTGTTCCTGGGAGGTTCCAGAGGGCAGAAGGGGAACAGTAGGTGGAATTAGTTTCAAGGAGACACATTCAAGAACTTTTCAACAATTTGAATTGCTAAACAGTGGCCCTTGCAGAGTACTAAACTCCCTGTGGCTGCAGGTTGGGGCAGAGGCTGGGGGCAGGGATGCTGAAGGGAGGATCCCCTGCAGAGAGGAGGGGCAGAGGCCCCTCCACGCTGAGGTTCTGCATTCTGGGAGTGCACCTATCCCCTCAGCAGGGACCTCCCAGGCTTCTCACCCACGTCAGTCATGGAGCGGCACACCAGAGGCAGTTTCAGACCTGGACAGGATCATCACAGCGCTGAGGTACTCCCTAATCAGACTCTTCCGCCTGGAAAGGCCTTACAGACTCCCTGGACCAGTGCCACCGGTCCTGGTTGCATGCTAGGACCATTTTTTAAATACCATTGCGGCCAGGCGCAGTGGCTCACGCCTGTAATCCCAGCACTTTGGGAGGCCGAGACGGGCGGATCACGAGGTCAGGAGATCGAGACCATCCTGGCTAACACGGTGAAACCCTGTCTCTACTAAAAATACAAAAAATTAGCTGGGCATGGTGGTATGCACCTGTAATCGCAGCTACTCGGGAGGCTGAGGCAGGAGAATCCCTTGAACCAGGGAGACGGAAGTTGCAGTGAGCCAAGATTGTGCCACTACACTCCAGCCTGGGTGACAGAGCAAAACTCGGTCTAAAACAAAACAAAACAAACAAAACACATTGCTCTGGCCCCTTCTCCACAGACTGGCTTGGATTGTCTGGGCTGGGGTCTGTGCACAAGTATTTTTAAGCCTCCCAGCTGGGTCAAACGTGCATTTAGGGTTCAGAGTCCCTGGGCTCATCTCATTCATGCACATGTGAAGACATGAAGCCTCACCAGAAAGTCACCTGCTGAAGGTGACAGCCGCTGTGGCAGAGCTGGCCAGGTCTCCAGCTCACGGGCCTGCTTCCTCTGCACCAGCTTCCCCTCTTGTGGGTAGACTCTGGAGGCACTCCACTTTGAGGTAATTTTAGAAGCTAATTTCTAGAATATTCTGGCTGGGGAACATTTCACTGAAAATGTCAGAGTGGCCCAGGCCTTTTCCTGCAGCCCTCCTCCCATCAGCGTCCTAGGAGCCTCCGCCCAGGCAGCCGGCAGAGGAGGCTGTGTTTACTTTGGAACAGAGCTTCTGTGTGCCAGGAGCTGTGCCCAGTGCCCGGGCCCCATTGCAGGCAGGGTACCGTCCCTTCTTCCAGGGAGATTTTACTTGAAGGAAGGGGACAGATAAGTGTGTGGCAGTCACAGTGCAGTGCTAAGTGCTGTGTTAGTAGGAGCCCTGGGGTTTAGGAAGCAAACATCAGTGGCCCTAACCAGTCACGGGAGGTCAGGGAAGGCTTCCTGGAGGAAGTGATATCTCGTTAAGTCCTGAAGAAGCCCGATAGAGGGGAAAGAGCCAGGGTGAGGGAATGGCATGTGCAAAGCCCTGGCTTGCAGGTGGGGAGCGGGGGTCTTTACCCTGCCTGGCCTCTCAAAGGATTGGGGTGTTGGAAGGACTGGGTGTTGTGCTGTTGGTTTCTGTTACTCTAGTTTTTAAAGAATCTCACCAAGGAAGACCCTAAACCAGTGTACAGACTGGATATTTTCCTATTGGCAGAGGGGGATTTGAGGCTCAGAGAGGGAGGTAACTGTACCCAAGATGACACAGGCCACTGGTGTAGCCTCGAGTAGAACCTAGCCCACCTCCAACATGCTCACCTTGCAAATGCAAACGTGTCTCAGAGCATAGAAAACTCACAAGACAGTCAAGACTGGGATCTGCAGGTCATTAAAAGGGAAACCGAACGATCATTTTGGAATGACTTCCTGGACGCTCCCTGGCCCGCCCTTCATGCTCTCTGCTGACAGCCAGGTGCTGACTCAGAAGCCTCAGAGGAAGCTGAAGGCAGGACGGCCTCCCTGTTAAAAATGTCGCATGTGTGGCCAAGTGTCACACACAGGCAGCTGCCGGAAGACAGCACCAGGCACCGTGTGGCTGGGCCTCCAAGCTGAGCCCGACCCCATCTGCCACCTGCAGCGCCTGCGGTTAGCTGGCCTCATGTTGTCTCTGCGTGCCCCCTGCTGGCTGCAGGAGCCATCCGTGATGGTGTCTCAGTGTCCTCTGTCAGGAGGGAGATGGCAATGCTTATTCAGGAACCAGACTGAGTGGCATCCTGTACCCCTCCACATGCTTCGGCGTGGTGTGCACATGTGTGTGTGTGCATGTGGACGCAGTGATGAGAATCTGGCCCACACACCTCTGCCCCTTACTGTGCCTGTCCTGGGAGGCTCCCTGGGAACACCCAGCTCACGCAGGACCCTGTCTGCCCGGGAGCACGGCCCCTCCAGCCCTCCCCCAGCAGGAGACGTACACCGCAGGCAATGCAGATATGGTTTCCAGCACAAACCCGTGCCAGCCAAACAGCTCCCTTCTGGCCTCCCTCTTAGCACAGATAAGAAAGATCCAGAAAACCCCACAGGAAAATCATCAAACCATGAGGTAGGGACACCTGCACAGGTGGAACGGCATGACAGCTGCCTGCGTAAAGCTAGCGGGAGATGAGATAACCTCCTAAGCCGCCTTTCAGCCTGAGGCCCCAGGTGGATTAACACCAAGTCTGCAGGCTGAAAGCAGTGTTCAGGCTCCACAGTGTCCTCCAGGCTGGGAGGGATGGAGAGGAGGAAGGAGGGGAAGGAGATGGACCCCTTCCATACTACCTCCCCCAGCTAGCCTGTCAGAGACTGGGTACGGGACACACACATCTCCACCAGCCTGCTCTCCTCCCGCTGGATAGAGCTCCACCTGCGTCCAGGTTTGCACCAGCAAGGTCAGGGCAGCAGCAGCTGCTAGCAAAGTCAGGACACTGTTTCAATACTTAGGGGAGCCACCTTCACCCCAGGTACCATGGGACAGTCATGGGGCTGCTGTAGTCCAGTGCCCCCTCCTGTGTGCAGACAGCCAAGATCCAACAACATGCCATCGTCATTATCAGGATCATAATCACATTACCCTCAATGCGTCCTTGGGTGGGAGGGAGGAGAGGAAGAGGAGGAAGAAGGCAGAGGGGGGCCATGAAGAGCAAGGAGGGAGAATAAAGCTCCTCTGCATTCTGGAAGTGGGAGAAGTGAGAAGGGGTGTGCAGGGTGATCCTCCCAGGCCTGTGTCTGCTTTGGACCAGATGATCCAGCCCCTTCCTGTTTAGCCTGTGGATACCGACAGAAGGGCTGGCAGACAGGACTCCCGGGGCCTGGGCTTGGTGCTGCATTCTACACTGATTGACAGGGTGAGCTCACCAGCTCTTATCATTTTATGCTGACTGACAGGGTGACAGCTCAGCGGGCTCCTCGCAGAGTCTCAGTTTCCCCCATGGTTCCTGTACACCAGCCAGAGCATCGAAGATGGACCTGAGTTTTGCTCTGGAGTCCAAGGACAGCAAAACGCAGGCAGACTCTTTCCTAGAGAGACAGTCCACTTCAGACAGCTCTGGTGAGGGAGTGGAACTGTTACTCTCAGGGCCTAATTAAATCAGGCCATCTCTGGAGTTCTAGGACCACAGACCAGCAGCATCAACTGGGAGCTTGCTAGGAATGCAGACCCTCAGGCTGCCACCAGGCCTGCAGAATTGTAATAAGGAGGTCCCCAAATGATTCATGCCCATTAAAGTGTGCAAAGCCCTGCTCTTGGATAGTAGATGGCAGAATGTGGTTCCCCCATGCACACCGCCATCACCTGGGAGCTTGTCAGAAATGCAGAATCTCAGGCCCCACCCTGACCTTTTGAGCAGGAATCTGCCCTTTGTCCAGGCCCCAGGGGATTCAAGTGAGCAGCACTGCTCCAGGGCCCTGGGGGTCAGCAGCTTCCATGAGTTCTGATTTCTCTTTGCTCCTCTGCTCTCTCCACCTGGCAGATCTGCGGGATGGTTCTCACCTGCTGCTTGCACCGGAGGCTCCAGCGGTATTTTTACTAATGGCCAACCACCTCCTCTTCCAACTGCCCCTCAGGACGACAGGTGGCCACATGCCATCTGCAAGGCCTGCAGAGTTAGCACCAGCTCCACTAGGGCCATAGATGCCCCCTCTTTTGTGCCCAGCTCCTGCAAATCCACCAAGTGCCTGAGACCATAGCTTCTACTGTGCCCACCCAGGCAGGGACCCTCGGCCCCCTCTCCTCCATTTTCAGCCCCCATGGCCAGATCCTGGGCAGGGAAATGATCCTTTCAGGAGACAACCAGAGCCCCTCACCAGGCACAGGAGCACCCGTGGACTACGGGATGGTGGCAGTTGAGTTCTCTGCTCCCTCCCAACCCCTGAACCTGGAACAATGGGCAGAAAACCCAGGAACCCCGGCACTCCTGCATTCAGCAGGGGCTTCCCCCACCCATGCTCAGAAGCCCTGACCTTGTTGTTTCTGAAAAATGCATGGGTGGGGCAGGGAGGGCTGACTCCCCCCCCCCCCCCCCCCCCCCCTGCCGGAAGACCTTGCCCTTTGACCTGCCCGCTCTCCACACTGCCTCACCTGGAAAGCCATGTCCTGCTGGCCTCACTCCTTCCTGCAGGGCCTGGGAGTGGGGAGGCCTGGGTAGGGCAGCCACAGGCTGGGTAGAGCCGCCCTGGCAGGAAGCAGGGGGTAAGGTGGCCACACCAGCACATGCTGCACTAGGAGCAGAGCCCTGCACCTGCCTAGCAGCCTTCCCGGGAGAAACCCTCTGGGAGACCATGGCCCCAAGCCCTGGCCTCTAGTGATATGCCCCCCAGGGATCTCCTGTTCCGGGGCCTGATTCTCAGGAACACCAGGTTTGCAGACCATCTTCAGTTCCTAATGTTGGTGGGTGTCAAACATCTGGAGTGGACCAACTCGCAGCCCTGCAAAGTTGGAGCCGCTGAGAAGCAGCAGCTCTGAATAGAGGGGCATCTGCCTGAACCTCACTTTTCCTGGGGCCCTCTCCTTGACCCCGTGGCCACCGCACTGCTTCCAGGGGGTCCCGCTCTGCTTCCCTTCCCACCCATCCTAGAGTGGACAGAGTTTTTCCCCCAGGTTCTCTCTTGCATCACTAAATTCAGCAGAGAATTTTCAGGAAGAACTTTCCCCAGTAATAAGGGAGAACAGAAAGAAAATCCTAGAAAATACAGAGTATCCATGCTGGCAGCTTTTTGTACAACACCCATAGGGACCCCCCAAATGGCTATTACAAGGGGGCAGCCCATTCACTACACAAGAACACCATACCTGGCTTCCACCCTCCCCAGGTCCTACACTTCTCCCCAGAGCGGGACCCTCTTCCCCTCTACGAAGGGGGGCACCTTGTGCTAAGGCCAAGACAGAGAGAGGTCCTAGCTCGCCTCCCTGCTTGATCCAAATTGCACTGTGGTGAGCACATTGCTGACCTAGGCCAGTCCTGGGGCAGGGGTGCTCTCTCTCCCATACATAGGAGTGGCCTCAAGGCCACGCAGTGCTGACCCCAACAGAGCCCTGAACTGTCCAGAAGCTGCATCCTCAGCACAGGAAGTACCCACATGGACAGAGGGAAACCCAGCCTCGGGGCCGGTTGCCTCCTCTTCTCTGGGTGTTGTCCAGTGGCTTCTTGGAGCCTAGGCTGGTTTATCTCCCCTGCCTAAAAGGCCCTGGAGTTACCAATGCAAATTCATTAAAAGGAAGACCAGATATCCCAGACTGCACAGGGCAGAGAGAAACGGTGTAGTGCATGATTTGTGCTGCTCTCCAACCTCCTGGAATTCGTGCAGATAATCGAAAACTGGCTGTGACTCCCAGGCTCCCTGAAGGATGAGATCACAACTGACAAATCTTACTACAGAGGGAGAGTGGAGAGAGAGAGGGGGTACTGGGCTAGAGCCATGTTCTTCCTGCCGGGGTGCCAAGGGGAGGCGGCAGTGGGCATGGGGTGCTGGGGCCTTACCTGTCTGCCCTAGTGGGGATGAAAGACAGGTGGCAGGCAGGTGCCCTGTGCGCAGCCTTGTCACTGAAGGCAGGCCCAGGAGGGCCTGCCCCATCTGCCCCAGCCCCATGGGATAGTTGGTCCAGCCTTACTGGGGCAGGATTAGCTGTGATTCCTGCCCTGTGTGTCGTCCAGCCAGACTGCCTCTTAGAGAATGGCTTGTCCAAGCTGCAGACAGTGGTAGAACAACCCAGGGCCTGGAAATCTGACCTCCTTGTCCATACCAACAGCCTGGGAGATCAGACAGGGTTAGAGGAAATGGAGGCCCAGGATAGGGCAGGTTCTGCCTGGGAGTGTACAGTGGCTGGAGTCCAGAGCCAACCATGTGGTCCCCAGTGGAGTGTGCCCTTCCTGCTGACCAGGGTACAGCTCCATGTCCAGTTCAGTTCCTCCCGGGCCCCTGTTTGGAGGCTGGTACAGCCTTGAGTTCCTTGGAGAGAGAGGACATGCCTGTGGAATGTCACCATCAGTCCTGTGTGGGCAAAAGGTCCCTGCACGCCAGGGCCCCAGGAAAGCAGCATTAGGAGCTGGGATCCCACCCAGCTGGCCCAGGCACATCCTTGCCCTGCACACACCATGCTGCCCTTCCCTAAGCTTGCAGGGGCAGACACCAAGGGAGAAGAGCGCGTCCCCGAGTCCCCCGGGTGACCTGTGTCAGGACAGCCAGTGAGAATGAAACGTGGCCTTGGCTGAGGGGGTGGAATGTTTGTGCCCATTCTTCTCTTTCTCCCTCCTGCTTCCCTAACCCTAGCCCCATGTCCAGGGCCCCTCAGGCAGAGTAAGTGAGGAGTGTGTCCAGGCATGTTTTTGTGTTTACCAAGGTCCTGCCGTGCACTTAGAATCTGTCACCATAAATACTTATCTTGCAGTTACCCCAGTAAGAGGGCGTTGCTTCCCCCATTTTATATATGAGGAAGTTAAGGCTGGGCAAAGTTAAGACTTGTCTGTCAGTGGTCATGGCAGTTGTCTTGCCACCCCCAGCCAGGGAAAAGGAAGGAAAGCTGGGCCGGGAACCCCTCTCCTCAGTGTCCCCCAGTTCTCCATCTCCATAATGAGCCATCAGGCTGTCAGTAAGGAACAGAGTGTCACTCGGGGGGCACTGTCACAAAGCAGCACCCGCAGCACATGTGCCGGAGATGCGGAAGCCTGGCTCATTTCAGGCTGACAGCTGGGCCCTCCGGGTACAGGGGCTCAGGCAGCAGCCAGGAGCCCAAAGCGCCAAGGCTCATGACGACCACCCAGCCCATCACCCCAAGTAGCAACACTAACCCCAAAGCAATAGCAGGGACTGTCCCTCAGCCCTCAGGGCCTTCATGCAGAGTGCGGAATCTCGTGTCCACATGGAGGTCACCCCTCAAGTCACACCCACTTCCGGAGCCACCCTGGGCAGGCAGGGAGGGGCACTCTGGGGATGCGTTGACCACCTCCCCTTCAGGTGAGGCCCTTTTCTGCCTTCTTTCTAGGCCCCTGCGTGGAGCACCTGCTGTTGCTGGGGCTCTGGGGTGGACCCTGTGTGATTTCTCTCAGCGAGCCTGTGCTGTGCGCGGCCAGAGGTGTTTACATCCAGAAGGGCCCAGCACGGCCCTGTGGGGTATGGGGGGAACATGGTAGATCACTGTGATGTGCCTCGGGGCCCTCCTGCCCTGGAGCCAGCTGTGGTTTCAGAATCTGCTACTTGGGCCCTCTTCAGGGTTTTGAGGCTGGAGAAGTGAGTTGGAACAGTCGCTGTCATCACCGCCCACCCTGTCACCCACCTGGAAAACATTCTGAGGTACTGGCCACTCTGGGGCTGAGGAAGGAATGCCAGTCTTTTGCATGGCTGCTGGGCCAGGCTCACATCCACTGAGGGTATGGTGACCAAGCGTCTAAACCAGTCGTTCTCAAACTTCAGTGAGGATCAGAATCACCTGGAAGGGCTTTTCCAAACAGATTGCTGGCCCCACCCCCAGAATTTCTCATCGGGAGGGGGCAAGAGCAATCCTTTGCATTTCTGACAAGTTCCCAGGAGCTGCAGCTGCTGGCCCTGGAACCACACTTTGAGAACAACTGCTTTAGACCAAACCCTAAAGGAAGACGCAGCCACCCTCCTTTATATGTCACAACGCTCAGGGTTCACGAGTACCTCAGGCTGTCCAGCTGAGCTCCACCTGCAGCAGCCGAGATTCCCGACTCGCTCCACCACTTGGGGGCTGGGAGTGAAGCATGTCACCATGGTCAGCTCATGGCCAGCCAGGAAAGCCTCTCTGCTGTGCGTCTGTGCAGTGCTTGCTCTTCCCTGGAGGACTCTTGGATGGCCTGTAATCTTGGCCAGGAGACCAGGTGCCTGGGTCCCTTCCTGGAAGGGGACAAGTTACACACCCCAGCCCCATTTTTCCACCAACTTCTACATGCCTTGGGAGAACCTGCTACATTCTGGCTGCTCCCTTCTCCTATTTCAGCAGTGCCCAGCCCTGCTTATAAACCTGAGGCTTGCTCCCCATGCCCTGCCCTGTGCAAGTGCCAGCCATTATTCCAGACAGCCCAATGTTGGTGAGGCCGGATGGACTCCTGGAACCAGCTGGCCCATGGATGTGGGTCATCACAGTATTCTAGAAACGGATGTCTTAACCTAGTGTGTATAGAGAAATTGTTCTCGTTGTAAACATACCCGTTCTTACCTGAACTCGGTGGAAGCCCAGCTTCGTGTGCTACGGGGCATGATAATGATAATAAAGGAATTGTATCTAGGACTAACTTCTGTTGGTTGTTTTTCTCCTCTGCAAGGAAGCCCCAGGCCATGAGTTCATCAAATGTACTGTGACCCACTGCTACATCGTGAAGCTGCTATGTTAGCCACGGCTTCCCTATAAGTAAACCATTGGCCACATTGGATAGGGTCCTGCTTACCCTTCTTTTGTCAGCCCTCATCACTGTTGTGTTTGAACTGACTTCTCCTGCTCACAAGTGTCATTAGCTCCTGGCTGCAACAGAGAGCCAGGCTCAAACACATGTACTTAAATTGTATTCCTCCTCAGGCTTCCTCCCTTCGGTCAGTCATGTTTTCATACCATTTACCATGACGCACAACCAGCATCTGTTCATGAACCTGCAGTGAGCTCCTTCCACTGCAGGCGGCACGCTCTGCTTGGCTGCAGCAGATGCAGAGTGTGGCAAAAAGTCAGGAGCAAGGGGGCTCGGTCTGGTGAGACACACACTCCTACTGCAAGCCGCACCCCCAGACCAACTCACTCCACTGTGACAGGGTTTCTCCACCATTGACCAGCTGATTTGTCCTCATCCCCAAACCTGGAGTTGGACACGTTTTCATTGCAAATGCAAAAAGATGAATCTTTGCTGAGGGGACTAATAGTTGCCTAGTCCAGAGCTAAAAGAAAGTACGTGTTTTTGTCTTCTATGACATAAAATGGTCATATTATTTCATTCACTATTCTGTCTAGAAAACTTGCTTGAGAGGTGGTGTATTCATCTGTATTCACACTGCTAAAAAGAACTATCTGAGAGTGGGTAATTTATAAAGAGAAGAGGTTAAATTGACTCACAGTTTCACAGGCTTGCCAGGAAGCATGGCTGGGAGGCCTCAGGAAACTTACAATCGTGACAGAAGGCAAAGACGAAGGGGAAGCAGGCACCTTCCTCACATGGTGGCAGAAGAGGGAGAGTGAGGGGATAGGTGCCACACTTTTAAACAACCAGATCTCATGAGAACTCACCATCACGAGAACAACAAGGGGGAATCCGCCCCCATGATCCAATCACCTCCCACCAGGCCCCTCCCCCAACATTGAGAATTACAATTTGACCTGAGATTTGGGGGATACAGAGCCAAACCATATCAGTCAGTGAGGAACCTGAAGAGTACCCAGGTAGTCTGGGCTCAGGGGCATCCCCAGACAGAGGAATGGGGGTGGTCAGGGAGGCAGCTGAGAACCCAACAGGGCTCTGCCCTTGCGGTGTAAGCACATTGATCCACCCGGGGAGGTCCCCAGGCAGGGACCCACTTTGCAGGGGAGCTCCAGTTGCTCTCCTGTGTCTGCAGGGCCTCTTTGGTCAAGGTCCAGTTGTTCACTGAACGGTCATAGCAGTGGCCGCCTGACTGTTTAGATGTTGAGCAGGGGAATGGAGCCAGCCTAGGGCAAGCTCACGGTCATCTGTCCCACTGGAGTGAGTTGCCTGCTCCCCTCCACCATCACTATGAGTGTGTGCATGTGTGTGTGCAAATCATCCAACGCGAATGTACTAAGGAGGGACAGGTGCCCTCCAGGCTCTTTCCTGCTGCAAGTAGGCAGCGCTGTTACTGGCTTACAACTGCTGCCTACACAGCCCCAACAGCCAACAAGAGCCATGTCAGCCAGGCAGGCAGCATGATGCCATTGCTGAAGCGGTGCCATTGGTGGCTGCTGGCTGGCCTGCCACCGTCTGGCTTCTGTCTCTAGCTGAAACCCTGTCTGGCAGTGACTTGAGCAGAAAGAGGAGGATCCTTCCAGGAACCTGGTGGGAGCCTTTGCATCAGGCCAGAGGACAAGAGGGAAAGAGTGAAACAGGAATCCAGCCCTTTCCATCAGCAAGGTACAAACAACGTCACCGCACTAAGGGCATAACAAAGCCAGCCAGAGGCAAGAACATTAATGTTCCCATGATGGGGACAAGGAGCAACTTCCACTGGGCTTTTAAAACACACCGTAGTTCACGAAGCCCAAATTCTACTTTAGAGAACCCTGAGTTAGGGGCCAGAGGTCAAATTCAACATCCTCTCCCCAAGTTCCCTATTGGTAAATAAGAAGGTTGGGTCATTTTAGGAACTGGGGTCTCTCACCAAAGAAAAGAAATATATTGAGAATATACAGATGCTCCTCAACATACGATGGGGCTACATCTTGATAAATACATTGTAAGTTAAAAATATTGTAACTAAGTTAGGTGTGGTGGCTCACATCTGTAATCCCAACACTTTGGGAAGCTGAGGTGGGAGGATTGCTTGAGTCCAGGAGTTCTAGCCTGGGCAACATACGGAGACCCCGCCTCTGCAAAAAATAAACAAAATTGGCTGGGCATGGTGGCACACACCTGTGGTCCCAGCTGCTATGGAGGCTGAGGTAGGAGGATTGCTTGAGCCCAGGAGTTCAAGACTGTAGTGAGCCATGGTTGCACCACTGTACTCCAGTCTGGATGACAGAGCAAGACCCTGTCAACCAAAAAAAAGGAAAAAGAAAAAGAAAGAAAAAGAGGAAAGAAAGGACAGAAAAGAAAGAAAGGAGAAAAGAAAATATCAAGAAAAAAAAAGTCAAAAATGCATGTTAAATACACCTAACCTACCAAACATCTTAGCTTAGCCTGGCCTACCTTAAACGTGCTCAGAACACTTAAATTAGCCTACGTTTCAGCAAAGTCACCTAACGCAAAGCCTGTTTTATAACAAAGTGTTGAATGTCTCATGTAATTTATTAAATACTAGTTTGAAAGTGAAAAGCAGAAATGGTTTTTGCATGGGTATTGAAAGTACGGTTTCCACTGAATGTATGTGGCTTTCACACCATCATAAAGTCGAAAAAAATCACAATTTGAACCATCATTAATAGGGGACCGTCTGTCTTGGGATTCCAGAAATTTGCCCACTGGTGGATTGGCCCTGCTCTGGATGTTGGACATGGGTAAGTTCCAGAATTCAGTAACCAGAAGAAACATTTCTAGGCAACAGGTACTAACCGCAGGCCACTGTGCAGCCTTCCTCTACCAGTTCACCTCTCTCCTCTCACAGGGCCAAGGGAAACTAGTGTCCAGGTCTGTCCCCGCTGGTTCTCAGCTATCTGATGGTCTCTGGGGCCACAAAGGGGAAGTCCTGAATAGCAGCATCAGTCAGGAGAGCCTGGCTCAAGTGTGCCCTGTGGAGTGTTGTTACTCTTTCTGTTAGCTTGAGGAGACACTAGGCTGTCTCATGGCTGTCATTAAACTCAGCAAAAGCAAGATGGCTAAATCAATAGCCTCCCAATTGATGAATGCTTTAAGAAGGGGCCGTCCCAATGCCAATATCTTTGAGTCCAAAATGACATTTATTTAATCTGGCTTCCCTCTTGCTTCTGTCGAATAGTGAGTGCTGCTGCTGAGCTAACCCAGAGGAAACTGAGGCCTGGGGAAGCTTGTTCCCTGAGCTCCTGCAGGCAGCAGCTCACCCACTTCGATACACCAACTCCCCTTCCCCAACCACCCCCTTCCCACACCACTCTCCTGTATCCCCGGCTTTCAGCCTGGAGGATGCTCTTCCTTGAAGACCTGACTTTAATTTTTTAGGGACTCATGTCCAACCAATTTCTTGCCAAGTTCCTATCCTGGTCTAGGAACAAGCTGGATGCCTCTAGACACATGCTTTCATTTAATCCCCACAGCAGCTCTGTAAAACAGGCATTATTCTCATTTTGCGGATGACAAAACCAAGACAAGTTCAATGACTGCCCAAGAATTCACATGGACACCAAATGCAGAGTGGGAATTTAACCCAGCGTCTCCAACTCCCAAACCAGTGCCCTTTCCATCCGCGCCACAGTACATGTCTAATGGTGAAAGTTCAAGTGTGGTGATGGCTGATAAGATAGTTTTGGTCTGGAGGAACCTCGATAATGTTTTGCAGGCTATGAAGCTCAATACACACAAAAGAAGAGGTTTAATTACACCATGCTGGTCTCTGCCCTCTCCTGCATAGGAGCACCGAGCCCAGAAAATCCGTTCATCCGTCCATTTGTATGAACAATGAGTCATCTTCCCATTTATGCTGGATGAATGGCAAAAATGCTCCCTCTCCCACCAATAAATCTAGTTAACCACAAAGGCTGTGCATCTCTCAGATCTGCTGGCTTTGTCTCCACCCCACTGCCCTTCCCTGCAGCTCTATCATCTCTCACCTAAATCACTGCAGTGCCTGTGCCTGATCTCTCTGCAGCCTCCTCTGTCCCTCTGACCACTCTTCACACTGTAGCTTCAGCCAGCTTTCTAAAGGCCAGATCTAAGCCCATCACATTTGGGCTGAAAGCCTTTCCATGGCTCCCATTGCTCTCAGCCTAAACGTCAAGCTCCTCGGCCAGGTTTTCAAGGTTGTGATCTGGCAGTGTCTCCAGACTGCCCACCTTCACCCTCTGTGCTTCAACTCTGTGGACCACATCCATCCACAGGACACATCTCCTTCCACTCCTTGCCAGGTTAACTAACACATCCTGTCTTCAGCTCTTAGCATCAACATCACCTCCTCTGGAGGGCCTCCTTCTCCTCAGGTTGGGTCACGGCCTCTCCCACATGGCCAGCCAGTAGCCTGTGAATATAACCATCAGCACTCACCTGCAATCACGTTCACTCTTCTGGGGTCCCCACTGGACAGTTGGCCCTGCAAGCACAGGGACTGTGTCTGCATCTTCCTTGACTGTTCTCTAGGTGCTTGGCATGAGTTACTTGAGTATTCAGTAAGTCTGAGCCAATAGACATTTGTGTGTGCAGGCACCAGTGTTAGCCACATGAAGGGCTGGCAGGGTTCTGCTATAGCTCATAAGCCGCCCTTTCTCAACCGTGCTTTGCTGAGCACCAATGGGGAGGCAGTTCCCCCACCACATTGCACAACAGTGAGAGGACTCCCAGAGTCATCCCAGCCACTCCCATGGACGCATCCCAGAAGGCTCTAGCCCAGTCACCAGACGTCCCCAGGGAAGGAAGATGACCCTCTCATATACAGCCAGGGCAGCCTGCCTTCCACGGTTCTGCTTGTGTGACGGGGGCCCAGTGCTAAGAGAAAGGCCAGTGCGTTCCACTGCCCTGTGAGCCACAAGCACACAAGTGGGTCCACAGACCTGGGGGCAGGAGCCAGAGCAAGAACAAGCAGAGATGAGGTGGCTTCCACCAAAATTCCCATGACTTGGTTGGTCCTCCACAGATGATGGGGGTCACCTGCCCCTCTGCCATGACCAGTCCACATCCTGCAGCCACTGAGTGGCCACTCAGTAAATCCCCTGGGGAGGCTCTCAGGGACCCTGCTCCAGCTGGGCCTGTGTCAGAGGGTCCCCTCAGACACAGAGTGGTCTCTGTGGGCTTTGGGACACGGCGGCTGCAGGATGGGGCCCTGGAGGCTGATGCCTTGGGACAATTCCATGTGGACCTGGCCACCCCCTTGAGGAGAGAAGGAGGTAGAGCTCCATGTGCAGAGGGGTTTCAAGATGCCCACCTCCAACTGTTGTCAGACCCACGTGCACGCTCGTTCTTTATGCCTGCCTCCTCTCTGGGGACATGTGGTTCAGCAATGACCCAGGGCAAGGGGAATTCTCAGCTGCTGTCGTCTACCATGTGTCACTGTGACTGTGACAGCCAAGGAAACCCCATACACCAGGACCCAACCAAGGCCACTGCGGGACTTCTACTACAGTAGGACAGTGGGATGCCCCTCAGGCCCCGCCTCTTCAGAGTGCCCATTTGGAGCAGGAACCCATCCTGGACTACTGCCTCACTGCAGCAGAGGGGCACACCGGACTCTGAGGGTCTGCAAGACAAAGAATGGACCCCACGCAACTGGCACCCAGCTCCCATCCTGTGCCATGTCCCTGCTAGTTAGCATCTCCACCTATATGGGGGCCGGAGAGGAAGGGACAGTCACTTCCATCCACCTGAACTGCTCTTTGGCCACCAAAACCTGGAGGGATGGCTGTCTAGTTTCAAGTCAAACCAGAACATCTACAAGAGGTTCTAGGGCAGGGCAGCAACCTCTCCAGAGAGCCCAAGATGCAGGCCCATGTTAGAAGGAGGGAGGGTGACACCGCTCCAGCTGGGGGCTGCGGGGAAGAGACGTACACCCTGACGCCCACTGCCAGCCGCCCGGAGACAGTTTTCACCCCCTGCCTGCTCACCCCCTCTGTGAGATGACTGCAAAGAAAGGCTGAGTCCACATCAGACATCCCCCTGTAATCATCGACAAACTCACAGGGACTTTCTGAGACAAGTCTGTAAATTGGTTGCATCAGACCTGATTGAACTAACTCTGATGTTGGCAAGGGAAGCAGAGTGAGGGAATTCACTCAGGGGAATTCTGCCCCAGTGAGATCATAGTCAGGAGACACTGAGGAGGGACACGGAGCCACCTTCACTGGCTTCACAGGATGTGGCCCTCTGGGAGGTGTGGGGACCGCTCCGCAGGACAGGCAAGGGGCTTGGAGGAACATCTACTCTATGCATGGAAGCTTCCACCGAATGTAGACTCGGCCAAATGATGAAACGGCCAAGCACCGGGTGAGCCAAGAAGGCAGTTTGAGGACCTGTGAACGAGGCTCTGCAAACGGACAGATGAGGTGGGGGGTGGCCGGGGGAGCAGACACTGCAGCAAAGGCTCCAGGGCCAGAGGATGCCCCTAAAGCACTCCAGAGACAAGATTTTCAGGGAGGACACATGTCTCCCAATGCACTGGACTGTTGCTGTTGATATTAACAAAAGCTAAAAATGGCATAAACAAACCTACCTCCCCCACACCCACATCAGAAACACATGATGCTCCACGTCCCACTGGGTGACTTGAGCACTTGTTTGGTGAGCATCTGTCTACAAGAGTGTGTTTGCTCTGGAATCTGCACTTTGGGGCTCCCGGGGAGGACTCCTGACCAGGAAGACCGGCCAGAGGACTAGGGAAGGCTAGTGTTGCCCAAATGTGTGCCTCTCTCGTATTGCATCAGCACCATGGCTCCTGCTTCAGAGACGCTGTCTTTACCCCATCCAGCACCCTAAGACCAGCCTACTGTCCACTCCCACCTGCCAAAAATATGAATCCTGAACACATCAAAAGTTATATCCTCCTGGTCCCAATTTATGTATTACTTAAAGATGAACAGAGGAGTGACAAGAAGCTGGGTGGCCATGACTCAGCCCTGAGAGCAGACGGGCAGGTGGAGGATGGAGAAGAGACCTCATCTGGCTGGGAAACCAGGGTAAGGAGCCAAACTGTAGGAAGAAGGGCAGCCACCCACCAAGGCCCCACCCAGTGACGTGCACTGGATCCTGGCTAGTGGATAACCTTTGCACGCTGAGTCCCATAGATTCTTGACTTTTTCTTAACTGCAAAACATTACACTAGACCAGCCTCAGTTCTGAGGGGCGCCTCCTGCCATTGAATACCCAACCCTGTCTGTTCATCTCACACATCCGGGTGTGTGCATGCCATGACTCCAGCTCTTTCTTTCTGGGGCTATGGTAGCCTAGGGCCAGTCTGATCTCTCCTGGGCTTTCTGTATTTCTTCTCTTTGAGATCACAGAGGATGTGATTGTCACCCACCCACTGCTGATGTCAATGAGCCCTGGGAGGGAGATAGGGATCCTGGGACCAAACTGGACATCTTTCCCTCCCTCCCAGCAAGGCAACCTGTGGCTGGGTGAAGCTGGCAGGAACAATCAGGGGCGCCACTCCTACTTGCCCTCCTGATGGGTCCTCTGTCGCTGTCTAAGTAGTAAAACTTAAGAACAGTTTCCCCACCCAGAAGCAAGGGGAGAAAGTGAGTAGCATCCACACTAGAGAGAAATTTGAAAGGTGTGCAGAGCCTGTCTCGAAAAAGCCCACATGTGGTGGAAGGGGCAGCCTCCCATGCCAGTGGAGGACAGGAGGAAGGAAGAAGGAAAAACCCAGCAACTGCTCCTCAGTGAAAAGCACAGGGACCCTGCCAGCTCTGCTGCGTTTCTGGCAAAGTGCTTCACCAGCCCCCAGGAGATGGTGTGGCATCTGAGCTGTGGCATCTGAGCTGTGTTAGCAAACACCCTGTGATTAGTTGCCTCCAGCCTCCTTCCCACTCCTCTCTCCACCTGCCTCTCCCAGGTTCCTGTCTGCAGATGCCAGGCCTGGCAGGACCCCTGGGTCCTCTCCATGCATTCTGAGCAAAGGCTGGTGAGTCTCATCAGAGAGCCTTGTGGGGGTTGCACAGTGATTCGGCCTGACTGAGACTGAACGGAGGTCCTGTATTCCCACCCATCCCCCACACTTAGGGAAAAAAGAAATTAAGCCATTAAAGAAATCAACACAGTAAAAAGTTATCAATCAGAAAGCTAACCCTTAACTTACCTCAGAGGTAGTATTCCTGAACAATTAATCACAATAAAGTTAACAAGTTACACTGTAAGGTATAAAAAGCCTGGTGAGGTGTCTGGATCTTGCCCGGTGGCAGGCAGACGCCGCCCCGCCAACTCCCCCACGGCAGCCATGGATGGCAGCAGCCTCCATGGAGATAGTCTCTCCGCAGGTGGAAGCACTGTGCTCCCTGCCCCATGGGGGGGACAAAGTGTCAGGGTGAGGAAAGGCAGGGGACAGACACCCATCAGTGGGGGTGGTTCCTCCAGAGCACACCCCCCGCCCACCTCATCATCTCTGGCAAATACGCAGACACAGATGCAGGCATCCAGGTGCCCCATGCCCCATGTCTCCATGTGCTGACACCTCCTCCCCACCCCTCCACCACTGAGAAGGCTGAGGCTGAGGCAGGCGTGGGTGGGCGCAGGGGTCATATCTGGGGAGTGTAGGCCAGCGACACAAAGCTCAAATCTTCTCCCTCCACAGAGCATCCAGCAGAGGAGTGGGGAGTGGGGAGTGGCTTGTGGGGACGCTCCGGCCAGCCCACACACACATCCTACTTCTTACCAGTCCAGTGGATGTGCTGGGCAATGGTTATGGAGAAGGCCATGCCCAGGATCTGAAAGACACATGGAAGGGCCTTCGACAGGAGCTTCAGCACCCTGGGTCTGACCTCCGCCCCATGAGTCGGGGTGTCACAGGGCTCCTAGTGCGTGTGGGGATAGCCACTGGTGTGGTGGGAAAACGTCCCTAGAATGGAGAAGATGGTGAGCAGAGGTCACCCTGGGTGTGGCAGGAAGGGAGAGGGAGGAACAGGGCAGGGGGATGCCCAGTACAGGAAGGAGGCAAGGCCTGTGGTAGCACAGCCAAAGCTCAGAGCCAGAGAGCTTAGCTGGTGGCATTCGGGAAAATTCCCTTTCAAAACCACAGAGTTGTCTCAGTGGACAGGGCCAAAGCTATCATCTAGTCCACAGCAGGAGAATCTAGGGCGAGGCAGGGTGACTCAGAGGATCAGACCCCAGCCAATATCAGCACCAACCAGCCAGAAGTCGCCAACCATCCCAGTGTGGTCCAGGCCTGATCATTGCCCTTCTACAAGCGGGGGCAGGCCGAGGGGCCAGCCTGAGTATCAAGCCTCCCCTGCCGCCTTCACCAGCTGAGGGCATTTCAAACTAACTTTAATTCAGGGCTCCAAATAAACCCACGTTGAAATTTGAGAAGATGAAATTGAGAAGATTTGCCAATGGCCTCCTCAAGGGCCAGGATTTGGGTCTGTTGTGCTTGTGGTTAAATCCCCAGACTGGGGCCTCACCCTTGGCAATTCCTTTGGGTCCTCATCCTAGGGTGATCCTGTCTGGACCCTGCCCTGACTCTGCAGGAGGGAGAAAGTGCAGACCCCTGGCGTAGAGAGGAGTCCTGAGCCAACGGGCATCTCAGGTCTCCCTCATCACCACAGACCCATTCAACACATGCACAGCAGGTAAACTGAGGCCAGTCAGGCCATGACTGTATAGTGAGCCTGTGCTTCAGACTCCTCATTTATTAATTCTTTTAATTAGCTCAATATCCCTATGGCATTTTTTTCTTCTTTTGTTTGAACCATATTGACTTGTAGTTTTAATATATGTTTCTGCCATATATATATGTCATGCAGACATCCCATCTCTCTGGGGGTGGGGCCCACAATTTCCCCTCAAGCTACCCTCCCTCCTGAGCTTCTACCCTCACTTGCACGCTGCTTAGGACCCATGGACAACCACTGCCCATAGCCGTCCATAGCTGCCACCAGTCTCCCATTGGTGTAGGGGTGGCCCCTCCCCAGGGGTGACCTCTTGTGCTGGGGCTAGGCCCAGAGCAGCACATTAGGAACCCTCCTAGGCTTCTGTGTAGACTCGCTGCCCACCTTCTCTAAAAACAAGAGCATTTCCAAGACCTGGGTTCATATCTTACCCATTTTTTCCCCGCCACTGTAAGGTCTAGAACATGCCTGGAATACCAGATAAATATTTGCTTGAGGAATGAATAAATGAATGATGGGGACAGGTGGGGGTTCCTGAGCAGACCACAGCCCAGGAACAGGGCCACACCCAGACCCACAAACCCAGAGAAAGCCCTCTGTGCACCCTACCTTCCCCACTCCCAGAAACCCCAGGGCCCCCAAATTACTCCCCTTTCAGCCACCCTTGGCTCCTCACTGACCTGGGGTAGGTCGCCTGCCCTACCTGCCCTAGCCCGCATCACAGCCCATCACATCCCCTGGCTACTTTAATCCCCACTGCCTCATGCCTCTCTGCAGAGACACCCAGTCTGGTATCTCTGGTGGCCCCCACCCCGACCCCTCGGCCCCTCTGCCACCCTCATCCCCTCTTTGCTTCCAGGAGATTTTCAAATGCTAGGGCTCAGCACTCCCCGATGCTTTCTGTGAGCTAGGGCCAGGCTCAACGTTTAACAACATTTAATAAATTAGTGGATGGGAAGACTTTTTTTTTTTAAGGCTTTAATTTCACAGCCTGACATGCCTGCTAGTAATGAACCTGCCCGGCCCTGGGAGAAGAAAACCTGCCAAGAACTTCGTCTCAGGGAGCAGGGACAACATGTCAGTTTCAGGAGTGCCCTTGCTTTGTATTTCAGCACCCCTTGCCTCCAGGGACCCCGCAGCTCCGTCATTCTCACAGCCGTAGAGGCAGGGGCCAGGGAGGAGCGAGAACCAGAAGGTGCTTCCACTTCCGCATGGAGGGACATGGAGGGGCAGAGACACCTTGGTCAAAGTTATCCAGTAGGCAGAAGGGCCACAGCTCCCTAGAACCACAGAGGGGGAGGCGGCCACACAGAGTCCCCCAGGATCTGAGTGTTCACCCTCCAACAACTTATTCCATTTCTTTTTTCTTTTTTTTTTTTTTTGCTTAACTTTAGTCAAGAATTCTTTCTTATTAACTCAAGAATCTACTTCCCTGTGGCTAACACACATCCTCCTAGTTTTGCTCAAGAAATCTACCAAGAACAAGTAAAACAGGCCTTTAAATATTTGAAGCTATGCATGGAACAGTTCAGGTTCCTCTGCTGAAAGCTGCCTGTCCAGTTTCCCCAGAGAAACATGTCCAAGGTCACGGAGCTCCTCGTAGTACAGTCATGCCTGCTCCCAGCACGCAGAGCCCCTTCCCTGTCCCTTCTCCTTGGTGCTGTGCTGCTGTGGATGGTGCCTGCAGCCCCAGGCTAAATGCCCCAGGCTAAGGAGACCAGGCTGAAGCAGGGCAGCCATGAGTCAGGAGCTGGTAGTGGAGAGAGGTGAGGACGTCCTGCCACTGCCCCAGCTGCTCCGGCCCCAGCCCGCCCACGAGGGGGCCACTCTGCTGGCCTCCCGGAGCCCCATCCACCCAGGACCAGCAGCAGCGTCTGGCTAGACAGGCTCTCCTCCCTCCACCACCCTCCCGGGAGGCAGCCTGCTTTTCCAATTTGCAGCATGTTTTCTTTTGGCAGGGAGCTGCTGCCATCTGTGCTCTGGACTGTGAAACAAGTTTTCATCAATAAATTAAGATAGTGACTGAGATGGGAAGTCACTCTGCAACACAGAAGGGGCCAATGCGAATCTAAAGCAAGACTGGGTTCCCACCCACTTCCCTGAGTTTCCTGTGCGCCATTCGACCCAGGCTTCTAAGAGAAGGAGAGACTCGGAAGGTCACCTGCCTCCTTCTGGCCCCATTACATCCTTGAGGTGGGTAAGCCAATGGTCACAGTGACAGGTAAGCCAGGCTTTCAGCAATGCTCTGAGCCAAAATAATGACCCCAATCACTGTGTTAGACGAGCTAAGTCACTCAGACACTGCCTGCCCAATGACTAACACTTTAAAACCTCCCCGCAAATCAAAATGCTCTTCCCCCGGAGCCTCCTCGCTCTTCAGCATGACCCCTGGTTCTCGCAAATGCGCCTTCCACACCTCTGCCTCCAGACCCTGCTCACAGCGTGCCTTCTCACCCAGAAAGCCTTCCTTGTCTTCTCTGCCCTGTTCTCAATCCAATCCGGGGCCTTCAAGGCCAGCTGAAGCTCCACCTCCTCCTCTGTACCTGCCCACCCCCTATTGCTCCGCAGTGGCTGTACCCTCAACAGCCTTAGAGCCTTCTCCCGCCCTGTGAGCACTGACCTCTTGCCGGGCGCCTATTCGGGCTACAAATGGCTGCACGAGGACAGGAGCCTCTGTTCAGACTTCTCTGTGCAGTGTCCTAGCATCAAGCACGATGCTGGGCACAGAGGGAATCTCGTTCATAAACAGCCAGATATGGGCTGTGTGAGCCACGCAGGAGGGAAGCAGCAAGCAAGACATGTTTTCAGCCCGGCAACAGAAGTGCCTCCCCACCTTGGTGCGATGATACATGACCTCCTTCAGCGCGGCTTGTACAGGCCAGAGCAGATGGCAGGAGAAGGGCCATCTGTCCATCCACCGCCACACACAGAGAGGTGAGCCTCTCTGCATATGCTTATGAGTCCACAGACAAGTAGGCCTTTAGATGAAGCAGTGTCATGAGGCCAAACAGCACAGCACCCTGACCACATGCTGCTGACGGGACGCGTCATCCTGGGCATCATTCACTCCTTTCAGCCTCGGTTTTTCCATCTATAAAACAAAAAGTTGAAACTAATAATATCCAAAGCCCTTTCCAGCCCTAAGAGCCTATGACTGCCCTTCTATTTAGTCCTCCCTCTAGCTGTATGAGATACGTAAGACAACTGCTATTAGTTTATTTTACAGATGAGCAGGCTGAGGCCTCTCTAAGTGACTTGCCCACAGAGCTGGGAGCTGGAACCAGGCACCTCTGCCTCCGTGAGAGTGGCCCCACTTCTCTCAGGGAAGAGCGCAGGAAAGAAACGATGTCCGCCAAGTGCTATGTGAGCTGGGCCTGAAAAGTGCTGTTACTTGCCCCTCATCCCCTTGTGAGATGACATCATGATCCAAATCCCCTGGTGCAGGAAACCAAGGCTCAGAGATGTGACTTGCTCAGGGACCCCGGGGTCAAGGTCTGGTGCCAATTCCCCACCCCTACCTTGGGAGCTGGTGGTCATAAACCAGAGACAGAAATGTCCACATGAAACTGTGTGCTGCATGCTGGCCATCACTCATGGATCACTAATGAAAACCGACTTGGAATCACTATTTTAAGGACAGGATGGCGAGGAGGCATGCTTGTAAACAGTCTTGCTTTAAATACACACAAACAGAGCGAGAGAAGATGGCAAAGTTTCAGGCCACAACGACATTAAATCACAACTGTTAATTATACCCCAACCTGGCTATAAATCAGAATCAATTACTTCTGAGTTCAGGCACTTCCCATATGTAGAGTGAACAGAGTCATGTGAGGCCTTTGGTCAAGTGTAGGCTGGGGTAGGCTCAGGGTGGGCAGCTTTAAAGCAGATCTCTGGCTGGGCACGGTGGCTCACACCTATAATCTCAGCACTTTAGGAGGCTGAGGCAGGAGGATCACTTGAGTTCAGGTATTTGAAACCAGGCTGGGCAACATAGTGAGACCCCATCTCTAAAAAGAAATTTTTTTTTTAAATTTACTGGGTGTGGTGACCCGTGCCTGTAGTCCCAGCTACATGAGAGGCTGAGGTGGAAGGATCACTTAAACCTGGGAGGTTGAGGTTGCAATGAGCCATGATTGTGCCAATGCACTCCAGCCTGGGTGGCAGAGTGAGACTCTGTCTCAAAAAAATAAATAAAATCAAAGTAGATCCCAACAGGCCCTCCCTCCACTCCTCCAACTCTTCATGATAAAGATAAGCACTCCCACTACCAAGACCTGGCGGCGGGAAACAAGGTCGTGTTAGAAAGATGAACAGAGGGGTCAGGAGGGCACCTATGTCAAGGTGTGAGCTGGCAAGAGGAGCTAAGAACAAAGTTCAATGAACACAACAGAAACAGATTGAGAACAGCAAAAAGAAACACTGTGCATTTTCGTATGAGATCTGAGCAATAAATTTGTTCTTGCTCTTGTTTATTCAACAGAAACAACCAGGCCAGGTGTAGTGTGGCTCACCCCTGTAATGCCAGCATTTTGGGAGGATGAGGAGGGCAGATCACGTGAGGTCAGGAGTTTGAGACCAGCCTGGCCAATATGGTGAAACCCCGTCTCTACTGAAAATACAAAAATTAGCCAGGCGTGGTGATGCATGCCTGTCATCCCAGCCACTCAGGGGGCTGTCTTTTAAGCAACGCGGAATAGTCATAACTTAGGGGTTTTTCTGTAGTCCCTCTGAAAGACTGAACCTGGCCTCCAAAGTCAAAATCAGGGGTGCCGCTGGGGAGCTTCTCTGACCTCCTGAAGGAATTAGTATCCAACTCAAGAAATGCCAATCAGCCAATGAGGCCACATTTAACCGCTTCCATCCCTCCCAGCCCTAGCCAAGGCACTCCCAAAATCAGCAATTACACTGGAGGCGACTCTCACTGCAGCCCGGCATTAACTACTTACAACCCACTCGCCTCCCGCAGGAACCCAACACCTCCCATCACAGCGCACGCCAGGCACCAGGCCTATGGCCTTGGCCTCAGGGACTCTGTCACGCTGCCCACACCTGCACAGGACCCCTGTGCCACCAAAAAAAAAAAAAAAAGGAAACCCCATTGGTGATTCCATGAAACTAACACAGGCCCCCGTGCTGCCCTTCCTCTACCAGCTTGCAAAGGCCACATGCCTTTGGGGTGGTACAGGGACAATCTCAGGTATGTGGTGGCAAAGGCTTGAGAGGGAAGAAAGCGCTAGAGAAAAGTTTAACAGAGCTGAGTTGGGCTCCTTTTTCAGTTACCCTGATCAATTTCTCCTGTTACTTGATGTGGGCCGTGGGCAGGGCCAGTCAGCTGCTGGGGAGATTCAAACCCAGGTCGGCCCAGGGTCCCCGTCTCCTTAGACCACCTCTGCAAAGGGTCAGCACGCCACAGTCAGATGAGGTCCATGCACAGCTCACTCCAGGCTCACCTAACACAGCCTCTTTATAAAAAGCCTGGAGCTGGCGGGACAGACAGAGCCAGGCTGGAGGGCCCAAGGCTGACTGTTCCTGCACCATCAGCCCTCCAGCCCAGCCACATGCCTTGCCTCTCCTGACTGTGCACCGCTGTTTTGGCCTCTGGGGGACAAAGGGGAGCTGAAGACTGTAGCAGGGAACCCCCAGGATGGGGAGGCTGGCGCCAGAACAGCTCTCCTGGTGGCAGGACAGCTGCTGCCCTCCCTCCAGCCTCTCCTCTGTCCCCTGGAAAGCAACAAATACATTTCACTCAACAGTCAACACACATGGTGCATGATGCATCCACCCCGTGCAGTGGTCATAAACCAGAGAGAGAAATGTCCACATGAAACTATGTGCTGCATGCTGGCCATCACTCATGGATCACTAATGAAAACTGACTTGGAATCACTATTTTAAGGACAGGATGGTGGGGAGGCATGCTTGTAAACAGAGCCCTTGGTGACTCAAAGTTCATCTGCAACTCATTTTTCTTATATTGTTAAATATATCCCTTCAAGATCATTGCAAAGAAAAATTAAGTTAACATAAGAAACAGTGCCTGGTGGCCAGTGAACATTCTACAGGTGTTGGATGCTGTTGTCATCATTGTCATCATTATCAGAATGGACAAGACAGAACCCCACAGTCACTCATTTCAGCTCTCTTTTTGGTGAAGAAATGTGTTGAGCATTTAGCTGGAAACCTGGCACTCAGGCACAAGGTTGGTGTAGAAGGCACCAGCAGGCCTGACCCAGGGGCAAGGCTAGGCACTCTTGTCCAGTTCTCTGCTGACGTATAGGGAGTTCTCCCTGACTGCTCCTCACCTCCAGAATAAGCAGACTCCCTCAGCTTTGAGGATGTGGGAAGAGCAGGGGTGAGGGTAAGGAAGAGAGCCTATGAGCATTGAAAGGGCTGGGAAAGGAGGCTGGAGCCCTGGAGGCAGTCAGCACCTGCTCCCAAGAATGCAAGGCTGGGCCTAGCAGAGAAGCAGGCCCCTGCCCAGCCTGCACTTCAAAGGGAATGACATGACTCCCACTATGCCCTTTCCAGAACCAGGCCTGGGCTCTAGGCTCTGCGCTGGGTGCTCCCAATGCTCTATTCCATTTAACCTCACACCAGTGGCTCACACAGGTCGTCGCTGCTGTCCAAGACCCATGCTCTTGCCAAACAGGAGGGTTCTGTTTCTGGTTGCACACCATGAGATGCTGGACGAGGGATGCGTCCCAAATCAGCAGCTGCCTCCAGCCATGGTGACAAGAAGATCCTGCACGAGTCGGTCAGGACCCAGTTGGTGGCAGGCTCTCCACATGTGTACAGCATGAGGGCTCTGTCCCCAGCCCCAGAGCTCTGGGAGGGCAGGAATGGCTAGATAAGGGCATAGGGCTGGGGGAGCCCAGGGGCTGGGATTTCTCCCTGGCCCCAGGGTAAGCCCCTGCTCACACACGCCTGTGCCTACACCTGCCACAGATGAACGGCCATTCCTGCACCATTCTCTGGCCTGGAATGAGCTTCCCTATGTCACTGCCTTCACCATGCCCTCCAAACGCCATTCCAGTCTCACCTGCTCCACAAAGCCTGGCTACAGGCTTCACCTCTCTCTGGCTGCACCAGCATCCAGGCGTGTAGAAATCATATTCCCCACAGGAACTGGGTGGGAACTAGAGGTGCCTGGCCTGAGAGGGATTTGGCAAGGAACGCAGAAGAATGCAGAGTTTTAAGTGTGAGAGGATGGCCAGGTTTACAGTGTCTGGGCTTACTCCATGAGGCTCTGGGGGGCAGAACAGGGACCAAGTGCTAGAAACTACAAGGTAAAAACCTATCCCTCAAGCTCACTCACCCAGGGACTCAGAGCGGGCTAACATGACGGCTGAGCAGTGAGGTCCCCGCCATGAGAAGTCTGGGCGGAAACCGCCTGGCACCCTGCCAGACCTCTGCTCCGGGAAGGGCTGTCCTGTGAGCTTCGGTCCCAGCCTTGCCGCACTGCTTGCTCCCACATTGCACTAGGAGCTTCCGGGAGCAGGGTCCCCTTTCCAGGTTGGCCTCCCCTCCCAGCTCTGAGTTCAAGCATGGCGCTGATGGGCTGCCCAGTCTCCAGGGGTGGACAGCTGGTACTGTCAGAGGGAGGAAGGATAAGAACCCAGCATTCTCTGTGTAAAGTAAAGGTGTCCTTTACGCTAAAGGTGCAATGAAAGAACTTCCTCCCCCACACGCCTAGGAAACTCAACAAAACATAAACACTGGTTACCCCGGATGACGGCGTTGTAAGTGGTTTTAATTCATGTAATTTTCATGCCTCGCTGTTCTTTCATGTACTCTCTGATGACTATATGCTAGTTTTATAATCAAATAAACTTTTTTTTTTGAGACGGAGTCTCACTGTTGTTGCCCAGGCTGGAGTGCAATGGCACAATCTCGGCTCACCGCAACCTCCACCTCCTGGGTTCAAGTGATTCTCCTACCTCAGCCTCCCAAGTAGCTGGGATTACAGGCGCTCGCCACCACGCCAGGCTAATTTTTGTATTTTTAGTAGAGATGGGGTTTCACCATGTTGGCCAGGCTGGTCTTGAACTCCTGATCTCAAGTGATCCACATGCCTTGGCCTCCCAAAGTGCTGGGGTTATAGGCATGGGCCACCATGCCCTGTACAAATAAACTTTATTTTTAAAAACTAACTCCCTTCTCCCCTCTCAGACACATCCATCATCTGTCAAGATCAGCCACTCAGAGCCCTCAACCTTGCCCCCTCCTCCTTCAGACCCCGTGGTACAGTCACACCAGGGAGGGTGTCACAGCGCAGGGGTTTCATCTCCAGGGCAGCTCATTGCTGGGAAGGCCACAGCACCCAGCTCCCTTTGCTGCCAGATTCCAGGCCCTGTAGACAGCATGTGTCACACAGCAGGTGCACACTGACTGTCATCTCCCTTCCTTAGTCCTGGAGGTGGTCTCTGCTGTGGCTCTGCATGCCACCAATGCTCTCTGACCATCTCTAAAGACAGCGTTTGATCTCAAAAATGCCCCAGCCTCTAAGTAACCTGTGGCAGTATGAAGCCAACAATGAGGAATTTCTTCCGAGCTGTCCCCTGGAGATGGTGTGGCAGGAGGGCATGCCTGCCACTGAGATAACTCCCAAAGCACAGCGGGAAAGGAAGAGGAGAACGATGAGGAAGAAAGGGAGCTGAGAAGGGAAGAGAGGCAGACAGGAGATGAGGCGGTACATGGAAGAGAGCCCGGTGCCATCCCCATAGGCCACCCTATTACCTCAGTCCCTCCCAGCATCCGAGGCCCTTCTTCAGGGCTGCTATGCCTATTACGGCCACTAATCTGGCTGCTCCCTGAGCCTGGCAGCCAACCATCACACAGAAGTCCAAGAGCCCAGCTCTGCACACCTCCAGCACTCCTGCCACAGCAGCGGGAAAGGGTTCTGGTGTCACTGACGTGGCGCCTTGAGTCAACCTGGGACAGGCAATGTCTGTGGCCACTGAGAAGCTGACCTCAGCGTGGTCCGGCTGGGACTAGCATGGGAGCAGAGACAGGGCTTCTCGAGTCTATCTGTGCGGTTGGGAAGGTCTTCCTGTATGTGTGGCTATGGGCAGATCTAGAAAGGGGGGATAATGGCCCTGCCTTCAGGGCACCCCAACTCTACTGGGGAGACTCGCTCTGACACATGAAACACACCAGACACCCAAGAGGCATATGAAATGGTGAGACATGACAGGTGAATACTAAAAAGCCAGGAACTCCATTCTGGACAAACAGGACTGATGTCATTGAATCAAGTCTGCAAAATCACAGAGGACAATAAAGAGAACTGACACAGACCTGTCTAAGATCCTGAAACAGGACCCCAGGCATCCCTTGAAGCTCAAAAGAATGATCTGAGGACAAATAAAGAGCAGTTGAGCTTTACACAGTGGGCAAAGGCAAGGAGCTCCTTACCATGCAGGTGACACAGGATAAAACATGGCTGAGACCAGGAGAGCTCAGATAAACTCAGGGGAGAACCACAATGTGCTGTGGAGGGGAGCAGACACACGGGGGCGCTCCTGACCTCCACAGACGGCCCATACTACCAGGGCCGGATGGAGCTGCCTACCTAGCGTGGGTAGGCCTCACTCCTTCAGAGAAATGAAAGAAATTTTAATTTCTTTAAAATAAAATGCTTTAATTTTAAGAGACTTAAAATGAAAACCTTTAAGCCAGCCCTGCCCTTGTGTGTGCTGAGTTCCAGAACCAGGGGCTGCCAGCGAGCCGCAAAGGCAACGGCCTAGGCTGGAGGGGAGCAGGGCCGGGGGCGCGGGTTCTGGAGGGGAGCAGGGCCTGGGGGCGCGGGTGCCGGAGGGGAGCAGGGCCGGGGGCGCGGGTGCTGGAGGGGAGCAGGGCCGGGGTCGCGGGTGCTGGAGGGGAGCAGGGCCAGGGGCGCGGGTGGTGGTTCCTGTTCTTCTCAGGATCACTGAGCACCTAGGTGAGCTGAGCTACCAGAGTCCTTGGAAAGACTCAGCGCCCGTCTTCTTAGGGACAAGAAGTAAGGCACAGAGAGGGAGAGCGGCTCGGCAAAAGATGCCCCTAAGCTCCCACGGCAGACTGCTGGATGCTGAGAGATGAGGCCAGGTCAACTGCCCTAGAAGGGGAAGGGGAGGGAGAGACCTGGCAAGGAAGCCCCCGAGGCTCCTGACTCCGGACTGGGGTGGTGCGAGCCTAGTGAACCACGCTCCCTCCTTTCTCTGCTACTCCAGCAGGAACTGGCCCCTGTGAACCCTCTGCCCGCATTACTCGGCTCTCACACTGTGACTAAAGAGACCAGCCACCACACAGTCCCGGTTACAGGGGCGGCTGGGGCCTCGCCCACTGGAAGGACCTGCTGCCACTGGCGCTCGCTGTCTGTGAGCACAAGGTCTGGTGGGCAGGAGGTGACTGGAGGGCATGTTTTCCCAAAGCAGAGCTCGCCAGCCACTTCCCAGAGTTCCCAGCCCACACCACCAGCTGCCTCCCCTCCTCCCATCTGTGCACCTTGTGCCATCGAGGGAGGATTGGCACCCAGCTCCAGGGCTGTGGCTGGCAGAGAAGGACCTGGCCTCCTGCCCACTGGGACAGAGAGGTAGTGGGTGGGGCTTCTAACTTCCTCACCTCCCAAGATGTCCACAGGCTTTGAGGAAATGGTTGAGGGGCTTTGGAAGTTCAGGGAAAGAAAAGGAGGGCCCAGGAAGAGGATAAGGCCAGCCTGGACTTGTTCATCCACAGGGACCAGGGTCCATGTAGCTGATAGTCTCCTGGGGAGGGGACAGGAGTCTGGGTCAGGAAGGCTAAGTCCCAGACATAGTCATCTCCCTGCCTCTGCACAGACCGTTGGGGTCAAAAACAGCATCGTGTAAGCACCCTCCCCTTGGAGTGCACTGTTTGGGGCAAGGCGCCCCCAGACAAGCCCTGTAACACTTACACCCAGCTGTCCCAATGGGCAAGCTGAAAGGACAGCCTCACCCCAGGTGCCCGCACCAGAGAGCTATGACTGACAGCCAAGGCTGACTGGTGAGCCCTTGGTTCCCAGCGAGAGGGCCTGTGAGCGCAGTGGAGCCTCAGGACAGCACTACTAGAGCTGGCTTCTCAAAGGCGGTGTGCTTGAGCTCAGTCACCTCTCGCCCCTCTGCCGCCCATCACTGGCACCCAGCTCAGGCTCTCCGTCTGCCCCACACCTCGTTTCAGAGGAAACAGGAAACCAATGGGGCCTTCACTGCCCTCCTCAGCCAAACCCGGGCAAGGCCAGCCCATGGAAAGGGAGCCAGGAAGGGTGACAATGGAGGGGCAGAGGCCTGGCTGCTTCTGCTGTGATCTGGGTGCACACTAAGCTGCTTAGCCAACAGCTCTCCCTCCTGGGCTCAGGGCTCAGCCATGTGAGGATGAAGGGATCAATGCAGCCCTGAGGGAAGAGTGAGGGCCTCAGCCAGAGCTGGTGCCCCGCAAACTACTGTGAAACCCAAGTAAGTTACTCCACTTCTCTGAGCCCCCTTATGTGCAAAATAGGAACAGCAAACAGGAGCCCCCACCTCCTGGGGTTTTACCAGAAATTCAGTGAGGTAGTAAAGCACCGCGCTCCACGCCTGGCCTATGAGAGATGATCCACAAACGGGAACTGCCATGGCAGTAGGGTCATCACCACATGATGGCTGAGCCCAGCAGACAACAAGACGTGGAAATCAACCCCTGTGCAGTCACTCACAACAAGGAAGAAGGTGGAAAAGCTCATGAGAAACAAGCATCCTTATGACAGGCTTGCAGGGATGCCTCTGTATTCAGTTATTTTTTTCTGCTTTGTTTTTTGTTTGTTTGTTTGCTTTTCTGAGACGGAGTTTCGCTCTTGTTGCCCAGGCTGGAGTGCAGTGGCGCAATCTCAGCTCACCACAACCTCCGCCTCCCAGGTTCAAGCGATTCTGCTGCCTCAGCCTCCCGAGTAGCTGGGGTTACAGGCACATGCCACCACACCCAACTAATTTTGTATTTTTAGTAGAGATACGGTTTCCCCATGTTGGTCAGGCTGGTCTCGAACTCCTGACCTCAGGTGATCCGCCTGCCTCAGCCTCCCAGAATGCTAGGGTTACAGGTGTGAGCCAACGTGCCCGCCCTCTGCTTTGGTTAAGGCTCATCAGTGATAGCCTCCTTCATTCCCCCAAATATACCACCCACACCCCAGCTTTCTCAGGCTGATTCAGAGGCTATGCAAGGAGGCCTCTGGGGACCCCGTTCTCCCACAGAACTCCTGGCTGAATGCCCTGCCTCATGGTCCCTCTAGGACAGGCCCACACTTCACTTCTGCGCAGTTGGGAATGTGTGTGAGGTAAGGGTGTAGCCGCCATAGAGGGAAGGGCCCTGGGCCTGGGTCAAGCCCAGTGACTGCTGGAGCTCCTTGTTCGTCTGTTACATCCTCTGCTGGTAGGCAAAGGGGAAAGAAAACTCCTGGCCATCAGGGCACCCAGATTCTACTCGGGGCTCTTTCCAGAACTGGCCATGGGAGCTTGGGCAGGCTGTGTTGCATGTCTAGGCTGTGGCTCCTTATCTGCAGAATGGGAGCCATGCTCACTGGTGGATGGAGGAGGGGACAGCGGGCAGGCTGGGTGGCATCCCGGGGCTCCAGGCATTGGACAGAAGGCATGTCCAGGGCCTGGGTCATGCCCACAACAACCTAGAGCAGGGCAAGCAGCCTTCCCAGGCTGCTGGCAGGGGCATCCTCGCCCTAAAGCAGCCCATCCCTATCCCACCCCAGGTAGCGACTTTGAAAGAGCAGCTTCTAGATGCTTAGCCAACTACACACGAAGGCTTCTCCCTGCTGGGTACAAAGTAAGAATAACGCCACCCTCATGGGCCCAGCGAAGCTCTGAGAGGGGATCCATGAAGCCGGCCTTGGGAACCAGAGGAGGCAGGGGGCAGCAAGAGGACTGGGCAACAGACTGTTTGCTCCCCTGATTAGCTGACCCCACCCAGAAGAAGAGGGAGGATTCTAGTTCTTTAGGGGAACGGGCAGACTTCTTCTGTAGGAGCCCCCTGCCTCCCGGAGCCCCAGCTCTGAAGCAGCTGCCTGGCAGAGACGGTGAGGAGGGAGGAGCCCCCTGCCTCCCGGAGCCCCAGCTCTGAAGCAGCTGCCTGGCAGAGACGGTGAGGAGCGTGCAGGGAGAGGACTTCGCCCTCCACTGCTCTCCAGCCAGGACACAGCCCCGGCTGGCAGTCTTTCGTTCTATACTGAGCCAAGGGACACACACCAGAGCCCCAGGCTGGCCATGCCCCACCGCCTCTCCAGCCCCACGGGGCACACTGGCAAGTCCGGGGCCTCTGCCCATAGTCAGGACCTATCATGGCCTGGAGCCCACACCCACCACACTGATTACAGCAGGACTGAGGGCACTCGTGGTATCTCAGGGAAAAATACTGAGGCCCAGAAGGAAAATGTTTGTTTAAAAATTTGCACGCCATTTCTCCAGGGCCACTAAGCCAGGCCCACTTACTTTGATCACTCTTTAGTGCTGTCCTTCCAGCCATATGAAGAAAACATGTATGTTTTCAAAACTTAGGAACATACTGTATTCTATTTTTCCTCACTTGAAATTACATTGACACACCTGCAACCGTATGTATTTTTTAAAACTCCAAGAACTGTACACCAAAAAGAGCAAACTTAAAGCTGGGAGTTGTGGCTCACGCCTATAATCCCAGCACTTTGGGAGGATGAGGTGGGTGAGTCGCTTAAGCCCAGGAGTCTGAGACAAGCCTGGACAACATGAAGAAACCTGTCTCTACAAAAAACACAAAAATTAGCTAGGTGTGGTGGTGCGCACCTGTAATCCCAGCTACTGGGGAGGCTGAGGCTTGAGCCCAGGAGATTGAGGCTGCAGTGAGCCGAGATGGAGCCACTGCACTACAGCCCAGGCAACAAAGCCAGACCCTGTCTCAATCAATCAATCAATCAATAAAAAGAGCAAACTGTAAGGCATATATGTTGGTAATACATAACCTAATTATACATACATATACACAGTATGTAAACTTCACAGTGCATTGAGAACATTTTCCCTGTATCATTGAATAGTTTCCCAAACCCACTCATCCATGCACATACTATACTTTATTTAAAATGTTCCCCTAATGGGCCAGGTGCGGTGGCTCATGCCTGTAATCCCAGCACTTTGGGAGGCCAAGGTGGATGGATCACATGGTCAGGAGTTCAAGACCAGCCTGGCCAACATGGTGAAACCCCATCCCTACTAAAAATACAAAAATTAGCTGGGCGTGCTTTCATGCACATGTAATCCTAGCTACTCAAGAGGCTGAGACAGGAGAATTGCTTGAACCTGGGAGGCAGAGGTTGCAGTGAGCTGAGATCACACCATTGCACTTTAGCCTGGGCAACATAGTGAGACTCTGTCCCAAAAAATAAAAAGTAAATGAATAAATAAAATGTTCCCCTAATGTAAGATATTTGTTTTTAATTTTCCTTTATTATAAATTCCTCCTTAATGAGCACTCTAACACATAAGATATTTGATAGCTTTTCTTATTATTTTCTTAATATGGAGTTTTAGAAGTGCAGTTACTGGTCCGAGGATAGGCCTTTAGTACCCTTAGCCTTAGTTCTTTAGGCTTTTAGTACCCTCTGCAAAGAGGTTTTCCTGAAAGCTTTTGACAAGCTATACTCCACCAGTGCTGCAGTAGAGGGCTGCATCATATAAGCAGTTATCAGCTTAAAAATCCGTGCGCATTTGGAAGGCGAGATGGCGTGCAGCTATAGTCCCAGCTACTAGGGAGGCTGAGGCAGAAGAATCACTTGAGGCCAGGAATTTGAGCCTGCAGTAGCTGTGATTGCACCACTGCACTCCAGCCTGAGCAACAAGGTTGAAGGGGGCCAGCCCCTCCACACCTGTGGGTATTTCTCGTCAGGTGGGACGAGAGACTGAGAAAAGAAATAAGACACAGAGACAAAGTATAGAAAAAGAACAGAGGGCCCAGGGGACTGGCGCTCAGCATATGGAGGACCCACACCAGCATCGGTCTCTGAATTCCCTCAGTATTTATTGATTACCATTTTCACTATCTCAGCAAGGGGAATGTGGCAGGAGAACAGGGTGATAGTGGGGAGAAGGTCAGCAAGAAAACATGTCAGCAAAGGAATCTGTGTCACAAATAAGTTCAAGGGAAGGTACTATGCCTGGATGTGCACGTAGGCTAGATTTATGCTTCTCTCCACCCAAACATTTTAGTGCAGTAAAGAGTAATAGAGCAGCATTGCTGCCAGCATGTCTCGCCTCTGGCCACAGGGCAGTTTTCTCTTACCTCTGAATAGAACGAATGTACAATTGGGTTTTATACTGAGACGTTCCGTTCCCAGGGGCTTGCAGGAGACAGAGGCCTTCCTCTTTTACTAATTCTCCGCAGCACAGACCCTTCATGGGTGTCAGGCTGGGGGACAGTCAGGTCTTTCCCATCCCACAAGGCCATATCTCAGGCTGTCTCAGTGGAGAGAAACTTTGGACAATACTCGACTTTCCAGGGCAGAGGTCCCTGCAGCTTTCCACAGTGCATTGTGCCCCTGGTTAATGGAGAACAGAGAATGGCAATGACTTTTACGAAGCATACTGCCTGTAAACATTTTGTTAACAAGGCACATCCTGCACAGCCCTAGATCCCTTAAATCTTGATTCCATACAACTCATGTTTCTGTGAGCACAAGGTTGGGGCTAAAGTTACAGATTAACAGCATCTCAAGGCAAAACATTTGTTCAGGGTACAGATCAAAATGGAGTTTCTTATGTCTTCCTTTTCCACATAGACACAGTAACAGTCTGATCTCTCTTTTCCCTACACAAGGTGAGATCCTATCTCTATAAAAAATAATAATAATAAAGAAAAAAGAAAGGCAAAAACAGCATACTATGACTGCCGTTGAGTATACATTACAGAGGGCCTCTCCTCTGAGGGCTGACCGTGGGAAGGCAGGGAACTGGACCCAAAGATCCTGGCTTTTCCTCCCCAGGAGACCAGGGATACGCTCAGCATCCCCATATGCCGAAGGCTGTCTAATGCCCCTCCTGCTTTGTAAGAGGTTCCATCCTAATGCAGAGCTGGGGAAAGGAGAGATGCTGGGAGGGATTAGCATGCCCCACCAGGGAAAAGGCTGGTGCTCTCAGTGGTGGCTGGCTCTGGCTGCAGCTACGGGACTGAGAGAAGAAAGTCATTCAGAGAAATCCCAAAACACAGAGAGCAGCTTCATGGCTTAGATCCTTCTTGCTTCCCTTCTCCGAGGGCTGGCAGTGGGGAGTGTATATTCCTCCAAAAATGAGAGCTGGCTGATACCAGGTGTGGTGTCGTGCCCGTAATCCGAGCTACTTGGGAGACTGAGACACAAGAATCACTTGAACCCAGGAGGTGGAAGTGGCAGTGAGCTGAGATCGCACTACTGCACTCCAAACTGGGAAACAGAATGAGCTCATCTCCATGAGCTCAGCTCAGATAAATAAAATGCCCCAGGAGGGAAAAAAGGAGTGAGAGCAGATGGAATAAAGTCACAGTAGAATGTGGCAGCCAGGTGAGGGTGACAAAAGGGTTCACTACGTTATTCACCATATTTTTGTGCATGTTTAAAAATTCCCACACAAAAAAAAAAGATAAGAGGAAAAAGGGGAGTAATAGAAACCGGGGGACTACATAAGATCACGATGCCTGTCCCTCTTTGTCAAACTTCTCTGTACCTCTCATCTTGGCGATGCCCTCCCTGTTCCTGCCCTATAGCTGCGTTCTTTTGCCTTTATTCCATTTCAAAATTTCCACACCCTTGGCTGTTTTCCTCACCCCCACTCAGCTCCTTGCTTATCTCCTTCTTCCTCACCCTCCCTGTCAAAACCCTGTCAGAAGCTCTGATAACCCTCCAAGAAGACCAAGTCCAGAAGAGCAGACCAGGAACCAGGACTCCTGGGTTTCAGCCCCAGCGACGCCACTGTCTGCACCTATGTAACTAACCCCTGCCCAGTACACATCACATGAAAGCCCAGCAGAACCAGGAAAGAGATGTTCAGAAGTCACTGCTGCTACTACTTCTACAAGGCAAAAAAGGAGAGCCCCCGTCCCTCATAACCTGTTTGCTAGGATCCACCTCAGGCAGCAGAGCGGGGACATGGTGGCCTGGCAGGGCACCATGGAGGGCTGGGGAAATGGGAATATAGATGCCATCATGATTATATTAATGAGGGTAAAAATTAGGCCAATAGGGGATGTCCCCTCTGCACATGTGTACAAGTGTGTGCCTTTCACAGACAATAGAGGCTGAAGTCAGGAAGGCAGCATGCACAGGCAGGCCTGGCGCAGACAGGGGCCACGTCCCAGCCAGACAGTCTCCTGCCCCACGTTCCCAGCAAGGATGTGAAAACAGCCCTGCCACTTTCTTTCCACCCACACCCCTCCATGCCTTGCCTTTCTCCCTCTTTTTCATGAGGGAGGAGAGTGTGCTCGCCTTCTTCTCTCCCAGGATGACGGAGTCAGGCCTGGAAAACAGAAGGCAGGATCAAGGGACAAATCCATGTGCCCTCCGGTCTAATACTAGCCATGTCCTGCTGGCTGGGTGCCTGCGGAATCCGCCACCGCTCTCCAGGCTGAGAAGACGGCCACCCGACCTCCTTTGGGAGGTCATTCCTTTGGGGCAGTCTGTTTTGGGGGAAACCAGAGAGAACCTGAAGTGAGGAAACAGCTTGGGGATGAAGGTGCTGTACAGACACCGGGCCAGTCCCGCCAGTCCCTCATGTTTACTAGGCACAGCCAGCATGCCCGTGGGTGAAAGGCCTTCGGCGGCCCCTGCTCCCTAACAGCTAAGCACTAAACAGTGCATCCGCTGCTGCTCTCAGATGACCCCTGCTAACTCTCCCAGTGGACCTCACGCTGCCCCACTAGGGACTGGGATTTGAAGAGGTAACCTTTACCTCCATTCTTGAGTGAGGAAATGAGGCAAGGGATTTTACCCTAAAACAGGGAATATAGACTAGTTGGCCTTGGAATCTAAACCTAGGAGTCCCGACTCCCAGCCAGGGCTCTCCCCATGAGACGGGGGAGAGTTGGCCAAGTTTTCCGGGGAAGAGCACCATCTGGGGTTCGGTTTTCCTAGCTTGCCAAGGAGAAGGAGCCGGCCCTGACAACTCAATGACATTCACAAAGGGCATCGTGGGAACAAATGAAAGCCACAAACCACAATTCAGCACAAAGCAGGCTGGCTCCTGGCAGCTGCAGACTGATCAGCCCAGTATGCCCCAGGGGTGGGGCAGGAGCGGACTCTGAGATGCCCAGGAAGGACGTTTGGCATGCCAGCCAGACCAAGCCTGCTCCACAGAACGAGGGCAGCAAAGGATGCAGACCCAGGACCAGGGTTCCAGGCTCAGCTCAGCTGCTTCTAACCAGGAGCCTTGGACAGATCACTTGGCCTCTCTGACCCTCAGTTTTTCTACCTATAGAGTGGACATATGCATCTTCTCCACAGGAACGACAGAAGTGCTTTGTAAACCATAAACAGCATGGGAAAATGAGGGAATATCCTAGTCCTCTTGAGGATGAGATGAGGAGGGAAGAGGAGGGAAGGAAGAGAAGAAGGTAGAGAAGGATCCACAATGAGGCTGAGATTTTGAAACCCAGCCTGCTGGCTTTATAGCCAAGCTTTTCATCATCACTGGAAACTCAACCTGCAGTAAATGTATGCTGAGGTCACAAACGTGATTAAAAAGGTTGTTTGCAAAGTTGATTCCAGGGAAATGAGCTGCAGATGGCGGCGGCATCAATGTCCTTTCGCAGCAGGCAGCAGCTGGCTGTGTGGACTCAGGGACAGCTGGAGGGAGTTGTGCTAATGCCCTCTCCCAGCTTTGGAAGGCGGGGCCAAGCTGACTCTGTCCTCTCTGTGCCTGGGGATGGGGGAGATTTGCAGAGACGTGAAACCCTAAACCATAAAACTGCCATTTGTTCCAGAGAGAAAAGCCAGTTTTTCAATTCCAGCCCAACCAGGAGGGCGGGCCAAGCTCAGAGAAACAAGAGTGGGCTAAGTGTACGAGCCCTTCTACGGCAGCCTGCCTCAGGTGGGACAGGCTGCAGCGGCTCTGGCTGTCCACTGGAAGTGTCCTTGCTGAGGGAAGAAGGAACGGATTTGGCAAAGCCACTTCTGAGGTCTCTCGGCCAGAGAGACCCTCTGTTCCGAGGCCAACAGGTAGCCCTGGCACAAGGAGAAGGTGGAAAATACAGGCACCAGAAACTTCTCTGCTGCTTATGACTTCGTAAAATGCTTTGCAGGTGACATTTCACATAAGTGGTCACCAGCCTGTCTGTCTGGTGACATCAGGAGGCAGGACCCAGGACTATGTGTCAGTGGCTTCCTATCGGAGCAGCCAACATAGGATACTTAAAAATGTGAAGAAGGAAGAAGGAGACGTTGATCAGGATAATACAATGAGCCTTTGGCCCAAATTTGGGAAGGGCCCTCCCTTTCGATGTATTTCACTACCTCAGCTGCCATCCCTCTCCTGGTCACTTCTACCCATGCTTCAGCCGCAGCCCCACCTACTCCAGGAAGCCCTCCCTGATGAGTCACCTGCAGCAACTGCCTGTCCTGCAGATCCTCACACCGCACTGCTCGCTGCCTTGGCTGCTGCTCCCAATCACATGTGTGCCCATGTCTGTCTGACAACTGGGCACTCCCTAATGGTAGGAGCACGTCCGTATGACATTTCTCAAATGTTCCCTACAGTACAAGGAACCAGAGCACATCCAGTGACGTCGGGATCTGAGCCTGCAGAGCTTTTCACAAACTTGCAGAACAAGCTGTGTCCTTTGGCGTCATTACCTGCCCTCCCCCTCTGACTGAACCTGGAAAAGAGTCAACAACCTGCTACCAAAAATCCCCCATGGCCCGGACTCTCGGACGATTCCCCTACAAAAGCTGGGGAGCACAGTTCCAGGCTTACTAATCTCCTCTCTACCCCATCCCCATTTTTTCTAGTGCCCAGAAAGCCCCAACCAATCTCTCAGCAAATTCCACAGGATCTGTCAGATTCAGATCCAGTCAACTGCAGGCCGAGTGCTCTTCACGTCTCGTCTCATCTACTGCAGGAAGCAACCTGAGGGCAGCGAAGAGGAAGACAGCTGGTTTGAATGGGCTCTGCAGCCTACCAGCTGTGCGGCCTAGAGCAAGCTACCTAACCTCTCTGAGCTTCAGCTGCTTCAGCTGTAAAATGGCATGTATACGCCTGTCTCAGGTTTACTGTTGAAATCATGTTTGTAGAGTGTTTATAAAGTGTTTGGCACTCTTAGAAAGTACTCGATAAATGGTAATTAACATTAAATTCTCATACCAATCTCTCCAGGTAGGTGTTATTGTCTTCTCTCTACCAATGAGGAGGGTGACGCTCAGAGACATTCAGCAACTGGTTCAGATTCACACAGTATCGGCGCGGGAGGCAGAGCTGGGGGTTCAGACAGAGCAGCAGAGCGTGCCCTCAGCTCTGGGGAAGTTTGCAGCCTCAAGTCACAGGGACAGAGTAGCTGTGGGAGCTTGGGTCAGGCACCTCCACCCCTCCTCAGCTTCAGCAGCTGCCCCAGAAACACGAGGCATGGCCTCAGCAAGTCTCCATTTGAGAGGATCGGCTGGGCTCTCCCAAATTAAGTGCTGTTGCAGGCAGCTGGGCCAACCCGCCCTCCCCCGCAACCCCAGAGCTCATCAGATTGGCACCTGCTCTTTCCACACAGGCAAATGTAAAGCCAAGAGCTAAAGAAAATTTCGGTTGTTAGTCATGGTGGACACATTTATTGGACAGGTGCAAGCCTTTCCCTGCCACACTGAGAGGGTTTCAAGAGAAATAAAAGCTTTACTGAAAGAAATTGTCCTCAGATTTGGGGTTCCATTCCCCACACATAGTGATAACGAAAGTGCCTTTATTGCCACTTTTTTTGAGACAGTGTCCCACTCTGTCACCCAGGCTGGAGTACAGTGGTACCATCACAGCTCACAGCAGCCTCGACCTCCTGGGCTCAAGGGATCCACCCACCTCAACCTCCCAAGTAGCTGGGGCTATAGGCACATACCATGCCTGGCTAATTTTTTTTTTTTTTTTTTAAATAGAAATGAGGTCTCACTATGCTGCCTAGGCTGGTCTCAAACTACTGGGGTCAAGCAATCCTCCAGCCTCAGCCACCCCAAGTCTGTTGATTTCACTATAATTAACCCACTGTCTAATTTCTCATTTTCTGACTCAACTACAAAATACCGCATAAGAGAAAAATACCATTACATGTCTTTGCTTCTAGGAGCTACCTTGATCAAGTTTGCTGAAGAAGGAATCATATGCCTCCCCTTTGTTTAGTTTACTATCAGATTGACGGGAATTCTAGAAGCCCTTACTCTTATTCCTGTCATTCCCTAACAGCCTGTTCGGGAATGCCTCCAAGATTTATCTTGGATTGAGTTAAATTCAGCAACTCCTTACTACAAAGCAACACTCAGAAATAGACCTACCAGATCCTTGGTTTAATCCAATCCACAAAGCCCTGCTACAAGATTCTAAACTTGATCTATACAATCTTTCTGGGTCCCTCTGTGCATCCTCAGAATATCTATCTGTTTGTAGGGGATAACAAGAAACCCTCTGGACGTATGAATGTCTTGACAGCTAGCATATAGGAGGAACTCGCCTGTAAGGATACTCATTTATCCCAGTTTTCTACGAACGAAACTGCTGAAACCAAGCACTGGAAAACCTCCCTAAAATTACTTGGTAAAACTACATGGTCCACAACTCACTTTGGAGATACATAGATTCATACTTGCCCAGTACCAAGAAGACGGAGCTGGGTATTTCTTCAGATAAACTGTTACCTTGGCGGAGAACGGTGCCCTATGAGCACAGAATTCAAAATCTCTTGCTTCATGAATTCTTGCCAAGGAAATTGCAATCACAGCCCAGCAGAAAGGAATTAATGTATTCGGTCAGGTTGTCTTAGATAATAGGATAGCCCTAGATTACATCTTAGCGGAGCAGGGAGGAGTATGTATGGTTGCAAATACCACGTGCTATATTTACATAAACGAATCTGTGGAGGTAGAAACTCATCTAGAAAAAGTTAGAGAGCAAGCCACGTGGGTACAACAGCCCTCCCGGACTGTCTCTGAAGACTGGTTTTCTTTTTTGTTTTCTTGGATTCCTCGTGGAAAACAGTCTATGTTTTCTGGGTTGCTAAAATTAGGCATGTCAGTCTTGTTAATTGTGCTTATGCCTTCTATTATGACCAAATGTGAATTAAAATGTTGTAGTGAAGTCATTATGACAACTAATTAGTGACTAAAGCAACTAATACAATGACAGTTCAGCACCACGGTGCCATGCCTGGGACTCGTGAATATTCTGAATTCCATGCTATTATAGAAACTTTCTCTCTCCATATCCTAGTCCCCAATCTTTGCTCTGATGCAGCAGGAAGTAGCCAGAGTGGTCTGTTCCCCTATACCCTTCAGGATTGTGGAGTGACAAGGAAAGAATTGAGCTGCAACAGGGACCCCTTTTTTAGAAGCCTGACGACCCCAAGCATGAAAATAAAGAAAAACCCTGAGTTCCTTCAAGAGAAATTCCAGGCACCTCACTAGCCCTAGAAGTAAATAAGAAGCTAATATAGCCTAAAACAAGAGCCAAGGACGTTCGAGTTTCAGAGATGTTTGCTTTCCCTGTAGGAACTAAAGACAACATCTTAACATACGTCCTTGAGTTGTCTTTCAGAAACCCCCACTGAGGACCCACACTGAACAGATCCAGCGGCATTTAGACCACAGATAAGAGGGAAACTGAACATTAAACTTCTTCCTGATGGGGCTTAGAGAAAGTCACACCCCATCCCAGCCAGTTAACATTTTTCTACAGACCCCAGATTTTTAAACAAAGCTTCTCTTCTTTAACCAGTTGCAAATCAGAAAATCTTCAAATCTACCTGTGACCTGTAAGCCCCCCTCAAAATATCGTACCCTTTTAGGCCTAAGCCAATGTGTAATCTCCATGCATTGATTTATGATTTTGCCTGTAGCTTCTGCTTTCCTGAAATTTACTCCTGCCTTTAAAAACCCTTGCCTGCAAGCTACTAGGGAGGTCAGGATTTGGGCATTTAACTGCTTGGTCCTCTTTGCTTGGTGCCCTGCAAATGAACACTCTTCTGTCGCTGCAAAACCTCAGTGTAGATATCTGGTTTTACTGCACCAGGCAAGCAGACCCCGGTTCACTGTAACAGAAGGCCGTGAGGAAGAGCTTAGGTTTGTATTCTGAATTTAGCGGGAAGTAGAGGCTATTAAGCTGAGTTACGACATAGTCTCACCATTTCAGTCCCACTCTTAGTCCTAGCAAAACCCTTTGGCTGCTGTGTGGAATAATGATTATAAGAAAACAAGCATGAAGCTGAAAGAGAAGTAAGGGGCTGGGCGCGGTGGTTCATGCCTATAATCTCAGCACTTTGAGAAGCCATGGTGGGAGGATTGCTTGAGCCCAGGAGTTCAAGACCAGCCTAGACAACATGGCAGACCACGTCTCTACAAAAAACTTAAAAGTTAGCTACATGTGGTGGTGCGTGCCTGTACTCAGGAGGCTGAGGTGGGAGAATTGCTTGAGCCCAGAAGGTTGAAGTTGCATTGAGCCATATTCACGCCACTGCACTCCAGCCTGGGCCACAGAGCAAAACCTTGTCTCAAAAAATTTTTTTTAAAAAGACAAGGAAAATCCTCCTGTATTCTAGGTGAGGGGTGATACTCTACACTAGGTTGAAAGCACTGGTAATAAAGAATAGTGGATGGACTGGGGATATATTTTGGGAGCAGGGCCAAAAGAATTTGCCGAATGCCTGGATGGGGAAAACAGGCACCAGGGAGAGCTCACGAGTGTCCAGCTGGAGCTACGGAAGAAAATGGGAGAGGGGCAAGGCAAAGGGTAGAAATCAAGAGTTCTCTTTTGTTCAGGTAAATCCAAGATGAAATTAGATGTCTGGACAACACGCCGAAAAGAAGAAAGAAAAGAAAAGAAAAGAGAAATTAGATGTTGAGGTGGAAATGCCAAGTGAGCAGATGGATACACCCATCCTGAGTTCTGGGGAGAAGTCTGCCCTAGAGGCTGGGGGCAAATCTATGCAAAGATGACACTTAGCGTCCAAGAATTGCAGAAGATTAGCCAGGGAGGGAGTGCAGGTGGGAAAGAGGACCCAGGCCTGAGCCCAGCAGAGGAGCAGTTGCCACCGCGGCAGCTCTACAGAACTGTCTTAACTTGATGAAACCCCAGAGGCAGCAGTAGAGAACCATAGATATGACTGGGATTAAGCTTCATGCCTGGGCTGAATGAAGGCTTAGAGTCAGAAATGTTCCCTGTTACAGAAAAATGTTAAATTTGTACTTCTTGGCTAGGTGTGGTGGCTCAGGCCTAGGATTCCACACTTTGAGAGGCCAAAGTAGGAGAAATGCCTGAGCCCAGAAGTTCAAGAACAGCCTAGGCAACATAGGGAGACCCTGACTCTACAAAAAATTTAAAAATTAGCTGGCTGTGGTGGTGCACACCTGTGGTCCCAGCTGCTCAGGAGGCTGAGGTCGGAGGATCGCTTGTGCCCGGAAGGTCAAGGCTTCGTTAAGATGTGATCATGCCACTGCACTCCAGCCTGGGCAACAGATCAAGGCCCTGTTTCGAAAAAATAATAAATTTTTTAAAAAAATATTTGTTTTGAGACAGAGTCTCACTCTGTCACCCAGGCTGGAGTGCAGTGGTGTGATCTCGGCTCACTGCAAGCTCCACCTCCCGGGTTCACGCCATTCTCCTGATTCAGCCTCCCAAGTAGCTGGGACCACAAGCGCCCGCCACCATGCCCAGCTAATTTTTGTATTTTTAGTAGAGATGAGGTTTCACCATGTTGGCCAGGCTGGTCTCGAACTCCTGACCTCAGGTGATCCACCTGCCTCAGCCTCCCAAAGTGCTGGGATTACAGGTGTGAGCCACCATGCCTGGCTTTAAAAAAAACTTTAAGTTGCACTTCTTGCTTACCTGAGTCTGAGGAATGAGATTTATATCCACTACTCATAAAAATAATTACATAAAATTTTATATATGCATAATTAACCAGGTTATGTATATGTCATTATATGAGTGTTACAAAATAATCAGTGCCCTGAAGGCAAAGAAAGAACTAGGAAAGAGAATGGGAAGGGGCTCAGTCGAGATACAGCCTTCAAGGAAAGCGTCTCTTAAGAAGCCTTCATAGCATTTCTCCTTTCCAGTCAGACCTCTGCTGCAAACATGCTCCACCAGATCCTCGGCCAGGCCAAGAAGCTTCCAAGCGTGATCCTCCTCTTAATATTTGTTGGAGCTGGAGGTCCTGGAGCAGCACTGTATGTCTTGCATCTGGCACTGTTCAATCAGATGTTAGTAGGGGCAGAAAGAATAACCCAAAACCCTGAGACAAACTGGGTGCCCATGATCAGCACAAGTTCAACTCAGTGAATGTAGATTACAGCAAACTGAAGCAAGAAGGCCCAGATTTCTAAATGAAATGTTTCACTCCAAAGCTGCTTAGAATGAAGGTCTTCCAGGAGCCATCCGCACAATTTCCCACTTAACCAGGAAACATTTCTCCTCTAAATACATGAAATCATCTTGATGTATTATTTTGGAGATTATACTAATCAATACATATCTGAGACTTGAAAAAAATAAAAAAGAAGGTTTCATAAACAGAAGAGAGTTCAAGAGAGTTCTTGTGATCCTAAAGGGAGGAAGGATTTTTGCCAAAGGTTGAGAGAATAGACAGATGAAAGCTATGGAAGGGACAACAGCGCAATTTAAAGCTTGAGAAACTGAAGGTAAATGAGAATGGCAACAACAACAAAAACTAAACCTGAGATTTGAAGGGAAACTGAGTCTTCAGAGGAAAGAAGGCAAAGTAATCGTTGTTTGAAAGGTTAAGGATATAGGTAGCTTGCAACTCTTCTCAACTGGGCTTCCTCATCTGAACAGGGTTCCTTATTCCTCATCTGACCCAGAACACACGACTTAATTTGAGTGACTATTTCTTAATTCCCATAAGAATGGCAAATCGGCTGGGCGCAGTGGCTCACACTTGTAATCCCAGCACTTTGGGAGGCTGAGGTGGGCAGATCACTCGAGGCCAGGAGTTCAAGACTAGCCTGGCCAACATGGCAAAACCCTGTCTCTACTAAAACTACAAAAATTAGCCAGGTGTGGTGGTGGGTGCCTGTAATCCCAGCTACCCGGGAGGCTGAAGCAAAAGAATCCCTTGAACCCAGGAGGCGGAGGCTGCAGTGAGATGAGATCTTGCCATTGCACTCCAGCCTGGGTGACAGAGCAAGACCTGTCTCAAAATAAATAAATAAATAAATAAATAAATAAATAAAATAATGGCAAATCTAGAATCCAGAAGGATGGCATTGATCTAGATGCATGGAGCGTGAAGTTGATCAGTTCTATGCAATAGATGACACAGGGCACTGGGGCTTCGAATCCAGATGTTAAAAGGCCTGCTGTAAAGACGTCTGTCTGATAAAAAATCGTAATACCAGAAAACCAGAATCAACAACGAAAATTTAAAAGAAAAATAGAGATCTCACCCAGGGACTCTCAAGCTTCACTGAGGCAATGTGGTGTGATTCTGGGGTGGGGTGAAGGCCCTTCCTGATCCAGATATCCTGTCATGAGTGTTCACAGCCAATGCACTCTCAGCTGTACCCACCTGGCTTGCAGCATTGGGCTTTGCCCCCAGCCTCTGTTATTTCGGGACCCTATCATTCCCATTGCTGGCAGCGAGCCCGGTGCTGTAACAGCATCTCCTGCCATCAGCCTGCCCTTCGGAATGCTGGACGGCAACTTCAGGGCGTCTCAGTGATGCTGGTGCCCTCCTCACCAGGCCACACCTTAGCACGCCGGTAAACGCAGTATGCTCTGGGCCCTCCCAGGGAACACTGTGGAGGGTGGGTTTTCTGGCCTCTATAATCTAACCAGTTTGGCGTGCCCACTGCTCTAGACATTCTGATTCCTTCCTTCACCATTTGCTGTGGCAGTTCTTCCAATTCTACCTCACTTAACGTGGGTCAATACTTTTTCAAGCCTCTCAGAGGCAACCTCTTAGAGGTTGTAGTGTAGTAGTGCATTGGCGCCCACTCCCGGGGTCCGTGTCAGGGTGTAAATTCCATACCGTAAAAGAAAGTTCTCCCTTTTCCAATTAGTATTTTGTTTCCTTTGGTTCAGCACCCTCAGGATCCAGTCCCGTACATAATCCCCCAGTTCCTGATGGTTCACATTGACCAGGCCTACAACTACTTTAGGACAAGGTTTCCTTTTTTTCTTAGCAGGCCTAGCACTTTTGTGGCTGGGTTATGTTGTAACCTGACTTTAGTTTCGGGTCTGATGGCCAAGGCGGGAGGTAGAGCTGAATGCTGAGCAGAGCGCGGGTTTTCTTGCAAGACAGGATCCTCCCCATGATCTTCAACTAAGCCGGAGGCTCTAGCCTTTAACAGAGAGAAGTGGGTCACTTCTGCAGGCCCTCTTCCTCACTTGTTACCGGCAGCCTTGCACTCACAGGAATGCCTTTCTTAACAGGCTTCCACTCCAAAGATCTTATTATCGAAACCGCAAATATGTCGTATACCAACGTCTGAGCCCTTTTAATTACCGTCATTGCCGCCTCCCTAACAGCTGTCTACAGCACCCAAATTATTTTCTTTGCACTGTTAGGACAACCTCGCTTCATGGCTGTAATTTTCATCAACAAAAACAACCCCCTCCTAACCAATTCAATCAAACGCCTAACAATTGGTACTATTTTTGCCGGGTTTTTCCATCTCCAACAATACTATTCCAATATCAATTCCCCAAATGACTATGACCCTTCACCTCAAACTCACAAGCCTCAGCGTAACTATTTTAGGCTTCTCACTAGCAATAGAACTTAACCTTATAACTAACAACCTCAAACTCAAGCACCCATCACAAATGTTTAATTTCTCCAACATAGTAGAATTTTACCCAATCACAATACACTGCACAACACCGCACTCAAATTTACATGCAAGTCAGAACCTAACCTCTCTTCTACTAGACCTGATTTGATTAGAAAAATCGATACCACAAAATACTGCCCAGGTTCAAATGATAGCCTCCACCATTGTATCTACCCAGAAAGATCTAATTATGCTCTACTTTTTCTCCTTCCTTATTCCATCTCTAACTCTATTCTTAATTATTTAACCCTATTCCCTCACATAATCGCAATCGCAGTAAAGACACTAACAGAAATCAACCAGCAACCACCACCCACCAACACCCATAACTGCACAAGGCAGCTACATCCATAGAAACCTCACGAAGTAATCCTATTTCCTCAACCTCAAAAGTTACCCAGTTTTCCATATTCTTAAAATCGGTTACAATTTCCACCTCATCATAATCAATTAATCACATAATTATCACCAACTCTTACAGCAGCCATAATAATAAGGCACCCCAAATAACCACACTTGACCTTCAGGTCTCAGGATACTCCTCAGTAGCCATTGCTATTGTATAACCAAAAACAACCATTATTCCCCCTAAAAAAAAAATTTAAAACTATTAAACCAGGCTGGGCATGGTGGCTCACGCCTGTAATCCCAGCACTTTGGGAGGCCGAGACGGGCGGATCATGAGGTCAGGAGTTTGAGACTAGCCTGACCAACATGGTGAAACCCCATCTCTACTAAAAATACAAAAATTAGCCAGGCATGATGGCGCATGCCTGTAATCCCAGCTACTCAGGAGGCTGAGGCAGGAGGAGGTGCTTGAACGGTGGAAGTTGCAGTGAGCTGAGATCGTGCCACCGCACTCCAGCCTGGGCAACAGAAGCGAACTCGTCTCAAAAACAAAACAGAAACAAAAAAACTATTAAACCTACAAAAGTTCCACCAAAATTTAACACAGTACTGCAACCCACACCTCCGTTAATAATTAATCCCAAGCCTCCATATGTAGGAGAAGGCTTTGAAGAAAACCCCATAAAGCCTGTAATAAGAATAATACTTAATAAGAATACAGTGTATGTCATAATTCTTACATGGGATATAACCATAACTAATGACATCAGAAATCTTCATCGTGCTTCAACTCTAAGAACTCTAATGACTAACATCTGAAAAACACATTCTCTATTATTAATCACTCGGTTATTGAGCCACCTGCACGATCAAACATCTCAGCATGGTAAAGTCTCGGCTTGCTTCTAGGTATTTGACTGGCCCTTCAAATCGTCACAGGGTTCTCTTAGCTATACACTACACGTCAGATACTCTAACCGCCTTCTCGGTCACTCACTTCTGCTGAGATGTAAATTATTGCTGAATTATAATTATGCTACATGCTAATGGGGCTTCGATAGTCTTCATCTGCCTAATTTTACATGTAGGTCGAGGCTTATACTAGGGGTCACTTACTTTCCTAGAAACTTGGAATATTGCCAGTATTCTTCTATTAGCAGTTATAGCAACAACATTAATAGGTTACATACTTTCATGAAGCCAAACATCATTCTGAGGTGCAACGGTAATTACAAATCTATTAGCCATCCCATATATTGGAACCGACCTTGTACAGTGAATCTGAGGTGGATTCTCATTGGATAAAGCGACTTTTACATAATTCTTCACTTTTCATTTCATCTTACCTTTCATTATTACAGCCCTAGTAGCCATTCACCTCTTATTCCTACATGAAACGGGGTCTATTAACCCCTCAGGAATTTCATCAGATTCTGACAAAATCCCTTTTCACCCTTATTACACAATTAAAGAGATTCTAGGCTTAATTCTACTTCTCTTGCTCTTATCAATTCTGCTGACCTCCTAGGAGACCCACACAACTACCCTCCAGCAAACCCCCTCAGTACTCCACCCCATATCAAACCGGAGTGCTACTTTTTTACAGTCCATCCTAAACAAACTAGGATTTTCTTGCAAGATAGGATCCTCCATGTGATCTTCAAATAAGTCAGAGGCTCTAGCCTTTAACAGAAAGGAGTGGGTCACTTCTGCAGGCCCACAGTTCCAGTGGAATCTGATAATTCAAGATTTTTTATTGCTTGGACCCAAGTATCCCCATCCAAAGTCTCAGAATCTTACTGCTTCCAAATCAGTACCCTGACCTCCATATAGCAGAACTGGCTGGAGTTGAGAATTAAGAATTCAACAATTTCTGGAACTTTGCTATTCATATAATTTCTTAGCTTTACTGCCCCTAGGCTACCGGAGATGAGATTCTATTTATATGCAGCCAAGTTCTGGCTTCATACTTCCCCTCACATGATTAAGTAACCAACCCAGGCAGTCATTGTCTTTCTCCAATGCATGGATAGCCTCCAGCAATAGCCATCTAATTCCAAAAGTCTTGTATTTACTTAATTTCCCCTGAAACTCTCAACCTCCTAGATGTGACACTTGCCAGCGTATCCCCTTCCACCAGTATCGCGTCCCAGTTTGCCAACTGTAAACATGTGAACACTGGCACTAGCATGGATGGCTGGGGCAACTAGTGCTCCACCTACTACCAGTGATGGGGTCCTTATTACAACCAGCCAGGTGCAGCAACAACATCCTATTTTACAGTCGGTTCCTAGGACCACATCCAGTACCAGCTGTCACAGGTGGAGTTCACTGAAACACACTCTGAGACACTGAGATTTCTATACGGAAGTTATTGGAGAGTAACACGGAAATAGCACCTGTAAGCGGTGAAAGACAAAGAATTTGGCAGTTAGAAAAGTTGAGCTGAGCCTCAGTAGGTCCATGAGGAGCTCTGGATCTGGGATGGCCTTCTGAGATATTGCAAACTGAGGCGTGGTGGACAAGTCTTGGTACCTCACAGGAGCCAGTCATTGGACGTGCAAGGTCCCTAGGGAGGGAGCTTAATCTTGGGCAGTGTCTTTCTTTGGCTAAAAGCAACACTGGGAAAATAGCACAGGTGAGAGGTGCCAGGCAGCAGCTCCCCCAGCAGCTGGAGAATGAGCAGTGTCTCAGTCCTGGAGGGGAATCCAGGCAGCACCCACAGCATCCACAATGTCCTGCAGCACTGAGAGCAGCCCTCACCTTTCTGAGACTGTTTCCTGACCTGCAAAATAAGGGAAAACAGTTGGTTCTTGAGCAGTGTGGTGGCTAGAGGGCACTCCCAAAAAACCTAAGAACCTATTGTTGACCAGAAGCCTTCCCACAGAAACAGTTGATTAACACATATTTTGTATGTGATGTGTATCCTGTATCCTTATAATAAAGTAAGCTAGAGAAAAGGAAATTATAAGGAAGAAAATATATGTTTACACTGGGCACAGTGGCTCACGTCTGTAATCCCAGCACTTTGGGAGGCCAAGGAGGGTGGATCGCCTGAGGTCTGGAGTTTGAGACCAGCCTGGCCAACATGGTGACACGCCATCTCTATTAAACATGCAAAAAGTAGCCAGGTGTGGTGGTGGGCCCCTGTAATCCCAGCTACTCGGGAGGCTGAGGCAGGAGAATCCGCCAGACAGGAGGCAGAAGTGCAATGAGTTCAGATCATGGCACCGCACTCCAGCCTGGGCAACAGAGACTCTGTTTAAAAAAAAAAAAAAAAAGGAAAAAAGAAAAGAAACAGAAAATATATATTTGTTATTCATTACGTGGAAGTAGATAATCAAAAAGTCTTCATCGTAATCATCTTCACACTGAGTAGGCCGAGGAGGAGGAAGAGGAGGAGTTGGTCTTGCTGTCTCGGGGTGGTAGAGGTGGAAGAGGTGGAGGAGGTGGAAAGGGAGGCAGGAGGCAGGCACACTTGGGGTGACATTTGTTGAAAAAAATCCACACAGCCTAGGCAACAATGCAAAACCTCTCCACAAAAGATACAAAAATTAGCTGGGTGTGGTGGTGTGCACTATAGTCCCAGCTACTGGAGAGGTTGAGACAGGAGGATCGCTTAAGCCCAGAAGGTCAAGGCTGCAGTAAACCGTGATTACACCACTGCACTCCAGCCCGGGGGACAAAGGGAGATCCTGTCTCAAAAAAAAAAAAGAGAAAAAAATTCCTGTAAAAGTGGACTCACAGTTCAAACTCATGTTGTTCAAGAGTCGACTGAAATAGCTACCTCAAAGATGTCCAGAAAAGCAAATTAGAAAGCAAATGAAAGCAATTTGTGAACTGTTAACAAGGTTATTCTTTTCATCCTAAAGTCTGGAGCAATCTCATCACCATCTTTCTATTACGCCCCACGCCCACTTCTCGTCTCAAGAAGAGTCAGTATTTTACCAGGATTTAGCTTTATGTCCACTTTACTGCGTCTCCAAAAAGTTGCAGTGATGATGTTGAGAAGTGACTAATTCATGAGGTATATCTTTGAGTTGTTTTTCACCATAAATTAATTTCTAAAGCAGGCTCTGTAATAACTAGAAATCTTCTAGTCTATAATCAGGTACTCTATAAAACATAAAATTACAGGATTTATAGTTCTTTAAAATGGAAAACTGCTCTCAACAAAAATGTTACTAGTTCAAAGGAGATTCATAAATGAATCATGTAATTTTGAACAATTCTCACCAGATGGAGCTAGTTACAAATAAATAATTTTTAAATATTTTTCTTTTTTCTTTTCTTTTTTTCTTTTTTTTAATACAGGAGTCTTTTAATTCCTTGTAAGGAAAATTTCCTGGATAATTCCATGTTTTTTAATAATCACAGAGATATTCTTATCCTTACTCGTTCATTACCAAAAATAAAGACTTCAGTAACAATTTATACTCCATAGAGTATACGATCTCATCTATTTTGACATCAAAAAAAAAAGACAGAAAGACAAAACACAAATTCTGAGGCAGAAATTAAGACAATACAACATGCTTATTTTTTATTTAATTTATTGTTTGTTTCGCTGCTTGAATGTTTATCTTCCAAGAGCCTACAGAAGTGAGGGAAAGTATCTGCAGACTAATTTTAAATAAAATAAAATAAAGCTTTTAGCTTACTTATTAAACTAGGAAGAATTTTCCTTAAACACATCACTCTAATTGGTCTGCAATGCATCAATAAATGGAGAACATGGATCTCATCTAGGAAATATTTTAAACATTGTGGACGCTACCAAAAAGCTCATCAGAATATAAAAATTTTCAAGTCACAATCCCCTAAGCAGACTAAAAACAAGTTAGCCTTTAACCTAAAATCAGAAGTGCAAAATCTGTAAAAATAAAAATATTGCCATTGTTCTCAGCAATCTATGAATAAATCCTACAGCTCCTTAAGGTCTTTTCAATAAAATGAACCATGATCGCTTGACAAACTCCTTGCTTAAATGACAGATAACTTTTGAATCTGGGCTTCTCAATCTGTCAAGAGAAGCAAGCTGTATTGGCAGCATTGCTCCCTTTTGAAAATCACCTTCTGAACAGAAGGTCCAGCAAAGACCTTCAATGCAACACTCCCTATATATGTGCAAGTCTGCATATGACATCCTCCCGTAGGTGCAAGTCCCAGTCAATGAACCAGAAACAGATGAAAGACAAGAGGAGAAAGTCGAGGTCAAATGTTTCAGTTTACCCATGCTATCCCAGATAAAATGCCAAGGGCTTTTGGAATAAAATAGACAATATGCAAGGATGAGGTGACCAGATGTCAATAATGTTGGGAATTTAAAATGCATGTACCACACATGAACACAGAATTCTTTAAATGCAGCTGCAGGAGGCTCCGTTTGGGGGTCATCCTCTTGGGAACTCTCTTCTGAGCAGTACTGCTTGTCATTTCTATCATCTGATACATCTATACTTCCAAATAATCATGACTGATACTCTAAGTGATGTCTTGACACCTTCTGAGGTTTTACAGGTTCTTCCAAATCAAAGAGAGGGCACATCATGCATAGTATTATTTGGGGGTTAGCATATATTTTGTAATAATTATGCTAAAATTGGTAATCCATTTTGAGGCTCAATGATAGCTCTATTAATTATATTGTCTTATTAACTGAAATATTCCACTCTGTCAATAGGATTAATGATTGGAGATTATGATACAACCAAAACCAAAGCTGGTCAATGGGCTCTTGGAATGGAATCACCCACCATGAACCATCCATCTGATCAACTCTTTAATTTTCTTCCTAAACATCAGATCATCAGAGTGTTTTAGTGCAGCCCGCACAATTCATAGAGTAGGGTCCAGATTGAAGACCTTACATTTTTGTAGAATTCAGAATCAGTTTTCACTCAGTAAGCTCTCTATTTGCTCGCTCTCTTCTACATGTAATTGTTCCACTTGGGTTGAACTTCATGGAAGAATTCTCATTCTGCCCCTGAGCCTCTCCTTTAGGGACTTGGAAATGGAAGGTGGTGCGGTTCTCTCTGGCCATCTGCCAGGCAAGGAGCCCCGGGCTTCTTGGGGTAAGTTCGTCCCTTTTCCCAAGTCTTTCACTTTGTACTCTTCATTCAGAGTTAAATGGCATAAAACTCAGATTTTCAAAGCCGGTTGATTTAATCCGGGACACATAAGACTAGGATCAAATAAGTGAAGTAAATGATTCAAATGCAATGACTTCTGTTGTTTTTCCTAAAATTATTCTATGGCCTAATTTTCAGAAACTATTTTAGGACAAAAAAGAACCAAAAAAAAAGTTATACTAAAACAAATAAAGAGAGAGACTAGTCATTTGCTTGGTCAGAGCTTCTTTTTTAAAAAATAAAATAATATTAAGTCAAAGAGGAAAATAAATATAACATCAAACTATTTGCAAAATAATGAAAATTGGTTGGGCACAGTGGCTCACTTTGGGAGGCTGTGGCAGGTGAATCACCTGAGCCCAAGAGTTCAGGACCGGCCTAGGCAACATAGAGGGATCTCATCTCTACAAAAAATTTGTGGGACATGGTGGTACACACCTGTAGTCCCAGCTAGTAAAGAGGCTGAGGTGGAAAGATCTCTTGAGCCTGGGAAGTTGAGGCTGCAGTGAGCCATGAGCATGCCACTGCAGTCCAGCCCTGTCTCAAGAAAATCACAATAATAATGAAAATGAGAACAATGCATAGAAAACTTAGGGGTTATAGTCAAGCTACAGTGTACTCATAACCTTAAATGTTTTTCTTCTTTAAAAAAAAATCTAACTCTTCAACTCAAAAAATTAGAATAGCTAAAACAAATCTAAGAGAGAAAATGAAAATAAATTTAAAGAAAATAAAAGCAGTAAAAATGATAAACCCAATAGCAGATGTTTTGGGAGGGGGGAAATACAAATGAAATAAGCATCTTTCTGTCAAATTCACTCTACACTGTCACACTTTCACACACACACACACACACACACGCAAAAAAAAATAGGTAAAATAAGAAATCAGCAATAGTCTGGAAATTTTTAATGATAAAATAACAATTATTCATATATGCAGATAAAACAGAAATCTCAGTAAACTAGATGATTAACAGAAAGATATAATGGCCAAAATTGACTCAACAACTGGAAAATCTAAAACTTATGGCCAAAGAAAAAAATGTTTAAGTTATCAAAGAAATGTTTATTAGACATTTCCCAGGCTCAGACAGTTTTACTGTTCAGTTATTTTAAACTTTCCATATCTGGACAAAAATACACAAAAATATGAAGACTAATTTGTGGACCAAACATTGTTTATGCAGCAGAACTCATTTACATCATATAATTCCCTCTTTCTTCCATTTATTGTTAGAAGTCGGCCTCTAACCTGCCTCTGATAGAACACTTGATTGGATTTTTCATTTCTTTGCCTCTTAGAATATTAAAATGTTTTTCTCTGGCCGGCTCCACAAAACTGATTTTGATGAAATTTTGCCTTCTCTCATATTTTTTAGTGACGGGCCACCCAACTCTTAAACATCTGATTGCATTCTGGAAAGCTCTGTGGCTCTGAGAGACCATGAGATCTTCCTTCCTTCCTTCCTTCCTTCCTTCCTTCCTTCCTTCCTTCCTTCCTTCCTTCCTTCCTTCCTCCCTCCCTCCCTCCCTTCCTTCTTCCCTCCCTCCCTCCCTTCCTTTCTTTCCTTTCTTCTTTCTTTCCTTCCTTCCTTCTTTCCTTGCTTCCTCCCTCCCTCCCTCTCTTCCTTCTTTCTTCCCTCCCTTTCTTTCCTTCCTTCGTTCTTTCCTTGCTTCCTCCCTTCTTCCTTCTTCCCTCCCTCCCGTCCTTCTTCCCTCCCTCCCTCCTTTCTTTCTCTTCTCTTCCCTTCTCTTCTTTCTTTCTTTCTCTATTTATTTATTTTCCTTCCTTCCTTCCTTCCTTCTTTCCTTCCTTCCTTCCTTCTTTCTTTCTTTCTTTTTTGACAGAGTCTCACCCTATTGCCCAGGCTGGAGTGCAGTGGCCCAATCACAGCTCACTGCAGTCTCAACCTCCTGGGCTGAAGCAATCCTCCCACTTCAGCCTCCTGAGAAGCTGGGACTACAGGCACGCACCACACCCCGCTAATTTTTTGGTATTTTTTGTAGAGACGGGGTTTTGCAATGTTGCCCAGGCTGAAAGATTATATTTCTTAAAGTCATTCTACTAACTAGTCCTTCCAGTTATTACAAATTATAAATCTGCAGTAATTAAAATGGAGTCATATTGACACAAGAATAGCTTTCAGTGAAATAGAATAGAGAGCACAGAAAGTCACAAGATTTTAAAACAACTTAATATATAATAATTACCAATCAACAGGAAAGAAGGAAATTATTCCATTTATTTCATAAATAGCATTGCAGAAATTAGCTTGCTATTTGGTGATAAAATAAATAATAAGTCGAGTACGGTGGTGCATGCTTGTAGTTCCAGCTACTTGGTAGCTGAGGCAGGAGGATCGCTTGAGCCCAGGAATTCAAGGCTGTAGTGTGCCATGATCACACCTGTGAATAGTTGCTGCATTCCCGCCTAGAAAATACAGTAAGACTCTGTCTCTAAAGATAAATAAATAAATCCCAGATGAATTAAAGATCCGAATATAAAATAAAACCAAAAACTATGAGCATTTATCTTCTCTTCAAAAGAAAGCACGTTCAAGCTTAAACACAAAAGAAGATACGGCCGGGCGCGGTGGCTCACGCCTGGAATCCCAGCACTTCAGGAGGCCGAGGCGGGCGGATCACAAGGTCAGGAGATGGAGACCGTCCTGACTAACACAGTGAAACCCCGTCTCTACTAAAAACACAAAAAATTAGCCGGGAGAGGTGCCAGGCGCCTGTAGTCCGAGCTACTCGGGAGACTGAGGCAGGAGAATGGCGTGCACCCGGGAGGCGGAGCTTGCAGTGAGCCGAGATCGCGCCACTGCACTCCCCTGGGCGACAGAGTCAGACTCCGTCTCAAAAAATATATATATATCATAATCCACTGAACTGCATAAAAATTTAAAACACCTGTATGTAAACATGACACACACCTGTATATAAACATGACACCAAAAAACAATAACCAATTGGAAAATAATATTTATAACAAACATGACAAATGATTAATGCCTTTTATATATAAACAGCTTACGCAAATCACTAAGAAAAACACTAAGACCCCAATAGAAAGTTGAGCAAATTATATATAAAGAGGTTTCCCAGAAGAGGAAATATAAATAAAAAGAAACATGAAAAAAAAATTAACCTCACTACAAAACAAATACAAGCAAAACTTTTAAATGGCAAAATGCCCTACTTTTTCTATGAAATTATAAAGATTGCAAATATAAATACTCAATGGTAATGAAGGTGTAAAACTATAAACATTCACTGTAAACATTCCACTTTCCTTTCTCTCTCTCTCTCTCTTTCTTTCTTTCTTTCTTTCTTTCTCTCTTTCTCTTTCTCTTCCTTCCTCCCTTCCTCCCTTCCTTCCTTCCTTTCTTTCTTTCTTTGAGACAGGGTCTTGCTCTGTCACCCAGGCACAATCATGGCAAACTGCAGCCTTGACCTTTCAGTTACAAGTGATCCTCCCACCTCAACCTCTCAAGTAGCTAGGACTGTAAGTGTGTGCCACCTCGCCTGGCTAATTTTTTTATTTTTTGTATAGATGTGGCCTCACTATGTTGCCCAGGCTGGTCTTGAACTCCTGGGCTCTAGCAATCCTCTTGCCTTGGCTTCCCAAAGTGCTGGGATTACAAGCATGACTGTAATAGACATACTTCTATTAAGAGTTAATCAGTATAACATTTCTGGAAAGCCATTTAACACAATCAAGCATATTTAAATACTCTACCTTTTGACCCAGTTTATCTACATATTACTAATATATTGCTACATAATAAAGAACCCTAATATTTAGCAATTTAAATATGTTAAAAGACCATAACATTTATTATCTCACATAGTTTCTACCAGACAGGAATCTGGGAGCATATTGGCCTAGATGGTTCTGGCTCAGGGTTTTTCATGAGGTTTCATTCCAGCTGGTGGCCAAGGCTTCGGATGTCTGAAGGCTCAGCCAGGGCTGGAAGATCTACTCCCAAGGCAGCTCTTTCACATAGTAGTTGGCGGATGCCTCACGTCCTTACCACATGGACCTCTCCAAAGGAAAGCTGAAGTCCTCTGCCAGAACAAGTGAACCAGCACAGAGAGATCAAGGCGAAAGCCACAATGGCCGGCCGCAGAAATCACACTGCATCATTTTTGCAATATCATACCGGTAACACAAAAAAGTTCCGTTCAGTGGGAAGTGGGAATGGGGGCTCAGGGGGTGGTACTTACACAATAGCAGTAATAACAGAAAAGGGGACCATACTGTTGGAGAATGGTTAACAGAATCTCTTTGTAGGAATCTAATTTAACCAAATAATCTGAAATGCAGATAAAACTTTATGCATTAAGATATTCATTATAATATTTGTAATAGTAACAATTTGTAAACAATACTCAGCAATGGAGCTGGTTAAGTAAATTATGGCACATCTCTCCAATATTCAATTGTATTCTATATTGCCTCTTATACAATCACATCAAAAATACATGTTATTTTCATATTTCCGTATATACTTATGTGTGCAGAAAAAGGATGAGAAGAAAATGGACTAAATATTAATGACTACTACCTCTGGGTGATGGAATAATTCATTATTATTTACTTTACTTTTCATACTTTTCTCCATTTTTAAACTTTTCTAAAATAGGTGTATATTACATAGATAATTAGAAATAATTCTTTCAAGGAATTGTAAATACGGTTGAGACATTGTGCCTATAGTCTAACGGTAAGAAGAAAGAAAACAACAGAAAAACTCACTGATCTTGGAAGAGTGTTACCAAAATTATTTCATTTTTCAGTCCAACCAATTGCAAAGTCATTTTGAAGAAGGTATAACATATTCATCTGTATGTATTACGTACATGAGTTAAAAAACAGAATGACAGCTGGGCACAGTGGCTCATGCCTGTAATCCCCGCACTTTGGGAGGCCAAGGCAGGCAGATCACTCAAAGTCAGGAGTTCGAGACCAACCTGGCCAACGTGGCAAAACTCCGTTTCTACCAAAAACCACAAAAATTAGGCAGGCATGTTGGCACATGCCTATGGTCCCAGCTACACAGGAAGCCGAGTGTGAGAATCACTTGAACCCAAGAGGCAGAGCCTCGATCTCGGCAGTGAGCCGAGATCTCCCCACTGCACTACAGCCTAGGCGACAGAACAAGACTCTGTCTCAAAAAAAAAAAAAAAAAAAACCCAAACAGAATGACAACAGATATTTTCAGAGTATCTTGTAGTTTACAAAGCACATTCACATAGTTATTTGCTTGATAAATCAGAGTACTTCTGCAATTAACACTCTTCCCAGCTATGTATATCGCTCGAGATGTTTGAAAAATGCCTTTTGTAAATTGTAACTGAATGGAGGCAAATTCTTCTGGGGCATATGGCTGTACAACATTCACTGGGAAAGGCAACTAATTGCATGTGTGTACACTTCAGGGAATAATTTGTTTAAGATAACTGAAATATGTTTGAGTTGAATCTTTTCCTACTCCAGCTAATGGTCATCACTTTAACTGTGTTCTTTCCAAAGCTTTATTACACATGCTATGAAAATACTGAGCTTGAGCCTGCTAATGGGAAGCAAGTAATCTCCCCCTTCGTTAAAGGTGCATTCATTCTTCCAGGTCAGTAGGGTGACATTGCAAGATCCTGAAAATCAGTGTGCAGCTGAGTCACTAAGTTTATAATTGAATTTGCCTGGCTAAGTATCTTAGCAACTCAGTTCACGTCAGCAGAACTTTGTTGAAGGGTATATTTTCATCATTTCTTGCCAGATTTTTAAAGCATGACATGTTATGTTACTAAAACTAAGTAATTCTCCCAGGGGGAGGAAGCAGTAGTGGCTATTACATACCTTCCACTTTACTTATTTAAGAAAACATAAAAAGCTATTACTGGGAGAATAGAATGCATTGTTCTGAATCTAAATTTTTTTTTTTTTATTTAGAGTTTCATTCTTGTTGCCCAGGCTGGAGTGCAATGGCGTGATCTCGGCTCACTGCAGCCTCAGCCTCCTGGATTCAAGTGATTCACCGGCCTCAGCCTCCCAGGTAGCTGGGATTACAGGCACCCGCCACTACGCCCCGCTAATTTTTGTATTTTTAGTAGACATGGGGTTTCACCATGTTGGCCGGGCTGGTCTTGAACTCCTGATGTCAGGTGATCCGCCCACCTCGGCCTCCCAAAGTGCTGGGTTTACAGGCATGAGCCACTGCGCCCAGCCCAAAGCAATCTTTTAGAAGGTGTATAATCAAGAAAAAGAAGAAAATCGAGGTTTTTTTTTTTTTTTAAGGGATTCAGGGTATGCTTATAAGCACAGGAATAAAGGAAAAATGCAGTAATCTAAATTGCAGATATAATGCCTATAAAACAAAAGGCACCGTTTGGCAAGGTATCTGGCTGATACAATGGGAAAACCAATAATTCAAGCTTCAAAGGAGATTTTTTAATGCTTAAATGATGTGGTTTGTCTGATTTAATTATATAATCAGCAGCTTTCCCCCTTTATGTTAAAAAGTGGCCAGGTACCACAGTATGGCCTAGAAAGCACCATCCATATATGTCAGAATATGCCTGGCGGGGCTCCATTGATGTGGCCCTCTGACCATCTGCCAACCTGCTGTCATGTGCTTCATATTTCTTTCAAACCATTGCAGTAGATGACAAAGAATAAATGGTCACAAATTATTTGTAGCAATTTCCACGAGGATATGAACTCTATTTCCCCACCCCTTGAACCTAGACTGGCCTTGTGACTTGCTTTGGACAATGGGACATTAGCAAATGAGATGCAAGCAGAGGCCTGAAAAACATTTATGCAATGGGGCTTGTCCTTTCTTGCCCCTTTTGGAAATCAGCTGCCACATGGGGCAGAGATTTTTCTTCCACTTCAATTACCCTTGAGTTCAATCGTCCTGGTAAAACTATTGGTTTAATTTACACTTTTTTTTTTTAAAGAAACAGAGTCTTGCTCTGTCACCCAGTTCAGTGGTGCAATCCTGGCTCACTGCAGCCAGAACTCCTGGTCTCAAGCAATCCTCCCGCCCCCACCTATCCCATGTTGGGATTACAGGTGTGAGCCACTGCACCTGGCCAAATGTTTTTGATAGCTATTTGGCAGATATTTATATGTACTTGACAAAGAACTAAGCAAGGAGACTGATGAAAGTCATGAAAATGAATACATTTCTGTCTATGTCTTGCAGGAAAATAAAGTAACTCAAAAAGAAAGTATAACCTTATATATAATAGGGTCCTAACTTATAAATAGGTTCTATTGTAACAGTTACCTATAAGTCAGCTGTCTGGATCTTAGAACATGTATCCACACATCTATCACAGTATCTGGCACATAGCTGGTATTCAAAAAATAGTTCTTGAATAAATGAATGAACAAATGGAAAGTGCAAATCGCTGTTGTTCCTTGACAACGAGAAGAAACTGAATATGCTTTGTGATGGTTAATTTTGTATGTCAGATTGGCGAAGTCATAGTACCCAATTTATTCAATTAAACACAAATCTAGGTGAAGGTATTCTGTAGATATGGTTAACAGCTACACTTAATTGACTTTAAATAAAGGAGATAATCTTTTATAACCTAGGTGGGCTTCATGCAACCAGGTTTAAATTTTTTCTCAAAGTAAAAAAATTTTTAAAGGAAGGTAAATGGCTGGGCACAGTGGCTCACACCTGTAATCCTAGCACTTTGGGAGGCCAAGGCGGGAGACTTGCTTGTGTCCTGGTGTTCAAGACCAGCCTGGGCAACATAATGAGACCCTGTCTCTACAAAAAATTAAAATATCAGCCAGGTGTGGTGGCATGTGCCTGTAGTCCCAGCTACTGGAGAGGCTGAAGCAGGAGGATCGTTTGAGCCTTGGAGTTTAAGGGTGAAACAAGCCAGAATCGCACCATTGCACACCAGCCTGGGTGACACAGCAAGACCTTGTCTCTAAAAAAGTTTTTTAAAAAGAAGGAGGGTAAATGGAGTGAAAGTGTTTAAAGCCCTCACATTGTCCAGAAACTGGTGAAATACTTACATTACAATCTTACTTAAGCAAGGATTTGTATTATAATCTCTTGGGTAACCATTAAAAGAGTAGTAAAACAATGAATAACAAGCTACTGGCAGGGACGTGGAGGGAAAGCAAAATTTTAAAAACTACTCCAAATAAAGGCAAGAAAAGTGAGGAAAAGTGAGCATACAAAACAGATGGGATAAAATAGAAACAAATAGTAAGATAGCAGACAAATCCAAATATATCTGTTTACACTAAATGTAAACAGACTAATCAAATGAGAATAGTTGTTAGACTGGATTTTTAAATGATTCTATTTTGATACCGATAATAAGACATTATTTGCCTTCTTCACTTTTGACAAGTGCACTGATGGGGGGGAAGGTAATGGTGGGATAAACTGCTGGCACCTTAGCCCAAGTCAAGGCGGTAGCACCAAACGTATTAATAACCATTTTACTTGTCAACACCAGAGACTCATACACACAAAAAAAGTCAATTTCACTTAAAACGGTCTTTGATGGGCTGGGCGCAGTACCTCACGCCTGTAATCTCAGCACTTTAGGAGGCTGAAGTGGACAGATGACTTGAGGCCAGGAGTACGAGACCAGCCTAGCCAGCATGGTGAAACCCCATCTCTACTAAAAATACAAAAATTAGCCAGGTGTAATGGCGCACGCCTGTGATCCCAGCTACTAGGGAGGCTGAGGCAGGAGAATTGTTTGAACCCGGGAGGCAGAGGTTGCAGTGAGCTGAGATAGAATCACTGCATTCCAGCCTGGGTGACAGAGCAAGACTCTCTGTCTCAAAAAAAAAAAAAAAAAAGTCCTTGATGAAGCATTAAACATTAATTTTATCAATCTCAAGTACAGTTATTTTTAGTGCATAAAGAATTTCAGCAGTCTTCTCCTACTGCCCTGTCTTCATACACAAATTGCCTCTTCAGAATTCTAATAAATGGTCAATTCATTTTAGCCTGAACGGTACAAGGAACAGGGAAGGTATTTTTATAGTAGAGTTTAACGTGGGGTCACCTGTCCCTACTGTCCTCTTCGTACCCTGACCAGCCTCTCGGTACCCCCAGAGAACAGATGCTTACTTCCTTGCAAGGAAAACGGTGTCACCTTTGAACATGCTAGTTGTTAAAGGCAACTTTTCAACATTCTAATATCTTAGAAAATATTTGGCTAACAAAACAGGAGATTTCATAAAAATTATAAATCAGATAGTACTAAAGAGTCAGGAGTTCTAGCCGGGTGCGGTTGCTCAGGCCTGTAATCCCAGCACTTTGGGAGGCCGAGGCAGGCAGATCACCTGAGATCAGGAGATGAGCCTGACCAACATGGAGAAACGCCGTCTCTACTAAAAATACAAAATCAGCTGGGCATGGCAGTGAATGCCTATAATCTCAGCTACTCGGGAGGCTGAGGCAGGAGAATCGCTTGAACCCGGGAGGTGGAGGTTGTGGTGAGTCGAGATCACACCATTGCACTCCAGCCTGGGCAACAAGAGCAAAACTCCATCTCCAAAAAAAAAAAGAGTCAGGAGCTCTCCATGTTTAAGATAATCAAATCCACATTTTATGGTTGTATACATTTTATTTAACCACACAATGAACACACAAAAATTAATAAACTACTATAGCTCACTCCACAATTTACACACATACACATATACATATACATATATATATAATTTTAACACACTCCCTAAATTTTTCAGAAAGTGTAATGTGTACCTCACCAATGCTAAGAATGGTGAAAAATGCAATTAGATTTACAACAACTGCTCTTGAGAAACTTAGATAGTGTTGTGCCTTTCCCATACACAAGGAACTTTTGCTCTGTGACTAAGAAGGAAACTGAGTAAGAATATGCCTCATCCTCTTTGCTTTTCTAGCCAGGATGCCTGGTGGCAAGGAAGAACCAGCATGTTATAGAAAAAGAGGAGCCGGGAGCGGTGGCTCACTCCTGTAATCCCAGCATTCTGGGAGGCCGAGGCAGCGGACCCCATGTCTACTAAAAATACAAAAATTATCTAGGCGTAGTAGTGGGCACCTGTATTCCCAGCTACTCAGGAGGCTGAGGCAGAAGAATCACCTGAACCCAGGAGGTGGAGCTTGCAGTGAGCCGGGATCACCCCAGTGCACTCCAGCCTGGGCAACAGAGCAAGAATCTGATACAAGAAAAAAAAAAAAAAAAAAAATTAGAGGCAAGAATAAAAGGGTTGACCCTCTGTTTAGACTGACCTGATGTGAAAATGCCTGCCATGCTTAATATTGGTCACAAAGACTCAAAAAGCCAAAATATTATCCGATGGTCTCTAGGGTCGTATTTTTGAAAGGAATAATTTCTGACAAAGTTGAATTTCTTAAATTCCAACTAGTTACCATTACCAGGGATGTTCGGGTAAAAACCTGCTGGCCAGCTTCTCTGGTAGATCTTATGCAAACAAAGTGTGTTCCACCATCAAAAAGAGACAGATTCAAATGCATACATTGATATCCAACAAGCAGTTTGCATTGTTTATATTGTGTCAGATTTGCCAAAAAGCACAAGAGATTTCTAAAGCCTCTGATGGCTGGCGTCATCCATCAGTATCCATTAGGTGCTCCCAATTTGGAAAATGATGGGAATCATGTCACGGGAGGTATTTTTTAAATGACTTCTATAACTAGTCAATAAACTTGGCAATGACATAGAAAAATCTAGTCAATCTACTTAATATCTTAGAAAAGTAAACAGGCTGAGAAAGCCCAAGTTTGAAACCTTCTAAGGAATAAAAAGCATGCCTACTCTAGCAGAAGGAGATGGATTTAAGCTACCAACCCAAGAATTTTAAAAACGGAACTTTTAGATACCGACAAGGCAGGCTGCGGTGGCTCACACCTGTAATCCTAGCACTTTGGGAGGCCGAAGTGGAAGGATCACTTGAGCTCAGGAGTTTGAGACCAGCCTGGGCAACATGGCAAGACCTCATCTCTAGTAAAACTAAAAAAAAAAAAAATTAGTCAGGCGTGGTGGTGCGTGCCTGTAGTCCCAGCTACTTGGAGGGCTGAGGCGAGAGGATTGCTTGAGCCTGAGAGATCGAGGCTGCAGTGAGCCCTGATTGTGCCACTGCACTCCAGCCAGGGTGACGGAGCCAGACCTTGTCTCAACAACAACAACAAAAAAATACTGACAAAGAAGAATTCTTATGGAGGGGGATGTGTGTGTGAATGAGTGGTTAAGAGGATACGACATATAACACTGTTTAAATACTAAATAAAATTGTCCTCACAGAATGTACTATCTTCACGGTACACTTTCTATTCTCTTCGTTTTCTTTTCTCTAACTTCTTTGCCAAATGCTAGCCAATATGTGTTTAAATTTTTCCTTCACAGATATACATCAACAATAAAACTTTTATTTAAAATTTGTAATCAGTATATACACAGTCTTACATTTATATGCCAGTAGAAAAGGATAGTGGAAACCAAATCAGGAATAAGTGAGAAAATAGCAGTGACCAAAAACAAAACCTCATTTTATAATAAAAAGCCAATCAGTCATGTAATGCCAGTGATAGTCGTCACTGAAGCCTGACTGTGTGCCAGGCACCATCCAGCATTTTCATGTCCTGTCACACTTGTGGCTTATGACACACCTGAGTGTGTCAGTTGGGTCCTCTGAAAGCAGATGGAGCTGGGAGTACAAGAGGTTAACTGTGGGACAGCACTGGTGAAACATAGAAGTCGGAAAAAGCAAGTCTAGGCAGGGAGATTCTTCAGACCCTGCTGCAGATCTGACACCTGTTAAAGGAAAGGAGGGGAAGTGGGTTTGGGCAGGGAGAGCCTCAGACAGCACTGCAGACCTGACAAAGCCTGGGCCAATGTGATCAGCAACTCTGGACAAGAGCTGGCCAGTAGAGGAGTCTCTTCTTAGGCTGCAGTGCCCATGCCCGGAAGCCACTGAGCTCAGTCACTAGCTGGGGGCTACCTTAGGAGATCAAGGTCTCACCTCCAAAGGTGAGTAAGATTCAAAGGTGCTAATGACTGAAGGCATCTGCTCACTGCACTCCTCACCGGCTGAACAGCAAGCCCTTTCTTGAAGGGAAATCTGAGTGCTGCTCCTCCATGGCTACCTCAGTAAGGGAGGTTTTATTATGATTCCCATTTTTCAGAAAACAAAAGAGGCACAAAAGTTACGTAAATTTCCCAAAGTTACACAGCTAGTAAAGAGGATAAATGTCTCCTATTTGCCTTGCAGCTGATAGTAAAAGTCACTTTTTTTTTCTTTTTTTTTTTTAAGATGAAGTTTCACTCTTGTTTCCCAGGCTGGAGAGCAGTGGCACGATCTCGGCTCACAGCAACCTCCGCCTCCTGGGTTCAAGTGATTCTCCTGCCTCAACCTCCCACGCAGCTGGGATTACAGGCCACCACGCCAAGCTAATTTTTGTATATTTAGTAGAGACGGGGTTTCACCCTGTTGGCCAGGCTTGTCTCAAACTCCTGACCTCAGGTGATCCGCCCACCTCGACCTCCCAAAGTGCTGAGATCACAAGCGTGAGCCAACATCCCCAGCCCTAAAAGTAACTTTCTAATTGATTAGGAGTTTTTAAAAATGTTCAGCTTTCAGGCCAGGCGCGGTGGCTCACGCCTGTAATTCCAGCACTTTGGGAGGCCGAGGAGGGCAGATCATGAGGTCAGGAGATCCAGACCATCCTGGCTAACACAGTGAAACCCCGTCTCTACTGAAAATACAAAAAATTAGTCGGGCGTGGCCTGTAGTCCCAGCTACTTGGGAGGCTGAGGCAGGAGAATGGCATGAACCCGGGAGGCGGAGCGTGCAGTGAGCCGAGATTGCACCACTGCACTCCAGCCTGGGCTACAGAGTGAGACTCCATCCAAAAAAAAAAAAGTTCAGCTTTCATCAATACGTCATTTAAAAATGCTTTTTTAAAATATTAAGTGTATTACATTGTTTTTAAGTGTGCTAAGTATACCATGAAAAAAAGAAAATTTATCATGTAAAATTTCTCATTTTAAAAAGCAAAATGATATGGGAGAATATATCCCAAGTTCCAGAAATGTTTAGCCTTATTTTTCTCTTCTAATCAAAAGTGTTATTTTTAACAGTTTAATCTCTGGACTGCAGTCAAAGGTGCTAAGTTTCAATGTTGATGCAGAGTTTACAACATAGTTTTAAACATGTGAGAACTGGAATTGTAGGAAAGTGCTCAGAGACCTCCAATTACAGTAGCATTCCCAGGTGTGGCCATAACAATTTTATTACCAACACGCTGTCCCTTTGCACCTCTTTCACCAGGGGAAGTAGAAGAACCTTCAGGAAATAGTCAAGCAGCAAGTGGTCGAGCAGTTTAGGTACTATTTGCCTGATGATGTTTTCTAAATTGATTTCTTTATTACCTAGAGATCTTTCTCCTTCCTTTCAATTTTCACCTTTCCTGACACATAAGAAAACACAGCTTTGAACAAGCAGAGAGTTGAGGTGGCACAGACCTTCAGAATTTCTCATCTCCTCCATGCTAGCCAATTATTTCACTATTATCTGTATGGAAAAGAAGAGGAGAGGAAACCTGGGGAGGGAAGTCTTAGAGCTACAGTTGGAATCACCTTTCCATTACATGATAAATAATCCTTCTGGATCCTTAAAAAGTTTGTTTTTAACATAATGTTTTAAAAATACAATTTAAGTTTATTGTAGAAAAATCAGAAAACACTAAGGCAGAAAGAAAAGGAGATCCACCATCCAGGGCTCCCTAACATTACATTTATTTTTTATTTATTTTGAGATGGAGTTTCACTCTGTCATTTGGAATGGAGTGCAGTGGCACCATCTCGGCTCACTGCAACCTCTGGCTCCCAGGTTCAAGCGATTCTCCTGCCTCCGCCTCCTGAGTAGCTGAGATTACAGGCACCTGCCACCACGCCTGGCTAATTGTTGTAGTTTTAGTAGAGACAGGGTTTCGCCAGGTTGTCCTGGGTGGACTCGAACTCCTGACCTCAAGTAATCTACCCACCTCAGCTTTCCAAAGTGCTGGGATTACAGGCATGAGCCACCGTGCCTGGCCTCCCTAACACATTAGTGTATGGACTTCCACTCACTCCTCTCTAGTGTATTTTGGTGTTTTTTTTTCCAAAAAATAGGATCATTCCTTAAATATTATCTTAGAACTGGTTTTTCTTCACTTGATATCATAAACGTCTTTTCACATCGATAAGTTCATTTCTACAAATGTGTACATACAACTCTAGCACAATTTATTCAAGTAGTACCCTACTGAACGCTTCAATTTTTTTCTCTTCCTTTTTTTTCGATATGAGAAACAATTCAGTGAACACCCTTGTAGCTAAATCTTTTGTTGCAAAATTCTGAGATGAAATGCATAAAACACAAAATTCAACATTTTAACCATGTTCAAGTGTACAGTTCAGTGTTTTGTGCATACTCATAAAGCTGTACAAACATCACCACTACCTAATTCCAGAACATTGCCATCGCCCCATAAAGAAACTCCATACCTATTAGCAGTTGTTCCCAGTTCCTCCCTACCACCATTGCCTGGCAACCACTACTCTAGTTTCCGTCTCTATGGATGTGCCTATTCCAGACATTTCATATAAATGGGATCATATCACATGTGTTCTTTTGTGTCTAGCCTGTTTCACTTAGTATATAGTATTTCCAAAATGCATCCATGTTGTAGCACGTATCAGTGCTTCATTTCTTTTTGGCTGAATTATTTTTTATGCCTGAATTATTATTCCACTGTTTGGCTATACTACCACATTTTGTTTATCTATTCATCAGATGATGGGCATTGGGTTCTTTCTGCCTTTTGGCTACTGTGAATAGTGATGCTTAAACATTTTTGGACAAGTTTTGACATGGGCATATGTTTTCAGCTCTCTTGAGTATATAGCTAGAAGTGGAATTGCAGAGTCACTCTACATTTAACATTTTGAGGAACCACCAAACTTTTCCATAGCAGCTGTGCCATTTTCCATTCCTGCCAGCAATGTATTAGGGTTCTAATTTCTCTCTGTCTGTGCCAACACTTATTTTCCTTTTTTTTTTTTTTTTTTTTTTTGAGACGGAGTCTCGCTCTGTCGCCCAGGCTGGAGTACAGTGGTGCGATCTCTGCTCACTGCAAGCTCCGCCTCCCGGGTTCACACCATTCTCCTGCCTCAGCCTCCTGAGGAGCTGGGACTACAGGCGCCCGCCGCCACGCCCGGCTAATTTTTTGCATTTTTGGTAGAGACAGGGTTTCACTGTGTTAGCCAGGATGGTCTCAATCTCCGGACCTCATGATCCACCCGCCTCGGCCTCCCAAAGTGCTGGTATTACAGGCGTGAGCCACCGCGCCCGGCCTATTTTCCTTTTTCTTATTATTATTGCCATTCGATTAGGTGTGGTTCTGATTTGCATTTCTTTAATAACTAATGAAGGTCAGCATCTTTTCATGTGCTTACTGGCCATTTATATATCTTCTTTAAAGAAATAGTTATTTAAATTCTCTGCCCAATTTTTTTTTTTTCTTAGATGGAGTCTCACTCTGCCCAGGCTAGAGTGCAATGGTGCAATCTCAGCTCACTGCAACCTCTGCCTCCTAGATTCAAGCATTCTCCTGCCTCAGCCTCCCAAGTAGCTGGGATTACAGGCATGCACAACCACACTCGGCTAATTTTTGTATTTTTAGTAGAGATAGGGTTTCACCATATTGGCCAGGATGGTCTTGAACTCCTGACCTCAAGTGATCTGCCTGCCTCAGCCTCCCAAAGTGCTCGGATTACAGGCATGAGCCACCGCACCTGGCCTTTTTTTTTTTTTTTTTTTTTTTGAGATGGCGCCTCACTCTGTCACCCAGACTGGAGTACAGCGGTGCAATCTTGGCTCACTGCAACCTCTCCCTCCCAGATTCAAGGGATTCTCCTGACTTAGCCTCCTGAGAAGCTGGGATTACAGGCATGCACCACCACATCCAGCTAATTTTTTTTGTATTTGTTTTAGTACGTACACAGTTTCACCATGTTGACCAGGCTGGTCTGAACTCCTGACCTCTAATGATCCGCCTACCTTGGCCTCCCAAAGTACTGGGATTATAGGTATAAGCCACCGTGCCCAGCCCTTTGCCCAATTTTTAATTGGGTTGTTTGTCTTTTCATTGTTGACATGTAAAAGTTATTTATATATTCTGGATAGTATGCCCTTATCAGATAAATGACTTACAAATATTTTTCTCCCATTCTATAAGTTGTGTTTTCACTTTTTTTTTTTCTTACTTTTTCTTAAATAGAGACGGGGTCTTTCTATGTTCCCTAGGCTAGTCCCAAACTCTCAAACTCCTGGACTCCAGCAATCCTCCTGCCTTGGCCTCTCAGAGTGTTGGGATTTCAGCTGTGAGCCACCAGGCCTGCCCCTTCACTTTCTTGATAGTGTCCTTTATACACAAAAGTTTTTAATTTTGATGAAGCCCAATTTATCTTTTTTTCTTTTGTTATTTGTACTTTTGGTGGCATATTTAAGAAACTGTTACCTAATCCAAGGTCATAAATATTTATACCTATGTTCCCTTCAAGAGTTCTATGAGCTCTTACATTTAGGTCTTTGATCCATTTTGAGTAAATTTTTTTATATCGTGTGATATTTTAAGTATCTACTTTGAATAGATTCCCAGAAAGTGGGCATACAATGCTTCAGGGGTTGTTTTGGTTCAGGTTTTTTATTTAAGAAAGTCTCATGTCTTGCTCTCTCTCCAAGGCTGGAGTACAGTGGCACAATCATGGCTCACTGCAGCCTAGAAATCCTGAACTCAGGCAATCCTCCCACCTCAACCTCCCAAGGAGCTAGAACTACAGGTGCATGCCATTATGTTCAGCTACGTTTTTTTATTTTTTGTAGAGACAGGGTCTTGCTGTGTTGCCCAGGCTGGTCTCAAAATCCTGGCCTCAAGTAATCCTCCCACTTTGGCCTCCCAAACTGCTGGGATTACAGGTGTGAGCCACCACACCAGGCCCAGTTTTAAACACAGAAGCTGAATTTCTAATTCTAGTCACAGTTCCATCATCAATGAGGACAAAAGAAATAAGAATGGGCCAGGCGCGGTGGCTCACGCCTGTAATTCCAGCACTTTAGGAGGCCGAGGCAGGCAGATTACGAGGTCAGGAGATTGAGACCATCCTGGCTAACATGGTGAAACCCCGTCTCTGCTAAAGAATACAAAAAATTAGCTGGGCGCCCAGCTACTCGGGCAGCTGAGGCAGGAGAATGGTGTGAACCAGGAGGCGGAGGTTACAGTGAGCCGAGATTGCACCACTGCACTCCAGCCTGGGCGACAGAGCAAGACTCTGTCTCAAAGAAAAAAAAAAAAAAGAAAAAGAAAAAAGAAATAAGAATGCATTTATTTAACAAAACATTATATTTTTCCTTGTAAGCAAATGACTAAAATTAACAAGAAATTACTGGATTACTACCTCACTCATTTGCCATCACTTTTTCCAACTGCTGTTCCTAGTGTCTTAATTACTTTTGTCTGGTGCTTTGCAGAACTGTCACTATGAGGATCTGACCTTAACTGTCAGATCACTGTAGCCAGGTTTCATCTCTTGCTAAAGATTCCACATAAAGAGAGGGTATAAAGGAGCTGGTGGGTACAAGTCTCTTCACAGACATGCAAACCTGGAGAAACCATTTGTGGCCAGCATTCCTTGTTCATCTAAGAAAATACATGTTCCTTTATATTCCAGTTTTCCAAACATGGATCACCTCCTTTTCCCCTAAATTTTCTTTCCTTGTAACTACACAAAAGAAACCACTCAAGTTCCCATCTCTTCTCCTTGCCAGTGTTTCATCAGGCTGATAATGCTGGACGGGAGAAAACAAACCTCTTTGACTCTTCTGCCATCTACTGACATGGAAAACTGCTTATGCAGCAGTGAAACATGAAGCACTACCGAAAAGGAGCAGGACCTAGACCCTGAGCTCTGAAGTGGGAGACAAAAAACCAAGGTTGTTACTGAACTGGGGAATGGGGATGGAGAGTTGGATTTACAAGGGATGTCTTTAAAATATATATATATGTTAGGTTGGGTGTGGTGGCTCATGCCTGTAATCCCAGCACTTTGGGAGGCTGAGGTGGGCAGATCACCTGAGGTCAGGAGTTCAAGACCAGCCTGGCCAACATGGTGAAAACTCATGTCTACTAAAAATATAAAAAAATTAGCCAGGCGTGGTGGCGCGTGCCTATAGTCCCAGCTACTTGGGAGGCTGAGGCAGAAGAGTCCCTTGAACCGAGGAGGTGGAGGTTGCAGTGAGCTGAGATGGTGCCACTGTACTCCGATCCTGTGTGACAGAGTGAGATTCTGTCTCAAAAAAAAAAAAATTTTTTTAAAGCTAGACATGTTGAATTTTAGCTATGGTTATTTGGTCTGGTATAAAGGGGGTCACGTTTAATGCATGAATCCCTTGCACCCTACATAACATGAGAATAATATTCACAGTCAAGGAAAACTCTGTGAACTAATTCATCTGTATATATGTGATATATGTATTTTTAAAATCAAAAAAAGAAGAAACCTATATCTAACCAAGTAGTGACTGAGCTCTCACAATGTGAAAAAACTCAAATGTGGCCTTTACATCATTAAGGCCTAAAAACTCTCTTTCTCAGCTATATAGGTAAGTAAAAAAATCAAACAGACCAGGTGCGGTGGCTCGCGTCTGTATTCCCAGAATTTGTGGAGGCTGAAGAGGGAGAATCACTCGAAGCCAGGAGTTTGACACCAGCCTGGGCAACATAGGGAGACCCCATTTTTACCAAAAAATAGAAAAAATTAGCTGGGCATGGTGGCACACACCTATAGTCCCAGCTACTCCAGAAGCTGAGGTGGGAGGACCATGTGAGCCCAGGAGGTCAACGCTGCAGTGAGCTATGATCTTGCCACTGCACTCCAGCTTGGGCAACAGAGTGAGACCCCATCTCTAAAAAAGAAAAGAAGAGAAAAATATTCAAGCACTTGCCTCTCCAAGCTGTCTGGCACAGCTGATAGCAGGCATATGCACTACAATATTGACCCTTATTGTCAAAATACAATAAGTTGGTAGTATTTTCTGTGGAGAGCACACTTTGCAGTTTTACTTCATATTGTATAAATCTCAAGCAATACTGCTTTTCTGACTTCTGATTGGAAAGAGACCATTCCACACCATACTACCTCTTCCTGTACTTCCTATCAATGGCAACCCTCCTTTTCCTTGCATATAAAGTCCATTTAACAGTATATCTTGTAGCAAAGATTTCTTAACAGGATAAAAACATTCGCCATAAAAGGAAAAGGTGAAGGATTAGCCTATACTAAAATTAAGAGTATCAGGGGCTGGACATGGTGGCTCATGCCTGTAATCCCAGCACTTTGGAAGAACAAGGTGGGAGGATCGCTTGAGTCCTGGAGTTTGCAGTCAGCCTACATAACATTGGGAGACCCCGTCTCTACAAAAAATAAAAAAATTAGCGCTGTGGTGGCACACGCCTGTAGTCCCAGCTACTCAGGAGGCTGAGGTGGGAGAACCACTTGAGCCCAGGAGGTTGAAGCTGCAGTGAGCCATGCTTGCACCACTGCGCTCCAGCCTGGGTGACAGCGAGACCCTATCTCAAAAAAAAAAAAAAAAAAATTGAGAACATCTTTTCAAATGATATCACTAAGAGTTCTAATAGGCAACCTATGGGTAGAAGAAGATATCTGCAATAAATGTATCCCTCAAAGAATTCATATCCAGAATACATTAAAAACTCTGATCATGGTGACCTGAATTCCCCCTCCCCAAGAATATGAGAGTGACAACTCTTGCAAAGTGTTATAGGCCACGGAGTATGTAAGAAGACACCAGTGGTGGAATCGAGTGTTTGGTCCCAGTTGGGGACCTGTAGTAGAAAAATACTTAGTAGCTACCCAGATTGTAACGGTTGGTGTTCCTGGCTGGTGTGCAGGATCTGTGTTCCAGAAAGTTGGAAAACACAGCAACTGCAGTAGGAAGCGGTTTTCTTCCCTTCAGATTGCTAGTCATAGTGGCTATGTGCAGATCAACTGGAAGAGAGTTGAGAAAGATGTAAACAAAGCAACACAACAGGTTAAGAAACGTGCAAATAGGCCAAGCGTGGTGGCTCCCACCTGTAATCCCAGCACTTTGGGAGACTGAGGTGGGCAGATCACAAGATCAAGAGCTCGAAACCATCCTGGCCAACATGGTGAAACCCCATCTCTACGAAAAATACAAAATTTAGCTGGATGTGGTGTCACATGCCTGTAATCCCAGCTACTCGGGAGGCTGAGGCAGGAGAATCGCTTGAACCTGGTAGGCAGAAGTTTCAGTGAGCCGAGATCGCACCACTGCACTCCAGCCTGGTGATAGAGCAAGACTCTGTCTCAAAAAAAAAATAAAAGAAATATGCAAATAAAGCAACACCTAAAATCAACAATATAATTGAAGAAGTCACAGAATTTATCAAACAGAACATCATGATATCCAGTTGATTCGTGGGAGGTTTCTTGCTAAGACATGCATCTTAAGGAGATGAATATTTTCCCATAGTGGATTCAACTATGAGAAGAGAAGTGGCAGCAACAAGGTGGTCTCTTAACAGTACATGCTGCTGGGATCTCAAGGGCAAGGAGAAGCAACTGGCCGGGCCATACTGAACTCACAACTTAGCATTTTGCCATCTGAAGCTTGCCAAACTAGTATCGGCTGTCAAACAACCTATGTGGAATGTAAATAATAGTATTCCTGAGTGAAATATGGCTTTCCTAATATTTTAAAATTCACATCTGTTTAGAAATCCACCTGCAAAATATCATGACCGGATGTAGATATGGAGAGAAAAGAAATATGTTGGATTTATGGCCCAGTGAAATATTATCTTTTTATTTAAATAACATGATCTTCATTGTGCTTTATGGTATAGTGCTGATAATTTAAAATGTGTATTATAGCTTCAGTATTAGGGTTGACTTTTTAAAAAACAGATATGTTTGCAATAAATTGAAGAACTATAATGTCCTTTTGTGAAAAGCTTTAGAAATGATATAATTATTAAAGATATTAAATAGACCAAAAAAAAAAAACAACTTACAAATCAATAAGAAAAAAGTTCAATGAAAGACAAAAGACTAGCAGATATTTCACAAGAGGGTATACTAACAGTCTATAAAAGTATGAAAAGGTGTTCAACTGATCAGTCATCAGGGATATGTGGATTAAAACTAAAATTTATATTATTTTATTTTAAATAATACAGACGTAGTCTTGCTATGTTGCCAAGGCTGGTCTCAAACTCCTGGACTGAAGCAATCCTCCTGTCTTGGCCTCCCAAAGTGCTGGGATTACGGGTGTGAGCCACTGGGCCCGGCCTAAAATGTTATCAGAATGGTTAAAATGAGAAGATGCAAAATATGAAGAGCTGGCAAGGGTATGGAACAAGTAGAACTCTCACACACTGCTGGTGGAATATAAAAGGGTCTGAACACTTCAGAAAATAATTTGCCAATGTCTCCTAAAACTGAACATGTTTATACCCTATGATGTAACAATCCACTCCTAGAACTCTACCCCACAGAAATGCATCTCTATTTAACAGAACACCAGTACTACAATGTTAATTGAAACTACTCAAATGCCTTTGAAAAAATTATGTTACATTCGGCCGGGCGCGGTGGCTCGTGCCTGTGGTTCCAGCACTTTGGGAGGCTGAGGCGGGCGGATCACGAGGTCAGGAGATCCAGACCATCCTGGCTAACACGGTGAAACCCCGTCTCTACTAAAAATACAAAAAATTAGCCGGGCGTGGTGGTGGGCGCCTGTAGTCCCAGCTACTCGGGAGGCTGAGGGAGGAGAACGGCGTGAACCTGGGAGGCGGAGCTTGCAGTGAGTGGAGATCGTGCCACTGCACTCCAGCCTGGGCGAAAGAGCGGGACTCCGTCTCAAAAAAAAAAAAAAAAAAAAAAGTTTCTTTCCAGTTAGCCTTTCTAAGCGTCTTTTCTGAGCCTAGTTTTTAAAATAGAGTGCCTAGCACAGTGTCTGGCACAAAATGCTCAATAAATGGTAAATTGATACCTTCTCCTAAACAAGTGGGACAGGTTTAGGAACCTTTTCCACACACTAACACAGTACTCTGTACTTCTCCCTGTCTTAGCATTTCTTACTGCTTTCCAGGACTAGAAGGCATTTGAGTGCAAGAATACTGTGTCGTCCACCATAATATTCCTAGCACCGAGTTCAGCATCTGATGTGGAATAAGATCTCAATATTTGTTAAATAGATGGTTGAATAAATAAGTAAACTTCTAGTACTCTGCAACATCTATTATTTTACTGCTAAGTTATGGAATCACATTTGTTTTCCCTAAAGTAAGTTTTCTTAGCCTCTCCATCCACTGATAATCTGTCCCACAATATCGTGACTTGATTCTGTTCCAGATGAACCTTTTCCTAGTATTTCTTGTATTCTTTATTATCTGTCATGTGAGGGCAGTTATGGAGCTTCATTTTTACAACTGCTGAATCTAAATTTAACTGCTGACTTTCTACCATCCATTTTCAACCTTCTTTAAAAAGCCTGGCGAGTAACTTTATCTGTCATGGCCCATTTCAGTGCCCTCAATAGTAAAACTGGCAAATGTGGAGACCCATCCTTAATGAACAGACCAGTTTGGTCATTCTTACTAGATTCCATGGATTTTCAACATGATTAAGAGAAAATAATTTGAGGCTGAGAATTGTAGTTACCCAGCTGAATGGAAGGCAAAGGAAGAAACCAGACGCTCCCAGGTAACTGCCCAGTTTTTGTTTTTGTTTTTCCTTTCCACCAATGACAAGGCACGCTCAATAACTTTACTCCCGAGGGAGGATATCCCATTCTGAAAAACACACCACTGTATGCGATAAAGGCAGGGGGTAGGAAACATTACACTGTGGGAGAGGAAACAAACATTTGATAAGCGTGTAACAGAAAACAGTTCTGGCAACTATTATTTCTTCTTCTCCCTCAAATCCAGGAAGGGTCCATAGCCCATTTTCTGTAATATTTCACCAACCAGTATGATCTCTTGGACTTGAAAATAATCGCCCCCATTTCCAACTCTCCATCACTCTAAAATTATTAGTGATCTTCAGGTACTTGAAAAAGTAAACTTCTGGCCAGTTGCGGTGGCTCACACCTGTAATCCCAACATTTTGGGAGGCCGAGGCGGGTGGATCACTTGAGGTCAGGAGTTTGAGACCACCCTGGCCAACATGGTGGAATCCCATCTCTACTAAAAGTACAAAAATTAGCCGGGTGTGATGGCGCGCACCTGTAGTCCCAGCTTGGGAGGCTGAGGCAGGGGAATTTCTTGAACCCAGGAGGAAGAGGTAGTAGTGAGCTGAGATCGCGCCACTGCATTGTGACAAAGCCAGGCTCCATCTCAAAAAAGAAAAGAGCAAACTAAACTTCTTATTGAAATGTAATGCACAGAGAAGTATACAACTCTCTCCAAACCTTATTAAAAAAAAAAAAAAGTATATGTGCCCCAGCATGCTTCCTTGTTATGAACTGTGCACAGGTAGCACTCTGCTAACATTATGTAAATTATAAAACATATACAAAGAGGACAGGAGAGAAAATGAGGACAGGAGAGAAAATGAGGAAAAATCAACAGAAATAGGAGTTCTAATTTTTACTTTGTACACTTTTTTTTTTTTGAGACGGAGTCTCGCTCTGTCACCCAGGCTGGAGTGCAGTGGTGCGATCTCGGCTCACTGCAAGCTCCGCCTCCCGGGTTTACGCCATTCTCCTGCCTCAGCCTCCCAAGTAGCTGGGACTACAGGAGCCCGCCACCACGCCCGGATAGTTTTTTTTTTTTTTTTCTGTATTTTAGTAGAGACGGGGTTTCACCGTGTTAGCCAGGATGGTCTCGATCTCCTGACCTCGTGATCCGCCCGTCTCGGCCTCCCAAAGTGCTGGGATTACAGGCGTGAGCCACCGCACCCGGCTACTTTGTACACTTCAATGGGCCAGTCTTGCATAAAACTTTAGAAATCACAGCTTTAAAGACAGTGGCAACACGCTGCATCTACAACCAGATTGACTGGAGGCTCTAGGAAAGGCTTGGTAGCTTCTGGCCTCAATTGTATGACATCAATTCAATCTCCAAAAATACACTGGACAGAAATCCAAGCTGTCCTAAAAGTTTAGAACTGTGGCCACCATGTCTGTGATATCCAAGGGTTGTAAATCACATTGCATGTCTTTATCTGCAACGGCAGTCTTCTAGGAAAATGGCATTTGGGGAAGGAAGACGGTGGATACAAGTATACTTTCTTCCTCCTTTGTGATAATCTAAAATGAATTGCAGAAAAGGTATGGGTTGGCTCTTAACTGTTATTAAAGATTAAAATTATCTTGGTCAAAGGGAAATAGAAATTAGGTTCTCCAAACTTTTAAAACGTGTTTCTCAGGTTTACAGTTGAGGTGAAATAATTGTTTAGCTGACTGTGGATGAAGCAATGAAATAACTCTAGTTTTAACGCACTGGGTAACCATTAGGTAAATTTCTGCATCTGTAAAAACTGTGTTACACTGGATGTGCCTACAACACTGAGTATGACGTGTGACTAGCACCACCTAGTGGACATTCATATGGCAATACGTGATAAGGGAAGCTGCATGGCCAGGGTGGAAAAGCTGCTGGTCACGGTAGCAGCATAGGGCTTAGCTAGTTCTTCCTGGCAGCCTCCTCAATAATTCATAGTATACTGGGAATCATATATCAAATAGTTTTAGCTCTTCAGAAGAAAATGAAATTTATAATTAACTGCATTGCCTGGGCGCAGTGGCTCACACCTGTAATTCCACCACTTTGGGAGGCCGAGGTAGGCAGATCACGAGGTCAGGAGTTCCAGACCACCCTGACCAACATGGTGCAACCCCGTCAAATACAAAAATTAGCCGGGCATGGTAGCACACGCCTGTAATCCCAGCTATATAGGAGGCTGAGGCAGGAGAATGGCTTGAACCCGGGAGGCAGAGGTTGCAGTGAGCCAAGATCGTGCCATTGCACTCCAGCCTGGACGAGACTCTGTCTCAAAAAAAATGTAACTGCATTATGACAGACTTTTTTCGTTTTAGCAATTGAAACTGGCATCCCAAGGATGCTCTAGATACAGTCATAAAGATAATGCTTACTGCATCTCTCATCACTGGCTTACTTGGAAAAGAACTACAAAAAAAAAAGTTATAAAGAAAATCTGCCTGGATCACAAGTGATGGCTCACATCTGTAATCTCTGCACTTTGGGAGGCCAAGACAGGAGGACTGCCTGAGGCCAGGAGTTTGAGGTCAGCCTGGCCAATATAGCGAGACCCCAGCTCTATTAGAAAAAAAAAAAAAAGAAGAAAATCTGCCTGATATTGCCTGATAAAGAGCTAAAGAAGCAGCCTTAAGCTGCTAGAGCCACAAGCACCCTTGGAACTGTGCACTCAAATGGCACTGTCTTTAGCACTAGCATAACTGGGTGAAAGGAGCACCATCTCTGTAACCTATAACTTGAATGGTGCTTGCTCCCTTGGAGTTGTTCAAGGAGTCTAGACTGACCAAAGCAGGCAACCAGCCTGGGTTAAACTAACTATGCTTGGAGCTTTGGGCCTTGAGGCTAAGAGGTGTGTTGTACTATTTCAGCATATTTTATGAATTAGTTCCACAGTGCTGTTACAGCACAGCCAAATTTTATTCTTCAGAAATCATCCTGAGTAGGCCATTACCTGAAACAAATTAATGCAGGAACAGAAAACCAAATACCACATGTACTCACTTATAAGTGGAAGCTAAACCTTGGGTACTCAAGGACATAAAAAGATGGCAACAACAGACACTGGGGACTACTGGAAGGGGGAAGTTGACAAGGGTTGAAAAACTGTTAGGTACTGTGCTTACTATCTGAGTGACAGGATCATTCACACCCCAAACCTCAGCATCATGCAATATACCCAAGTAACAAACCTACACATGTACTACCTGAATCTAATATAAATCATTCCTTCAAAAAATCATCCTGAGAGCCTATCTTGGCCACCCTCTGGATTTCAACATACTTTTTGTGCAGCTTAATTATATCTGGCATCGTTTCATGCCCTCTATACAATTTCCCAATCCTGGGATTCATGTGCTGCCAAAGCATAATAATCTTGTAGTGAATACATATTCTTCTTTAAGCACTGAAACCTAAGAAAGCTTTGAGCTTTTTTATGGGGGCAGGGGGGTGTTGCTGATGTGAATTGTTTAAGACCTTTCCTGTGTTCATCATAACTACAGATCAAAAAAGTTTTCATTCTTAGCATATCCAATTAGACTTCGTTGCTAAAGATTAAAGAACAAATGAGGGAACAAGCTTATCATTAGGTGCTTATCACTGTGCACCTATTATAGGCCAGGCCCTCTATGATCCTCATTTTACTCTTACTACAGCTGTGTTTGGTATTATTTCCTTCACTTACAAAGGAAATGAGCTCAGAGAAAAATTATCAAAGATCATAAAGCCAGTAAGTAGCAAAACCAGGATTTAAATTCAAGTCTCCTGACTCTAATTCCATTGTTTATTCATCTGTGCCCTGGTGATATTAACTAATAAGGTCATGTGCCAAATACAACCCTTAACCCCTATCCACTACATACTTACTTCTGAATAGAAAATAAAAGTCACGTGCAATTAAATGACAAGAAAAAAGCCCCACAATCTTAGTATGCCACGACTCTCAACAAGGACTTGATGATTCTAGCCACATGATTTCTCAAGCATCAAGGGACTACTTAGAACACTTAGTAGGGCCTTGTACACAGGTGCTCAATGAAAGGTTGTTTTAGAAGTCTCACAGTATTACCCCACAGATTATTTTGTTCATTTACAAAAGAAAAGATATATACTTTAAAATGGAAAAAGATCTGGTGATCTTAACTCAGTGATTAATCTTAGCATCACCAACAGTGGGACTACTTGACATTGTGTGCTTCTTGACATGATGCAGTAACAGAGGCACCACACAATCTATGCTATATCCTTGCCAAAAGTAAAATCCAAATCCACTAAGAAAACAACCAAGTCTGGACAACACAGTGAGACCCCATCCCTACCAAAAAAGAAGTTAGCCAGGCATGGTGGCACAGGCCTGTACTCCCAGCTACTCAGGAGGCTAAAGTAGGAGAAATGCTTGAGCCCAGGAGTTCAAGGTTACAGTAAGCTATGATCATGCCACTGCACTCCAGCCTGGGAAAAGAGGGATATTCTATCTCAAAATAAAATATTAATAATAATAATAATAATGAAACATAGCCAGAAAAATCCAGGATAGGGGACATTATACAAGACAATTGGCTTGGACACTTCAAAATGTTCATTGCCATGGGGGGAAAAAAGCAGAGGACTATTCTAGATTAAAAGAGGAAAGATATAACCAAAAGTATGCCTGAACCTTGACTAGACCCTAGATGAGGAGAAAATGTTTTAAAAGACACTTTGGGACGATGGGGACAATTTATTCCATACGGATCTATCATATTGGATATTGAGTTATTATTAACCAGCTCAGATACAGCAATGACATTATGGCTAGGGAGGAGAATATTCTTATTCCTAGATGAACGTGTATTCAGGGGTGAAGTATCATGATGCTACAATTTACTTTCAAATGATTCAGCAAAAGAAATTAGATAAAGCACATATGGTAAAATTTTGCATTTGTGGTTCTAGTTGAAAGTTATACTATTATTCTTTGAACTTTTCGGTGTACTTAAAATTTCTTCAAAGTATTTTTTTTTTTTTTTTTTTGAGACGGAGTCTCGCTCTATCACCCAGGCTGGAGTGCAGTGGCCGGACCTCAGCTCACTGCAAGCTCCGCCTCCCGGGTTTACGCCATTCTCCTGCCTCAGCCTCCCGAGTAGCTGGGACTACAGGCGCCCGCCACCTCGCCCGGCTAGTTTTTTGTATTTTTTAGTAGAGACGGGGTTTCACCGTGTTAGCCAGGATGGTCTCGATCTCCTGACCTCGTGATCCGCCCGTCTCGGCCTCCCAAAGTGCTGGGATTACAGGCTTGAGCCACCGCGCCCGGCCCTCTTCAAAGTATTTTTTAACATTCTTGAATAAAATTCATCAAGACAGTTGGGATAAATTCAACTCTTCTATGAACATGATTTCTGAAAATACCAAGTTGTAAGCAAGTGATCAATATAAATATTTATTGTGACCCTGCTATTAATATATCCTAATCAACCCCTCTGGGAGCTGTAGTGGTGACTAAACAGACATGCTTCATGCTCTCTTGGAACCCATGTAGCATGTTATTTTGTACGTGTGTGTGTTGGAAGAAAGAGGAATTATTCTGGAATGCTTCCCCAAGTGATGCCTCAGCTTAAACGTGAAGGATAAATAAGTAGGTGTTGCCTAGTTACAGGATGGTGGGGAAATGGGTCAGAGAAAACAAACAGAAGATGTGAAGGCACTAATGATGGAGTTGGCCAATCTGGAGAGTGAGAATATTTACTCGTACTGCTTCCTCCAGGTCCCCACTCTTTTTAGATAGCCTGTTGGTCTCCTGTATCCGTTAACCAACTCCCTCTACTCAATCTTCAGACCCAGGAGTAGTAGTAACAGGACTCCAATGTTACTAGTCCCAAGAACTGTACTCACCCTGAAGTTTCCCTATACCCTACATACAACTTTGTAAAGGTCCCTTTATTAAACTTTGAAATTATCCAATTTCAGTAAGCCATCTATTTCCTGCCAGCAGGACTGATAAAAATCTCTAGAGACAGATATGGGAGATGTCTGCATATTTCATATTGTATCTACCACTGCCTGGGCCAGTGAGCATCTGAGGTCCAAGGAAAAGCTGGAAACTGTTTCCAACCAAGAGTATTTCAAGAAAGAAACTGTCAATCGTATTAAGCACTGTGGAGAGGCTAGGTAAATAAGATAAAGGCTTTGGAATGTCCCATGAAGAAGCCATCAGTGACAGATCAACACTGAAGAGGTTTGTAAAGTTAATTGGAGGCCAAGTATACACTTACTTGAGATTAAAAAAAAAACACTATGGCCAGGCATGGTGGCCATGGGTCATGCCAGTAATCCCAGCACTTTGGGAGGCTGAGGCGAGCAGATCACTTGAGGTCAGGAGTTCGAGACCAGCCTGGCAAATGTGGTGAAACCCTGTCTCTACCAAAAAATACAAAAATTAGCCAGGCATGGTGGCACATGCCTGTAATCCCAGCTACTCGGGAGGTTGAGGTGGGAAATCACTTGAACCCAGGAGGCAGAGGTTGCAGTGAGCTGAGATTATGCCACTGCACTCCAGCCTGGGCTACACAGTGAGTCTCTTGTCTCAAAAAAAAAAAAAGGGAAAAAAACCAACAACAACAGTATAATTGTTCAGGTTTCTATTTTAACTCTACCAGGAACTTACTAAATAATTTGAGATTTTTTTAGTTTTAATTATTTTGAGATTTACATATAAACGTAAGCAAAAACGATCTTTCTCTTTTATTTGCAAAAAGCCGATACCGGCTGGGCGTGGTGGCTCACGTCTGTAATCCCAGCACTTTGGGAGGCCAAAGCAAGTGGGTCACCTGAGGTTAGAAGTTCAAGACCAGCCTGGCCAACATGGTGAAACCCCGTCTCTACTAAAAATATAAAATTAGCTGGGCGTGGTGGCGGGCGCCTGTAATCCTAGCTACTGGGGAGACTGAGGCAGAAGGATGGCTTGAACCCAGGAGGCGGAGGTTGCAGGGAGATGAGATCGCGCCATTGTACTCCAGCCTGGGCGACAAGAGCAAGACTGTCGAAAACAAAAACAAAAACAAAAAAGGCCAATACCTGGAGCCACAGTTCAGCCAATATAAGCCATAGAAGTTTAGAGAACAAATGCCGTAAAACAGAGTAAGTCATTTTCCCCTTTCAGACAAAGAGTAGACTTTGGCAAAAAAAAAAATCTTTTGTCTCTCTCTAAACTGAATGACTAAGTTCTTTTACACTAAAGCTTGCAACTGAGTTTGTCTAAGATTCCCTAGTCAACATACAAAAACAAGCAGTTTCTAACGAGGGTGTAAGGTATTTGATACCTAAGGCATTCTCATGAGTACAATGAGTAACCAAACTCCACAGCTTGAGAAATTGTTAGACAGAACCCACAGATCCCTTTCTTTGAGAACATGAGCCTGTGAAATTATCTATCTTTGATCCAGTTTGGCTTTCTCCTCCCTTCCAAGTTCACTGAACATCACACAAAAATGATTGCCTGACCACTGCAATGCTAAATCTGGGGCACTAGGAAACTGTTCTAGGGACGTTGAATAAAAGAGGCTCCCAGGGTACCTTCTATTTGTTCACTGCAGAGCAGCTACCTTGATGAATTGTTTTAAGATACTGTTTCACTAAGTCTCCAGCAGTTTTCTCCACAAAAAGACAGATAATATGTACTTTGAACATTACCAAAATTAAAAAACAAAATTTGATTAACTTATAGATCAAACTATCTGCAGAAGTTAAACTTGCCCCTCATTTCAGCCTTCAGAAAGAAGGGAGGCAAGAGACCCAGGAATAGTTTCCAATGAGGGTTAGGACAGCATTACTATAGTAGACAGGGGACAGTTTGGAGAACAAAGGCTTTCAAATAAGAAAAGCAGATTCTTTCATTCAAGTTACATGACCACCTGGCACCTCCACTTACCTGTAAATAGACTTTTTTTACTTTGCAGGGTTACTTAAACAATGTTTAAAAGTGCCTGGCCCCACAGTAGGTCTTTTCCTTTCTTTTTTTTCTTTGGAGATGGAGTCTCACTCTGTCACCCAGACTGGAGTGCAGTGGCCTGACCTCGGCTCACTGCAACCTCTACCTCCCAGGTTCAAGCAATTCTCCTGACTCGACCTCTAGAGTGGCTGGGACCACAGGCACATGCCACCATGACTGGTTAATTTTGTTTGTAGTAGAGATAGGGTTTCCCCATGTTGGCCAGGCTGGACTTGAACTCCTGACCTCAAGTGATCCACCCGCCTGGGCCTCCCAAAGTGCTGGGATTACAGGCATAAGCCACGGTGCCCAGCCAGGGTTTTTCATATTGTGAAAGCCATTTTTCTTTTTACTTGCTACACAAAGCATTCGCATTGTAGGGCGAGAGGACCAATTTAAAGAGATTCAGTTTAAAAAAAAATGCTGTGACAAACTCTAGGTGCCTTCCCATTAGCCCCACCCCCACCTTTTGGTGTCCAGTCCTTTACATGAGCCTCTCCCGCTTGGATATGGGCAGGACCTGTGAAGACCCCTCTTGCTGGCAGCTTGGCTCTCGACACTTGGTGGTAGTGATAGTAATCATGTCAGTGGTCCAGTCAGCAGCAAGGCCATGCAGGGAGCACCCAGCTGGCAAGGAACTGAGGGGGAGCCTCCAGCTGACAACCAGTGAGGTCTGGGCACTCAGTCCTGCAGTGGCAAGAACTGAATTCTGCCAGCCGAGTGAGGCTGAATGAGTTCTTCCCAAATCACCAGGTGAGAATGCAGATGAGACCAGGAGCTTTCTAAAGGACCTATCTACACCATGCTCAGACAGAAACTGAGACGCATTTGTTTTAAGCCACTAAATTTGTAGTAATTTAGGACATAGGAATAGATAATACAGGTACTGTCAACTTCCTTAGTTACATTGTTAATTTCATAGCAACTGTATTAGGTGGCAGCCAAATCATCCAGACTATCCCAAAGCGAATTTAATACTAACAGTAGTATAAAGAGTCTGGACCTTTATTACCTTTCCCAGGTAATAAAACAACTGGTTTCTAAAAGTTTGATATGGATTACACCTCTTAGGATTCCTCATAATCCTGTGACGTAAATATTCCCATTAATTATTTAACTCATATGACTAACAAAGAGCAGAGCTAGGAACTTGAGAACCAGGGTCCAGCCCCTGATGCCACCACCCTTCCAACTTTTATAGTTTCCCTAAAGTCTCAACTATGTTTCCCATATGCCCATAGACAGTAATAAACCCACAGACAGTAAAAAGTACTGGGAACATTTTGTTCTTCCTTTTAAATCCATCTTATCCACTAGATTAATAATTGTGCACATCAGTTAAAATGTCTTTTATTCGAAAGTCTATGTCTCAGTACAGAGGAATTTATTCCCTTCATGGCTTGTTATTAATACTAAGCACTTAAACTGAGTATATGTGAAGGCCAAAAACATTATTCTTACTGAAGACCTGTCAAACAAAGCCACAAAACAGCTCCTTTTATTTTCTAATAAGACTAGATTTATTCAATACCCTAGTAAAAGTTTTGATTATAAGTATCCAACAGTATAAAAAGTACAAAACAGATCTGTAGATTTCTAATATATTAATACAAAGTGCATGACTACATACAGTACATCCTACAGGCAAAGAGAGGTGGAAGGGGAAAAAGAAGACTGTGGTTGAGGTCTAGTAATAAATAAATAAATACAGAAGTAGAGATGATCCATATTATAGTATATTCTACCACCAATACTGCAACCAAAATGTACAAAAAAAAAAAATCATTTCAAAATAACTCAGGAGGATGATAATGGCTGGACTTTTGTAATTCGCCTCAAAGACTGTGGGAGAGCTGACTCAACTCACTGTATAGTCTGTGCATATGGTGGCTTGTAGCATGTAGGTTTTTTCCAAAAGAAGGAATTATAAAATGTTTAGATTAAGAACTATAAAACTACAGGGTGCCTATAAAAGGTGGCTTACTCCTTGTTATTATTATACTACCCAATTTTTAAAATGCAGTTTAAAAAATAAGCACTGAGTCTTGTTATGACAAGGCAGGCAAATGCTTCTCCCTCATTCTGAAAAGACTGAACTGGCGATGCTTTTGCTGACTATTCAGAAAAGAGGCAGTAAGAGCACACTGTGGTTTGGGTTCCAGTGAGAGGCTTTTCATGGGGATCTTAGGATTGAAGAGTGCTAAGTTCAGGATATCTCAATGTTCAGAAAGCCTGACTAAAAGAAGCCAAACCAAAACCATTTAACATGAACACAAACCTCTTTTCTTTTAGTAAATTTTACTTTTAATACAGAGTGAAAGAAAATAATAAAAACTTAATAGGCTAAAACAAGTCAAACACCCATTCTACACAGATAAAAACCTTCACAAAGGTCAACGGAAGTAATCCAGAGCTGAAACTGAATTGTGCAGATTTTCAATGGTCATCAAAGTCATGTAACACAAACAAAAGTCAATTATATTTACACACTCAGCAAGCCCTCTAAGAAATGTGCCCCAAAAAGCATTAACCTTTGTTTTGTGCCATCCTGAAGACTTGCACATTTTATTTTTCAGATAGCTTAACATTTTTAATAGAGTGTGCTCTCTACCATGCGGTAATGCTTTGGTACTATTCATACAGGGTCTCGCCTGTCCTAAAGACTTGCCATTTCCCAAAGAGGAGCTTTTGATTCTGCTTTAGAAGTTTTACATAAATTAAAATCTTTATCAAATATTAATATGAAGGGAGGCACAGGATGCAACATATATAGTCAAGTTACCTCTCTGTACATTTAGAAATTACTTTCTCCTCCAAGGTATTTGCAACATAAAGCTCAGTCTGTCCTGCTTAATAATCAGTAGTACAGGTTTGAATCATCAGAAGCTTGGCAAGACCTTAATACTTCAGAATTATCAACAACTACCTCTAGGGGCAAGTCCATGTTACTGAGTTATGACAAATTTATTATCGTGAGGGAAAACAAGAGTAGCCAGCCATCTTAAAAAATGCCCCAACCACTGCTTCTCAATACAGAAAGACTAAAAACTACATACAGTTTATCATACAACAAATCCCATCTCTGTCCCCTGAAATTCCCCTAGTTTCATTCATTAGAAGGGGATTAAAAAAAAAAAAAAAGACTTAAAGAGCACTTTACAGCAGCATTCAGCTTTCCTATGAAATACTCAGCATCTTAAATATTATGTACAACTCTTTTTTTAGTAAGCTAGACACTGGCTTCAGAGTTTGTGGGACTGGGGGAAATCAACCCATTCAAAACTACTCTAGAAATTGTGTTTTGGCAGAATAGCAGATATCCAAGTTAAAAATAGGAGGGTAATTTGAGACCAGCCTGGCCAACATGGTGAAACCCCGTCTCTACAAAAACTAAAAAATTAGCTGGGTCTGGTGGTGGGCACCTATAAACCCAGTTACTTGGGAGGCTGAGGCAGGAGAATCACTTGAACCCGGGAGGCGGAAGTTGCAGTGAGCTAAGATCACGGCACTGCACTCCAGCCTAGGCAACAAGAGCAAAACTCCATCTCCAAAAAAAAAAAAAAAAAAAAAAAAGAGGGTCAGTTTCTTGCTTTGTGGTCTTTTCAAAATTTAGATGTTTTTTTTTTTTGTTCCCCTTCTACATAAAAACCTCAGTCACCACTCCTGAGTGGAGATGGGCAGAGGCTCTGGCCCCTGCTCCTCTGGCTTCTCGGCAGCTGCTTTCTTATTGCTGCAGCAAGGCTTGAAGAGATGTGTGTCAATGAGGACTTCCCCAAAACGGCCTTTATAGATGATCCCACAACATATCTTCTGTCTAAAAGAAAAAAATGGAGAACAAGATACATTAATAAGGAAGAAAAATAGGAATACAAAAGAAATTTATTATAACTGCTCAAATATAACCAAACAGTTGTGCTTCTACAATCTTGCACATTCCAAGTGAAAGGGCTCCTAGAGTAACCCCAGTTAGCTAGAGAAGGGGAATTACCCAGGTCCCTTAAAGGCCACACTGGAATCTTCTCAAATGTTGAGGAAGATGGCATTTTGAGAGACAGCAGTCAGTTTCAAAGGCTGCCCCTGATGTTGTTAACTACAAAATCACCAACTCTTGAAAAAAAAATTAGCCACCATAAACAGGTTGATGCAGCTAGCAATTTTTTTATATATTTAATTTTTTTTTCTTTATCAATTCCTAAGTGCTTGAGTGGTAATTTTTAATTAAATACTGACTAGATAAAAATACACCTGTAATCCCAGAAGTTTGGGAGGCTGAGGTGGGCAGATAACTTGAAGTCAGGAGTTTGAGACCAGCCTGGCAGACATTGCAAAACTCCATCTCTACCAAAAATGCAAAAATTAGCCAGGCGTGGTGGCACGTGCCTAGAGTCCCAGCTACTTGGGAGACTGAGGCAGGAGAATCACTTGAACCCAGGAGGCAGAGGTTGCAGTGAGCTGAAATCACACAACTGCACTCCAGCCTGGAAGACAGAGCAAAACTCTGTCTCAAAAAAAAAAAAGTGTGTGTGTTAGCAAAGGCATCACAATAAGAATGCCCACAGACCACATATTCTAAGGGAAAGAAGATCATTTCCTATGAAGCCCCCTGCAGGCCCCTCCCCAGTCCCATCCCACCTCATCTCATCCTCTCCCCACTTAATTGTAGGTTTATCACTCCCTTTTCTTTATACTTATGGTTTCACCATATGTTGGTATCTCTAATCATACTGCACAGTTATCCGCTACACACACACACACACACAGAATCACAATGTATTCTGCAATGTTTTAGTCAACATTAATTGAGATCCATACATACTGTTATAGAGCTTTATTTCATTTTGACTTATGTATAATATTCTACCCTGTGAATATATAACAGTTTTATTTAGCTACCCTTATTTTAATATATAAATAAGTGGATACATTCTAAAGTTTTTACTAGTTTATACTGCTACCATTTAGGAATGGGAACATCTTCAACTTTACTCAAAAACGGCCATTTATCTACATGGTTATAACTATTTACACCTATAACTGACAGTGTTCTCATCATTCCATACCCTCTCTCCAACATTTGGTAATAGATTTTTTATTTTAGTTTTTTCACCAACCTAATGAGTGTAAAACCGTATCTCACTGAAATTTTAATTTGTATTTCCTTGATTTTCAAAAAGTTTGAACACATTATCATTTAATGAGTTATTTCGTGATTCCTTTCTAAGTGTGTCCATTTTTCTGTTGATTTATCTTTTTCTTCCATTGTAGTTGTCTGCATATTCCAGATACTAACCCTTTGTCAGATATATGTGCTGGATATCATTTCACTTTCTTTATGGTGTTATTTGATGAATTTAAGTTCATAATTATAATGTAATCAAACCTGGAAGTTTTTTTAAATGCTTAGTACTTTGTCATAAAAAATCCTTTTCCACTCAAAAGTCATATTCTATTTTCTACTTTAATGCATCTGTAATTGGTGTTTGTCTACGGTGTGAGGTAGGGAACCAAGCCCAGTTTTTTCACATGAATAACCATGTTGTTTTTAATATCCTAGCAACACTTATTGAACAGACCATTTTCGCCCATCAATCACCCCCACATCATGTATCACATAACAAGTGCTATATACATATATGGGCTTGTTTCCAGGCTCTCTATACTATTCCACTGGTTTATTTTTCTATTCCTAGTCCCAAAACACATTAATTACTATGGCTTTATAACTTCTTGATTTCTGTTAGGGAAAGTTTATCGACATCTTTTTCTTCTGAAGATGCCTATTTTGGGCCTTTTGCTTTTCTATATAAATTATAAATTAGCTTGTCAAGTTCCATAAATATGTTGGGGTTTTGACTGCAATTACCCTGAATCTACAAAGTGATAATCTCCCTAACAGTCAGTTTAATAATATCTATGAATGTGCTATACCTCTCAATTTATTTAGGTGTGTTTAAATGTTATTCAATGGCCAGGCACAGTGGTTCATGCCTATAATCCCAGCACTTTGGGAGGCCAAGACGGACAGATCACCTGAGGTCAGGAGTTCACTATCAGCCTGGCCAACATGGTGAAACCTCATCTCTACTAAAAATACAAAAATCAGCAGGGTGTGGTGGTGCACGCCTGTAATCCCAGCTACTCCGGAGGCTGAGACAGGAAAACTCCTTGAACCCAGGAGGTGGAGGTTGCGGTGAGCCAAGATCGCACCACTGCACTCCAGCCTAGGGTGACAGAGTGAGACTCTCTCTCTCTCTCTCTCTCTGTATATATATATATACACACACACATATATATACACACACACATACATATATATATATGAATGTTCTTCAACAATATTGTATGATTTTTACATAACTCCTCCAAAGGGTTTTTGATATTTTACTACTACATTATTTTGTATTTCCTAACACTAGGGTAAAATGTATCATTCTAACGCCAAACTGCCTAGATTTAAATCCTGCTCTACTTATTGTGTAACCTTAAACAAAGTACTCCCTCTTTGTACCTCTGTTTTCACATAATGCTTCACAGAACTGTTGTAAAGACTAAGTAAGGCCAGGTGCAGTATCTCACACCTGTAATCCCAGCACTTTGGGAGGCCAAGGCAGGCAGATCACTTGAGGCCAGAAGTTCAAGACCAGCCTGGCCAATATGGCGAAACCCATCTCTACTAAAATACAAAAGTTAGCCAGGCATGGTGGTGCATGCCTGTAGACCCAGCTATTTGGGCGGCTGAAATGGCAGAATCGCTTGAACTCAGGAGGCAGATATTGCAGTGAGCCAAAATAACACCACCGTACTCCAGTCTGGGCTACAGAGTGAAACTCTCAAAAAAAAAAGATTAAATAAATGCATATATTTAAGCCATCTATAAAGTACTCATACTATGCGCTAGGCACTGTTCTAAAGCGTTTACTACTACTGGTACTACCACTATCACTGCTACTACCAATATTGTATTGGTTAGAACCTTCTGTATAATGCTGAATAGAAATGGTGATAGTCAACACCCTTGATTTGTTCCTGATCATAGAGAAAATGCTTTCTTTTTATCACAGTTATGTATTATGTACTTTGGTACTTTTTGTAAGATTCCTGTTGTCTAAGTAAAAAAGTTTCCTTCTATTCCTATTTTGCTAGAAGTTTTGTTTTAAACCTTAAAGGAAAGTTCAAATTTGTCAAACTCCTTCTTTGCACCACTAAGAAGACAATACCTTTCTTTAGAACCTATCAATGTGGGCTGGGCACGGTGGCTCACGCCTGTAATCCCAACACTTTGGGAGGCTGAGACGGGTGGATCACCTAAGGTATGGAGTTCGAGACCAGCCTGACCAACAATGAAACCCCTTTTCTACTAAAAATACAAAAATTTAGCCAGGCATGGTGGTGTGCGCCTGTAATCCCAGCTACTCGGGAGGCTGAGGCAGGAGAATCGCTTGAACCCGGGAGGTAGAGGTTGCAGTGAGCCGAAATCGTGCCATTGCACTCCAGCCTGGGCAACAAGAGCGAAACTCCATCTCAAAAAGGAAGGAAGGACGGAAGGAAGGAGGGAAGGAAGGAAGGAAGGACGGACGGACGGACGGAAGGAAGGAAGGAAGGAAGGAAGGAAGGAAGGGAAAAGAAGGAAGGAAGGAAGGAAGGAAGGAAGGAAGGAAGGAAGGAAGGAAGGAAGGAAGGAAGGAAGGAAGGAAGGAAAGAAAGAAGGAAAGAAAGAAAGAAACTGCTAATGTGGTAAATTATATTAGTTGATCTTCTCATGTTCAAAAACCAATCTTACATACCTAGAATAACCCTAGTGGTAGATGATGTATTGTTTTGGTATCAAATTTATATCAGCCTTAAAAATGCTTGGGGCCTATGCCCTATTTTATCCACAGTCTGGAAAAGCCAGTGCATAGGCCCCAATCATCTGTTCCTGGATGTTTAGTACAACTTGCATATTGTGGCTTTTTTTTTTTTTTGAAATAGAGTCTTGCTTTGTCACTAGGCTGGAATGCAGTGGTGCAGTAATAGTTTACTGCAACCCTAACCTCCTAGGCTCAAGCAATCCCCTCACCTTGGCCTCCCAAAATGCTAAGATTACAGGTGTGAGCCACCACGCCTGGCCCGAATCAATTTATTATGAGATTATCTCGTTTTTTCACTTTTTCTTGAGACAGCTTTAGCAAGATGCCTTTTTTCTAGTACTGTACCCGCTTCACCTGTATGTTCAAATTTATTGGCATAAAGTTGTCTATAATATCCTGTTTTTTAAATGTCTGCTTTATCTATACCTAAGTCTCTTTTCTCTCTCCTAAAATTGCTTATGTGTATCATCTCCTTTTCCTGATCCACTTTATCTCTAGTACTTTTTTGGTCACGTCTTTTTGAAGGACCAACTTTTAGTTTCACTGATTCTCTCCACTGCATATTGTCTTTCTACTCCACTTATCTAGCAACAGGAAATGTAGGTACCTTGATGTGATTTTTATTTTAAATAAATTTTAATAGGAAGAACATACAAAATCCCACTTCTCTGCTCAATTCCTGCTTAATACACTGCAATCGTGTGTTACCAACTGTTTGCCAAATGCCATTTAATTGCTAAGGAAGTAGGAAAACACTGCCTGTAATTAAGATGGTTTGCTGGTTAGAGAGATATTTTCTGTTTCTTTTACCTTTTCCAGTATGTGAGATCTAAAAAGGAAAAAACTGGTGTTCTGTTAGAACCAGAAGCCATCTCTGTATCTGAGCCGTCATCTGACTGGTTACTGTAACAAGGAGATTGAGCTGGGGAGGCACTTGAGGTGGTACTGTGAGCATCAGAATCTGCAATAAAGATTAAAAGAAAAAATAAAATTTTCAATTTCATTACATGTAATTGCAACTAAACCTCAGCATAAGACACTGAATCAGTTGGTAAAAAAGAAAAAGTAAAAAAAATTCATTTTCTATGCACTACTGGTATTTGAAGATATTCACACTAACATGTTTTTTTAAAAAGTGAAGAAGATGGAATAGACATACCCTTTCCTATTCCTCCTGCTTATACAACTAAAATCCCAGGATATTATATATAAAACAAACCTAAGACTCCAAAAGGTGACGACCATCTAGGGAGCTCAAGACCCAAGGCAAGCCATGGTGGTGGGTTCCTTAGTTTTTCTGGATTTTCCTTTTGCCTTATAATCCCCAGCTTTGGAAGTGACACAGTAGCCACCCAGAAATGCCAATGGGTACAGACAATCAAAACAAAAACAAAACAAAAATCCAAAACCCCAGTTAAAGCCTGATCTCTCTAGCAAAGAACTAGGAAAAGGGCAGCCTAGCCAGACAGAAAACGTTTCTAGACAATAACCACCTTCCTGTTCCAGCCAAACCCACAGAAAAAACTGTGGACACTTTTCCTAAGCCCAGCAGAGGCTGAGGTGAAGAACCTATATTTCCACCCTCACAAGACTTGGAAGCCCCCCGACACCTACACCAGGGTGGTGTCACAGGAAGCCTAGCTAAGTCAGGATTTTCGTTATGGCCCACTAACTACAAGGCCACCCTCACCAAGTGGGAGCCTGAACTCTCCTGACACCCAGTAGTAACAAGGAGCCTCCCCCTCCCCCCAATCTCAGAGGTCAACGGAGGATGAGAGAGAAACCAGAATTCTAACACCTGGCGGTAACAGGGTGGTTATGCCCCTCCCTCTTTCCCTGCTCTGAGGGGTGTCAAAAAAGCCAGTTAAAACAGAAGGGTTAAATAAGACCCAGAGTCTCACAACATAATCTGAAAATGTCCAGGTTTCAATAGAAAAATTACATCAGTCCAAGAATCAGGAAGATCTCAAACTAAATGAAAAGGCCAACATTAAGATGACAAAGACATCAGAATTATCTGACCAAGATTTTAAAGCAGCCATGACAAAAATGCTTCAGTGAGCAATTATGAACATGTTTGAAATAAATGAAAACACAGCCTTGGCAAAGAAACAGGAAGCCTCAGTAAAAATAAGATAGAAAACTATAAGGACAAAATAAATGGAAAATTTGTAACTGAAAAAAATACAATAAAGAAAATAAAAACCACAGTGGATGGGCTGAGCAACATGGAGGGGAGGCAGAAAACAAACAGTGAACTGGAAGAAAGAACAACAGAAATTACCCAGTATGAACAACACAGAAAACAAATGAACAGAGCATGAGAAGCCTGTGGGGCTTAGTCAAACACACATCTACATTCATGTCACTGCAGTCCTGGAGGGAGAGGAAAAACAGAATAGAGGCGAAAAAGTACTCAAATATAGTGGCTGAAAACTTGTCAAATTTGGTGAGACATAAACCTAAGATTCAAGAAGCTGACCAAAGCCCAAACAGAATAAACCCAAAGAAATCCATGCCAAAACGCATCATAATTAAACCTCTATAAACTAACCCAAGAGAAAAATCTTGAAAGCAGCCAAAGAATAATGACATTATACCTATAAAGGGAAAACAAAAGATCCTGATTTAATAAGGAATAAAAGCAGTTGATTAGATGCAGAGCTAACGCTGATTTAATACTTTGCCTGTTTACATGAAGAAGATGTCATATAAATGTACAAGTCAGAAAATAAGTTTCTTGGTTAACAGTCATTGTGCTATAAGGCTGTTGTACTGCCACGTCACAGTAAGAGCAGTATCATAAACCTCATAAACACAGGTAGGGCCGACCATACACCTTGCCCGTCCCAGGACACATGGACAGAGCAATCCTTCAATTCAGATAACCAATCAAGTACTTATTAAATATTTATAAGACATCAAATCCTATGTTTTATGCTGCATGGAAAGAAACAGACTAAAGAAAACTTTGGATTTTTTAAAATTTTTATCTTTTGGTTTTCCTTGAGACCGGATCTCACTGTCACCCAGGCTGGAGTGCAGTGGCATGACCACAGCTTGCTGCAGCCTCAACCTCCTGAGCTCAAGCAATCCTCCTGTCTCAGTCTCCTGAGTAGCTGGGGCTACAGGCACACACCACCATACTCGGCTGGTTATTTTTTTAATTTTTAGTAGAGACAAGGTCTCATTATTTGCCCAGACTGGTCTTGAACTCCTAGCCTCAAGCAGTCCTCCCACCTCAGCCTCCCAAAGTGCTGGGATTACAGGCATGAGTCACCACACCTAGCCAAGAAAATGTGTTTGTTTTTGTTTGCTTATTTAAAACAGAGTCTCACTCTGTCGCCCAGGCAGGAGTGCAGTGGCACGATCTCAGTTCACTGCAGCCTCCACCTCTTAGATTTTCATGCCTCAGCCTTTTGAGTAGCTACAACTACAGGTGTGCACCACCACACCCAACTAGTTTTTTTGTATTTTTAGTAGACAGGATTTCACCATGTTCGCCAGGCTGGTCTTGAACTCCTGGCCTCCCAAAGTGCTGGGATTACAGGTGTGAGCCACCACACCCAGTCAAGAAAATGTTTTCTGAATAGAGCTCACAAATATTTTATATTAACAAAAATTTACATAAAACAGCATAAAATTAGGTATCTAAAACAAAGAAAGCACCGTTAGTATTTTTAATATGTTAACTTAGCAAACAAACAAAATCCTCAAGAGTAGCAGGCTTTAAAAGAATGAGTCTAGTGGGATGTTTAAGACTTCCTAAATAACTAACATCAACAGACACCTCTATGCTGCTGAGGAAAACTCACTCCCCTAGGAAGTACTTAATAGCTTTAAACTATTTGAAATTTCAATTATCTGACCATTTTTTGTTTTGTTTTGGGAGACGGAGTTTCACTCTTATTGCCTAGGCTATAGTACAATGAGGTGATCTCGGCTCACCACAACCTCTGCCTCCCGCGTTCAAGCAATTCTCCTGCCTCAGCCTCCCCAGTAGCTGGGATTACAGGCATGCACCACCACGCCCAGCTAATATTGTATTTTTAGTAGACACGGGGTTTCTCCATGTTGGTCAGGCTGGTCTTGAACCCCCAACCTCAGGTGATCCTCCTGCTTTGACCTCCCAAAGTGCTGGGATTACAGGTGTGAGCCTCCACGCCTGGCCCAAACTGCAATTTTAAGTCTTAAAAATTACGTAGGATTTGGAAGGCACCAAGGAGTGATTAGATGGCATCAAGTCGGTAGGGACAACAGGCAAAGTCAACAAGCAAAGTTGTGGAAGCCAAACACACTCCAGGACTCGCTCAAACAAAAATAGGACCTTCAAACACTTTCTAGGAATTCTCAACTATATTTTACAGCAAGCAGAAATCACTGCAGATTTTGGAAAGGATGACACAAAAAGAATACCTAACATTTATAGAGGAATTTATTTTGTTTTACAAAGCCATTTTTTATTTGATTATCCCCAGTTCTCTGATTAGAAAATTACGGTTAAACGTCAAGTGACTCCAGAATCACACATCTGCTAGTAAGAAGAGCCAAAATTCAAATCCAGACCTATAACTCTAGGTCCAATGCCTTTCCAGTACACCACAAAATGTCTCGAAAAGAGAATACAGGGCTGGGCACGGTGGCTCAGGCCTGTAATCCCAGGACTTTGGGAGGCCAAGCAGGGCAGATCACCTGAGGTCAGGAGGTCAAGACCAGCATGGCCAACATGGCAAAACCCTGTACCTACTAAAAATACAAAAATTAGCTGGGCATGGTGGCAGGCGCCTGTAATCCCAGCTACTCAAGAGGCTGAGGCAGGACAATCACTTGAACCCAGGAGGCGGAAGTTGCAGTGAGCTGAGATAGTGCCAGTGAGCTGAGATAGTGCCACTGCACTCCAGCCTGGGTGACAGAATAAGACTCCATCTCAAAAAAAAAAGAACGAAAGATAAGAGAATACAGGCCAGGTATGTGCAGGATGCACAGAAGCAAACACATAACCAGAAGCGCAGACCATTTAGTGGGTGATATATAAAAATGCACATGTCTCCCAACTGCTTCAATGCACAAAGGTGCTAGCAATTTATAATGTACCTGGTGAACACCCTGTTTCAGTTTGAGCCTCCACAATCTACACACCTTATTATAAAAGGAATTTATTTTCAGTCTCCAACTACTACACAGCACAGTTTCACAATAAAAATCTAAAATTGCACTGAATATATTCCCTTAAGTAAGGCAAAAGTGAGATATCACTTTCCCTATAATTAAGGGAAAGGGCTAAGAATATACATATGAATAATCAGTTCCTCCGCCTTCAAGTGATAAAAGAAAATTAGTGTTTCCCAAATGTTCATTAAAACATCTAGTGAGGACCGGGTATGATGGTTCATGCATGTAATCCTAGCACTTTTGGGAAGCTGAGGTGGGTGGATTGCTTGAGCTAAGTTTGAGACCAGCCTGGGCTACATGGCAAAACCCCAGCTCTACTAAAAATACAAAAAATTAGCCAGGCACGGTGGCGCATGTCTGTAGTCCCAGCTACTCGGGAGGCTTATGCACAAAAATTGCTTGTACCCGAGAGACGGAGGCTGCAGTGATCCAAGATCACACCACTGTACTCCAGCCTGGGTGATAGAGCAAGACCCTGCTTCAAATAAATAAATAAATAAATAAATAAATAAATAAATAAATAAAATAAAACAAAACATCTAGTGAGAAAGGAAGGTAGTGTTAAATCTTTAGGGAGCTGCGGGGTTGAGAGCTGGTTAGGAAAGGGAAATGTATAATTAAAATACATATACACATTTATATTACCTAAATATATTACTACATCTCTACCACTTATTAAGTGGCCCAGATCAAGGTTAAATCACTCCTTCGTGCTTCCTATTCTGAGCTCTAAAATGGAAATAAGTGAGATCATTACATACGTAAAGTGCTTAGTACACCAAAATGCTCAAAAAATGTGAGTTCTCCTGCACTCCTCACTTTACTGTCACTAAACTTAAATGTCTTTTTCCATTATTCTAAAATAAGCATGATAACCATTTGTCTTGATTGATAATGTTTTCTCTAACAGGGCCCTATAGATTTTTATAAGTACTGAGAGCTACAATACAGGTCCACAACCCCTAGCGGCAATTCTGAGAAAGCTCTGGAAACACAAAGTATATTCCTAACCTATCTGGCCACAAAATCTGATATGACCTACACTATGATTATAAGCAAACAAACCTGACTAGCCTATGTACCATCTATTTATTCCACTAAATGTGAATACTGCTACTTTTTGCTGTAAAAATACTAATGTGTTTGGTTCAATAATGCTCCTTCAAACCCCAAGGGTAATAGAGATATTTATTAGACAATAACATTATATGCAGTGTATTTCCTTTTCAAAATCTAAAATCTAAATTCCAAAATACAGACGTGCCACTACAGCAATCCCCCAAAACTTCCAATAACAGCATGTGACCTGACATTAATTAGACATTCCTTTCTTATTCTATCAACACAACACACTGCCCCTTAAACCTGAAAGCAAGCCCTGAGGTTGGCTGTATTTCAAAATGTGAGTTATGATTTCTAAAGTTACTTTCCAGAAAACCTGAGCTTTGGTCTCAGATTGTCCCCTAATTATTTACGTACCTTCTTGCACATCTGCAGGACTCGATTTCCTTATGGATAAAAATCAAGTAAACGAGCTAGAAATGCACCTCCTAGAAAATTAAGATGTCAGTAAAGACATCAGAGTGGTCTCAGTACAATCTGAAGTGGTTAGCTAGTAGAAATACTCTCAAGACATCAACATCAGAAAGAGTGCTAAGATTTCACAGAAATAAGGTAACATCTCTACCAAGTCAATATTGCCTTCCAGTGCTATTTATGAAAAGCAATAAAGGAAAAAATGATCCACACATGCCATACACCACCCCCAGCCAAAAATAACAAAACAATTATTAAGTACTAATGTTGTAATATCAAACTTACTATGACGTTTAAATTCCTTCTGCAGTTTACTGATCTGGTTGCTTTTTATCCTGTTCCCAGATAGAGTTTTCACTTTCTTTGGTTTCAATGTAGTCTTTAGACTGGGTCCAGCCCTTGCATCTACCACCTGGAAGAAAATACTGAATATTTAATAATATTTTTAAAATGATACTAGTGTATCCCTTTGGTTCAGATCCGTGCCTATTTGAGAACCACAGTTTTACACTGAAAAGAGGGTGAAACTCCTCCATGTGCACCTTTAATCATCACATGACATAAGGGAATAAATAATATTTATCTAGTGGGGTTTTTTAAGATACTCTTTCCTGTGAAGTGGGTAATAGTGGGAGTCTGTTGGAAAAAAATTTAAATAGATTTGTATATGGGATAATCGTTACTGGATGACCCAACTAGGTTAAGAATCAAACCTAAAAACAACTCCATTTCTACAGGATAATGTTTTACAGTTTATGAAAAGCTTTCACATACTTTTTATCTTCAATACAAAGCAATAAACGGGGCTATTTTTGTTACTCCAATTTTAGACGGAAGGAAAACAAGGCAAAGAGAAATTATGCATGTTGCCTTATTTTACCAAGCGAGTAAATGGGTTAAGAGGGGTGGAGAGGGGAAAAGACTGGAATCAAGGTCTTCAGGTCTTTATGCTTTTTTCACTACACACCTTAATCTCTGAGGTGAGTTATATGACAGCAATAGCATGTTCTCCCACAGTCTAGCCCAGCCATTGATCTCGCCCCATATGGCCCTGTTTCTTAGGTATTCATTCACATTTATTAGTTGCAGATTTCTACCCCATGTAAAAAAGAACGTTGTTACCATCTTCAAAATCATGACCTATTATAATAGCATAACACTGTTATCAAAGGACAATGTAAGGCTAGTGTGAATGATAACTATGTGTTATACCTTCTACATATCATCTCATCCAGTTCTCACAGCTGCTCTGTAACAGAGCTATTATCTTTGCACTTCACAAATAAATGTAACCTGCCCAAAGTCCACAACTAGTAGTGGTAAAGGCAAAATTCAAATTCAAGTCTGATCCTAAAATCTATGTGCTCATTAGTACCAACCTGAGTTCAAAGGATGATGTTATCCAAAGAGATTTAAGAAAAAGGATTCACATCTAATTAACTCTAGGAATTACTGAGTTAAGTCTAAAAATAGGTGAATGCTTACTGTGAATCTCCAAAAGGGAGATATTGGATACAGTCTTAAGGAAATGCCATACCAGGCTATTCTGTTCTAAAGATGCCAAAATGTTAGGCAATTATATCTGAGCAGCAGCTAGTGTTTTTCTTTATTCTTTTCAGACTTTTCTACCCTAGGGATATATTACTTCCTAAATTAGGGGGAAATTAATATTACTTTAAATATAATAGAGGTATAATTGAAAAAAAGAAAATGGACTAACATGATTCCAGTTTTTTTTTGATCCTGCTGGCAACTTCTTCCATCTTTTCACAAGCAGGACACAGGCATTGCAGATGTCTCCTGAACGAGTCTCATGCAATCTGATAAGAAAACAATCAAACCTTTATCAGTCTCCCTTACCTTAAAGAATTCAAGCAAGCACATTTCCTTTGGGAAAAAAACTGTATCTATATATGGTTTATAGATACAATTTAATCATCCTGGATGATCCCATTCCATTGTTTCTATAGAATATTTCAGAAATAAAATTATCTTCTAGATTCAACAAACCAATTCTACGTACTGCAATTTGGTTATTTTGAAATAAGAAATGCTTTTAAAATTAAATAGGCCAGGCTGGGTGTGGTGGCTCACGCCAGCAATCCCAGCACTTTGAGAGTCTGAGGCGGGTGCATCACTTGAGGTCAGGAGTTCGAGACCAGCCTGGCCAACATGATGAAATCCTGTGTCTCTCCTAAAAATACAAAAATTAGCCTGCTGGCACACACCTGTAGTCCCAGCTACTCAGGAGGTTTAGGCAGGAGAATCGCTTGAACCCAGGAAGCAGAGGTTGCAGTGAGCCAAGATCGCACTACTGCACTCCAGCCTGGGCAACAAGAGTGAGACTCCATCTCAAAAAAAAAAAAAAAAAAATTAAATAATTAAATAGGCTGGTGCGGTGGCTCACACCTGTAATCCCAGCACGTCGGAAGACCAAGGTGGGAAGATCACCTGAGTGCAGGAGTTCGAGACCAGCCTGGGCAACAAAAGGAGACCCCCATCTCTACTTTAAAATAAAAAAAAAGAAATTTAATTAAAAAATGCTTTTAAAATTAAGGAGTAAAACTCAAGACCTAAAAGAGATTCTGATTATCATGGTTTTAAATAATGCTGTTTAATCAATCTTTCTTGAAATGTGTAGATATATTTCTTTTTTGGTGAGGGCGTGGAGGTGAATAGGATCTCACTCTGTCACCCAGGCTGGAATGCAGTGGTGGGATTATGGCTCACTACAGCCTCAACTTCCCAGGTTCAAGTGATCCTTCCACTTCAGCCTCCCTAGTAGCTGGGACCACAGGCACATGCCACCACGTCTGGCTAATTTTTCTATTTTTTGTAGAGACAGGGTTTCACCATGTTGCCCAGGCTTTGTCTCCAACCCCTGGGCTCAAATGATCTGTCTGCCTTGGCCTCCCAAAGTGCTGGGATTACAGGTGTGAGCCACCACACCCGGCCTGTGTAGTTATTTCATAAGTATCAAAATGCTACCCTTTGGCAAGTAAAATAATGTGTCATAATATTCTAGTTTCACAGCAAACAAAACCAGAGAAGGATTGTAGTTTTAAAAAATGAAACTGGCCAGATGAGATGGCTTATGTCTGTAATCCCAGCACTTGAGGAGGCCGAGGCAGCCAGGAGTTTGAGACCAGCCTGGGCAACATCGCAAAATCCTGTCTCTACAAAAAAATAAGAAAAATTAGCAGGGTATGATAGTGCATGCCTGTAGTCCCAGCTACTCAGGAGAATGAGGTGGGAGAATCACCTGAGGCCAGTGAGGTCAAGGCTGCAGTGAGCCATGATAGTGATACTGTACTTCTGCCTGGGTGACAGAGTGAGACTCTGACTCAAACAAACAAACAAACTATTATATTGCTGGTGCACACCTGTAGTCCCAGCTACTTGAGAGGCTCAGACAGGAGGATCACTTGAGCCCAAAAGTTCAAGGCTGTAATGCACAATGATCACACCTGTGAACAGTTACTGCACTCCAACCTAGGCAACACAGGAAGACATTGTCTCTTTAAAAAAGAAAAGAAAGAAATAATGACTTCCCCTGTTAGAAATTACTTTCACCACCTTTTCTTATCGAAACATTTGTTCATCGTTTATTGTTAATCCTGGACTTTGTAATTATTCTGAAGGTTGTCAAAAAGGTCTGTGCCAACCATTCCTTTTTAAATTTTATTTTTATTTTAGTATCTTCATTTCCTCAACCTCCCAGGCTCAGGTGATCCTCTCACTTCAGCCTCCGACGTAGCTAGGACTACAGGTAAGCACCTCCACGTCCAGCAAGTTTTTTTGTTTGTATTTTTTATAGAGATGGGTTTCGCCATGTTACCCAGGTGGTCTCAAGCTCCTGGTTCAAGTGACCGACCTGCCTCAGCCTCCCAAAGTGCTGGGATTACTGGCATGAGCCACTGCACCCTGTCAAGGGAAATTTTTTTTTTTTTTTTTTTTTTTTGAGATGGAGTCTCGCTCTGTCGCCAGGCGGGAGTGCAGCGGCATGATCTCGGCTCACTACAACCTCCGCCTCCTGGGTTCAAGCGATTCTCCTGCCTCAGCATCCTAAGTAACTAGGACTATAAGTGTGCGCCACCACGCCCAGCTTATTTTTGTATTTTTAGTAGAGGCAGGGTTTCACCATGTTGGCCAGGATGGTCTCGATCTCTTGACCTCGTGATCCGCCTGCATCGGCCTCCCAAAGTGCACTCAGATTACTGGTGTGAGCCGCTGCACCCAGTCAACAGTAATTTTTTTAAAAGCCTTTTTAAAAATTAACCACAAAAGGAAGTCAACAACAAAAGGGTTTGTCTAGCTACAACTGTAAGGGGCTTCACAATTAATGTGGTAGCTCCTCATAATCTGGAAAAAAGTAGGCTGTCAGCGTTGTTTGATTCATTTAAAAAGCAGGAGACTTAAACAGCCTAAATTAGAATAAGTGATTTTTATTATTAGCACATTGTTCCAATCACCTTGCTTACAAATATTTCTGTATGCTGTGGTATTTTTTCACTCTAAGAATAGTAAAAACATCAGGTGATCTTACCCAAAACAGCTCTGGAAGTCCTTTTCATAGCGTTTACTGTCAGTGAATCGAGAACTGGAGGACTTAGCTCTGCAAATACAGCAGCCCTCTATACTTCGGTACATCTTTGGTTTGTGAAAACCAAACATCTTTTCTTCTGGGCAATAGTCTGTAAAGCCAAGGGAATTGACACATCTTTGTTGAGGGCTGTAACAAGGAACCATTAAAGAGTTCTCTCTGCTCCACCCCACCCCCAAGCAACTTGGTATCATATGACCAAGACAGGCAGGCAGCTCAGGGGAAGACCTCCTGGATCTACCTCCATTCTTGGCACTATCATGGCAAATGTATAAAACACAAAGAAAAGTTTAGTTACTTAAGGAGGACTCTACTACCTCCTACCTCGCCTAGCAAACACGCACTCTAAAAATGGGGAACAGGAGCATTTTTTAAAATCAGGTTTTTAAGTAAGAAATGCCACAAACAATCCTGTAAAATAATGAAGCTGTACACAATCAAGGATGTATCCTTAAACTTAAGACAAACCTTTTTATTTTGCATCTTTGCATTAACGTGATTCCCCTCTGGGGAAGTTTTGAGCATTTACCATGAACACTATTTGATACTAAGTACACAACTAGCTCACTATGCATAGCCCATACTACTTTGCCTAATGGAAATTCAGAGGGGATTTCTTCTGTGATAAATGGGAAGTTCTAAGCAACAGGGTCAAGCTTGGCCCTGAATTGAAACTGCTGAAAGGAAGATGTAAAATTCACAAAAATCCAAGGTTAGAATAATAATAATAATAATTCCATGTATCATTAAGACAAAAAAAGAACGAGCTCATGTTGTCTGACCGCTGATCTGCCCCTTAGTTGTTAGAGGTTTGTGGACCTCTTCTATGAGGCTTTGTGCTGAGAGTAGTAAAAGTGGGAGGCAAATGTCCCAGAGGTGCAGAGTGAAATAAATTGCAGTCCTTCTGTTAAAAAAAAAAAAAAAATCTCAACATCAAGGAAGGAATGAAGAAAACAGCTCTGGAGCTGGATGCAAATATGTAGCTGGCAGTAAATCTGTACCTTAGGAAAAGTAATTTGGAATATCCAAGTCAAGGGCCAGCTCACCAGAACATCTGGACTAAGAGACGTGATGAAAAGGCAATGAATATAGAAACTAAACTCCAATGGACAAGTCCAGAGGATGTTTGTATGTATGAGGGTCTAACATAAATTATCACATAAAGCAACAACAAAAGAAAACAAATTTTTTTTTTTTTTTTTTGAGAGAGTCTCGCTCTGTCGCCCAGACTGGAGTGCGGTGGTGCGATCTCGGCTCACTGCAAGCTCTGCCTCCCGAGTTCAAGTGATTCTCCTGCCTCAGCCTCCCCAGCAGCTGGGACTGACTACAGGCGCCCGCCACCACACCCGGCTAACTTTTTGTATTTTTAGTAGAGACAGGGTTTCACCGTGTTAACCAGGATGGTCTCAATCTCCTGACCTCGTAATCCGCCTGCCTCGGCCTCCCAAAGTGCTGGGATTACAGGCGTGAGCCACCGTGCCTGGCCAAGAAAATTATTAATACCACTTTCGTGTCCATAGTTTTAGGAGTTATAACCACAGAACAGTATCTTTTTAAAGTTGTTTTAGACATAAACTTAGATGACTAAACCTAAAGCTTCAGTACAGTCATGTGTTGATTAACAATGGGGATACATTCTGAGAAATGCATCATTGGGCATCCTGGTGCAAACATCAGCATCCTCACACAAACCAAGATGACAATAGCCCACAATACCCCTAGGCTATATGGGATAGCCTACTGTTCCTAGGCAATAAACTTATACAGCATGTGACTGTACTGAATGCTGTAGGCAACTGTAATACAATGGTAAGAATCTGTGCATCTAAATACAAAAAACGTACAAAAAAATATGGTATTATAATCTTTTGGGACCAACATCATATATGCAGTCTATGGTTGACCAAAAAGTCCTTGTGTGACATATGGCTGTATTTGTCTTTGGATTGTCTCATCTGATCCCATTCCATTCCAATTCTGGTTAGTATAATATAGCAAGTATTAATGAAAATGATTCAGAAGTAACCAAATATCCAGGCTTTTTATATGTCTTTTTTTGGTATTGAGGGGTTTTGAAATATAGACAAAAGTTTTACAACTTTTAAAAGAAAGTATTTTTAAAACTTTTATTAGCAAATAATTAGCTTAAAAATTGAAGCTTCCCTTTCAAACAGGCTATTGTTAATATAACTGTTCTCTGCAATGTTTTTGTTGGTGAGAGAGGCAGGCCAAAGAGTGACATGGGGGCAAGGCAGAAGGCCTTGATGCATTTCAATAATTAAGTCTAAACAGTGACCTCTAAGAATTGTTCAAAAGAAACATTTTTAGTTGATAATAATTTTAGTTAAATGCTTGGGAATCTGATGCTTTGAGAGGAAGAAAAATGAGAAAGTACTCTCTACACAGTCGTAGGAAAAGGTCTAGAGAGGCCTGCTCAAATGAGGCAGATTTTTTTTTTCTCAATCCAACAACAAACCCATATGATAACTGAAAAGAAAATCCTGAAGAAAATGGTTGCACGTTGCTTTGGAAAAAACAATGTCAAATGACAGAAGATTGCAGAAACAAGAAAGCAGAGTAGCAGTTATTGTTTTAATATGTATATTCCTGTTTTAAGGCACAATGTAATACGAACCTCGTCCTCACACCACCCTGTGCTCTTCTCCAAACTCACCCAACAGCTTGCATTACCATCAAGGTCAGAGAACAGTTTCTCTAATACTCTACAACTTCATCCATAACTCTTGGAAACTTCAGCCTCCCTTCTCAGCAAGGACAAATGAAGCAGAGCAAAAAAGGCCAGTTCATTCCATTAATACACAGACCAAATCCTATTATGACAGATAGATTCCTATCTCTACCCTCACAATCTCTTTCCCTTCCCCCAAATAAACAAGTCCTCAAAGCTATCAGCATTCAGCTCATCTCTAGGATATGAACTACCTTCACTGAGGTTGGATTTGACCAAGACGCCATAGTTTGTGCCAGTTACCACACTGGCAAGCTGTTAAGGATGTTAGGATTATAGGTGAATACTGAGGCTTTCTTTTTAATCAGCAGCCATTGTGAATTAAGTGTTCCTCTTCAATGATTTTCTTCTGCTGGTGGGGACCTCCACAAAACTTACCCACCACCCCCTAGCAAGACATTCCAGTCATCAGCTGAGGAATATTCTTCTTAGACATGGGGGAGAATAGGCTGATGTCTTAGGATTCATAATCCATTTTTATATAGCTCCGTGACCTTACTTTTGTCCTGACTGACCTTACTTTTGTCCTTACTTTTGATCTGAGAGGGATCTAAATCCTAGGGCTTACCCTCTCCTAGGCAATGCTCAGTGAGAAATGCAATGAGGTGGCAGACACCTGTCCTTATGCAACACACAAGGAGCATGTGAACCTTTTAATGGATGACAACTTAATACATCTATTAAGCCTTTTCTGAGCTTATCCTCACACTTAAGAGGCACCTGGGAATCTGCAGTAAATACACAGGGGTTTCATTTTGGGCTTTGTTTACAGCAACCAAGTTAAGCAGTGTTTGGTGTTTAACCATTTTGAGATTTGGGGATCCCTGAGATTAACTGATAGTATTTTCAAAAATCTACAAACCCAGGAAATTTTTACAAAAACACTACTTAATCTCTAGAGGAAAACCAAGGACACAAAATGGTCTCTGAAACCAAGTTACTCTATATATTTAACAAAGTAGTGGGTGGGCATGGCATAAGTTGATTTTAAACTGGACATTTGTTTTTTCAAGCAACCTGGTGGTTCTTTAGAATACTGCTTTCCTAGTACCACATTTGTGCAATATTAAATGATTCCTCCAGTACAATCTATCTTATTTGTTCAAATGATACCATCAGCTCTGAAACTATCTGTGAATTCTGCCTCTATTCTCATAGGCATCATATCACTCGGCACTATGTTTTAAAGGAAGAAAGGTAATACTATCTGCTTTCTAACTGATTAATAGTTACAGCTGAGAACAGACCCATACAATCTCACCCTTAAACGTGTGTCTGGAGAAAGAAGAGGAAAATTAAGCTGTGAGATTAAAGCCAAAAATCAAGAAAAACTTAAAATACTGATTATGAACTGTTATTTGTCTTCTAAAATTAAATAGTGGTATGGTTGCAAAACTGAGTATACTAAAAGCCACTGAATTGTACACATTACAAGAGTGAATCTTATGGTATATAAATGAGTGAATTTTATGGTACATGAATGATCTCAGTAAGCCTGTTTTTGAGACATTTAAAAATAAAAATAACTGAGGAATTCACTCATCTTTATCATCTTTGTAAGCTCAGCATCTAAGATTCCAGTCTCATAGTAGGTGTGTCAACCCAAATGAGAGACCCAAGATGGGAATCTCAATCAAACAAGGTTTATTAGGCCGAGCTTGAGGATGTGCACCCAGAGAGCACAAGTTCCAATAGCTTATAACCTGTGTTTCAAAGCAAGATTACATGAGGCATGGTATTCATACATTTTTTTAAACAGGGGGATACCTGCAGTACAGTGAAGCAACAATTACATTCTTGTCGATTTGATTGGTATTCAGTGATGTTACACATAAGGTAAAGTAAGTATGTGGCTGAGTGGGTAGGAGAGAAAGGTTAATAATTGCGTAGGCATCTCAAGGTCTGGCGGAAGGATGATTGATTCCATCCTGCCTTTGTTCTATATCTGACACACAAGTTTACAACCAGTACCTGTTAGTAAAATATTTAACAAACTCCAGTTACAAATGCACAAAGGGTCAGCCTCAGTAAATAGGCCATGGTTTTATTACCCATATGTCCAAACTGCAGCCATCTTGTCTCACTTTTCTCTTTTCTTCTGACACTATCATCATCATCTATCTGTCTATCTACAATATGTTTTCTTAAGGTCCTTGAAATAGAAAAAAAAAACATTTCAAGATGTTTTTCAAGATTTGAGGGGTTACAGTTAAAACATGCCCATTTATGGGAGGTTCTAACAATGATCTAACTGACATAGCTGCCTTTGCACATATACATTCTTCAGCCAGAACAAATATTTAGAAGAGGCTGTGTCAATCCACTTTTCCTTATATTTCCATTTTCCTCCTTTTGATCAAAATTTCTCTTTAGAGAACACAAATGATCATACTTTATGTCCTTCTGTCTTCCCAGGAAGTCATGTCCCACGTTGGAGGGAAAGAGGTGAGATGAGGTTGATGTAGGCCTGAGGCAGACACTCCAGGGGTATGTAGTGGAATCTGCTGCTCCGCTTACAGGATAATTCTATCTACATTGTGCTACCAAAATGGCGGGGAGGGTGTTACTTTTGAGATAGAGTCTCAGCTTTTAGTCAGCTTCTAGGGCTGGAGTGTAGTGGCGCGATCTCGCTCACTGCAGCTCCAGCCCTGGTTCACGCCGCATCTCCCGCCCCCAGCCTCCCAGCAGCCGGGACCACAGGCCTCCAGCCAATCTTCGCACTCCTTTGCAGAGACCCGGCCCATGTTAGCCAGGATGGTCTCGATCTCCTGACCTCGTGATCCGCCCGCCTCGGCCTCCCAAAGTGCTGGGATTACAGGCGTGAGCCACCGCGCCCAGCCAATTTTTTTTTTTTTTTAATTAAGACAGGGTTTCACTACATTGCCCAGGCTGGTCCCAAACTCCTAGCCTCAAGCAGTCTTTCCACCTTGGCCTCCCAAGTGCTAGTGTGTCGGCCACTGCAACTGGCCTATAATTCTGGTTTTAGCAATAGACTTACGTAAGTTGATTATAAATACCATGAGTAATTTAACTGATAGTAAGAGAAATAGGATAGACACTACGATTATATCAAGGTTTGAGATCCTTCTGTCATTTATAAGTGTGATGATTGGACATTCACACATGTGTGAGATGCATCGCCCTCAACCCTGTTATGACATTGGTACTTTACCCATGAAAAAGGGTTTGAATTGCAGACTGGAAGAAATAGGAAGCCAATTAAACAGATCATTGAGAAGATCGGTAGTTTGTGCCCCTTGTAACCATTTAGCTTGCTTGAAAATTCTTTCTATGCAAGTCTCTACTTCACCTGAGGTGTTGATGTAAGTGCAGCAGGCAGTGTGAGCTACTGCACAGACTCCTTGTCCCAGCTACTCGACAGGCTAAGGTAGGAGGATCATCTGAGCCCAGGGAGGTCAAGGCTGTAGTAAGCCATGATCACACCACCACACTCCAGCCTAGGTGACAGAGCGAGACCCTCCCTCAAAAAAAAAAAAAAAAAAAAAAAAAAAAGCTCCTTTCAATTTGCCAGCTATTTTGCCAGTTATTTACACTATGTGCCCATCCTTGGGTTGGTGGGTGTGGCCCAATGCCACCTACCAAAATGTATCTATTAACTATTCATTCATGGGTAAGTTGTTTAAAACATGAGTAAGCCATGGATTGGTTTTACTGCAGGTCTTACAAAAGCCTGCATAAGCATGATACATAACAAACAAGACGTGCTGGGACAATTTGCTTTTGCTTTTTCTCCTTTGGACATTCAGTTGCCAGTTATGACAGTAACAGTGGGAAGCCAGGAATGTGCAGGGACAGCGGCCTGGAAAAGATGAGGAATTAAGTTTGTGTTCCAGATAAGTTAGAGAATTTGTCCCTGATTGGCTTCCTGATAGACAGGCCTGGGGGCGGTGGGAAGGGGTGAGACTTAGGGGATATAATTAAGCACAGAATGAAAATATGGCCTGGCTTTAGAAGCTGAATTTGAATTTGGAAAGGGACACTTGGAGAGAACTGGCGCAAGTATATGGTAACATTTGGAGTGTCAGAAAAATCAATCACAGGTGCAACAAGTAGTATGTAATGATATTGAATGGCCCTAGGAAGCTGGTGACAAATCCAGCAATCTGAGAGACTGCCTCTATCTGCCACACTTTGGAAAAGTTTAGCTCATGAACTATTTTTCCATCACCAGCAGAGACCCTGAAAAGTCAAGTGTATATATATATTGGTGGCCATCATGTGTATGGAAACATTAACCAGGTTATATATCCTATAATCTGAGTCAAAGCAGACAAGGCCAATAGTCCCCAAAGTAAATATAATACTCTAAGAATGTTTAGACAGGAGATCATACAGGCCTGCTCTGAAGTCTTGGGTCAATTAGCTGTCCACTCAGATGTTGTCAACTTCTCGTCCTGGTTTCAGGGTTGAAGCTGTTTGGTGAATCAGAGACAGGGATCTTTGGTGGGAGTCATGGTCCATTCAGGAAGTTGTGCCTTTTTAAGGTGAGAGATATGGATCCGTGAGTCTACACCCTTTAACTCTGCTGTGCATGGATTACTCAACGGTACCTGGCAAGGGCCCCTCCACCAAGGCTGGAGGGAGTCCTTTATGAGATGTCTTTTCCAACAGACAAAACTTCCAGGTTGGAGGTCATGACCAGAATCTTCATTTCCCAGGAGTACACTGTGGGACGTGTCTTGCACTAAGGTCTGCCTTTTCATGAGTTGGTGAATGAGTCCCTTAAAATAGTGCAAGATGTCCCCATTCAGTAAATTTGGATCAGTCATCTTGATTCCCACGTGCCTGGGTCTTCCAGTTACAATTTCATGAGAAGAGAGCTGATAAAGGGATGGATCAAAGGTTGAACAATACCAAGGGAAGTGCCTTCGGCCAGCAGAGGCGAAAAGCCTCCATAAATTTAGCCAATTTTTTCTATTATTCCATTGGTCCATTGCACCAATCCAGGGACTTAGCCAATTGTGTTATTATTCCATTGCTCCATTCTACCAATCCAGAGGACTAAGGGTAGTAGGCACAATCAAAATACTGAAATATAGGCCAATTTTTTTTTTTTTTTTTTTTTTTGAGATCAAGTCTTGCTCTGTCACCTAGGGTGGAGTGCAGTGGTGCGATCTTGGCTTACTGCAACCTCCGCCTGCCGGGTTCAAGTGATTCTCCTGCCTCAGCCTCCTGAGTGGCTGGGACTACAGGCATGCACCACGATGACCGGCTAATTTTTGTATTGTTAGGGGAGACAGGATTTCATCATGTTAGCCAGGCTGGTCTTAAACTCCTGGCCTCAGGTGATCCGCTCACCTCAGTTTCACAAAGTGCTGGGATTACAGACGTGAGCCACTGCACCCAGCCCCAAATTTTACAAATACTCAATGACCTGGGCAGTAAAATAAGTTCCCCTACTGCTGTGAAGGTCAAAAGGGGACTCCCCACAATGGGGTAATCCTTTCTAATAAGATTTTACCCACTACCATTGACCATCAGCAGGATGGGCAATTGCATTACCCAATGCAAAGACATGCATGTCATTACCAATGCATGTTTATATGCTTAAGATGGTGGCAGCTGGATAAAATCAAGCTGCCACATCTCAAAAGGTCTAGGTAGAAAAAAAAAATGACCCTGAGCCCCATAAAAGGGTTTTCCAGGATTGTGTTTTGGGTAGAGGGTACACTGTGAATCAATCTTCTGTGCCATGATGACAGTTTCCAATAATATTGTTTATAATAGGATATCATTTTATCTGAATTCCAATGGGTCAAGCTGTAAATGTGTTCCATGAAGGGAATCTGACACCCCACTAGGATGATGGGTTTATCATTAGGTCCATACCATAGTTCAGTTTGGGGGAAAAAGTACCCCCACTTTCATTTCCAGGTAGATCTTTCTTCGGTGGAAGCTAAGTCTTGGATTTCCTTTAGCGTAGTAGACTTAACTGTTTAAGTCTCACAGTCATTCCAAGGATCGGACTGGTGTCTCAAACACAGCTCTCTTAGCTACTGCATCAGCAAATTGACTACCTTGATTCTATGTTGTGTCTAATTCAGAGCGGCCTGGAACCTTTATAATTGCCAAAAGCGAGCTCCAAGACTAGTCCATTTTTTATGGGTTGCCCTGAGAAGGTTAAATACCCTCTCTCTTTCCATAGCATTCCCAAGTTATGAGCACCACTGGATGCATAGGGGCATAATTTTTGCCACTTTATTCTTTGCTAGTTGACAAGTTTGAGTCACAGCAATCAGTTCAGCCAGTTGGGCTGACTTAGCCTGAAGAAGACCAGCTTCAATGACCATGGCACATCCTGCTTTAAACTTACTACCTTCTCCCCTCAAGTAAGATACATCTGTAAACCATTCTGTCTAGGCATTATCTAGTGGTGATTCTTGTAGGTCTGTCCTTGGGGTAAAAAGTTGGGTATGTCATCAGGATGAAGTCATGAGAGATCTTGTCAGAAGACTGGCCAGGCCTTGTGCAGTGGCTCATGCCTATAATCCTAGCACTTTGTGGTCTGCTAAATTCATATTTGGGAAAAGTAAGTGGGGCACTGTATATCCCTGTGACATCACATTTAAAGTATCCCGTCATTCTCTCCAGGTAAAGGCAAACAAATAGTAACTACCTGGATGTATAGGGATGCTTAAAAAGGCACTACAGAGATCCACAAGTACCACTGAAGGTAGGCAGATTGCTTGAGCCCATGAGTTCGAGACCAGCCTGGGCAACATGGTAAACCTTGTCTCTACAAAAAATACAAAAATCAGCCAGGTGCAATGGTGCACACCTGTAGTCCTAGCTACTGGGGAGACTGAGACAGGCAGATTAACTGAGCCCAGGAGGTCGAGGCAGCAGTGAGCTGTGATCATGCCACTGCACTCCAGCCTGGGTGACAAAGCAAGACCCTGTCTAAAAAAAAGAGAGAGAGAGAGGGGCCAGGTTAGAACTATTGCAACAAGAGACAGTAACATTAGAGGATAGCAAAATTAAGACCTAATAGGAAGTCACTCTATTGAAAGATATGTGTTAAGTTATGATGAGAATTCAGAAGTAGCTCAACTGAATGTGGAATGAAGGCAGTAAGGGAGGGGACCCCAAGACTGTCTCTCCAACAATTTTATAGAGAAGGGCTGTAGCTGATATTGCCCTTACACAAGGGGGCAGCCCTCGAGTCACTGGATCTAACTGATGACTATAATAGCCTATAGGTCTTTGCTGGTCACCATGTTTGAGTCAACATACCAAATGTGTTTCCCCATCTTCATGAAGAGAAAGAAAGTTCATAGTTTGGGTGTCTTATTGCTGGGGCATTTATTAATCTTTTTTAAAAAAAAAAAAAAAAACAGACTCCTGCTCTGTCACTCAGGCTGGAAAGCAGTCAGCTCACTGCAACCTCTGCCTCCTTCAAGCGATTCTCCTGCCTCAGCCTCCCACGTAACTGGGACTATGGACGTTTTGCCACCATATCTAGCTAATTTTTGTATTTTCAGTAAAGACACAGTTTCACCATGTTGCCCGGGCTGGTCTTGAACGCCTGGCCACAACTATTTGCCTGCCTCGGCCTCCCAAAGTGCTGGGATTACAGGCATCAACCACCGCACCTGGCCTACTAATCTTTCTTTAATTTGTTGCACAGCTGGTTGTCCCTCACGAGTCCACATGATGGGACCAGGCCGGTCATTCTTTAAACAGATATAAAAGGGTTGAGTCGCACGATAAAAATTTAGTATCCAGCTTCTACAATAGCAAGCCAACTCCAAGAACCCTCTAAGCTATTTTTTAGTAGTAAGCATCAAAAAAGCTAAGATTCCTTTGATTCTATCAGGATTGATGCTCAATCCTTTGGCTGATATGACATGTCCCACATGTCTGACTTGAGAAAGACAAAATTAAAGTTTACTCTTAGACACCTTGTGCCCTGTGATGGCCAATTGTTGAAGTAAGTACAAGTTTTCTTCTTCAGAGGAAGAAAGTGTGTCAGAGCAAAGGAGGAGGTCATGCACACACTGGATGAGGGATGAGGATCCCCTGAGAGAAGTCCGAGTCTGCTAAATTCGTATTTCAGTATTTGGGAAAAGTAAGAGGCACTGTATATCGCTGTGACATCACAGTCCAAGTATCCCGTCATTCTCTCCAGGTAAAGGCAAACAAATACTGACTACCTGGATGTATAGGGATGCTTTAAAAAGGCACTACAGAGACCCACAACTGAAAAATATTGTCAGGGACAGGCACAGTGGCTCACACCTATAATCCCAGCACTTTGGGAGGCTGAAGCGGGTGGATCACTTGAGGTCAGGAGTTCGAGACCAGCCTGGCCAACATCATGAAACCCCGTCTCTACTAAAAATACAAAAATAAGCCGGGTGTGGTGGTGCACGCCTTTAATCCTAGCTACTTGGCAGGCTGAGGCAGGAGAATCGCTTGATTCCGGGAGGTGGAGGCTGCAGTGAGCTGAGATTGTGCCACTGTACTCCAGCCTAGGGGACAGAGTGAGATTCCGTCTCAAAAAAAAAAAAAAGAACACTATCGTCATTGATGTTTGGTATGGCAGACAGAAGTATGAAGGTTAAGAAGCACTGGTTATCTAGGTATTATAATACCGTCTACAGCCCTTAAGTTCTGTACAAATCTCCATCCCCTTCCCATTTGGTTCTCTGACAAGGAAAATGGGGGTGTTGCAGGGACTGGTGCAGGGAATAATAAAACTTCTCTCAAGATAATCTCATGATTGGGGCAACTCCACCTAAGGCTTCTTGCCATAGTGGCTATTATTTTACGTTAAGCAACGGATTCATAGTGTTAATCTCAACCTTTATTGGAGCAGCTGAGAGTATCTTTCCTATGTCTGTGTTAGACTGGGACCACAGCTGGTAAGACATAGTTTCAAGTAAACGCTCAGCTTCAGGCATTAGTAGAAAAGTTGAAGTTTAAAAGGAGCCTTATGGTTTCCTTCCCTTTATTATATTTTTTTGTTTTCCCATTTTCCCAATCACATGAGGGTGTCTTTACACCACTAACATCAATTTGTGATTTTTTTTTGAGACATAGTCTCACTCTGTTGCCCAGGCTGGAGTGCAAAGGTGTGATCTCGGTTCACCGCAACCTCCGCCTCCCAGGTTCAAGCAATTCACCTGCCTAAGCCTCCCAAGTAGCTGGGATTACAGGCATGCACCACCACGCTCGGCTACTTTTGTATTTTTTTTAGTAGAGACGGGGTTTCTCCATGTTGGTCAGGCTGGTCTCAAACTCCCGACCTCAGGTGATCCGCCCAACTCAGCCTCCCAAAGTGCTGGGATTACAGGTGTGAGCCACCGCACCCGGCCAACTTGTGATATATTATGAGAGCATTATTTGGTTTGCTTTCCCTAATCCCATGGTTCGAGTTCCAGAAACATTTCCCACTTTGAGGAAAAAGAGATGAGCATTATGGATGTTGTGGAAATTTCAATCCAGAAGGTTAAACAGGCACTTCTGGGCATATCTGGAAAACACGGGATTGGCTGAGGGTATCATATTCATAGCCCTTGGGAGGAAGCCAAACCCAATGAACCAGTAAAGCAAAGGTGTGAATTTAAACCCAGAGATAGGTTTATTAGGTATACCCACCATGTTAACTTTTTCATTCCTCTGAGAAATGAGGTTTTCAAGTAAGGTGGAATTTATAACTGATACAGCAGCTCCGGTGCCGATTATTGTGTTATTTTTTTCCCCAAAGAGTGAGTTAAAGCACCATAATGGGAGAAATGAAAACCCCCTATTTCCTCAGAGGATTCCTAGTTTTCCAGTTTATCATCCTGTTGTTTCCATTTCAGTATCTTGCAATTCCTTTTAAAATGCCCTAGTTTCTTGTAGTAGTGACAGACAAGGGGAGAAGAGCTCTTAGGACCAATAGACTTAATTTTCTTCTTCTTGGCCTGGGAGTTTTAAGAGGTTAACTGTTGCCATTGTTAAGTATACAGCCTTTTGATTTTCCTTTTTTATGACTGTACAGGACAACTGGTCAGCTAAGTTGACCTGTCATTAGTTCTGGCCATCACCTAGTCAGTCATGTGACATTTGACAATAGTGGGTAGTGCATCATCCAAATTGTGTGGGATATCTTAATTTAATAATGTGTCGTTTTTATTGTTTTCCAAGTTGTCCACTGACATCTGCAATATTGTTTTCATATTTTATCAAAGTGGGTTAAAAAAAAAAATCTACAACAGGCCCATCCGGATTCTGGCAGCATTGCTGGATTTTAATCCAATCTATGATCTTTTTTTTTTTTTTTTCCTGAGACACAGTCTCACTCTGTCGCCCAGGCTGGAGTGCAGTGGTACAATCTCAGCTCACTGCAACCTCTGCCTCTGAGGTTCAAGCAATTCTCCTGCCTCAGTCTCCTGAGTAGCTAGGATTACAGGAATGTGCCATCACGACTGGCTAATTTTTGTACTTTTAGTAGAGATGGGGTTTCACCAGTTGACCAGGCTGGTCTCGAACCCCTGACCTCATGATCTACCCACCTCGGCCTCCCAAAGTGCCCGGCCATAATCTATGATCTTTTGAAAAAAACAAGGGAATGGTATTTAACAGAGAAGCTGCTCATACCCACGCATCTTTGAGCCATCTTCTCAAAGTTGGGGAGCTGGCTGCGGCAGAGGTCATACTGGATTTTCAGGAACAAGATCTGTTAGGGGATCCAACCACACTGTGCTTTTTCTACCTATTCCTTAGCTTAAGCAGCTGAAACCAGCATGTAGACAAGCCGATAAATGTCGGAATGACCTGGGTCATAGATTTTAATTGTGAGTTCAAATTCTTTGGTAAAGCAAATCCGATCTTCATAAGGGTCAGGAAGTTCCTTAACTATGGCCCATAATTTGGCCTTCGACTAGGATTGATAAAGAATCAGGACTCCAGGCAGGCTGGGCATACACACTGCTGGTACTGGAAGTGAACCACTGGGACCAAGCATGAGCAAGCCAGTGAGTAGCTCCCACAGCCCCCTGGACCCAGGGCCATGCATGGCAGCTGCCAAGGTGGCTTTAACCAAGAGAGCAGATCCAACTGAGCTTACAACATTTTTGAAGTATGCAAGCACTGAGAAAAATGGTGAATTTTTCATGTCTCCCAATGACTTTATCACTCCATACTTGAACATTTTTGGAGAAAGCCAGCCTAATCCAAAGATGGTGGAACTTTTAAGTGGAGTGGTGGGTCAGACCGAAGATGGGAGGAATGTTGTCCCAGTGTTGGTGATGCTACGTTTGATAACTTGATGAAGGTGGCATGCACCAGATATTTCCACTGTAATGACTAATATCTTTTCAATAGTGTGTGGCCTTTTAATTGGTCCTGGGTGCCCCTGATACTTTGTTTATGGTAGCCTTTCAGCTGTTTGACAACACTGGCAAAGGAGAAGTAACTTTTGATCAGAAAGAGGATTGTACCAGCAGTCTACAGGTCTCATCCCAGTCACTCTTCCCTGGTCCCAGTGGTAACAACTGACATTTATCACCATCAACTGGTTTTGCCTGTTTTTAAACTTAATTGGAACTATACAGAATGTACCCTTTCAGTCTGGCTTCTTTTGTTCAACATTTCTGAGATTAATCCATGCTGTATTTTTTATTTTTCTTCACTGTATAGAATTCCATTGTGTGACGGCATATCCATTCTAGGGTCGATAGACATTTTGAGACATTTTCAGTTTTGGCTACCACAAATAATGTTTGTTTTATGTATTTTTTGGGTGTGTGTGTGTCTCTGTGTGTGTGTGTCTCTGTGTGTGTGTGTGTGTGTCAGTATTTCTAGGAACAGAACTGCTGAGTCATAGAAAATGTGTAAATCTGCCTTCAGTAGATCTTGCTAAACTGTTTCCCAAAATGATGGTACCAGTTAACACTCATACCATCACTGTATGACGGCTCCATATATTTCAGATCGTTGCCAACACTTGGTATCAGCCATTTTTATTTCAGTGACATCTCACTGTGTGGTTCTGATGAGTATTTCCCTGATTCCAAATGGGTCCTAGACCTTTCTTTCATATTTATTGGCCATTTAGGTATCCTCTTCAGTCATGTGCCTATTTTCTGGATACAAGACCTTTGGTGGTTATATGTTTCACAGATGTCTTTACTCTGTGCACTGTTACTCATTTAACTGAGTCTTGAGGAACTTCAGTTCCTAATTTTAATGTAGTACAAATTATCAGCATTTTCTTTTGTAGCTAGCTCTTTTTGCATCCTGATTAAGAAACCTTTGCTTTCCTCCAGGTCCGGAAAATAATCTCTTTTATTATCTTCCAGAAGTTTGTTTTCCTTTCAAATTTAGATTTTAATTGTTCTAGAATTTGTGGTATTTTTACATGGTATTAAAGGTAAGGGTCGAAGATTCTTCCCTGACCCTCTTCCCCACGGATATGTAGATCACCCAGCACCACCATTTAATGAAAAAGATCACTCTTTTTTCTTTTCTTTTTTTTTTTTTTGAGATGGAGTTTTGATCTTACTGCCCAGGCTGGAGTACAATGGCACGATCTCGGCTTACTGCAACCTCCACCTCCCAGGTTCAGGCGATTCTCCTGCCTCAGCCTCCCAAGAAGCTGGTATCACAGGCACCGCCACCATGCTCAGCTAATTTTTTGTATTTTTAGTGGAGACGGGGTTTCACCATATTGGCCAGGCTGGTCTCGAACTCCTGATCTCACGTGATCCACCCGCCTCGGCCTCCCAAAGTGCTGGGATTACAGATGTGAACCATCAAACCTAGCCAAGATCACTCTTTTCTTTATTGCACTCCAGTGGTACTGCTGTCAAAAATCCAATATGGGGCTGTATCTGAATGTTCTATTCTTTTTATATAATTGTATATTATCCACTAATAATATACTATCTTAATTACTACAGCTTTGTAAGTCATACCTGATAAGTCTTTCAACTTTATTCTTTAAGATTATCTTCGCTATTCTTGGCCCTATTCATTATCAAAACAATTTTAGAAGAAGTTGTTAATTTTCACAAACATCCTGCTGGGATTCTGAATGCTATTGCATTGAATATGTGTAATATCTGTGTGTATATGTATAATTAAATGGTTTTTTGTTTGGTTTTGTTTTCTTTTGAGACAGAGTTTCGCTCTTGTTGCCCAGGATGGAGTGCAACGGCACGATCTCGGCTCACTGCAACCTCCACCTCCTGGGTTCAAGCGATTCTCCTGCCTCAGCCTCCCAAGTAGCTAGGATTACATGGGCCATCATCTCACCCGGCTAATTTTCTGTATTTTTAGTAGAGATGGGGTTTCACCATAATGACCAGGCTAAGCTGGTCTCGAACTCCAGATCTCAGATGATCCACCCTCCTCAGCGTCCCAAAGTGCTGCGATTACAGGCGTGAGCCACCACGCCCAGCCAATTAAATGTTTTAATCCCTTAAAAAAAGAGAAAGAGAATTAGGAATCCCCCACCTGTCATAGGCTGTTCCCAGAATGATGCAACCACAGGAAGCATTCCTGTAGAGTTCCTGTCCCTCACTTCTGCACAAGAGGTTGCTGCCAGAGTAGGTGGAAGGACAACAAGAGCAGGGGCCTTTGGAGCCATGTTCCCTGTCACAGTCTGTTTAACAAGTGACAGACAAGGAGAAAGAGATGGGAGAAGAAGAAAAATTAGATCCAGCCTGGGGAGTTAGAAAGATGTAGAGCGAAGGTGTAGGAGGTGAAGGAGGCACCAAAGAGTAAAGAAGGTACTTCTGAAGATTGTTTTTTAATAAGAGAGTATATCTGAGAGCTATCTGTTACCACCTCTAAGTTGTTTATTAGCATTCTGTAAGGAAAAAAGATCATCCTACCCACTTTTACTACTTTCAAGATACCACTGGAAGTAGCTTCCCCATTCTGGTTGCTTAATTTTTGCACTAGCACTTTCCATCCTGGTCTGCATGTATGCCAATTTTAGCATATCAAAGGATCTGCATTTAGGCCACTGTGATGTAGAGTCATTCTGAAGTTGTCGTAGTCCATTTGTTTAAGTGATTACACAATGAGGCACCCTAAGTACTGTATATTAACCCAGCTGGGGTTTCTAAAGGTGGAATCAGATGTTCTGCAGTTGCAGGGGATTTAGTCGATTTAGAGGCTTTGTTCTCCATAATTTTTAATACCTTCTCATTAGATTGACTAAGTCAGGAGGTGTGCTGAATCTGAATGTGCTGCTTGCAAACACAAAGCTTGAGGATGCGCACCCAGGAAGCATGAGTTCCAGTAGGTTATTATCTGTGCTCTGAAGTAGACTGCATGAGGCACGGTCTTTATACATTATTTTAAAAGGAAAATATGTGCAGTATGGTGAAGCAATAGTTGAGAATTTGGTTCATATTCAGTGATGTTATGCCTAAAGTAAAGTAAATATGTGGTTGAGTGGGTAGGAGAGAAAAGTTAATAATTGTGTAGGCACCTTAGGGTCTGGTGGAAGGATGATTGATTCCATCCTGCCTTTGTTCTATATCTGACAAACAAGTTTACAACCAGTATCTGTCAGTAAAATATTTAACAAACTCCAGTTACAAACCCAAGGGGTCAGCTTTAGTTTGTAGGCGGTGGTTTAATCATGCATATGTCCAAACTGTAGCCATCTTGGGCCAGTTTTCTTTTCTTCTGACACTATCTATCATCATCTATCTGTCTGTCTACAGTATGCTGTCTGAAGTTTCTTCAAATAGGACAAACATTTTGAGAAGTTTCTCAGGATTTGAAAGGTTACAGTTAAAACATGCCTACTTACGGGAGTTTGTAATGCTTATCTCTGACATAGCTGCCTTTGCATGTACACACATTTCTGGGTCAGAAAGAAATTTAGAGGAGGACTGTGTTGATCAGTTTTTTTCTTTTATTTGTTTTCACAAGTGTAATAAATGTGTTGCTTAAATTTTAAATTGTCATTTGTATAGCACTTTACGTTTTATAAAGCACTTTCACTGGCATTCTTTCTTTGACTACTATTAGCCAAAAACCCAAAAATTGTTTTAATACTGTAACAGTTAAAAACAATCAACCATGGCCGGGCATGGTGGCTCAAGCCTGTAATCCCAGCACTTTGGGAGGCCAAGCTGGGTGGATCACCTGAGGTCAGGAGTTTGAAACCAGCCTGACCAACATGATGAAACCCCATCTCTACGAAAAATAAAAAAATCTGCCAGGCGTAGTAGTGGCAGGCGCCTGTAATCCCGGCTACTCAGGAGGCTGAGGCAGGAGAATTGCTTGAACCCAGGAGGCGGAGTTTGCAGCGAGCTGAGATTGCACCACTGCACTCCAGCCTCGGGGACAAGAGTGAAAATCCACGTCAAAAAAAAAAAAAAAAAAAACCATGCTATAATTATAGTTCTGACCAAATTAATTGAATATCCCAAAGTTAAAAAGATTAAAGGTAATAGCTAAGTGAGCAAAAGCAATTAAGAAAGATAACTAATTACATGGACAAAATGTATATAAACAAAAAAATAAAGTTTTAAAACACGACAATCAATTCTAAACATCTGTTCTGGTTGATTTGTGGGGTTTTCTTCTACTTTAAAGCTGTGGGTTTCATATAAATTTAATGATCAACTTAATGAATCTAACCTTGGTGCTGATGAGTCAAGAAAAGGATGAGATAACCACGATATATCAAAGATACAAAAGGGACAATTCTAATCTCATCTAATGAAATTGGGAAGCCAAAGATCAGGAATAATGTCTAATTAAACACATAAGTTTACTGAATATAATAATATACATAAGAAAGAAAAAGTTTCACAGCAATAGCTTACATTAAAGATGCTATTTACGAAAAGTTTTCTGATAAATATGATTAAAGATTAACTCTTATAAATCTCAACAATACCAAATACTTGTTTATTTTAAGCTCCAACCAGGAAACAAAATGAAAAATACTGAAATGCAAATTTTAGAGCTTTAGTAACTTTTTTAATATGGAATCAGGAGACAGTGAAAAGGCCATGAATTTAATTCAACTATTTTCTTGTCTTTTTAAATCTTATAAGGGTGTTAACTCACATTTAAGGATATGAAGAGGGTTCTTCTCATCATGATGAATTTAACATCTGTTAAACTCTCCTTAGTTGGTATGCATGCTCTGAAGGACACCATTAGTTACTCTAATGTAACTTCCACTTCCACTCTCTAGATTCCTTCTTCTGGCTTTTTTATATATTTAGAAGTAAAGGGTTATTTTTATATTCAAAAGTACCTTTCGAAACTCAATCATACCACTGGGTGGACTAGATGGAAGAAAATTGAGAGCAATAGTCAAATGTGGTAAATCAACAGTTAACTTCACAACTTGTCCAAGTCATCTTGGGAACTGAAATTCTGATATGCACAAATTAGGGGAACAACCTCCCAAATGAAACTATCCTTAAGTTTCCAATAAACCAAAATCCTAGCTTCTAATTATCATTTTTTCTTTCTAAAAATCAACTGGCCTAAGTCTTTAAAAAAAAACACACAAGGTAGTTGAGGTGACTTAAATGTCAATGAATTTTCAGACTGGTTAAATTATGCTTGAAACACCACAGAATGCTGTTTCAACCTTTAAAGCAAGTTGAACAATAGTAATACAGTATAATCTCACAGGATGTTTTTAAAATGAGACTGTGAGTACACAAACTTCTTTTAAAATTGGTTTTTAAAAATAGTAAGTAGTGGTTGCCTCTGAGGAGTGCAAGCATAAAAGAAGCTTACTTTCACTTTACTACCTCCTGCTTTTTTTTTTTTTAACCAAGAGCATCACTCCCCAATAACCTTGGTTATCAAGACGCACCTTAAGAGTAATCTAAAAAAGCACAGAGCTTAAATAAACTTCCTCAAAGACATACAGATGGAGAGATACAAATTAGAAAATACACTCCATGGGAGAGACTACGAATTAGACTGGTAAGATCAAAATACACACAGAGCAGAATGGGAAGGAAACTGCAGAGAGGAGACAAGCAAAAGATTTGTAAAGTGGGAAGGAAGCAGCAGAGAACAAAGACAAAAAGAACTAAGCAACCAAAGACAACTTTGAAGTGAAGGAGATGCATGTCTTTAGAGTCAAACTAGAAATGGCAGGATGATGGGAAAGGAAAAGAAATAAACAAGAAAAAATACTCGTGATCACAAACTATGGGGGGATACTTGAGTTCCTGTAACTGGTAATGCCACCACTGACACCATTTTAGTCAATCATATGCTATCATGAATCACATTTAAGTACAAGATCCAGTAAACACTAACAGTGTAACTGGAGCAACACTTTTCACAAAGGGTCAACAGGACTAAATGCTTTGTATTCTCCCGCTGCTAGGCCACTTGGCTGCAGTATTCCCCAACAATGAGACATGTTTCATCAGCAGTTAAGGAAAGCCATGGAGCAGTAAGACATTATTTCCTCTTAACCGCTTCTAGATACCAGCCTACATCTCAGCAAAATTCCTGAATTTAGCTTACTTTAAGGGACAAATGTAAATCTGTCTGTAAGAAAACTGAGAAAGGGTAGCAGACCCCACTTGTTTGCCAACAGCCTCTGCAAACACGTGCCCTGTCTCTGAGAAATTAGATGGTAAAGCATTTATAACTGTGGCTGTCTATGGAATCCACACTTGGCAGAAGAGCCTAAAACTCATCCTATACAGGAAAGAGGTCAAACTCAGAAATAAGTCTTCAACTGAAGTGGCATAGGTTAAAAATAAAATTACAAATTCCAGTATCTGGGCTTTAGATAGTGTAAAAAACCATCAGGCCCCTCCCCAATTTTGGTAGAGTTAAAAAAAAACTAGGTCTCCCAATTCTAGATTAAGAGGAATTCCAGTGGATGAAAAAAAATTCAAAGTGTCAGAAAGAATATTTATTCGCTTTAAAGGGATGATTATGAGTTAGAAAATATAACTATACTCAGGCCGGGCGCGGTGACTCACGCCTGTAATCCCAGCACTTTGGGAGGCCGAGGTGGGCGGATCATGAGGTCAGGAGATTGAGACCATCCTGGCTAACACAGTGAAACCCCATCTCTCCTAAAAGTACAAAAAATATATATATATATATAAAAAACTATACTTGAGTCTGCAATGAGTCAATTTGGAGTCTATTTCTGCTTCTGTCTTTACAACTAAATAGGAAGTCACTACTAATTTTATTTGCCCTTCTGTAATATTAGGAAATTCTGTTTATTTCCTTGAATTTATAAGAGCTGCACATTAAAGAAAAATAAACACTATCTATCCCAAGATACGTACAACAAATTTAATTGAAGATAAAACTCTGATTACTAAAGATTTTAAGCCCAGGTCTGTGGGAAAAGAGGAACTTAGCCTTTTCAGGGAGACTTTAAGGTCATGAAATGGGCCCATATACTCTTCTATGAAGCTGTTCTCCCATTTTCAAACTTGATAAAAATGTTAAGAAAATGGATACATGGTAGTATACACACCTGATTTGACCCAAACCTCAGGAAAGTTCCTTAACCTCACTAATTCGGTTTCCTCATCTATAAAATAATGACAGGCCGGGCACAGTGGCTCACACCTGTAATCCCAGCACTAAGCGAGGCCAAGGCAGGTGGATCACCTGGTCAGGAGTTCGAGACCAGCCTGGCTAACATGGTGAAACACCGTTTCTACTAAAAATACAAAAAATTAGCCCGGCCTGTTGGCACACACCTGTAATCCCAGCTACTCAGGAAGCTGAGGCAGGAGAATTGCCTGAACCCAGAGGCAGAGGTTGCAGTGAGCCGAGATCGTGCCATTGAACTCCAGCTTGCTTGGGCAACAAGAGCAAAGCTCCATCTCAAAATAATAATAATAACAAATCCCAAATCTCCTGAATAGTATCTGTAAAGCATCAACACAAAGACTGGCACAAGGTATGCACTCAGCTCTGACAATTCTGTTTACTCACAAATCTTTCTTCTTTCTCTCTTTTTTCTCCCTTACATTTCAGGTATCATTTTGCTTTCTGTCTTTGGGCAATTCACTCACAGGAAGTTACTAACAATCTTATTGGTAATAACCCAATATTATTCATTTCCTGGTCCAATCTCTCCCCTTAGCTCTAGGATAAATATGGCCAACTGATCACCAATCCATTCCAACCTTTAAATACCCTGAGAATTGATTATACAATCTTCCCTCCAAATCTGCTCCTCCTCTGTTTACCTATCTTGGTTATCATCCACAGTCACACAAAAACAACTTGGAAGCCAACTGAGCTCTTCCTTCACCCTCTGCATGGCCCTCCATCAAATTTATTGTGAAGTCCTTAGAGATTCTGTTTCTTCTTTCACTTCCATCCCCACTGCCTGTTTATTCCTCATCATGGTGCATGAACTCCTGTCAGAACCTTGTAACTGACTTCCCTACATCCTTTAAACATGTGATATCTTCCTAAAATTCAACTATTAATCTTCCCTTCCAAGGTAGCAACGCTGGCCTCATGATAGTATCTAAACTCCTTGGCAAGGAATTCAAAGCTTTTCAGGATCTGCTCCTGCCTACCAGCTGCTCCTAACTTGGAATTCTGATATTCTAAGAGTGTCAAACCAACTTTAATAACTAGCCACCCTCTACTCAGGCTATTATTTCTGTCTGAGACAGCTTACCCTCCATCCCCTTGACCTGGGAAATTCTCTTAAGAATTACTTCTTTTACAAAACCCTGCCATACCTTTATTAGGACACCTACCACGTAAGATTTCACTTCTTGTTTACTGCATTATCTCCTCTACTCAATAATAAACCGCTGCAGAGCAGAAACTAACTCTTGTATTACAACCAGGTTGTACATAGTACACGGAAACAGGTAGAATTTGCTAACTACTCAAAGAGTTGGGCAGCCATATAGACAGTATATTTTAAGGGCATGGAATGGGAAATGGTGTCTACAATAAAGACGTGAATTTTACAAACTAATGTTTTGAAAGGAGTCATTGTTTGCGCTATTGATTATAGAAATATTTTTAATGTTTTTAAAAAGGAGTCATTTTTCTTTAACATTTGGTCTATAGACTTTTGTAGGAAAAAAAGCTTGAGGTTTTAAAAGCTATAGGAAAAAATGTTTCTTGCTTATTTCAAGCAGGACCGGGGGAAGGAAATTAGACTAGTGTGGGGAGAAATGAGAAATGAGAGCTACTTCAACTCAGCACACTTAACATTAACCAAATTAAAACAACATTAAGCCAAACCAAACTTGTAATAGGTGGAAAACAACTAAATACAAAACTAGAAATAAATTATTTTAGTTCAACTGTAACTTTCATACTTGAATATGTAACAGCAATGTGCCTGTGACATTAGTATTTCTGGGGCAAAGAGAAAACCTCCCTACCTTGAAAACAAACTCCCTTTTTGGACCAGATGCATTTCCAGATTATTTCCATAATACAGAAAAATCCTAGTTGCAGATTCAATTAAAAAACTGGAGAAACAAAAGACAACAAAAAAAGTCTCAATTTGTAACACCCCAAAATCAAAACTAAGTGTGGACAAGAGAAATCAGGAAGAAAGAAAAATGACATTTTCCAGGTTTCCACAGGACTTTCTGATGTGAAATGGTTGAATCAGAATTGAAAAGACAACCAAGAGTCAAGGGCAGGGTCTTCCCAGAACTGCTTTCATAAGGTAAGGGAAGAGACCAAAGACACTCATTCTTTCCACTAAAAATTTACTTAATGTTTCCCCAGAAACAACAACTGACCCAGGCCTCCGTTTTACTTTATATAGAATGTCTATTTCCCAGTGTCGTGAGGACAACAGCAGCTAGTATTTATCAATCATGTCACTTGCTTAATTATTTACAACTTATTTACAATACATATTACTACCATTTTACAGATAAAAAAACTAGATCACAAAGTGACTATAAGATGATGACAGCTTAGAAACCCAAGCATTACTAACTCAGAAACCTCTGAACAGCAAAACTTTGTGCCTCAATCCTTGTGTTCCTTTTCTGCTCAGCCAATTATATTCCTACCATCTCTTAAGAAAAAACGAAAACGACATACTTTTAAAGCAACCTACTATGTGCCTGGCATGGTAAATTGATTAATTTATCCTCATAAGAGCCCTGTGTAGTTGGTTTAGATTTAAAATAAGTTTACACTTTTCCCAGTGAAAAACTTTTATTTTACATGTCAAATGGTTCTTAAATTGCTTCTCTTACATAAATATGTCTGAGTTTGAGCCCTATGAGTCAAGATTTCCCAGGACTTGATAACCACTGTGGGGGGGAAAAAAATTGATCATTCAGGTTCCAGATATACAGCATTAAGAATACTGTGCAAGGACAGACAGACTTGGGGCCTGCTGTCCACCAGTGATCTAGAATATTCTACCAATTGAACTTCGTATTTCCAACCTCTCACAAAAGCAATACAAAGAGAAGGCAGTAGAGACCTTGTCTGTGGATCTTTCCCACCCTGAATTCATTCACATTGATAATCCAAATCTCTGTTTTACATCATCTAATTAGTAAAACAAAAACCATTAAGCTCTGTATGTAGTATATGAAATCTGCTAGGAAATGGAAATTCTAGCCATAACTTAGCTATGAAATACTAATTAAGAAAAACAACTCAAATAATCTCAGCGTATTTGCAAAGCACCTCCTATGCATTTTAAATAACGACCCAGGGAAATAGCTGCCAAAGGAAAGTCAAAGTTATTAAATCCAAAGTTTTTCGTTTTCTTGACATGCTCTTTCTATTTACTACAGAAATGTACTAATATTGGTTGACTTTTGGTATTGTAATTTGGTCAACCAAAACTTGGGAAAAATAGGTTTATTAGTAACAAAATAATAAAAAGAAAAAAATGAATTCCAACTAGTATCGATTTTTTGGTGTGTGGGGGCAGGGCATTTAAGGGTATTATTTCCTAGTAATGATCACTTAGATTCTAAGCCTTAAACATGATTCAAATGCAGCAGAAATCAGGAAAGAAGCAACAGATACGATGGTGCATATCGGATGTCTAGACTACAGGCAAAACCCAAATACCAAAGAAGCATCCATGTGTCAAACCAGCATAATTTCTGAGCTATGCCTGGGGCCACATACAAAAAAAAAAAAAAAAAGTTAGCTTGAAAGAAAAATCTAGGAGGGGTAACCAGAAGGTCAACCCCAGTTCACGGGAACTGGGAAGAAGCTAGCCGTTACCCTGTGACATCTTCCTGAGCAGCTTCCTCCGCAGCCAGCTCCCCAGCCTCCTTACAATGTTTCCAAAAGGCCCAACTCCCTAAACATTTGCTTCTTCAAGGTCATCCTAAGATAAGGCAGTGAATAACCACCAAACACTGAGTCACGCATACCTTTCGGCTAAAAAAGATCCCCCTTCCCAAAATCATTACATAAATACTTTAAATGCCATGAGGGTTTTCTCCGGAACTCCACCAGAAACTCCCAGACTTTAATTTAGATTGGGCAACTAAATGTGTTCAATTTTGCGACATAAAATATTAAAAGGCTTTTCAAGTCTGGCAAATTCCAGTTCAAAAACAGGTGCTTTCAGTGTACGCTGAATAACAAGGTCAAATTCATTTTTCAATTATTAAAAGAAAAAGAAAAGCTTTTCTTAACCCTCCTTAGGACAACATAAGGAGGGGGAGAAAGGATTGCTGGGGTAAAACTGTCTCGGATAGGGTCCCTGTTTAACTCAACAGTAATTCCTAATCTTCCGAGTGCCTGAAGTAATGGAAGGTTACAGGAAGAAAATAAAAACAAAGAAACTGACTAGGGTCATAGTTACCAGAACAAACTGCACCGCCCTACCACCTCCATAAACCAACTCCCCCCACACCAAAACAAACCTTGCCCCTCCCCGCTCCCCCCCACCCCCTAGAAACACACAAAGAAACTGGCTGCACGCACAATTCGCCCACAGTCCTCACTTCCCTTAGTAGGGAAACTGGGAGCCCCGGAACTTCCCCACGGTGGTTTATCGGGCGTCGTCGGGGCTGGGTCCCCTGGACTTGCGGGCCACAGTTCGGCTGGGGAGAAGGTGCTAGCCGCCCTCGCCCGTTTCCCCGAAAGCAGTAAAATGCCTCCCCGCTCCTCCCAGGGCCCTCGGGTCCCCACCTTCCGTAAATCGCGCCTCCCCCTCGGGCACTCCGGTGACCGCCAAGAGAGACGCCGAGCCAGCAAATAAGAATGCTCCCTGGTGGATTTGTTGGTAAATAAGACATCTCGCGTCGGGAGGAAAGTTCCTGCGGGGGCCGCTGGCCAGGGCGAGAGCGAGGGCGAGGGCAGCGGGAGGTGAACCGCGTCGCTCGCCGCCACCTCCCTCACCTGCGCCGGAACAACGGGCCCCGCGCCCGCCCGACCCGGCGCCTCCCGCAGGCCGCGCCTCCCGCACGCCGCGCTGCCGGGGCTTGTTCCTCCTCATGGCTTTGCCCTGACGTAATTCAAACATGGCAACAGTTCGACTTCAAAGGCGAACCCACAGACCTCCCAGACACAGGCTCCCCGGCCACGAGGAACCGGCCGAGGAGTCCGGGCCACGCTCTCCGGACCCCTCGGCCGTCGCAGCCCCCGGTGCCAGGGCTGGAGCGCCGGGCACTGCCGCCTCCCTCGCCCGCCCGCACGCCCGGAGCGGGGAAGCACGCCGCCTCCCTACGCACCAGCATGGCACCTCGCACAAGTAGCGCCGCCAAAGTTTCCCCACGAGGGGGCTGAGGGACAAAAGCCCCTCCCGAAACTCGCCCGAACTTCGAGGGCCTCCGACCCGCACGTCCCTCCGCCCAGGCGGCCGCCCCGAGCGCCGGGGGCCCGCACGGGCACATGCAGCCCTTTGTTTTCTGTCCAGCCGGGCGCTGCCTACGTGCAGCATCAGAGATGTCGGAGCGTTTCGCAGGGGCCGGACACTGGTCGATCACCCCGGGTAGGGGTCCGGACCCCGCGCCCCGAAGAGTCCGGAGCCTGGTCCCCCGGCCCTCCCCTCGGGAGCGGGCCCATTTAATCAAAGTTTTGCAGTGTCCTTGATGAGAAACGCCCGGAGTACCCGCCCCGCACGGGCGGAGAGTTGGCGACTTTCACTCTGCTTTTTAAACTGGCAAGACGCCATCATCAGCAAACCACATTGTCCTGCCGGCCGGACCTGCCTGACGGCGGCCGCATCCCACGGCTCACGCGGGGCTGGACATTCGGACAAGGACCAGGGTCGCAGCCCGAAGCACGTGGTCTGTCACGCAGAGCACAAAAAGCAGTGCCCCGCGGAGTTCACTGACTCCTGCGGCGTAGACAACGCCGCCGCCTCCGTCCCCAGCCAAGTTGGCTTCCCTGGCCATCTTACAGCGCGGACGGCCGCCCACAAACGGGAAGCCCTCGCCGTGGCGCCCACACCTACGCTACAGGTGAACGCACGGGGAGCAAAACTTCGGGCTCCGAAGGCACCCCGGACACCAGACGCTCTTGGGCGCGGTCCCAAGAGGGCAGGAGAGTGGAAGACGGGCTGTTTTTAAGCGACCGCGTGTTGCTCTCATTGTCGCATCCGCATCCCTCCGGAGTTGAGCAAACAACGCCACGCCGCGTGCGCTCCGGCAGAGCCCAGCACTGACCCCCAAAGGCCGATTTAAAGACCCTCGGCCGCCAGCTTGGAAGCGGACGGCAACTTAGTTTCCGAGCGAATGGCGTTTATTGTCCACCCTAACCCGGGGGCTGCAGTCAACTAAACCACGAGGTTTCACAACGGCGCCCGACCCTGCCCGCGCCTCGCGCCCACGCGGACGCACCGACCCCGGCCGCTGCGCGGTGGCCAGCCAGTAGCTTTCCTCTCGGGCCTTTCGGCCGCCGGGCTCCTTTCCGCGAGAGAATACTGCGGCGGAGAAAAGTCATTGTCACCTTCAACGTGGATCCCTCAACTCCGGCGACTCCTCAATTATGCCTAGGCTCCACTCACTTCCCCCGCCCCGAGACTTTCGGTTTGCCTCGAATACCCTCCCCAATTAATAAATACACACTAAACAAGCGCGTACCAAAGAACCTGGGGTCTGAAGATCACGAAAACAGCGCTCCCAACAATGCCACCTCCAAGACAAAACTTCCTGTGTGTATGTGGAAGGACGGGGGGAGGTGGGTGGAGGTGAAAAGAGAGAGAAAAAAAACACTCTGAAATCAAAGCCTCATGAGACAGTTTTGCACTAGAGGCATGGTGAGAGTCACTCACCTTCCAAAAGCAGCCGTTCCACGCGCAATAACGTCCCCGAGGTGCGGAGTGCACGCCAGGCCAGTCCCCCTCAAGCGCTCCCTCCTCCTCAACTGCCTTGTCTAGAAAGATTGTCTCCTGCAGTTCTGCAGTTGCTACCGCTGGCCGAGAAGGTGTAGATTCCGCTTTCCCTCTGCGCACGCGCGGCTCCCGGCACAAAATTCTCTTGAATCGAACTTATTTGCATACGGGCGCGCGCACGTCGCGGGCTGGGAGGGGGAGAAGTCCCGGCGACCGCGCGCGCTCCCGAGGCCTCTATTGTCCTTTTAAGGGGAGAAGCTCCGCGGCGCGGGAAACGCGGCGGCCAGAGGGAAACGGGGGCGGGGACTGCTTACTACGCCGGACGTCACATAAACAAACGCCCCCCGGCTGGCGGCCGCGACGGAGAGGGAGTGGCGAGGTGGGAAAGGGAAAGGTTAGCAACCGAGGGGAAGTCTTCGCTGCTTGGCGTGTTTTCCACCCCCGAAGTTCTTGGGGCACCATTGAGCGCCGAAAAATTGTTCTGAAAGCTGCTGTTGCAAAATTCTCACACCTGTGTCCACTTTCGGTGACAGAGGAGGTGGTCTTGTAAGCACCCAGACTGAACTTATACTAATCCCACGTTTCCTAAATTTTGTTTGAAGTTAGATTTTTGAAACTTTAAAAAAAAAAAATCCTCCGGGGCCAGCAAAGGTTTAGTTTTTTGTGCAGTTGTAATGAGTCATTTAATAAAGTCCCATTTTAACACCCTATCCATTCGCTAACTCCCGCTTGCCCTTCTCAAATAGTAACCTAACCCATAACAATCCGATTTTTTTCTCACTTCGGCCTTAAGATTTCGAGTCTCTCCAAATGGAATGATTGTTTATTTCCGTGGGAACAGTGCCACTTTCTATAAAAGACTAGGCAATGGAAAGCCAATAACCTAGGGACAGGCATACCTCCTCTAGCAGCTTGTAAAGGGTGTTCCACTCACCCAGAAATAATTCCACTAACTGGTGGTCTTGGGAATTGAAAAAATAACAAGTGACGTACAGACTTTTCCATGCAGAATATGTAATAATTCAACAATCAAAGCGCTTTCTAGACTCCGGAAGAAAAAAACTGAAGTAACTCTTCTCAGATTAATAAGAGGAAAATGAAAACCTAACGATTATGATTCGCCTTTATCCCAAGGACACACTTAACACAACAGGCAGAAACCCGGGGTTAATGACAGAGGGTGGGGAGAGAGGAAGGATGTTCTTTCCAGAAACTTGATATTGGTCCCAAGCTACAAAAGTGTGAAAATCAACCATAAAACTTAATCATCTGCTGACAAGTTTCGCTGCTGTCACTGCAGTGTCAACAATACAGATTTAAATAGTTACTTCTGAAATGTTAATTCAACAGGCAATTCCTAGTACATACAGTATAAACCCACTTCTAAACTAATACTTCTTTTTTTTCCTTCAGGTTCTGTAACATACTATTCCTGTAACTGTATATGAAAACTATATTATAAACACCTGAAAAGATAGCCTGGCGTGGTGGCAGGCACCTGTAATCCCAGCTATTCGGGAGACTGAGGCAGGAGAATCGCTTGAACCTGGAGGCGGAGGTTGCAGTGAGCAGAGATTGCGCCACTGCACCCCAGCCTGGGCGACAGAGCAAGACTCTGTCTCAAAAACAAAAACAAAAAAACAAAAAAACCAGAAAGAAAAAGGACACTGCTCATTAAAATATGAGCTCCTTAAAGACAGGGATTTTATCTCTTTTTTACCCATTTTTGTATTCCAGTGCCTGAAACAGTGCACAGCAGAGGATATATACTGACATCTTGCATGCATTGGTTGGCTAGGAAAAATTTTTTTTAATATAATAAACGGCCGGGCGCAGAGCCTCACACCTGTAATCCCAGCACTTTGGGAGGCCAAGGCAGGCAGATCATATGAGGTCAGGAGATGGAGACCAGCCTGGCCAACATGGCGAAACCCTGCCTCTGCAAAAACATGCACTAGTCGAAAGTGTGGCAGGTCTGCCACCTGCAATCCCAGCACTTGGGAAGCCACAAGCAGTGGAGGTCCACCTGGCTACCAGTGGAAGACAGGAAACAGCCATTGCTTATCCATGCTCATTGTCATAGCGACAGGACGGCAATTATCAACTAATGTGGACTAATTTATAATCTCCTAAATCCATTTTAGGTCAAAATGCAAAATTATAAAATCCAAAATGATTACAAGGAGAACCTGTAATAACCTTGAAAATGTCCATTAATTTCTTTAAATTATATTTACATATTTTTATTATTATTATTATTATTATTTTGAGACAGAGTTTAGCTCTTGTTGCCCAGGCTAGAGTGTGCAAATGGCTTGATTTTGCCTCACTACAACCTCCTTGGCCTCCTGGCTCAAGGGATTCTCCAGCCTCAGCCTCCTGGAGTAGCTAGTATTACAGGCATGTGCCACTACGCCCAGCTAATTTTGTATTTTGGTAGAGACGTGGGATTTCATGCTGGTCAGGCTGGTCCTCGAACTCCTATCTCAGGTAATTCACCTACCTTGGCCTCCCAAAAGTGCTGGGATTTCATAGGCATGAGCCACTTCTGTCCCGGCTGGGCTATTAATATTATTATTAATTTTTATTTATTTATTTATTTATTTTTTGAGATGGAATCTTGCTCAGTCGCTTCTGCTGAGTGCAGGTGAAAAAGCATTCGGCTTCACTCTCAAGCCTGGCCTCCCCGGTTCACGCCACCTCCTGCTTCAGGCTTCCTCCCAGTAGCTGAATTACAGGTCCGTCAAAACGCCCAATGACTCTATATATCTTATATACATATACACATATATATACATATACAGTACATATATGCATACACACACACACACTTTATATAGCAGAAAGTCCGCTCCATGCCCAGTCTGAGCGCAGCAATGCTGATCTCAGCTCTTTACTGTAAATTTCTGTTTCCTCTGTTCAGGTGGATTCTCCTGCCTCTAGCCTCCTGAGGAAGCAGGATTAGAGGCATGTGCCACTACACTCAGCTCTCCTGGGAGTAACAGGGAGCAAGGTGGAGTGCCACCACTCCCCGCTTAATTTCTGTGGCTTTTAGTGTAGAGCTGTGGTTTCTACCTATGTTGGCCAGCCTTGTCTCTTGAACTCCTGACTCCTCTGTGGTGATCTTGCCTACCTTGGCCTCCCCAGTGCTGGGATTACAGGTGGAGGCTCTGCACCTGGCTGTTTATTATATTTAAAATTTTAAATATATGTATAATTATTTATATTAGTATAAATATTAAATAATTATTTAATTTTTTCAATATCTTACAGACCTGTAACTCCAGCCACTGTGAGGTATTGAAGCAGGAGAATGCATGAACTGGGAGGCGGAGCTTGGAGTGAGCCAAGATTGCACCACTGCACTCCAGCCTTGGATGCATCGGCGAAGATCCTGCCTCAAAAAAAAATTTGGGCCACACACACAATACAGCCAGGCAAGTGGGCTCCGCGCCTGCAATCCTGGCACTTTGGGGAGGCCAAGGTGAATTACCTGAGGTAGGGAGCGCCCTGAGACTCCAAAGTCCCTTGAGCCTGCCAAAATTTGCGCGCCATGCCTGTAATACTAGCTACTCAGGAGGCTGAGGCAGGAGAATCCCTTGAACCCAGGAGACGGAGGTTGTGGTGAGCCAAAATCAAGCCATTGCACTCTAGCCTGGGCAACAAGAGCTAAACTCTGTCTCAAAATAATAATAATAATAATAACAATAATAAATATGTAAATATAATTTAAAGAAATTAATGGACATTTCACAAGCTATTAAGTAGGTTTCCATTTACCAATCAAACTTTAGTTTATAAATTTTTGCATCTAATCTAAAATGAGCTTCTAAAGCAGGTAGTGGCTACATTAGCTGATATGATGCCATCCCTGTCCTCATGACAATAAACATGAATAAGCTTAATAGCTGTTTCTGTGTTCCACTGGTGGCAAATTGGACCCTAATCATAAATTTCTGCCTTCTTTCTAAAGAGAATTTCAACAGTTGTCCTGGGTTGTCTCAAATATTTATTTGACTTATGACAGATCCTCCAAAAATAATTTCAAATTATTATATGCCTCTGAAGGTATGAAAACTGCAAATACCGGCCGGCGTGGTGGCTCATGCCTGTAATCCCAGCACTTTGGGAGGACGAGGCGGGTGGATCAGAAGGTCAGGAGTTCAAGACCAGTCTGGCCAGAATGGTGAAAACCCATCTCTACTAAAAATACAAAAAATTAGCTGGGCATGGTGGCACGCACCTGTAGTCCTAGCTACTTGGGAGTCTGAGGCAGGAGAACCACTTGAACCCAGGAGTTGGAGGTTGCAGTAAGCTGAAATCACACCACTGCACTCCAACCTGGGTGACAGAGCAAGACTCCATCTCAAAAAAAAGAAAGAAAGAAAGAAAATTGCAAATACCATAACAATATTTTTTAAACTCCAATTATGGTTTACAGGAGTATATATATACATATATATAAGTATGTACACACACATATACCTTGAATGCTTTTTCTCTTGAAAGTTTATGTAAAGTATATTATTGCAATACCGAGATGGAATAATAAACTCAAATGTGCAAGCAATGCAGGAATTACAGTACTTAGGATATACTGTTCAGGTAAGAAAGTACCTAGAAGTTGCAGAGCTACTGAGTTAATGTAGCTAGATTTCCTCTGCTCTCAAAGTATAGGTCAAGAAGTAATCTGGATAAGTTTTATAGGAAGGGTAGCTACAAAATTCTTTTTTTAATTTTTTCATTACTTTTTAATTTTTCTTTGATAATCCTATTGCAATAAACAAAATTCTTAAAGAAAAATCTGAATTCCATAGTCTTTTTTTTAAAGCAACCACCTGCTATTTTTGAACAACCAAGTGCATTCCAAAGGTTCTTTTGTCCATTTTGTTGCTTGAACATGTCATTATGGATGGCCATACCCAGGCCCAATAGCCCATATATGGGCTACTTTTAAATACTACTACCTAAATTGCCCAAGTGAGGTTTTCAATGTGAAAAAGGAAAGAAAGAAGTAATTTATAATATATCAATTTGTATTACAAGAGACTGAACTACATCATGCTAGGAAAATATCTGCAGGTTTTTTTGGTTTGGTTTGGTTTGGCTTTGTTTGTTTGCTTGTTTGTTTGAGTTTCGCTCTTGTTGCCCAGGCTAGAGTGAAATGGAGCGATCTCGGCTCACCACAACCTCCACTTCCCGGTTTCAAGTGATTCTCAGCCTTCCGAATAGCTGGGATTACAGGCATGAGCCACCATGCCCGGCTAATATTGTATTTTTAGTAGAGATGGGGTTTTTCCGTGTTGGTCAGACTGGTCTCGAACTCCCAACCTCGAGTAATTCACCCACCTTGGCCTCCCAAAGTGCTGATTACAGGCATGAGCCACCACACACCGCCCTGAGTATTTTTTAATGACTACAATGCTATGTTGAATTCATAAGGAGTTTTCAAACATCTTAAAGTTGAAAGCTAACTACTTTGCTTATAATGTATGTCTCACTGTAGAATTATCCCTAATACTTGAATTTTCATTCCTTTAGCAGACATTTAATGATCATCACTATGTGCCAGATAGTGAAATCATTTCAGAACTCGAGGGCCTCAAGCCTCTCTAATTCATTTCTATATAATTCTATTTTATTTGCTCCTTTTTCTTCTGTAGAATGTGTTGCCTTCTTTTGAGATTTATTGTCAGCAACTTTAAAATTTAATATTCTTGGAATGGAGGATAAATTATATATAAAGGATTGTAGAAGAGAACAAATCTTGCTTGATTATGAAGGACATTGCTAGCAATTTAGTCATGTTTGTAATGACAAACTAATGATTGTTTTTAAAATAAAGGCAGATACCCTCATCAGAGGCTGGTACCAACCACATGAAAACATGTTTGCCAAGCCCAGGAAAGAGCTGATTATTATTATTAAGCATAGGGTTTGGTTCCTCTTTTTCTCACAACAAAACAAGTACAGTGTTTTATTAATTTGTTTAAATTTCTTTGAAGTTCAAATAGTAAGTGGTCAGAGCAAGGCAGATAAGTTTACACTAGAAGGTATAACCTGGATTATGCCATCTAAGTTACCCCAATCCTCCAACAAGTGTCAACAGCTGCCAGAAGAAGTTATTTATTATTTAATCAAAATTAACTTTTCAAATTTCTGGGCATAAAAGCTTAAAGAATTATCAAAAACTTATTCTTAGAGTATCCTGAACTTATAGAGATCTTAAGTTTTATAATAGTATCTTATGACATTTGAACAGCATGATTTTATCTTTTTTATTTATTTTATTATTATTACTTTTTTTGAGACAGAGTTTTGCTCTTGTTGCCCAGGCTGGAGTGCAATGGCATGATCTCAGCTCACTGCAACCTCTGCCTCCCAGGTTCAAACCATTCTCCTGCCTCAGCCTCCCTAGTAACTGGGACTACAGGCGTGCACCACCACACCCAGCTAATTTTTGTATTTTTAGTAGAGACGGAGTTTCACCATGTTGGCCAGGCTGGTCTCCAACTCCTGACCTCCAGTGATTCGCCCACCTCGGCCTCCCAAAGTGCTGGGTTACAGGCGTGAGCCACCACACCCGGCCAGCATGCTTTTAAAAAATAAAATTACTAGTAACAAAAATAGTTTTTCGCCGGGCGCGGTGGCTCAAGCCTGTAATCCCAGCACTTTGGGAGGCCGAGACGGGTGGATCACAAGGTCGGGAGATCGAGACCATCCTGGCTAACCCGGTGAAACCCCGTCTCTACTAAAAAATACAAAAAACTAGCCGGGTGAGGTGGCAGGCGCCTGTAATCCCAGCTACTCGGGAGGCTGAGGCAGGAGAATGGCGTAAACCCGGGAGGCGGAGCTTGCTGTGAGCTGAGATCCGGCCACTGCACTCTAGCCTGGGCGACAGAGCGAGACTCCGTCTCAACAACAACAACAACAAAAAAAAATAGTTTTTCGTTAAGAAGAACATTGAAAAACTAGAATGAGTTCACAGGAGAGTAAATCAGGACAATGAAGAAGGATGGAAACCACAGCATAAAAGCAATAATAGAAGGAAGGCTGTGTTACGATTGAGTAAGAGGGCGATATTTGACTATCTGAAGGATTGTCCTTAGTAGAGGGATGGAGTTGTTGTTTTATCCTTTGGAACAAAATTAGTCTTGAAAATCAAAAGAATGGTGCTAAACATGATAAAATATCCCGAACATACAAATAGTCCAAGGATGGTTCAGGATACTTCCAAAGGCAACTCCTCATCACTAAACAAACAGATAAAAACAAGATCATCCGTTGAAAAATTCATTCAGTGAATTGTATTACTTAACAATATAAAGCTAGCTAACCTCTCTAAACTCCTGTTGAATTTTACGAATCTTTGATTGCACGGAATAAACTACTGGTACCATCAATAATGTCTCAAGGTCATGAGGTATTTACATCACTGTGGCCACAGAATAAAGTGTGAGAAATAAAAGAAAAAAAGGTAAGTACCAGGGACTTAACCATGTATGGCAAGGGGATCAGATCTAATCTGGAGGTAAGAGAAGGTTTCTTTGAGGAAGTGACATTGAGATACTAGTAGGATTCGATGGGGAAGTGGGAGAGAGGGAAAGAGTGTTGAACCGGTGGCAACCTCAAGAACAATGCATGTTAGAAAAAGATATGACTAAGAGAAAAAAATGTGTCTTTGACTAAATAAAAGTCAGAATAAAAGATGGCATATGAGTCCTGTTTGAGGGAAAAGATGATGTCAGCTGTTGGAGACAGAGATTTAAGCCCTATGAATTTGGAAGTTACATCGGAGTTGGACATAATTACATGCCAAAAGCATAACTCAGAGATGAACCCCTATAATTAGGTTACAAATGGTTTAATCAATGTATGTTTCTTCTACCAAAATTTAGTTTTCTAAATGTCAATAAGAAGTTGATCCCTGGCCGGGCGTGGTGGCTCAAGCCTGTAATCCCAGCACTTTGGGAGGCCAAGGCGGGTGGATCCACAAGGTCAAGGAGATCGAGACCATCACAACAGCTACAACATGGTGAAACCCGTCTCTACTAAAAATACAAAACTAACTGCTAGGCTGAGTGGGCTGAGGCACCTGTAGTCCCAGCTACAGAGAAGACGAGGCAGGAGGAATGGCATAAACCTGGGAGGCAGAGCTTGCAGTGAGCTGAGATCCGGCCACTGCACCCAGCTGAGGCGACAAGAACAAGGTCTGTCTCAAAAGTTGATGCCACCACTGCCTGGCCGGGTGCCGGTGTCTCGGGCCCTAATCAACTGGGAATGAGGAAGGAGGATGCTTGAGCCAGGGGTTTGAGGTTGCAGTGGCTATGTCTTCCCGCCAGCCCTGGGTGACAAGACTGCCAAGAGGAGGGAGGGAGGGAGGGGAGGGAGGGAGGGGGAGGAGGAGAAGAGGGCGAGAACAAGGAGGGAGAAGGAGGAGGGAAGGGGAAGAGGGAAGGGGAAGGAGAAAAGAAGTTGATCCCGCAGACAGAGTTCCGCTGGAAGCGAGTGTTCTAACTATTCAAGGCATTACTAAAAGCAAACATGCTACATCATCAACAGGTGATGAACAAGTGAGTAATTAATGGACACCTAATAGTCAAAGAGAAACAATGCTGCATTGCCATTTCTAAAGCTTTGGTGATAAAATATTGAGGAATCTGGAATAGTTATTTACTTATTTAATTTTTTTTAGTGACAACATCTCACCCCTGTTGCCCAGGCTAGACTGCAGTGGCACAATCACAGCTCACTGCAGCCTCCAGTTCCTGGGTTCGTGAGGTCCTTCTGACTTAGCCTCCAGAGTAGCTGGGACTAAAGGCATGCACCACCACACACCCACCCTAATTTTATTACATTTTTTTTTTGTAGAGATGGGATCTTGCTATGTTGCCCAGGCTGTTTTTTCAACTCCTGGCCTCAAGCAACCCTCCACCTCAGCCTCCCAAAGTCTTACAATAATTACAGTTAATGAGCCACCATGCCTGACCAGGAGAACTTAATATATTGCTGACAGTTAATTTAAAACTTTCCCAGCCGAACTCCGGTGGCTCACACCTGTAATCTAGCACTTTTGGGAGGCGAGCAAACAGATCACTAGAGTTCAGGTGTTGGAGACCAGCCTGGGCAACATGAAAAAAATGCCATCTCTACAAAAAAATCAAAAAAATTATCTGGGTGTGGTGGCACATATCTGTAGTCCCAGCTATAAGGAACTGGCGGAAAGAGATGGATTTGAGCCCACAGAAGTGCAAGGCAGCTTCGGCAATATGGCAAGACCCTGTCTCAAAAAATTAAGCTCTTATATCAAATATGTTTTAGCATGGAATAGAGAACTCAAAAAGAACTTAAAAGATTCAACAGAAATTTAACTACATAAAATATAAAATTTGTGGCGGTGATGGCTCAAGCCTGTAATCCAGCACTTTGGGAGGCCGAGGCAGGCGGATCACTGGCACTCAGGCAGTCGAGACCATCCCTGGCTAACATGATGAAACCCGTCTCTACTAAAGGTCCTAAAAAACTAGCCGAGGCGTGGTGGCGGGCACCTGTAGTCCAGCTACTTTCGAGAGAGCTGAGGCAAGGAGAATAAACGTGGGCCGGGTGTGAGGCTTGCAGTGAGAGCCGAGATCCGGCCACTACACACTCCAACCTGGGCTGACAGAGGCGAGACTCAGATCTCAAAAAATATATATATATATATATATATAAAATTTGTAAAATAGGAGAAAATACCATATAGTTAAAGACCAAAAAGTCAAACAATAAAAAAAAAAACAAAAAAAAAACCACTGCACGGTAAAGGGATAATTTCTTTGTTGCTGTTGTTGTTTGAGACAGAGTCTTGCTCTGTCGCCCAGGCTGGAGTACAGTGGCATGATCTCAGCTTGCTGCAGCCTCTGCCTCCCCCCCTCAAGTGACCCTCCCACCTCAACCTCTGGAGTAGCTGGGACTATAGGTGTGTCCCACCGTGCCAGGCTAATTTTTGTATATTTTGTAGAAACAAGTTTTCCCATGCTGACGAGGCTGGTCCTGAAATCCTGGGACTCAAGCAATCCTCCTGCCTCGGCCTCCCAAAGTGGTGGGATTACAGGCGTGAGCCACCACACCAGACCCAATAATTTCTTAATATCAGTAAAGTATAAGTGATAAAGTATCAGTGAAATTAGTTTACCCAAACGAATATAAATGGAAATAAACATGTAAGAAGATGCTGGACTTTATTCATAATAGTTTTGGCCAGGCGCAGTGGCTCATGCCTGTAATCCCAGCACTTTGGGAGGCTGAGATGGGTGGATCACGAGGTCAAGAGATCAAGACCATCCTGACCAACATGGTAAAACCGCGTCTCTACTAAAAATACAAAAATTAGCTGAGTGTGGTGGCACGCACCTGTAGTCCCAGCTACTCGGGAGGCTGAGGCAGGAGAATGGCTTGAACCCAGGAGGCAGAGGTTGCAGTGAGCCGAGATAGCACCGCTGCACTCCAGCCTGAAGACAGTAAGACTGTGTCTCAAAAAAAAAAAAGATGCTGAACTTTATTCATAACAGTTTTATATTAATAAAATTGTTGCTAAACTTTGTAACTTAATGCATTATTATTATTATTATTATTTTATTTATTTATTTTTGAGACGGAGTCTTGCTCTCTCTAGGCTAGAGTGCAGTGGCTCGATTTCAGCTCACTGCAAGCTCTGCCTCCCAGGTTCATGCCATTCTCCTGCCTCAGCCTCCCGAGTAGCTGAGACTACAGGTGCCCGCCACCATGCCCGGCTAATTTTGTATTTTGTTTAGTAGAGACGGGTTTCACCATGTTAGCCAGGATGGTCTCAATCTCCTGACCTCGTGATCCACCCACCTCGGCCTCCCAAAGTGCTGGGATTATAGGCGTGAGCGACTGTGCCTGGCCTCTTAATGCATTATTTTAATGAAAATTGAATTGACCACTTTTTAAATGATGGAACACCTATAAAATGGAATTCTATACTGCTGTTACAAAGAATAAGTCTGCTTTATATATGCTGACATAGAAAGATAGTCCCAATATAGTAAGTGGATAAAAAGCAATTTGCAGGCCAGGCGCAGTGGCTCACGCCTGTAATCCCAGCACTTTGGGAGGCCGAGGTGGGCAGGTCACCTGAGGTCAGGAGTTCAAGACCAGCCTGACCGACATGGAGAAACCCCGTCTCTACTAAAAACACAAAATTAGCCAGGCGTAGTGGCACATGCCTGTACCCAGGTACTCAGGAGGCTGAGGCAGGAGAATCACTTGAACCCGTGAGGCGGAGGTTGCAGTGAGCTGAGATCATACCATTGCACTCCAGCCTGGGCAACAAAAGCAAAACTCTGTCTAAAAAAAAAAAAAAAAAAAGCAATTTGCAAGCTGGGCATGGTGGCTCATGCCTGTTATCCCAGCACTTTGGAAGGCCGAGGTGAGTGAATTGTTCGAGCCCAGGAGTTCGAGACCAGCCTGCAACATGGTGAAACCCCATTTCTTTTTTTTTTTTTTTTTTTTTTTGAGACGGAGTTCAGCTTCTGTCACCCAGGGCTGGAGTGCAGTGGCCGATCTCAGCTCACTGCAAGCCCGGCCCCGGTTTACGCCATTCTCTGCCTCAGCCTCCCGAGTAGCTGACTACAGGGCGCTCGCCCCACTACCAGTTAAGTTTTTGTGATGTAGAGACGGGTTTCACTGTGTTAGCTTTCAGGATGGTCTCATCTCCTGACTGGGTGATCCGCCTCCTGCCTCAGCCTCCAAAGTGCTGGGATTACAGGCTTGAGCCATCATGCTCGGCCTAAACCCCATTTCCCTATAATTAAAAAAAAAAAATTAGCTGGGAGTGATGTCGCAGGCCCATAGCTTGGGAGGCTGTAGTGGGAGGATCTCTTGAGCCTGGGAGGCGGAGGTTGCAGTGAGCCGTGATTGCACCATTGCACTCCAGCCTGGGGGACAAAATGAGAGCCTGTCTCAAAAAAATCAAAACAAAACAAAAAAGCAATTTGCAGAACAGTAGGTAAAGTGTGATTTCATTTAAGGGGCAAAAAGGAATATATGTAATATAACATATACATACAGGTAATATATGTACACATGCATATATGTCATGTGTTTGCACATAAAAAGTGATTGCCGAGAGGAGACATATCAGTGTTAATCACAGTTGCTTCTAAGGATAAAAGTAAGAAAGAAAGTGGGAAGGCAAGGAGTTACTTTTATTTCATATAATTTTACCCACTTCGGGTTTTTGTTTATTTGTTTTGAGACAGAGTTTTGTTCTTGTCTCGCAGGCTGAAGTGCAGTGGCAGCCATCTCGGCTCCCTGCAACCTCCACCTCCCGGGTTCAAGCGGTTCTCCTGCCTCAGCCTCCCGAGTAACTAGGATTACAGGCACCCGCCATCACACCCAGCTAATTTTTATATTTTTAGTAGAGATGGGGTTTCCATGTTGGCCAGGCTGGTTTCAAATCCCTGACCTCAGTCTCCCAGAATGCTGGGATTACAGGCATGAGCCACCACCGCTGGCCCCCTCTTCAGGATTTTATGAGCTTTGGTCATTTTGGTAATATACATTTTTTTTTTCTTTTCTGAGACGGAGTTTCACTCTTGTTGCCCAGGCTAGAGTGCAGTGGCGTGAGCTCGGCTCACTGCAACCTCCACCTCCCGGGTTCAAGTGATTCACCTGACTCAGCCTCCCAAGTAGCTAGAATTACAGGCACCTGCCACCACACCCAGATAATTTTTCAGTAGAGACGGAGTTTTGCCATGTTGGCCAGGCTGGTCTCAAACTCCTGACGTCAGGTGATCCGCCCACCTCGGCCTCCCAAAGTGCTGGGATTACAGGTGTAAGCCACCACACCTGGCCAGTAATATAAAATACTTTAAGGTAGAAAAAAACCCTATTAAAATATGTAGGCTGGGCATGATGGCTCATGCCTGTAATCTCTGCACTTGAGGAGGCTGAGGCAGGAGGATTGCTTGAGGCCATAAGTTCAAAGACCACCCTGGCGAACATGGTGAGACCTTGTCTCTATTAATTCAAACACACACACACAGAGCACATTAGGAATACAAGCAACAGTATTTTTTTAAGGGTGTTTGTATTAGTTTAACAAATGAATTACTGAGGTAACATTAGCTTCTTGAACCCAGGATTCACATCTGTTTTGGCTTTAAAGCTTCCACAGTATTTTGTACACTACCTCTCATGTAAATAGTACCTACTTATATAAATAAATATGCAACCAAGAAGTCCATAAAAGCTCTTCTTTCCTCTACCGAGAACTCTCTTCCCCCTCATCTTTGAATGTTTAAATCCCACCCATCCTTCGAGGCCTGACTCGAATGCCAGCTCACGTCAGTAATGGTCATGGATTGATTGCCAGCTCTGGATCCAGTATTACTCTGCACGCCCACATAGTTTTTCCTCCTTCACAATAATCTTCACAAGAATCCTGACATAGATGCTGGTCTTTCCTATTTACATAGGAAAAAAATGGGCCTTTACAGTTATGAAGCTTATTCAGTGTCACATGTGTCATAAATTAGTGATGGAGCTAAGAAACCTCACCTCCTGACCCAGTTCATTCTGAATTCATCCCGCTTTACTCCATGGACTTCGCCTTAATCTCTCAAACAGGAAACAATACTTTCTTCCTTTCAAGTCTTCTAACATTTGGTGAGTGCCTCTTAAAGCACATATTAGTTTCTGCTTTATGTTTCGTTTATCTGTGTATAGCCTCACATCTCTATATGAGAATAAGAGCTGACTCTAATCATTTCAATCCACAGATGGCATAAAAATCACCTGTGAACGTTTAAAACACATTTATGCCACAGACTGAAGGAATCAGAATTTCTACGCTTGGTACCTGGTTATCTGCATATTTTTAAACCTGCGTAGTTGATGCTGATGCACACCAAGGGCTTAGGACAGCTAGCTTCATCTAAGCTTGATTCATCTTTGAATTTCCATAGTGCCTTCAAATAGCAAATGCCGGGTGGGGCACGGTGGTTCACGTCTGTAATCCCAACACTTTGGGAGGCCGAGGCAGGTGGATCCATTGAGCTCAGGAGTTCCAGACCAGCCTGGGCAACACGGTGAAACCTCATCTCTACAAAAAGTACAAAAATTAGCCGGGTATGGTGGTGCACACCTATAGTCCCAGCTACTTGGGGGGCTGAGGCAGAAGGATTGCTTGAGCCCAGGGGATCCAGACTGCAATGAGCTGTGATGGCATTACTGCACTCCAACGTGGGTGCCAGAGCAATACCCTGTCTCAAAAAAATAAAAAAGAGCAGGCATGGTGGCTCACGCCTGTAATTCCAGCACTTCAGGAGGCTGATGTGGGCGGATCACAAGGTCGGGAGATCAAGACCATCCTGGCTAACACAGTGAAACCCCCATCTCTACAACAACAACAACAACAACAACAACAAAATTAGCTGGGCGTGGTGGCGTGCACTTGTAGTCCCAGATACTCGGGAGGCTGAGGCAGGAGAATCGCTTGAACCCGGGAGGCGGAGCTTGCAGTGAGCCAAGATCATGCCACTGCACTCCAGTCTGGGCGACAGAGTAAGACTCCGTCTCAAAAAATAATAATAAAAAATAAAAAATAAAGAAAAGAAAAGAGAAAAAGCAGATACCTTGTAAGTATTTGTTGAATTACCCATAATCATTAATTATTTTTGTAAATCCAAATATGGAATCAGAGCTGCCTTTACTGGAAGAAAAGTCTAAGTGTTTGGGTAATGGAGACACTATGAGGATCAGGTAGTTTAAGCAACTGGGGGGTGGCTAGTGGGTAAACTATATGGATTAAAGGTGCCAGCCGGGCACTGTGGCTCATGCCTGCAATCCCAGCACTTTGGGAGGGTGAGGCGGGTGGATCACCTGAGGTCAGGAGTTTAAGACCAGCCTGGCCAATATGGTGAAACCCTACCTCCACTAAAAATACAAAAATTAGCCAGGCGTGGTGGCGAGCGCCTGTAGTCCCAGCTACTTGGGAGACTGAAGCAACAGAATCACTTGAACCCAGAAGGCAGAGGTTGCAGTGAGCCAAGATCCACCACTGCGTTCCAGCCTGGGTAACAGAGCAAGACTCCGTCTCAAAAAAAAAAAAAGGTGCCACAAAGGTGTGCTCAGAAACAGCCGTAAGAAATGAGGAGAGACCGGCTGGGCGGAGGCTCACGCCAGTAATCCCAGCACTCTTTGGGAAGGCCGAGGCGGGTGGAGGAGGTCGAGATCGAGATCCTGGCCATCATAGTGAAACCCCGCCTCTACTAAATACAAAAATTAGCCGGGCGTAGTGGCGGGAGCCAGAACTCCAGCCACTCGGGAGGCTGAGGCAGGAGAATGGCTTGAACTCCAGGGAGTTGCAGTGAGTTTGACAGCCACCTGCACTCCAGCCTGGGCAACAGAGGAGACTCCTGCTCAAAAAAAAAAAAAGAAATGAGGAGACCAGGCTTATCAGGTCATCCCTTAGGCTAGTAGCTGCCCTTTCAAGATGGCTGTGTGCTTTCTTTTCCTGTTTTTTGGTTTTGTTTTGTTCCTGTTTTTTGAGACAGGGTCCTGCCTTGTCATTCAGGCTGGAGTGCAGTGGCACAATCACAGCTCACTGCAACCTCCACCTCTCAGGCTCATGAGATCCTCCAACCTTAGCCTCCCAAGTAACTGGGACTATAAGCATCATGCACCACCATGTTCAGCTAATTTGTAATTTTTTTGGTACAGACAGGGTCTTCCTATATTGCCCAAACTGGTCTCAAACTCCTGGGCTCAAGCAATCGGCCCACTTTAGTCTCCCAAAGTGACTGGAGTGGAGTTACAGGCATGAGCCACTACACCCAGCCTGGCCTTTCTCTTTTTTTGAAGGTTACCCTAATTTTCTTACTTTTTTTTTTCTTCTTTATCCTTTTTTTGTTGTTGTTTCTAATAAACATTGAGACGGCCTTCAAAGTTACCCTCATTTTATCCAGATTACATCTGCTTAAAAATTGTATGATATGGTCGGGCTGTGGCTCAAGCCTGTAATCCCAGCACTTTAGGAGGCCGAGACGGGCGGATCACGAGGTCAGGAGATCGAGACCATCCTGCTACACATGGTGAAACCCCGCCTCCCTACTAAAAAAGTACAAAAACTAGCCGGCAAGGCAGGATGGGATGCCTGTAGTCCCAGCTACTTGGGAGGCTGAGGCAGGAGAATGGCGCGGAACCGGGAGGCAGAGCCGTGTGTGAGCTGAGATCTGGCCACTGCACTCCAGCCTGGGCTTACAGAGCCAAACCCGGGCTCCAAAAAAAAAAAAAAAAAAAAAATTGTAAGGATATACGAAAGGGTAAAGAGTTTGCCTTGGCTCACTCAAATTCTCTCTAACTTGAAGATAGTGAAACAGGACTAGATCCTACTGGCAGTGCTTTGAGAAAGAATGAGTTGATATGTGAAGGGGAAGGAGACTTAAGGGGACCACGGCTGGAATGTGGTCAAACAGGGCGGACTACATATGCACCACAAAGGCTGATATTCCTAATCTGAGGAATTGCCTATTCAAGGAATCATTTTTGGTGATATATCTGCCTAGTAGCCAAATACGCTTATGATAAGAACAAAAATCTGTGTGTGTGTAAGATTAGCTGATACTTCACTTTTCTCAATCTTTTATATTACATATTATCATAAGAAATCTCATTGGATCAGGCCGGGTAATCCCAGCACTTTGGGAGGCCGAGGCAGGTGGATCACCTGAGGTCAGGAGTTTGAGACCAGCCTGGCCAACATGTCGAAACCTTGTCTCTACTAAAAATACGAAAATTAGCAGGGTGTGGTTGCGGGCACCTGTAATCCCAGCTACTCAGGAGGCTGAGGCAGGGGAATCGCTTGAACCTCCGCAGAAGGTGGAAGTTGCAGTGAGCCGAGACTGTGCCATTGCACTCCAGCCTGGGTGACCAAGCGAGACTCCATCTCTGAATAAATAAATAAATAAATAAATAGATCAGTTAACAGGGTTGAAACAAACAAAAATGTAAATAAATAAAAAGAAACAAAAATGAAAGAAAAGAAATCTCACTGGAGATTTTTGCATAAATTTGATCCAAAATGGACTGCTCTTATTACATAAGGATTACAGAGCTGAGCCACAATTAGTAAAGTATATGCTTGAGTTGTTTTTCCTAATAATATTATTTCATAATATCATTAATTAATATATTTGTGCACATACTCTGCTATATGATAAGGACATACAATGTTATGAAATATGCTGCCTAGACTGGGTGTGTTGGCTCACACCTGTAATCCCAGCACTTTGGAGGCCACGGCAGGAGGCCATGTTCGAGAGCAGCCTGGGCAACACAGAGAGACTGTGTCTCTACAAAAACTTTAAAAAATTATCAGGGCATGATGGCACGGGCTTTTAGTCCCAGCTACTCAGGAGGCTGAGTGGGGAGGACCCTCCGCTTGAGCCCACAACGAAGAGGTTGTAGTGAGCTGTGATTGTGCCACTGCATTCCAGCCTGGGTGACAGAGCCAGACCTGTCTAAAAAATAATAGAGCAAAATATACTTCCTATCCTTAATGGGCTTCCAGCCCCAAGAGGGAGACATAACAGTTACATAAAAAGTAAACACCAGCTGAGCACAGTGGCTCATGCCTGTAATCCCAGCACTTTGGGAGGCTGAGGCAGGCAGATTATGAGGTCACGAGTTCGAGACCAGCCTGACCAACATGGTGAAATCCATCTCTACTAAAAATACAAAAATTAACCAGGTGTGGTGGCGACCGCCTGTAATCCCACCTACTCGGGAGGCTGAGGCAGGAGAATTGCTTGAACCTGGGAGGCAGAGTTGCACTGAGCCGAGATCGTGCCATTGCACTCTAGCCTGGGCAACAGAGCAAGAGTCCATCTCAATTAAAAAAAAAAAGTATGCATAAGGTACTAAGATACTAAGACACGGTGGCTCATGCCTGTAATCCTAGCACTTTGGGAGGCCAAGGCGGGTGGATCATCTGAGTTCAGGAGTTCGAGACCAGCCTGGCCAACATGGTGAAACTCTGTCTCTACTAAAAATACAAAATTAGTTGGGCGTGGTGGCACATGCCTGTAATCCCAGCTACTCAGGAGGATGAGGCTCGAGAATGGCACTTGAACCAGGTGGAGGCTGCGGGTGAGGCAAGATAAGACCATTGTATATTCTGGGCAACAAAAAGAGTGAAACTCTGTCTCAAAAAAAAAAAAAAAAAAGAAAGAAAGAAAGAAAGGAAAAGAAAAAGGAAAAAAAAAAAGGTACTAAGGAAGCACAGAGCTGGAATACATGGGCCAGCTAGCATTCAGAGAAGGTTTGGAGAAAGTGCTGCTTGAGTGGATCTGGAAGGATGAAAATGAAGTTGTCAGGTGAACAAACATGGGCAGGGTTTTCTAGGCTGCAGGAACAACAAAAGCAAAAGGCCATAAGTGGAAAAATGTTAAAAAGCATGCCATGTTGAAGACACATGCAGATTTATTACAGTGTCAAGTGCATGATTGGATTTGTGGGGGATGAGTCTGGTCAGGTCATGCAGGGCCTGTAAGCCATGTTAAAGAACTTGGACTTAAGCTGTAGGCAGAGGGAGCTGTTAAAAGCATTTAAGCAGAAGAATGACGTGAGTTGTTTCATGTGTGTAAGTAATTCTAGATACAGTATTGAGGACAGGCAAAAAATGGTAGAGCAAGCAGGTTACTTGGTGTTCCTATAGTTTGTCAAAATACTACTCCGAGGGGCCGTGGCTACATAAGGATAAGGACAGACCCTAGGAGGCTTCAGGCAGATTTTTTTTTTTTTTTGGGGCCAGTCTCGCTGTCTCCCAGGCTGGAGTGCAGTGGCGTGATCTCCTCCTGCAAGCTCCGCCTCCCGAGGGTTCCTGAGCTGCCACGCCTCGGCCTCCCGAGTAGCTGAGACTACAGGCGCCAGCCACCGGCTAGTTTTTAGTAGAGGCGGGGTTTCACCATGTTAGCCAGGATAGTCTCAGGTCTGTGATCCACCGCCTCGGCCTCCCCAGGCACTAGGATTACAGGCTTGAGCCACCGAGCCCGGCCTCAGATTTTTAAGGAAGGAAAAGAAGGACTTGGTTATCGACTAAACATAGATGAAGGAGGGCAAGAGATCCAATGTCCATGGTTCTAATTTGGTTTTTGTTTGTTTGTTGGCTAAGTTTTTTGCTTGTTTGTTTGTCTTTAGACAGCGCCTTGCTCTGTCGCTCCGGGCTAATGTTTGTTTTGTTTTGTTTTGTTTTTTGACACAAAGTCTCACTCTTATCCCCCAGGCTGGAGTGCAATGGCATGATTGCAGTTCACTGCAACCTCCACCTCCCAGGTTCAAGCGATTCTCCTGCCTCAGCCTCCGGAGTAGCTGGGATTACAGGCAGGCACCACCACGCCCGGCTAATTTTTATATTTTTAGTAGAGACAGGGTTTCACCATGTTAGTCAGGCTGGTCTCGAACTCCTGACCTCAGGTGATCCGCCCACCTTGGCCTCCCAAAGTGCTGGGATTACAGGCATGAGCCACCGCAACCGGGCCTCAGGCTGATGTTTTTTATGTAGAGATGGAGTCTCACTATGTTGCGCAGGCCTGTCCCTAACTCCTGGCTTCAAGTGATCCTCCCATTTCCCATGTTTCTAATATTGATGGTGGTCACATGAACTAAGTTTGAGAAGCTAGGAAATGAACAGGTTTAGGGAGGAAGATGATCAGATCTGATCTGGGGGAGGGAATGAGAAAGAAGAGAAGCTAAAGAGGAATGAAAGATCAAGGAAAGTTTTTTGTTTGTGTGTTTGTTATGTTTTACTGTGTGAATAACTTGAGCATGTTCATAGGCTTGGACATAGGGTTGTATTCTATTCTGCATGGTAGGAACTCAGTAAATATTTTTTGAAAAAATGAAAAGATTGGGAGGCCGATACAGGTAGATCATTTGAGGTCAGGAGTTCAAGACCAGCCTGGCCAACATAATGAAACCCCATCTCTACTAAAAATACAAAAATTAGTCAGGCGGTAGTGGCACACACCTGTAATCCCAGCTACTCGGGAGGCTGAGGCAGGAGAATCGCTTGAACTCGGGAGGCAGAGGTTGTGGTGAGCCGAGATCACGCCACTGCACTCCAGCCTGGGTGACAAAGTGAGACCTTGTCTCAAAAAAAAAAAAATAAAATAAATAAGAATAAGAAAAAGAAAAAATGGAAAGGGTTGAGAGGAAGAAATCAGAGATAAAGAGAGTATGACTGAGAAAGCAAGGTCCTCAGGAAAACCACATGCAATCGTGTCTTAGTCTGTTCGGGCTCCTATAACATAATACCATATAATTCTGGGTGGCTTATAAACCGAAATGTATGGCTCACAGTTTTGGAGGCTGGGAAGTCCAAGATCAGAGAGCCAGCTTTGTTGGGTTCTGGTGAATGCTCTCTTCTGGATTGTGGACTTCAGACTTCTTGCTGTGCCCTCACATAGTAGAAGGAACTAGCTAGCTCTCTTGAGCCACTTTTACAAGGGTCAGGATTTCAACACATAAGTTTGGGGAGGACATAAACATTCAAACCAAAGCAGTAGAATTAGGAGCAAAGGTGGATGACTTGTTCTTGGCCTTGAGCAATAGAAGGATATTTCAAGCCTGGAGCAGTGGCTTATGCCAATAATCCCAGCACTTTGGGAGGCCGAGGCAGGCAGATCACTTGAGGTCAGGAGTTCGAGACCAGCCTGGCCAACATAGTGAAACCCCGTCTCTACTAAAAATATAAAAATTAGCCAGATGTGGTGGTGTGCACCTATAGTCCCAACTACTTAGGAGGCTGAGGCAGGAGAATCAATTGAACCTGGGAGGCAAAGGTTACATTGAGCCCAGATCGCGCCACTGCACTCCAGCCTGCAAAACAGAGAGTAAGACTCTGTCTCAAAAAAGCAAACAACAACAACGAAAACAGAGTAGTGTGGGTCGGGCGCGGTGCCTCACCCCTGTAATCCCAGCACTTTGGGAGGCCGAGGCGGGTGGATCACGAGGTCAGGAGTTCAAGTGAGCCTGGCCAACATGGCAAAACCACATCTCTACTAAAAAAAATACAAAAATTAGCTGGGCATGGTGGCGCACTCCTGTAATCCCAGCTACTCGAGAGACTGAGACAGGAGACTCGCTTGAACCTGGGAGGCGGAGGTTGCAGTGAGCTGAGAACGCATCATTGCACTCCAGCCTGGGCAGCAAAGTGAGACTGTCTCAAAAAAAAAAAAAAACAGAGTAGTGCGATGTGTGTCTTTCAAGGTTTTCCAAAGAAACAGAACCAATAGGAGTATATATACACTCTTCTTCTATACCTATGTGATATATAGAGTAAGCAATTGTAGGAGTGAACAAGTCTAAAATTGGTAGGGCAGGCCAACAGGCTGCAAGCTCAGAACTTGGGCAGGAGGTGACACTCCAGTCTTGAGGTCTCGAGGCGGAATGGAAACTTCAGTTTTTGCTCTTAAAGTCTTTTTTTTTTTTTTTTTTTTTGGACAAAGTCTCACTTTATTGCCCAGGGCTGAAGTGCAATGGCATGATCTCAGCTCACTGAAACCTCTGCCTCCCTAGTTCAAGAGATTCTCCTGCCTCAGCCTCCTGAGTACCTGGGATTACAGGCATGTGCCATCACGCTCAGCTAATTTTTGTGGGTTTTGTTTGTTTGTTTGAGATGGAGTCTTGCTCTGTGGCCCAGGCTGGAGTGCAATGGCAGGATCTTGGCTCACTGCAACCTCCATCTCTCGAGTTCAAGCGATTCTCCTGCCTCAGCCTCCCGAGTAGCTGGGATTATAGGCGCCCACCACCACACCCGGCTAATTTTTGTATTTAGAGTAGAGATGGGGTTTCACCATGTTGGCCAGGCTAGTCTCAAACTTCTGATCTCAAGTGATCTGCCCACCCTGGCCTCCCAAAGTGCTGAGATTATAGGTGTGAGCCACCACACCCGGCCCATTATCACAAACTTTCTTATCTCCTGTTTGTTCTCCTGAAAACCCATTTATTTTTCCAAAATGGTCATTTGTTCTCGCACAAGTGCCTTTCTCTCCTTCTCCTTCACCAATTAAGATGGCATATAAGCCCCAAATTCTAGCCACCCCTTTGAATTACTCATCACAGAATTCTCCCGTCTGTATACACCTTGCACGTGTGAGTGTGAACTGTTTTTTATTTTTCTCCTGTTAAGGTATCTTTTGTGAGTTTCATTTGCAGGCCCTAGCTACTGAATCTAAGAAACTGAGAAGTGGCTGGGTGGGGTGGCTCACACTTGTAATCCTAGCACTTTGGGAGGCCAAGGCAGGCGGATCACCTGAGGTTAGGAGTTCGAGACCAGCCTGGCCAACCTGGCGAAACCCCGTCTCTACTAAAAATACAAAAATTAGCCAGGTGTGGTGGCAATCGCCTATAATCCCAGCTCCTCAGGAGGCTGAGGCAAGAGAATCACCTTGCACCTGGGAGGTGGAGATTACAGTGAGCTGAGATCACAGCATTGCATTCTAGCCTGGGAGACAAGAGCAAAACTCCATCTCAAAAAAGAAAGAAAGAAAGAGAGAAAGAGAAAGAGAGGAAGGAAGGAAGGAAGGAAGGAAGGAAGGAAGGAAGGAAGGAAGGAAGGAAGGAAGGAAAAAAGAAGGAAGGAAGGAAGGAAGGAAGGAAGGAAGGAAAGAAAGAGAAAAAGAGAGAGAGAGAGAGAGAAAGAAAAAGAAAGAAAGACAGAAGGAAGGAAGGAAAGAAAGAAATTGAGAAGTTTTTTCTCTTCTACACTTTCAATTGGTTGGATGAGGTCCATTCACATTATTGAAGATAGTTTACTTAAAGTCAGCTGATTGTAGACATTAACCACAGGCTACCTTCACAGCAACACCTAGATTAGTGTTTGATTAAAAACATTACAGCCTGGGCATGGTGACTCACGCCTGTAATTCCAGCACTTTGGGAAGCAGAGGAGAGTGGATCAGTTGAGGTCAGGAGTTGAAGACCAGCCTGGCCAACATGGCAAAACCTTGTCTGTACTAAAAACACAAAAATTAGCCAGGCATGGTGGTGGGCGCCTGTAATCCCAGCTACTCAGAAGGCCATGGCAGGAGAATCTCTGGAACCCAGGAGATGGAGGTTGCAGTGAGCCGAGATCAAGCCACTGCACTCCAGCCTGGGTGACAGAGGGAGACTCTGTCTCAAAAAATGACAACAACAACAACAAACAAACAAACAAAAAAACAATAAATTAGCCAGGTATGGTGGTGCACACCTGTAGTCCCAGCTACTTGGGAGGCTGAGGCAAGATGGGCCATACCTGCACCATTATACTCCAGCCTGGGTGACAGAGTGAGACCATGTTTAAAAAAAAAAAAAAAAGAAAAGAACAGAAAAGAAAAAGAAAAAAGAAGGAAAGAAAAAGAATGTCCAAAGTTTTTAGGCTTGGAGGCAGTGTTTTGCATCCACATTCTTCCCTTGTCTTACCCTTAACAATTGCACATATATTTCTAACAACTGGTTGGGGTTAGGGATGCAATGTGTGGCTATGTAAGGAAGGTCTGCATAGGGATTACCAATGACCTTGGCCCTATACATACAATACTTTAGATAAAAGTAATCCCAATGAAGTATTACCCTGCCTGTTAGAAAGAGCAGTCTGTTGACCAAGAAATGAATAATCAGTCACTGACAAGAGTAGAAAAAAGAGCAAGAGGCCAGGCACAGTGGCTCAGGCCTATAGTCCCAGCACTTTGGGAGGTCGAGGTGGGTGGATCACCTGAGGTCAGGAGTTTGAGACCAGCCTGGCCAACATGGGGAAACCCTGGCTCTACTAAAAATACAAAAATTAGCCAGGTATGGTGGTGCACGCGTGTAATCCCAGCTACTGAGGAGGCTGAGGAAGGAGAATCGCTTGAACCCAGGAGGTGGAGGTTGCAGTGAGCCGAGATCACGCCACTGCACTCCAGCCTGAGCAATGAGAACGAGACTTCATCTCAGAAAAAAAAAAAAAAGATAGAAGAAAAAGAAAAAAGAGCAAGAAATTCTGTGAGAAATTTTTCTGAAACATGAAGAATTGCCGCCTTCCTTTGGGCAGGGACATGCTGACTGGTTAATGCACTTGCTTCAGTCAATTGAAATTTAAGCAATTAATGTAACCGTGAGCACAGGTTTACAAGCTTTTTCCATTTGACATAAGATTTATTTATCTGGGTTGATGTTTTCCTGAGTTTCATTTCTATTTTTAGGTTTGGGTTTCTTTCTAAGGGACATGTGGATACGACTTGTAAATTATAAGCTTGGCGTTTTGGCAACTGCAACAACAAAAACCTGAAGCATGAAGATTAAAAACCCCGCCTGGTCTGGACGCACTTCACTTACTCTGTTAGACTGGTAACTTGCTGCCAACAGAAACTTAAATAAGCACTTTCTGCAATTAATATGGTAACTACCATTAATGGCTTTGTTTTCTCCAGACAAGCCAAAAGCACTGGCATTAGTCTTTAGTCTCGATGAACTGGTTCTGACAAATGAAAAGCATGGGAAACAGAATAGCACCCAGCAGTGAATCTAGCTGCAAAATGCTTTTTGGTCCTCCAAGGTGAATTAAAATCTTGAACTTAGAAACCAATATGACAGACTTTATTTAGTGTGTCAGAAATGACTGGTGACACAAGCTTTGTAACCTCCAGTCCAAAACTTACTAAACATGCAGACCACTCTCCACAGCCCCTGGGGCACCAAGCCTCAAGGACGCTCCCTGGCTCTCCAGAGCCAGATTGGTGGCACTTCATCCTCTCCCAAAAGACTTCCCTTGGATTCTTCATACCTCTAGGGGTCTCTAACCCACTTTCTTACATGCAGCTGCAGACCTACAGCTAAGGTGGGACTCAGGGACCGGGAGAATGAATGTTCTCTATTGGGCTTTAGTCCAACTACATTAACTACTTTATCTACTTTATCTCTACCTCACACTATCCCTGTAAACTAAGCATTATTCTTTTTTTTTTTTTTTTTTGACCGGGGCCCCCCTCTTTCCCCCAGGCTGGAGTGCAGTGGCCGGATCTCAGCTCACTGCAAGCTCTGCCTCCCGGGTTCACGCCATTCTCCTGCCTCAGCCTCCCGAGTAGCTGGGACTACAGGCGCCCGCCACCTCGCCCGGCTAGTTTTTTGTATTTTTTTTAGTAGAGACGGGGTTTCACCGTGTTAGCCAGGATGGTCTCGATCTCCTGACCTTGTGATCCGCCCGTCTCGGCCTCCCAAAGTGCTGGGATTACAGGCTTGAGCCACCGCGCCCGGCCTAAGCATTATTCTTATCATCCTCATTTTATCACTGAGCTAAATGAGCTTGAGAGAAATGAAGTAACACACTGCCAGTCTCACAGCTAGTTAAGTGGTGGAAATGGGCTCCTACTCAGGTCTCTTGAATTCAAACATGGCAGGCTTCAGTAATCTGCATTGTAAACCAGGATTTTACCTACTTAGTTTATACCAGATAATTTCCTGAGAAAGGGTTGCCTCTTCTCAGTTTGTCTGTACTAAGTGTGTGTGGAGGAGTCTGACAGCTTACCCACGCAGTGAACATCTCCCAAGACATTTTGTACTTAGTGCCAACAAGGGAGGATCAACCTGGGCTTTAATCTCCTTGGTGTGATAACAGAGAGATGGATCATTTAATAAGCATAGTGCTGCAGTTAGGGGGTGCAGGTAGGCACAGCAGCTTCGGGGGAGATGAGGTCCTGGCTCACAGGTCCTGAGTTCCCAGATAGCGCGATGACCTGCCAGTTCCCTTCCAGCGCCAGCAGTAACACATCACAGGGCAACGTGGCTTTACCCTTCTCCAGGGGAATTTCATACCCATGGTCTCACTTAAACTTCAAACACCATACTCAGAAAATAAAGTTGCGAGGAAACTTTTTCTTTCTTCTTTTTTTTTTTCTTTCTTTTGAGACGGAGTTTCACTCTTGTTGCCCAGGCTGGAGTGAAATGGCATGATCTCGGCCTGTTCCTGGCTAATTGCAGTTAATAAATGCATAATACTAGTCTGAGTGTCCACAGGAACCAGACTGTTTCTTAGTCTCCCTTGAACTTGTGAGGACATGAGCTGAATAATTTGCAGTGACAATTGATCTATGAAAGATTCCCAAATGACGGCCGGGCGCGGTGGCTCAAGCCTGTAATCCCAGCACTTTGGGAGGCCGAGATGGGCGGATCACGAGGTCAGGAGATCGAGACCATCCTGGCTAACACGGTGAAACCCCGTCTCTACTAAGAAATACAAAAAATAGCCGGGCGAGGTGGCAGCGCCTGTAGTCCCAGCTACTCGGGAGGCTGAGGCCGGAGAATGGCGTGAACCCGGGAGGCGGAGCTTGCAGCAGGCCGAGAACAGCCCACCACACCCCCCCAGGGCGAAAGACGGAAAAAACCTCCTTAAAAAAAAAAAAAAAAAAAGATTCCCAAATGACAAATTCAGGACACTCACTCACAAGTGCCATTTCGGAGATGGTGGTACCCCCACCACTCCACTGAGGAAGCTCTTGATATGGCCATCAGAAGCACTTCTGTTGGCCAAATCCAGTAAAAAATTTTCTGTTTATTTATTTACGTTTTTTGGCAAGGTCTTGCTCTGTCGCCCAGGCTGGAGTGCAGTGGCGCGATCGCGGCTGATGGCAGCCTTGACCTCCTAGCTTCAAGCCAGCTTCCCACGTCAGCCTCCTGAGTAGCTGGGACTGCAGGTGCAAGTCACCACACTTGGCTAATTTTTTGTAGACATGGAGTCTCACTATGTTGACCAAGCTGGCCTGGAGTTCCTGGGGCTCAAGCGTTCCTCCCATCTTGGCCTCCCAAAGTACTGGGATTACAGGCACAAGATACCATGCCCAGCCCAATAAACATTTTTCTTTTCTTTTCTTTTTTCTTTTTTTGAGATGGATTTTTGCTCTTGTTGCCGACGCTAGAGTGCAATGGTAGGATCTCGGCGGACTGCAACTTCCGCCTCCCAGGTTCAAGCGATTCTCTTGCCTCAGCCTGTCGAGTAGCTGGGATTACAGGCATGCGCCACCACGCCAGGCTAATTTTGTATTTTTAGTAGAGACGGGGTTTCTCCATGTTGGTCAGGCTGGTCTCAAACTCCCGACCTCACGTGATCCGCCCGCATCGGCCTCCCAAAGTGCTGGGATTACAGGCGTGAGCCACCGCGCCCGGCAATATTTTTCAATCTTCATCATATTGGAGGTTAGTAATTCACACATGTGACTAGTGGCCTCTTTATAACACTCTTTTTGGTACCTGTGACACTATACTCCCTTGGATTTTCTGTCACCCGTCTGGCGGTACCTTTTCCGTTTTCTTTGTTAACTTTGGCTTGTACCCAACAATTTTTTTTTTTTATTTTTTTTTGAGACGGAGTCTTGCTCTGTCGCCCAGGCTGGAGTGCAGTGGCGCGATCTCAGCTCACTGCAAGCTCCGCCTCCTGGGTTCACGCCATTCTCCTGCCTCAGCCTCCCGAGTAGCTGGGACTACAGGCGCCCGCCACCACGCCGGGCTAATTTTTTGTGTTTTTAGTAGAGACGGGGTTTCACTGTGGTCTCGATCTTCTGACCTTGTGATCCGCCCGCCTCGTCCTCCCAAAGTGCTGGGATTACAGGCATGACCCACCGCGCCCAGCCGTACCCAACTATTAAATGTAGTGAATTCCTCCAATGTCAGTCTCAGGGTCCTCTTCTTTTCTCATTGTATACTTTCTGCTTGGGCAGTCTCACCCCTTCCTATTGGTTTTTTCAGTGATTTGCAGATTTATACCACTAACCTAGTTTTTTCATATATCATGAGATATATATATCTAACTAGTGTTTAATATCTCCACTTGGAAGTCCTACAGGCATCTGACACCTAACATGACAAAACTGAAGCCAGTCTTTGATCTTCATTGCCCTTCTCCTTGCAGCATCCTTCGTTACTTCTCAACTCAGCTAATGGCACTACCAACCCCCAGAAACACAAGCCAGTAACCTGGAAGCCATCCTTGATAGCTCCCTCTCCGTCACCTACCACATCCACACCATGTCTAGTGTCATTGGTTCTATCTCCAACATGTCTCAAATCCATACTTCTCTGCCATCACCTGGTCCAAACTAGCATCTTCTCTCCCCTTACCTATCTCCTATAATCTCCTAACTGGTCTCTCTTCTCTTTTGTCCTTCTTCCATTAATTGTCTTTTTTAAAGGTAATTTAGAGCATGAATTAAAATTCATCAGTAGCTTTCCATTGCACTAGGATAGAATCTAGAATCCTTACTCAGGCCTTTCTCTATTCCTCTAGGCTCTTTTCAAGCCATTTTTTCCCTCCCTAACTATACTTCAGCCACACTTCTCCTTCATTTACAGCCAAGCTCTTTCTGACCATAGGACCTTTGCATACACTGTTTCCTTTGCCTGGAATTATCTTCCCTCCTCTTGCCTTGCCTTGCCATTCTCCTTCCCCATACACTAGTTGCCTGGCTAACTTCTACTCCCTTTCAGGCCTCCATATTCTCCACTCAGAGAAACCTTTCTTAACCTTCCAATCTAAAATAGGTCCTGCTGGGTATGGTGACTGATGCCTGTAAACCCAGCACTTTGGGAGGCTGAGGTGGGAGGATCACTTGACACCAGGAGTTCCAGATCAGCCTGGGTTACATAGCAAGACCCCATCTCTATAAAAAATAAAATACATCCCTCCTTGTCCTTCTTTCTCATAACTTTTCATTCATAATGTTTACTACAGTTTGAAATTATAATTGTACATTTATTGGTATATTAATTTGTTCAGTATCTTTTTTCCCCATAGACTGAAAGTTCCCTGGGAGCACAAATCACATGTCTTCTGTGTACTGCAGTGTGCCCACCCACACTTACCAAAGTGCCTGCGACATAGTAGGCCAGCAGTGTTGAGCCGAGGCAGTGAACCAGCCTGTAATCCCAGCACTTTGGGAGGCCGAGATGGGAAGCGGATCACAAGGTCAGGAGATCCCGAGACCATCACAAGCCTTACGAGGTGAAACCCTGTCTCTAAAAAATACAAAAACTGGCTGGGCGGTGGCCAGTGCCTGTAGTCCCAGCTGCGGAAAGAGCTGAGGCAGGAGAATGGCATAAACCCTGGGCCGGAGCTTGCAGTGAGCTAAAGATCGGCCACTGCACTCCAACCTGGGCAACAGAGTGAGACTCCCTCTCAAAAAAAAAAAATAATAATAATAATTATAATTGTTGAATGAATAAATTCATGTCCTCCTGATAGGCATACTTGATGGTGAAACTAGACATCAGAGCCTGATGCCAGTAAATATTTAAGTCAGTTATATAGTTTGACTGTGTCCCCACCCAAATCTCATCTTGACCTGTGGTTCCCACAATCCCTACATGTCGTGGGAAGGACCCAGTGGAAGGTGATTGAATCACAGGGGCGGTGACCCTCATGCTGTTCTTGTGATAGTGAGTGGGTTAGTTTCCCTGGCTTTGCTCTGCACTTATCCTTGCTGCTGCCATGTGAAGAAGGACATCTTTGCTTCCCCTTCTGTCGTGATTGTAAGTTTCCTGAGGCCTCCCCAGCCACACTGGAACTGAGTCAATTATACCTCTTTCCTTTATAAATTACGCAGTCTTGGGTACATTTTTATTACCAACAAGAGAACGGACTAATATAGTCAGCTTGTGTAGATCCCCTTGGCTGGGATTCTAGGCTCACCAACCAGCTTTTTGATAATTTCCTTTTTTTTTTTTTTTTTTTTTTTTGAGCGAGTCTCACTCTGTCTCCAGGCTGAAGTGCAGTGGCGTGATCTCGGCTCACTGCAACCTCCGCCTCCTGGGTTCAAGCGATTCTTCTGCCTCAGCCTCCCAAGTAGCTGTGGCTGGTATCGCCACATGGCCTAGTGCCTTGTATTTTTAGTAGGGGCCAGGGACACCATGTTGGCCAGGATGGTCTTGATCTATTGACCTCATAATCCGCCCACCTCGGCCTCCCAAAATGCTGGGATTACAGGCATGAGCTACCTCAGCGGCTGATAATTTGCCTTTTCATTTTTAATTTAAATAGCTTCAGGTCCCACAGAGGCTGTAATTTGATCTTTAACGCCCAAATTCCTGATATGCTGGCTGTCCTAGAGAGCCACATGCCTCAGTCCCTGAAGGATCCCCAACTACTTCTCAGGGTCCACTTCTCCACCCAGCCCTCTGCTCCTCTGGAAAGATGTTGTATGTCCCCAGGGGCTCTCCTCGGGCTTTCCCAAATGATAAAGACCTCAAGGATCCACTTAATGCTCTGTCCCTTTCCTCCTCACTATGCTACAGGTTTCTCCTAGGACCCTTTTTGTTCCAAAAACCCAATTCAAACTAGTTGACCACAAAGGAGACCTGGTTAATTCTCATAACGCTGGATGCGCCAGGGCCAAACCTTAAGGAAAGCTGGAATCAAGAACCTCTAAGCTATCTGGCTCTTGCCCTCTGCCTCTCATCTCAGCTCCTCTCCTCCTGTTGGCTTCATCTTCTCTTTTTTCAGACAACTTCTCTCCATGTATTTGGGGATGTAGCTGCTGCAGTTCCAAGGTTTTGTGCCCAAGTCCCGCATCCCAGACAGGAAAGAATCTTCCGCCACCAGGTCCATTTAGAAAAATCTGAGGGAAGGTCATTAATTGACCAGTCACATGCCCAGCTTGGGTTACATCTCAGTCCTGTGTGGCCAAGGGTGTGGACTCGCAGGTGTGGAATGGTGAGGAAGTTTCCCATAGGAAGAGAGGAGGGAGGTGCAGTGCCAGAAGAAGAGAAAAGATATGAAGCAGTGTGAGCAGATGCCCACTACACTATCGTTTGTGCAGAAATAATGAGATTGCCTTTATGGGTTGAATTGTGTCCCCCAAAAAGATACGTTTAGGCCATGTGTGCTGGCTCACACCTGTAATCCCAGCACTTTGGGAGGCCAAGGCAGGAACATCACTTGAGCCCAGGAGTTCGAGACCAGCCTGGGCAACATGGTGAGACCCCCCGTCTCTACAAAAAATGAAAAAATTAGCTGGGTGTGGGGGCGGAAGCCCGTGGTCCCAGCTACTCAGGAGGCTGAGGAGGGAGGATCACTTGTGCTCAGAAGGTACAGACTGCAGTGAGCCATTATTTTACCACTGCACTATAGTCTGGGTAATAGAGTGAGACCCTCAAAAAAAAAAAAAATGTTAACTTTGCTGCTAATTAATTTAAGATTCTGAATCTGCAAAGGCAAAGGCCAACCTTCCTGGGCCTGTCTGGAGGTATCTAACAGAAAGCTAGATGACCAGACGACATCTGTCTCCATGGCATCACCATGTTCCTTTCTATGGATAAAATGGGTCCAGGGGCCAGGCGAGGTGGCTTATGCCTGTAATCCCAGCTACTCGGGAGGCTAAGGCACGAGAAACACTTGAACCCAGGAGGCGGAGGTTTCAGTGAGCTGAGATGGTACCACTGCACTCCAGCCTGGGAGACAGAGCGAGACATTGTTTCAAAAATTAAAAAATAACAAATGAAACAGGCTGGGCACGGTGGCTCACACCTGTAATTCCAGCACTTTGGGAGGCTGAGGCGGGCAGATCGTGAGGTCAGGAGTTCAAGACCAGCCTGGCCAACATGGTGAAACCCCGTCTCTACTAAAAGTACAAAAATTAGCTGGGCATGGTGGCAGGTGCCTGTAATCCCAGCTCCTCAGGAGGCTGAGGCAGCAGAATTGCTTAAACCTGGGAGGAGGAGGTTGCAGTGAGCTGAGATCGTGCCATTGCACTCCAGCCTAGCGACAGAGCGAGACTGTCTCAAAAACTAAAATAAAATAAAATGGATTCAGGTGATAACACTCTTTCCTACCTATGGCCCCGTCCCTCTATCCTAACAGGGGTCCTCTGATTGAGGATTAGGACTAAACGTGGCTGTTTTCCCACTTTATCCCTCATGGCTACTGTAATTTTTATTTTATCTTTATTTTTATCCTACAGAAAGTAAAATACTCCCAATAGATTAACTCTACTGTTACGTAGTTGTTGCTTCAAATGCAAAGAATATTTGTCCTTGGGTATAATTTTTTGTGACCCTACGTGGTTGCGAGTGTCTGTTGGTGTGCATGGATGCTTTGCTTCAAATGAGTTGCCTTTATAACATGATAACCTTGTACCATATGTCGGGCAAATATCTTGGCCATAATTCACAGGCAACTGACACATCAATAGATTATCTGCCCGTTCTCATTGTGGAGAGTCTGTGTTAGTGGCCTTTGTCTACCATGGAACTGACAGAGGGGCAGGATTAGCTCACTGACGCTCAGAACACAAGTGACGAGGGATTTCGTGAAAACAAAGCCAAACAAACGAGGCGGCTTCCGCGGGCACCTGGCTGAATAAATTAAACTTGATTGAATCCTCTATTATAATGACGACAGAAAAGGAGGTAAAATATGCCTTCCCTAATGAGTTTCTTTACAGTCATTTACTATTTAAAACTTGCTATCCCAGGAAGGCAGCCATCGCGTAAGACTGCTTTGACTGGGTCTCGAAGGCTCTGTAAAATCTCTGGGCTTACAGAAGCATTGTGCATACTTCCCGCAAGCGTAGTTACTGGACAACGTTGCTTTAAAGCCAAGCTAGCAAGGGAACCCTACACTCTCTTCCTCTTGGCCTGCCCTAGGTTCTGAGTAGTCACATGAAGATGGCCTCAAAGCAGGAGAAACTAAATGTGCCAAGCAGGGAAAACACTGAATTGAAGTAACAGTCTGAAAAGGGCTATAAAAGTAGGAACAATGTAGGTGCAGCTTTTACATGAACGAAGAAACAGCACCAAGATTTACTAATAAGCGTGGCATAAAGAAACACTTCCGGCCAGGTGTGGTGATTCACACCTGTAATCGCAACACTTTGGGAGGTTGAAGCAGGCGGATCATTTGAGGCCAGGAGTTCGAGACCAACCTGGGTAACATAACCGCCCCATCACTACTTAAAATGTAAACATTTAGCTGGGGATGGTGGTGTGCTCTTCTAGTCTCAGCTACTGGGGTGGCTGGGGCAGGAGAATCACTTGAACCCCAGAAGCCAAGGCTTCAGTGAGCTAAGATCATGGTACTACACTCCATCCTGGGCGGCAGAGCAAGACCCCTGTGTCTAAGGAAAAAAATAGAAATTGCTGTCATTGAATTTAACATTATCTATGGGTCTTTAGTTTGCCATGAATTGTCATTACCAGTCAGCGTGAGGTACCCAAATACAAAAGTACAAAGGAAAATATACTTTTCACTTTGTAAAAATGAACGCACACAGCATTACAAAAGTGCCCTTTGAGGGCCATGCGCAGTGGCTCATGCCTGTAATCCCAGCACTTTGGGAGGCCAAGGTGGGCATACCACAAAGTCAGGAGTTCGAGACCAGCCTGGCCAGCGTGGTGAAACCCCATCTCTACTAAAAATACAAAAATTAGCCGGGTGTGGTGGTGCACACCTGTAGTCCCAGCTACTCGGGAGGCTGAGGTGGGAGAATCTCTTGAATCCAGGAGGCATAGGTTGAGGTGAGCCAAAATCACACCACTGCACTCCCGCCTGGGCGACAGAGCGAGACTCCATCTCAACAACAACAAAAAAGAGTGTCCTTTGGAAAGATGAATGTCTACATAGTGTAAGTTTAATGGAGTCACATTTGTCTAAATAGAAATTCCCCTCAACCTGTCATTACACTGTCTTCCCACTTTTGTATTGTATTCCCACCAATACTATTGTATTCCCACCAATAGTCTCCCATTTGAAATATGCAAAGGCAGCAATGTAGGCCCCAGAAAAACAGGGTTAAAATATACTGGGATTAAAACGTTACTGAGGAGTCAAATGGGTAACTGAGGTTAGCGTTGACCCATTAGTACCTGTTAAGCAGAGAATTAGCTACTCACCTTGGTGTAGAATTGATGTTTGATTTCTTTGTGGGATCGGAGGGCCCACCCCTAACAGGAAGTGACCAAGGGTCATATAGAGTAGAATAAACAAAGCATGTGAAACAGCATGAGAGGCACAGAGAGGCAGCGTGTGTGGTGAGCACACTTACTGAACACATTACAGAAAATTATTACTATTGCTGCTTCCTAAGCTGTGAACTTTTCCAATAAATTAACTAAGTTTTATGAGCCTCAGTGTCCTCATCTGTAAAACTAGGGTCAACATAGCACTGTCTTGAGATTGCTGTGGAAGCTAAATACCAAATATATTACTGAGCCATTTTGCCATTGAAAGTAATGGCAAAATCCATACTTACTTTTGGACCAACCTAAATATCTAAACATGAGCATACAAGACCTAGAATGCGCTTTAAAATGTGTACTGCCAAAGCGGGACCCAGTGGTGCGCACCTGTAGTCCCAGCTGCTTGAAAGGCTGAGGTGGGAGGATCGCAGGAACCCAGGAGTTCTGGGCAGCAGTGAACCGTGACTGCGATTGTGAGTAGCCACTGCACTACAGCCGGGCAACATAGCAGGATTCTGCCTCTAAAGAATACTAAGCATAAAATGAACTTCCTACCCACTCTCTTTCAGGGCAAGCCATAACTGTGAAGGGAAACAAGTTAAGGAGGACAATTGAGTGCCTGAGGTTCTGCAGTGTGGACAAAGGTAGAGATGGCTACTTTAACTGATTAATAAAAGCCTTCTAGGCCGGGCACGGTGGCTTACGCCTGTAATCCCAGCACTTTGGGAGGCTGAGGCAGGCAGATCAAGACCAGCCTGACCAACATGGAGAAACTTCATCTCAACTAAAAATACAAAATTAGCCGGGTATGGTGGCTCACGCCTGTAATCCCAGCACTTTGGGAGGCTGAGGCAGGCAGATCACCTGAGGTCGGGAGTTCAAGACCAGCCTGACCAACATGGAGAAACTTCATCTCAACTAAAAATACAAAATTAGCCGGGTATGGTGGCACATGCCTGTAATCCTAGCTACTCGAGAAGCTGAGACAGGAGAATCGCTTGAACCTGGGAGGCAGAGGTTTTGGTGAGCCAAGATCGCACCATTGCACTCCAGTCTGGGCAACAAGAGCGAAACTCTGTCTCAAAAAATAAATAAATAAAATAAAAGCCTTCTTCATGTCACTATTATAAACAGTATAAAACCTCAACTGGGACTTTTGGCAAACTTTTTTTTTTTTTTTTCTCCTAAGATGGAATCTCCCTCTGTCACCCAGGACTGAGACTGGCCCAATCTTGGCTCACTGCAACTTCCATCTTCCAGGTTCAAGCAATTATCCTATCTCAGCCTCCCGAGTAGCTGGGATTACAGGCACCCGCCACCACACCCAGCTAATTTTTGTATTTTCAGTAGAGATGGGGTTTCGCCATGTTGGCCAGGCTGGTCTTGAACTCCTGATCTCAGGTGATCTGTGCGCCTCAGCCTCCCAAAGTGCTGGGATTACAGGCATGAACCACCATGCCTGGCCTTGGCAAACTTTTGTAAAGGGTCAGATAGTAAATATTTTAAGTTTTGCAGTAAATATTTTTGTTCACTATTGCAACTACTCATGCCAGCCATTGTAGCAAAAAAAAAAAAAAAAAAAAAAAAAAAGCATTTCATAGGCAATATATAACACATAATGCATGAGTATGGCAGTGCTCCAATAAAACTTTTTTTTTCTTTTGGAGACAAGGTCTTGCTCTGTCTCCCAGGCTGGTGTGCCGTGGTGTGATCATGGCTCACTGCAGCCTTGACCTCCTGGGCTCAAGCAATTCTCCTGCCTCAGGTCCCAGAACAGCTGGGACTACAGGCTGCGCCAGCACACGCCACTACATTTTGTATTTTTAGTAGAGACAGGGTTTAGCCATGTTGCCTAGGCTGGTCTGGAGCTCCTGGGTTCAAGCAATCCGCCCACCTCAGCCTCTCAAAGTGCTGGGATTACAGTCGTGAACCACCCCACCCAGCCATTTCTTTTTTCTTTTGAGACAGGATCTTGCTCTGTTTCTCCTGCTGGAGTGCAGTGGCACACTCATGGCTCACTGTAGCTTCGACAGCCCAGGCTCAGGTAATCCACTTCAGCCTCCAGAGTAGCTGGGACAACAGGTGTGCCCGCTAAGCCTGGCTAATTTTATTTTTGTACAGATGGGGTCTCACTGTGTTGCCAAGGCTGGGTTTGAACTTCTGGGCTCAAGTAATTCTCCTGCCTGGGCATCCTGAAGTACTGGGATTAACAAGTGTGAGCCACTGCACCCCGCCTCCAATAAAACTTAATAAATTCTAACAGTTACTTCCCCAAGCATTGAAAACTCTTCTACAACACGAGTTTTAATGATGGCATAACATTCCATATAGATTTTCGTGATTTATTTAACAAAGGCTTTAATGTTGGACATTTAGTTTCTCTTTATTTGCTTACCTCAACTGGTGCTCATAATTATTTTGTAACAATTTTTTTTTTAAGACGGAATCTCGCGCTGTCACCCAGGCAGGAGTACAGTAGTGAGATCTCAGCTCACTGGACCCTCCGCTTCCTGGGTACAAGTGATTCTCCTGCCTCAGCCTCCTGAACAGCTGGGACTACAGGCACCCGCCACCACGCCCAGCTAATTTTTGGATTTTTAGTAGAGATGGGGTTTCACCATATTGGCCAGGGTGCTCTTGAACTCCTGACCTTGTGATCTGCCCGCCTTGGCCACCCAAAGTGCTGGGATTACAGGCGTGAGCCACCATGCCCGGCCTATAGAAATTATTTTTAAAGTGGGGATGAGAAAAAAAAAAGAAAAAATAAATGAAGTGGGGATAAGAAAAAGAAAGATTGCTCATAGGCCATTCAGAGATTATAACTGCCCTCACTATTATATATGCTTTTCAGGCTTATGATTACTTTTATTATTTATTTATTTATATTTTTTATTTTCTTGAGACAGAGTCTTGCTCTGTCATCACCCATGCTGGAGTGTGGTAGTGCGATCTCAGCTCACTGCAAACTCCACCTCCTGGGTTCAAGCAATTCTCCTGCCTCAGCCTCCTGAGTAGCTGGGATTACAGGCATGTGCCACCACACCCGGCTAATTTTTGTATTTTTAGTAGAGACAGGGTTTGACTATGTTGGTCAGGCTGGTCTCGAACTCCTGACCTCGTGATCTGCCTGCCTCGGCCTCCCAAAGTACTGGGATTACACGCATGAGCTACCACGTCCAGCCTAATTTTTGTATTTTAAGTAGAGACAGGCTTTGCCATGTTGGCCAGGCTGTGTTATCACCTTTAAATAAAGCTGGGGTTACATTGTACATCCTATTTTGTAACCTGAATTTTCACTTACCACAGTGATAAAGGTCTTCTTCCCTTCTGAGGTCCTAAACTTAGAATTGCTGGTCTCTGACTTCCATTATTCTAGTTTAAATTCTGTCTTCCGACTGTCTCACATCTACTCCCATAAGGGAGACTGCACTGACCATCTGGTCGTCTTGGCATTTTATTTCTTACTATAAAACTACAAATTGGCACCTGGCTTGCACATCAGTCTCTTAGGAGTTTGGTTACTGTTAGCTCCCACTGTGAGCCTGAGTGATCACCTCAAGTATTCTAGCAAAATAGGAGGGTTGGGGCCCTCCAAAGCTGAGAATTTGGGCATTATGACCTAAATAAAGTAACACAATACTGTCTGAGCAACTAGTCAAACCCAACCAGCCTCCTTCTCTGACAACTTTATTTTGCTTTCTTTAAGTGCCCTACCAATTATTATAAGTGATGACTGGTATGTATCATTTTAAATGGCAAACAACTCTAAATGGCTTGGTGGAGGGCAAGTTCAGACATCGTCGCTGGAGACTGGCTGAGAGTAGAAGCCCCTTTGCAGTGTTCTTTGAAGTGCTGATTTTAGTTACACAAAATGCTAAATTGCCTCTCCCACTGTCAAAATAGCCTTTTATACCTCTTCCTGTTTATGCTATCAAGGAGTTAATATGTAGGCTTCAGAACTCAATTTTGATCTGCTCTTGATAAAACCTTGGTTTACAGAACTACAGTAGTTTTTCACATTGTTGAGAAAAAGTTGAACTACTGTAATAATGGATTTTCTGTGTGTATAGAAACTCCTATGATTGATTTAATTTTTTTTTTTTTTTTTGGAACCAAGTTTCGCTCTTGTTGCCCAAATTGGAGTGCAATGGCGTGATCTCAGCTTACTGCAACCTCTGCCTCCCGGGTTCAAGCGATTCTCCTGCCTCAGCCTCCTGAGTAGCTAGGATTACAGGCGCCTGCCACCACGCCTAGCTAATTTTTTTTATATTTAGTAGAGATGGGGTTTCACCATGTTGACCAGGCTGGTCTTGAACTTCTTTTTTTTTTTGAGATGGAGTCTCGCTCTGTCGCCCAGGCTGGAGTGCAGTGGCCGGATCTCAGCTCACTGCAAGCTCCGCCTCCCAGGTTCACGCCATTCTCCTGCCTCAGCCTCCCGAGTAGCTGGGACTACAGGCGCCCGCCACCTCGCCCGGCTAGTTTTTTGTATTTTTTTAGTAGAGACGGGGTTTCACCGTGTCAGCCAGGATGGTCTCGATCTCCTGAGCTCGTGATCCGCCCGTCTCGGCCTCCCAAAGTGCTGGGATTACAGGCTTGAGCCACCGCGCCCGGCGTCTTGAACTTCTGACCTCAGGTGATCCACCTGCCTTGGCCTCCCAAAGTGCTGAGATTATAGGCGTGAGCCACCACGTCTGCCTGGCTTTTTTTTTTTTTTGAGACAGAGTCTTGCTTTGTCACCCAGGTTGGAGTGATCTCAGCTCACTGCAACCTCCACCTCCCGGATTCAAGTGATTCTCCTGCCTCAGCCTCCCAAGTAGCTGGGATTACAGGCACCCACCACCACGCTAATTTTTGTATTTTTTGGTAGAGATGGGGTTTCACCGTGTTGCCCACGGCTGGTCTCCAACTCCTGACCTCAAGTGATCTACCCTCCTCAGCCTCCCAAAGTGCTGGGATTACAGGCGTGAGCCGCCGCACCCAACCTTGATTTAAATTTCTAAAAATCTCAACATAATGTGTTTGGCTGTTATTCTTATTATGCTTAGAGTCAGGCACTAGCACATACTAGACCTAATCTTGACTGATTTGAAAAGACCGCTGAAATCCATGATTTGCTACCAATTCTCTGTGTCTGCTGTGGCCAATATAAAGAAACTTGGATGCACTTAATTTATGAAGACAAGCATTTGCTGATCTGGAAGTTGAATGATACATGTGAATCCAATGATGCTGTACCCCTGCAGATAATGGCAGGCTGGATGTAGCGTGTTAGCCGTCATATTCTGTGTGCTCCCTGTAATGGGGGCACTTCCCTTCCATCGTGGCGAGGCCGAAGCAGAGGTACACAGACCTGAACACAAACACGAAAAACACCTTATCACGTGGGAGTCCGGGGCAGGCTCGGGCACATCCATTCCTCTGGCATTTGAGCAGCTGTTTTCCACAGCATTAACGCAGCACAGCAGGGTAAGTCAGATTAAAAACCAGTAAGAGTAGTCTCCTCATACCACCCTCAACTTCTTCCTACTTCACCAAAAAACCAATAAAAGACTGAATGTGGCCCTTTGTCAGCTAGACCTCAAAATCTTCTTTGCTTTATATGCGTATTTCCAATAAAAAACTACAAAGATTGTTAAAAGTCCTTTTATTTTTACTGATTTATTTATTTATTTATTTATTTTTAGAGCCAGTGTCTCACTGTGTTGCCCAGGCTGGAGTTCAGTGGTGCAATCATAGCTCAATGCATCCTCCAACTCCTGAGCTCAAGTGATCCTCCCACTTCAGCCTCCAGAGAAGCTGGGACTACAGGTGCATGCTACCATGTCAGGCTAATGCTTTTGGTTTTTTAAGAGTTTTGTTGAGTCAGGGTCTTGCTATGTTGCCCAGGCTGGTCTCAAACTGCTAGCTTTAAGCAGTCCTCCTGCCTCAGTCTCCCAAAGGGTTGATATTACAGGCATGAGCCACTGTGCCTGGCCTTATAGTCCTTTTGAAACACAAGACAAGAAACATTTGGCCGTGTGTGGTGGCTCACGCCTGTAATTCCAGCACTTTGGGAGGCCAAGGTAGGCGGATCACCTGAGGTCAGGAGTCTGAGACCAGCCTGGTCAACATGGTGAGACCCCATCTCTACTAAAAATACAAAAATTGCCAGGCGCGGTGGCTCGTGCCTGTAATCCCAGCACTTTGGGAGGCCAAGGTAGGTGGATCACGAAGTCAGGAGTTCAAGACCAGCCTGGCCAAGATGGTGAAACCACATCTCTACTAAAAATACAAAAAATTAGCTGGGCATGGTGACACGTGACTGTAATCCCAGCTACTCGGGAGGCTGAGGCAGAGAATTGCTTAAAATCCAGGAGGCGAAGGTTTCAGTGAGCCAGTATCTCGCCACTGCACTCTAGCCTGGGCAACAGAGCGAGACTCTGTTTCAAAAAAAATAAAATAAAATACAAATACAAATACAAAAATCAGCTGGGCGTGGTGGCACGCACCTGTAATCCCAGCTACTCAGGAGGCTGAGGCAGGCAAATCGCTTGAACCCGGGAGGCGGAGGTTGCAGTGAGCCGATATCACGCCATTGCACTCCAGCCTGGGCAACAGAGCGAAACTCAATCTCAAAAAAAAAAAAAAAAAGGAAACATTTATTGAACACCTAGTACATTCCATGCACTGTAGTGTGTGTAGTTTTATTTAATTTCATCTCTGCACAACCCTGGGAAATGGTCTATTAGCAGACGCAGAGGATAAGGCATAGGACAATCAGGTAACACACGCAGGGCCAAATATCATAAGTGGCAGAATTCAAATTAAAGCCACCTTCTAAGCCATGTCCTTCCCATCATCACAATACTGCATGTCTACAGCACAGTTGATGGGCATAACCCTTCTTAGCAACAGCAAGCAGCTGAGCAGAAAGTAATTGCAGGAGGCAGAGCCAAAAGGAAAACTGCTGAGAGTGCTGACAGTAGGTGGAGAGAACAGAAGCACACACCGTAGGGTGCAATCTTAGTGAGCTTTGTTTTCCTTCCATAGAGGTGAGTTCAGACCCAGGCGTGTCTCTCAAACATTCATTCCCCCTGCTTGGGCACCGTAGACTTGAAGGATTGGACTCAGGAGTGGGGGAGGACACAGGGGAAGTTGCTTTCCTGGCGTGAGGACTCCGGCCACAGTGGTAGTGTACAGCAAGTACAGGGTAACAGAAGGGCCAGCAGGAGGACACGGTGCAATGGTGTACCAGGGGACAGGAGAGTGAATCAGAGCCACAGGACAGAGCTCCACCTGTTTCCAGGGAGGTGCCTGGGGGGCTCCCGGAAGCCAAAGGCAGCGCCCAGAGGCAGTGTGAAGAGGTCTGCCTCAGACCTCAGGGTTTGGGCAGGGATAGTGGGTGACCTGTGTGCTGGCTCTCCAGAAACTGAAAGCAGCAAGAGACGGTTGGGCTCCATTTTTAGTTTTTCTGGTTTGTTTTGTTTTGTTTTTTTGCAGGCACTCAGTGGTTAGCTGGAAATAAAGGTGGAGGAACTGGGCAGTTCAAAGGCAGAGACGGCTTCCCCCAGCCCCGCCCCACCTCCCCTTTCACTCAGAAAAGCCACAAAAGCGTGGCCCCAGGGTGTGTGTGAAAGGAGGGAGGAGTGACTCCACCTAGCTCCTCTGGAGTAGAGGGAGGCTGTGGGCCTGGTGTCGTGCGCGCATGCCTGCGTGTGCCTGTGTGTGTGCGTGCTTGCCAGGTGCTCAAGGGTCGGGGGAGCTGGCCGAGAAGACTGAGGAGATGGAGGAAGGTGGAGGGAAGTGTAATAGAAGGAGGTGGAGGAAGGTGGCTGCTGTAGAGCTTTGGCTCTGGCTGGCCCGATCCTCTTTCTGAAGTTGCAGCTGCACTTCGGGGCCAGGCACTGTTGACACTGTGGGTATAAGCGTGTGGCCAGCAGCAGAATAGAGACTCAGAGTCTTGAGAAAGAAAGTGGTGACTTCCCCCTCTTCCTTCCTTCTTTCCTCCACAGAGTCTGCCATCTGGGGGCAGAGATATGGGCAAGCCCTCATTATAATACTAGCAGTGAAGGGCTGGGCATGACAGGTGGAAACCCCATTGGCTCTAGAACTCAGGACCTGGAATTTGCTATGGTGGCAGGCAGGGGTCCAGAGGTGGTGTTTGTTCTCTATCTCTGTGTAACCAAGTAGCTTAAGGTATAGCAGTTTGAGAGAAGAAATGTTTATTATCTCACAATTTCTTTGGGTCATAAATACGGGTATGGCTTAGCTGGGTGCTTTCTGGCTGAAGGTGTTTCATGAGGTTACAGTCGTGCCACCAGCTGGGGCTGCCATCTCATCTGAAGGCTCAACAGTGGGGGACCGAAGTCCAAGCTCCCTCACCGGTCACCAGCAGGATTCAGTTCTTCGAAGGCTGTCATTTAGAAGCCTCCCTCTGTCCCTCCTTACAGGTCCTTCTCACAGGGCACTTCGTGACATGGCAGTTGACTTTCTGGAGACCATCCAAGTGAGAAAGAGCCCTTAGAAAGAAGTGACAGTCTTTATGTAACCTAATCTCAGAAGTGATGTCTCATCCCTTCTGCAAGGTTCTATCATTCGAAATTGCATCAGTAAATCCAGCTCACTCAAGCGAAAGGGATTCCTAGGAGGTAGGGGTCACTGTGGGCCATTCTAGAGGCTGCATGTCACAGCATCCAAGCTGAGCCCTACAGAGTGACAGGAGTTCATCAGGCAGCGAGGCAGGAGGGAGCTGAGGGACGGCAGGTGCAGTGAACCGTGGCTGTAACTCAGTATGGCTGCACAGAGAGCGCTGCCTGAGGGTGAGGGGTGCCGTGGAGAGCCCAGCAGGGCCCAGAACTTGTACCATCTTTTAACCCGAGTTTGCAAGGGTGGACTTTATCCTGCAAGCGTGAAGAGCCTAAAGCTGGAGGCTCACAGTTAAGATTTGGCTTTAAAAATATTACACTCCTGGCCCAGCTCAGTGGCTCATGTCTGTAATTCCAGCACTCTGGGAGGCTGAGGTAGGCGGGTCACCTGAGGTCAGGAGTTCGAGACCAGCCTGGCCAACATGTTGAAACCCTGGCTCTACTAAAAATACAAAAAAATTATCTGGGCAAGGTGGTGGGTGCTTGTAATCCCAGCTATGAGGGAGGCTGAGGCAGGAGAATCGCTTGAACCCAGGAGGTGGAGGAGGTTGCAGTGAGTCGAGATGGCGCCGCTGCACTCCAGCCTGGGTGACAGAGCGAGACTGTATCTGAAAGAAATGAAAGGAAAGGAAAAGAAAGGAAAAAAAAAAAGAAATGAAAACAAGGAATGTTACCACTGCTGTGGGAGAATGAATTGAAGGGAGTAAAAGAGCAGAGGGGGGCCAACTGGCGGGGTGAGGCGGATGCGGGGATTGCACTGAGGAGCTGGAGAGGCCAAATGGCTGGCGGCAGCGCTGCTGCAGAGCTGGCGTCACTGGGTGTAGGAACTGACTGCTATGTCTGTCTTCCTCCTCGGGAACATAAGCTCAATGAGGACAGCGATACTTGTTTGTAGTCTCTGGTATCCCCAGTGTTTAGGACAGTGGTGCTAGATGGACGACTAGGACACCCCCAGGTTTCTGGCTTGAGTAACTGGGCGGAGCTATTCTCTAAGCTGTGAGGCACAGAGGGCAAACATGGATAGGAACTTAACATTTGAGAAATACTGAGTTTGAGGTGCTTGGTAGACCATCTGAGAATAAATGCTTAGTAGGCAGTTGACGTGCGGGGATCTGGAAAGCCTCTCAAAGAAATGGTGAGAGATGGAGACTTGAGAATCCAAGCACCTAAACACCAATGATGGGAGTAGTTAACATGGCCCTAGGACGCTTCCCCAGAGTTTCTAGGACACCTTATGCAGCAACGTTGCTTGCTTTGAAAGATAGTAAAGGAAGAAAGTCTTGCCAATTGTCATTCACAAAAGAAAGTCGAAAATATGTTGCCAGAGAGGGGAGGAGAAAGCCAGGAATCACAGGAAGCCAGAAGAGAGTTTCAGGTACTGTGAGAACAGCACAGTAGGTTAGATAAGAACTGAAAGGAGGCCAGTGAGTTGAAGCCCACTGTGGGTGGGGAGGAAGGAGAAAAGGAATGTTTTCCAGAAATGCAAAGCACTACTTAATTTTTATTTTATTTTATTTTTTTGAGACGGAGTCTCGCTCTGTTACCCAGGCTGGAGTGCAGTGGTGCGATCTCTGCTCACTGCAACCTCTGCCTCCCAGGTTCAAGTGATTCTCCTGCCTCAGCCTCCAGAGTATCTGGGATTACAGGCACCCACCAACACGCCTGGCTAATTTTTCTATTTTTAGTAGAGACAGGGTTTCACCATATTAGCCAGGCTGGTCTCGAACTCCTGACCTTGTGATCCGCCCGCCTCAACCTCCCAAAGTGCTGGAATTACAGGCGTGAGCCACCGTACTCGGCCTATTTTATATTATACTTATTTTATTTTATTTCTCGCTCTGTTATTCAGGCTGAAGTGCAGTGGTACAATCATGGCTCACTACAGCCTCCACCTCCTAATTCTCAAGCAATCCTCCCACCCCAGCCTCCCAGAGTGCTGGGATTACAGATGTAAGTCACTACACCTGGCCTCCATTACTTAAAAATTGTTCAAATTAAAGGCTGGGCGCAGTGGCTCACACCTATAATCGCAGCACTTTGGGAGGCCGAGGCAGGAGGATCACCTGCGGTCAGGAGTTTGAGAGCAGCATGGCCAGCATGGTGAAACCCTGTCTCTACTAAAAATACAAAAATTAGCTGGGCATAGTGGTGGGTGCCTATAATCCCAGCTACTTGGGAGGCTGAGGCTGGAGAATCCCTTGAACCCAGGAGGCAGAGGTTGCAATGAGCAGAGATCATGCCATTGCACTCCAGCCTGGGCAACTGAGTGAAATTCTGCCTCAAAAAAAAAAAAAAAAAAAAGATTAAAATTAAAACTGTCACTTCTGAACACCATTAAAAAACAAAGTGCCTGCTTCGGCAGTACATATACTAAAATTGGAACATTGGAACCATAACAGAGAAGATTCGCATGGCTCCTGCAAAAGATGACAGGCAAATTCATCAAGCATTCCTATTATTATTATTATTATTATTTTTGAGACAGTGTTTCACTCCTGTCACCACAGCTGGAGTACAGTGGCGTGATCTCAGCTCACTGCAACCTCCACCTTCCGGGCTCAATGGATTCTTCTGCCTCAGCCTCTGGAGTAGCTGGGACTATAGGCATGCACCACTGTGCTCGGCTAATTTTTGTATTTTTGGTAGAGGCGGGGTTTCACTATGTTACCCAGGCTGGTTTCGAACTCCTGAGCTCAAGCGATCCACTCGCCTCAGTCTCCTAAAGTGCTGGGATTACAGGTATGAGCCACCGTGCCCAGCCTCATATTTTTTATATTCATTTTGAAAAAAACACAACATACAAAATATAGATAAGCATTTAGATCACAAGTTCCTCAAACTGGTCTTTGTCGCAGCAATTTAGGAATCACCTAGGTGGTTTTTAAAAATACATGTTCTGCCGGGCATGGTGGCTCATGCCTGTAATCCCAGCACTTTGGGAGTCCGAGGCGGGTGGATCATGAGGTCAGGAGATCGAGACCATCCTGGCCAACACGGTGAAACCCCGTCTCTACCAAAAATACAAAAAAATTAGCCGGGCATGGTGGCGGGCATCTGTAATCCCAGCTACTCTGGGAGACTGAGGCAGGAGAATGGCATGAACCCGGGAGGCGGAGCTTGCAGTGAACTGAGATTGCGCCACTGCACTCCAGCCTGGGAACAGAGTAAGACTCCGTCTCAAAAAAAAAAAAAAATACAGATTCTGGGTTTGCCCCAGTTCCATAAAATTCACCTCTCAAGGGTGAAGCAGGAGAAAACTATTTTTTAATGTGCCAAGTGACTTTGAAGTGTGAATTTTTTTCAAACATTTTATTTGGAGTTTTCTGCTTTTATTATTTTTAATTGACACATAATAATTGCATATATTTATGCGGTGCCATGTAAGATTTTGATATAGGCACACAATGTGTAATGATCTAATCAGGGTAATTAACATATCCATAACCTCAAAGGGTTTTGAATCACTCATTTAAACCTCTAATACTCATTTTTTCTTTGACTTTAAGCCCTTTTAGAATAAATAAAGCGATACAAAATATTCATAGATTACTAAACTGTTAGAAGCCAATTGTTACATTTAAGACTTTAATAGGGAACTTAAAGCAATCAAGAAAATAAACTCTCCACAAAGTTTTAAAAAATAACTATAAAATACATCCTGTAGGCCAGGTGCGGTGGCTCAATCCCAGAACTTCGGGAGACAGAGGCAGGCGGATCACCTGAGGTCAGGAGTTCGAGACCAACATGGGGAAACCCCTTCCCTACTAAAAATACAAAATTAGCCGGGTGTGGTGGCGCATGCCTGTAATCCTAGCTACTCGGGAGGCTGTAATTCCAGCTACCCAGGAGGTGGAGGTTGCCGTGAGCTGAGATTGCACCACAGCACTCCAGCCTGGGCAACAAGAGTGAAACTCTGTCTCCAAAAATAAATCAATAAATTTAAAAAATCTTGCAGGTTTATTTTCAAGAAAATGCTGATGACTATAATTAGGACTATACATTTAGTTGAGAGTGAGAGCTAGATTAGTAAATAAAATTGTCTGTAAACATTTGTAAATCAGTCATCCTCCTGGGTACGGTTTGTGCTTAAGTGAAGAGCAGGGACAGTTACTGGCTCTGGATGGGGGAGAAGTCTTCCTTGTTTCATAGTCAAGGAAAGCTCCCAGCTGACCACCAACCTCTTCTCTTGGAAAACGCCACAGCTATCTTCTTGCCATTTCTAGAGCAATTTTCCAGCCTGAGTTGCACGACTGCCTCCATTTCCTCACCACTCTTGTTTGTCCCTGGCAGTTCACTTTGATTCTCAAAAGTCCATTAAAAACCCTTTCCAGGTCCTCGGGGATCCCTGGCCATGTAAGCTCTGCAACCAACAAGCAGCTTTTCTAGTACAAAGTCTCTAGAGCTTTCCACAGCCTCTAGCTCGGTCTCCTCCTCTCCAGGCTGGCCACAGACCCCCAGGGACCTATCTGCCATCTCTTGGAAATATCTTTCTAAATTCCCCACCTTTCCACGACTCCCGCCTTTCCACGACTTTTGAGTTGCAGTAGTTTGCCCAGTTCCCCTTTTCCTTGTAGTCTTTAAATATAAGTCCACAGGTTTTTCATTTGTTTATAGGATTTACCCTCCATCAGGAAATGAAAATAAACACAGGGAAGTTGATAAGTCACAGCTCCCCACCCCCAGCCCTTGCTCAGGGGAAGCCTCTCTAGCAAGGCTCAGATGTTTCCATCTTAAGGTTAAATCACACCGAACAATAGACGCCCTTTGGTTTCACCTCAGTGGGCGGGATGTGCCTCGTTTCATGGATCTCCTGCCCCACACAGGATTTCTCTGGACTCCTTAGAGTGTTTCTTCAAAACTAGTTCAATCTTGATCTAATTAGTCCCCAAAGAGATGCAAACCAAACGAGATACAATTTTTGTTCTCTCAAGAGGGCACAAAAATAAAAAATAAAAATTAAGCCTGATAGGCCGGGCGCGGTGGCTCAAGCCTGTAATCCCAGCACTTTGGGAGGCTGAGACGGGCGGATCACGAGGTCAGGAGATCGAGACCATCCTGGCTAACACGGTGAAACCCCGTCTCTACTAAAAATACAAAAAACTAGCCGGGCGAGGTGGCGGGTGCCTGTAGTCCCAGCTACTCGGGAGGCTGAGGCAGGAGAATGGCGTGAACCCGGGAGGCGGAGCTTGCAGTGAGCTGAGATCCGGCCACTGCACTCCAGCCTGGGTGACAGAGCGAGACTCCGTCTCAAAAAAAAAAAAAAAAAATTAAGCCTGATAATAGCCTGTTTGGGCCAGCTTGCTGGGAAGCGGACTCATTTTTATACTGCGGGAGGGGTTCGGAATCAAGAGTCTTAAATATGTGTATCCCCTTCAACCCAGTAATCCCACTTCTAGGAACATATCCTGAGGAAATAATCAAGATGTGCAGTCAAGAACTGATGAACAAAAGATACTCACTGCAGAGCCATAATTGAGAAGAACTGGAAAGAACTTACATGCCTCCCAGGTGGGGCTTGGCTCTGCAAATCCTCATCTGACTATGATGGAATGGGGTGCATCCAGTCATGCAGTCATCCGTGCCACAAGTAGTTATTCAGTACCTACTCTGCGTTAGGTAAACAATGCAGAGTATTGTTAACTTGGCTGGGTAAACAGGTAAGTTCTCGGCCCCTCCCCCGCCGGAAAATCCATGATCTCCTAAAGTAAAGCACTTTAAAATTGTTCACATTGTGTGTGTGTGTGTGTGTGTGTGAAGGGGCACTTCATCGCCCTCCACCCCTCATCCCCCGCACCGCAAGCAGTTGCCAAATTCAAATAATTTTTCCTTCAATGCCTCTCCCATGTGACCTCTCCTTTTCTTTCAAAAGCAAATCCTAAGTCTGGGAGGTAACCCGATCACCGCGGAAAGAACGCCGACATGGAAATCTTCGGATTGGTTTCTCGTTCCAGGAAGTTGCGCTACTTTGGGCAAATCACGTCATCTCTGGGACTGTTTCTAATCAGAATAAAGAAAGGGCTGGACCAATCTTTCAGATCCTTTGAATCCAATGGACTTTTTGGCCTTATGACGGAACCATCTGTAGATGAGAGCATCTGAACCCCAGTTAAAGGGAAGGGGACAGTGAAGCCCTTGAAGATCTGGGGCATTTTCCTGGACACCAAAAAGGCAAAGGGCTGTCTAGAGTGAAAGTATAAGACAGACAGGCCCTGTTACAGGAAGGTCCCTGCACTCTGCTCTTCTCCCCGAGCCAACCCCAAACTCTAGCAAGCAGGCCTGTCATCCTTCCAGGTGCGATGTAATATTAAGAAGCATCAGCTAACAATTACTGGTGCTACTAGGGGCAGGCGATTTGCGGTTCCTTCACTTTCACACAAAAGTATGAGGTCTGTTTTACTATTCTCATTCTAAAGGCAAAATGGAAGCTCACAGCAGTTACAGAACTAATGGGAAGTGACAGGTCTATTTGCCACCTTTATACTGGCCAGTCTTCTTTTTTCTCAAAGGGCGGGATGGGGGAGCAGCCTCCCGTGTTATCACCCTCTCCTGCAGAAGACAGAAGCATAGGTCATTATGGTAATAAGGGTTTGTTGATTACCAACTGGGAGACAGAGATGAGGTAAATCACAAGCATGTAGGTTAGCAGGGCTGCAGAAGTTTGTAAATAAATGATCTCAGAATCTCCTGCAGCCCCATTCTTTCATTGGTAACCTACCTCCTCCCTGCCCTCATCCCCGTAGCGCCCTTCCCCCATTAGGGTGAAGGGTCAGCTCTAAAAATGCAGTCAGGAAGGAACAATGAGAGTCCTCTCCCCTCCTGGGAGAAATGCAATTTGCATCTCAGATGAGCTCAGATTGGTGAAGCCTCGTTTGGACTCTGATCCTTGCAGTAAGGATCTGCTCTGGGAATCTCCTGTGACCTATTGAGGTTTGCTGCTCCAAAGGAATAAGGAGTCTTTGACATTAATGTCCATTTAACTCGGGGATCTAAAAAGGCAGGTTAGTGTTAGAGTTCTATGGGCACCCCAAAATTGTACCTAAGAGTGTGTGTGTGCAGCCATAATGTGTGTTTTCCTGGGGATGGTGTAGCTTTCTTGAGATTGTCAAAGGAATTTAGAGCTGCCCAAAGGTTAAAAACTTGTGTGACAAGTGAGTGTGATGAAGGAGGAACAGTGGTGCAAATCCTGTTGGGGGGGGGAATGACTTAACAAACCCAGACGTGGGGGTGGGAGGGAAATAATTCAGGTGAGACTCCACTCACAGGTAGGATTCTTTTTTTCTTTTTTGTAGGTAACATTTTTTGTTTTCTTCCGTGTGCCAGGCATTGTTCTAAACTAAATATACAAGGCCAGGTGCAGTGGCTAACTCCTGTAATTCCAACACTTTGAGAAGCCGAGGTGGGTGGGTCACTTGAGGTCAGGAGTTCGAGACCAGCCTCATCAACATGGTGAAACCCCAGCTCTACTAAAAATAGAAAAATGAGCCAGGCATAGTGGCTGGTGCCTGTAGTCTCAGCTGCTCGGGAGGCTGAGGCAGGAGAATCTCTTGAACCCCGGAGGAGGATGTTGCAGTGAGCTGAGATTGCACCACTGCACTCCAGCCTGGGCAACTGAGAAGACTGTCTCAAAAATAAAAACTAAAAAAAAATAAAGATAAACAAATAAACTAAAATCTATGAGAATTAGGTAATTCTGTATCTCTCTTTTTCTTTTTTTTTTTGAGACAGAGTCTCGCTCTGTCGCCCAGGCTGGAGTGCAGTGCTCCTATCTCGGCCCACTGCAAGCTCCGCCTCCTGGATTCATGCCATTCTCCTGCCTCAGCCTCCCGAGTAGCTGGGACTACAGGCGCCCGCCACCATGCCCGGCTAATTTTTTAATATTTTTAGTAGAGACGGGGTTTCACCGTGTTAGCCAGGATGGTTTCGATCTCCTGACCTTGTGATCCACCCGCCTCGGCCTCCCAAAGTGCTGGGATTACAGGCGTGAGCCACCGCGCCTGGCCTCCTTTTTTTAATTTTTGACATAGTTTTGCTCTTATCCCCCAGACTGGAGTGCAGTGGTGCGATCTTGGCTTACCGCAACCTCCACCTCCCGGGTTCAAGTGATTCTCCTGCCTCAGCCTCCCAAGTAGCTGGAGTTACAGGTGCACACCACTAGGACTGGCTAATTTTTGTGTTTTTTTAGTAGAGACGGGGTTACACCATGTTGGCCAGGCTGGTCTTGAACTCCTGACCTCAGGTGATCCACCTGCCTTGGCCTCCCAAAGTTCTGGGATTACAGGAGTGAGCCACCGCGCCCAGCCTAATTTATTTATTTATTTTTTAGAGATGAGTCTCGCTCTGTTGCCAGGCTGGAGTGCAGTGGCGCGGTATCAGCTCACTGCAAGCTCCACCTTCCAGGTTCAAGTGATTCTCCTGCCTCAGCCTCCCAAGTAGCTGGGACTACTGGCGCATGCCACCATGCACAGCTAATTTGTAATTTTAGTAGAGATGGGGTTTCACCATGTTGGCCAGGATGGTCTCGATCTCTTGATCTCGTGATCTGCCCACCTTGGCCTCCCAAAGTGCTTGGATTACAGGCGTGAGCCACCGCGCCCGGCCTAAATTTTAAACTCTTTGTAGAGACAGGGTCTTGCTATGTTGCTCAGAATGTTCTCAAACTCCTGAGCTCAAGCAATCCTCCTGCCTTGGCCTCCTGAAGTGCTGGGATTAAAGGCATGACCCACCATGTCCAGCCTTTTGTGGGCTTTTTGACATTGTTTATGTTTTTCTTTGGTGAAGTGCCTTTTCAAATCATTTGCCCTTTTTTTGTTGTTGGGCTGTTTATCTTATTACTGCATTTTGAGGGTTCATTATATACCCTGGATACAAGCCCTCTGCCAGATATGTGTGTTGCTAATATTCTCTACCAGTCTGTGGCTTATCTTTGCATTCTCCTAAATTTCTTTCAGAGAGCATGCATTCTGGCAGAAGAGTACTTAGTCCTGGGCCTGGCAGATTTATTTCTTTCAGGACCCGAGGCCTCTGCTGCAAACATGTACCACCAGATCTTTGGTCAGAATATGAAGCATATGAGCTTGATCATTGTTATGGTCACAACTTTTGTATCCCCTCAAAATTCGTATGTTGAAACCTAATCTCCAATGTGATAGCGTTAAGAGTTGGGGCCGTTTGAGAGGTGATGAATGGGCTTCGTGCCCTTATAAAAGAGGGCCAAAGGAGATTGTTTACCCCTTCCACCATGTGAGTGCACAGCTGTAAGACACCATCTGTGAGGAATAGGCTCTCACCAGATACTAGCACCTCGCTCTTGGACTTCCCAGCTTCCACAATTATGAGACATAAATGTCTGTTGTTTATTTTATTTATTTATTTATAAGACATTGTTTTGCTCTTGTTGCCCGGGCTAGAGTGCAATGGCACAACACTGCAACCTTCACCTCCCAGGTTCAAGCAATTTTCCTGTCTCAGCCTCCCGAGTAGCTGGGATCACAGCCACCCACCACCATGCCCAACTAATTTCTGTATTTTTAGTAGAGACGGGGTTTCATCGTACTGGTCAGGTTGGTCTCGAACTCTGATCTCATGTGATCCGCCCACTTCGGTCTCCCAAAGTGCTGGGATTACAGGCATGAGCCACCGCACCCAACCTGTTGTTTATTCTTTATAAGTCATCCCGCATATGGTATCTTTTTTTCTTTTTTTGAGACAGGGTCTCGCTCTGTCACCCAGGCTAGAGTACAGTGACATGATCACGGCTCACTGCAGCTTCAACCTCCTGAGCTCAAACAATGCTCCCACCTCAGCTTTTCAAGTATCTGGGACAACAGATGTGTGACACCATGCCTGGCTAATTTTTTGATTATTTGTAGAAATGGGGTCTCCCTATGTTGCCCAGGCTAGTATTTTCTTATAGAAGCCTGAATGGACAAAGACACTGTCCATCTTTTTCTTTTTCTTTTTTTTTTTGAGACAGTCTTGCTCTATCACCCAGGCTGGAGTGTAGTGGTGCAGTCTCGGCTCGCTGCAACCTCCACCTCCTGGGTTCAAGTGATTCTCCTGCCTCAGCCACCCGAGTAGCTGGGATTACAGGCACGTGCCACCACACCCGGCTAATTTCTGTATTTTTAGTAGAGACAGGGTTTCTCCATGTTGGCCAGGCTGGTCTCGAACTCCTGACCTCAGGTGATCCACCTGTGTTGGCCTCCCAAAGTGTTGGATTACAGGTGTGAGCCACTGCGCCTGGCCCATCTTTTTTTTTGTTTTTGTTTTTTTTGTTTTTGGAGAGAGAGAGAGAAAGTTTTGCTGTGTTGCTCAGGCTGATCTCAAACTCCTGGCCTCAAGTGATTCCCCCACCGTGGCCTCCTACAGGATGTAATCCCATGCCTGGCCATTCTTAAATTTTATGACGTCCTCACATTTGTAATTCCAGCACTTTGGGAGGACAAGGCAGGTGCATCAACTGAGGTCAGGAGTTCGAGACCAGCCATGCCAACATGGTGAAACCCCGTCTCTACTAAAAATAACAAAAATTAGCCAGATGTGGTGGCTAGTGCCTGTAATCCCAGCTACCCAGGTGGCTGAGGCATGAGAATCGCTTAAACTGGGAGGCAGAGGTTGCAGTGAGCTGAGATCGCGCCACTGCACTCTAGCCGGGCAGACAGAGAGACACGCTTTGTCTCGGAGAAAAAAAAAAAAGTTTTGTGAAGTCCACTTTTTCAAGTTTTTATGTACTGTATTTCCTTGTTGTAGCTAAGAAATATTTGGTGAAAAAGATTTTCTCTGTTTTATTTTATTTGTTTCAGTGTCTCGCTCTGTCACCCAGGCTGGAGTGCAGTAGTATGATCTCGGCTGAATGCAACCTCCAACTCCTGGGTTCAAGTGATTCTCCTGCCTCAGCCTCCTGAGTGGTTTGGGATTACAGGCCCTTGCCACCACACCCAGATTTTTTTCACGTAATTTTTGTATTTTTTGGTAGAGATAGGGTTTTATCACGTTGACTAGGCTGCTCTCCAAAGTACTGACCTCAAGTGATCTGTCTGCTTCAGGCTCCCAAAGTGCTAGGATTACAGGCATGAGACACTGCGCCCGGCCTGACCAATCTTGATAAATGATTTTTGTGTACTTGGAAAGAATGCGTATTCTGCTGTTGTTTTGTTGGACAATATATATATTTTTTGAGACGGAGTCTCACTCTGTCACCCAGGCTGGAGTGCAGTGGCACGATCTTGGCTCACTGAAACCTCTACCTCCTGGGTTCAAGCAATTCTCCTGCCTCAGTCTCCTGAGTAGCTGAGATTACAAGCGCACGCCACCATGCCTGGCTAATTTTCGTATTTTTAGTAGAGACGGGGTTTCACCATGCTGGCCAGGCTGGTCTTGAACTCCTGACCTCGTGATCCACCCGCCTCAGCCTCCCAAAGTGCTGGGCTTACAGGTGTGAGCCACTGTGCCCGGCCCTGATTTTCTATTCTATCAATTATTGACAACAGGATCTGACTATAATTGAAGATTTGTCTATTTCTCATTGATTCCATCAAGTTTTTTTCCTTCTTCTTCATGTTTTGAAGCTTTTTTTTTTTTTTTTTGAGACGGAGTCTTACTCTGTCACCCAGGCTGAAGTGCAGTGGCGCGATCTCCGCTCACTGCAAGCTCCGCCTCTCGCGTTCACGCCATTCTCCTGCCTCAGCCTCCCCAGCAGCTGGGACTACACGCACATGCCGCTATGCCGGGCTAATTTTTTTGTATTTTTAGTAGAGACTGGGTTTCACCGTGTTAGCCAGGATGGTCTCGATCTCCTGACTTCATGATCCACCTGCCTCGGCCTCCCAAAGTGCTGGGATTACAGGCGTGAACCACCGCACCCAGCCTTTTTTTGTTATTTTTGAGTAGGATATAAGTGAGAAATTCAAGAAAATTTTGAGGCATTTAAGAACACAGGTTGGCCAGGCGCGGTGGCTCACACCTGTAATCCTAGCACTTTGGGAGGCTGAGACAGGTGGATTACTTGAGGTCAGGCGTTTGAAACCAGCCTGGCCAACATGATGAAACCGTGTCTCTACTAAAAATACAAAAAAAACTAGCCAGATGTGGTGGCACATGCCTGTAATCCCAGCTACTTGGGAGGCTGAGGCAGGAGAATTGCTTGAACCTGGGAGGCAGAGGTTGCAGTGAGCCGAGATCATGCCACTGCACTCCAGCCCGGGCGACAGGGCAAAACTCCATCTCAAAAAAAAAAAACAACAACAAAACAGTTTATAGGTTAAGCAAATGACAGACCTCAGGATTATATTATTCTAGGGAACACAGAGCATCTGGCCCACAAGCCAGCCCTCATTAGAGTGACTTATTTTAGGCTTTGCAACCCACATTAATTGCTCTTTTTTTTTTTTTTTTCCTTTTTTCCACGTTTTAAAATTGTATATATTTGAATCGAAGTACATGTCAGGATAAAGAATCAAAAGAATTATCAAAAATATTAGGCTGAATCCTATGAAGTTGTTAACAATGCCTTTGACCTTTAAAAGAGGTAATTTCTTACAAAATAAGGATATTTGTTCATTATAGTTTTTTTGGAATAGAGAAACATTGGGAGCTATTTAGATGTCTTCTTTTTCTTTCTATGTATTTATTTAATTTATTTATTTAGTAGAAAGACAGGGTCTTACTATGTTCCCCAGGCTGGTCTTGAACTCCTGGGCTCCAGTGATCCTCCTGCCTCGTCTTCCCAAAGTGCTGGGATTACACAGGCTTGAGTCACCGTGCCTGTAATGTTTTTCATCATAACATTGTTCAGAATAGTGAAAAAAATGAGTAATCTAAATGTCAAACAAATAAATCATGCCACATCCATATCACAAAATTAAAATCAATGTTTTAGATTTAATAACTCACTCCCTTTGTGTTCTCATGAACACATGATTTAATATTGGTTTCATGACATTAAGTTCCATTTATACATGCTGGAAACTTCCAAATTTATATCTAACGTCCAACTATAGCTCCCCAAATCCAGCCCAAGGCATTGAATTTCCTCTGTAGTGTCCCGGCAAGTTCTGGAGTATGTCACCTCCTCATGGATGTGTCCTTGGCACCTGGGGGCAGATTCCAAACAAGTCTACTTCTTTTAAATGTCTCAGTAAACCTTTTTTTTTTTTTTTTAGAATGGGTCTCACTCTGTTGCCCAGACTGGAGTGCAGTGGCATGATCTCGGCTCACTGCAAACTTTACCTCTGGGGCTCAAGCGATCCTCTCACCTCAGCCCTGCAGGTAGGTGGGAACACAGGCACATGCCACCACGCCAGGCTAATTTTTTGTATTTTAGTAGAGACGGGGTCTTGCCACATTGCCCAGGCTGGTCTCAAACTCCTAGGCTCAAGGAATCCGACTGCCTCAGCCTCCCACAGTGCTGAGATGACAGGTGTGAGCCGCTGTGCTCAGCCTCAGTAAACTTCTTTGCCACCCAGAGAGAGGGTTGTACCCTCTCTCAGGGTCTGGTTCAACCTCAGGCAGGGGGCTCATTTAGATTTGCCTTGACTCAGCCCTATGGTTTTTTTTTTGGTGGGGGGATGAAGTCTCACTCTGTCACCCAGGCTGGAGTGCAGTAGCGTGATCTCGGCTCACTGCAACCTCTGCCTCCCAGGTTCAAGCAATTCCCCTGCCTCAGCCTCCAGAGTAGCTGGGACTACAGGTTCGCGCCATCATGCCCGGCTAATTTTTTGTATTTTTAGTAGAGATGGGGTTTCACCGTGTTAGCCATGATGGTCTCGATCTCCTGACCTTGTGATCCGCCCGCCTCGGCCTCCCAAAGTGCTGGGATTACAGGTGTGAGCCACCATGCTCAGCTGACTCAGCCCTATAGTTAATAGCTGCTCCCCATAAATGCTTTTCTTATAATCTTTAAGAGTTTTGTTTTCATCACCTGGCATCAGATCCTCCATTATTCCAATTTCTTGTTATTGTTTGTGATAGGTAATCTTAGGTCAACTTAGCTGGGCCAGGGTGCCCAGAAACTTGGTCAAACATTATTCTGGATACTACTATGAAGGTGTTTTTGGATGAGATTATACTTTTTTTTTTTTTTTTGAGATGGAGTTTTGCTCTGCCGCCCAGGCTGGAGTGCTATGGCGTGGTCTCAGCTCACTGCAACTTTCGCCTCCTGGCTTCAAGCAATTCTCCTGCCTCAGCCTCCTGAGTAGCTGGGATTACAGGCCTATGCCACCATGCCCATCTGATTTTTGTATTTTTAGTAGAGGCGAGGTTTCACCATGTTGGCCAGGCTGGTGTTGAACGCCTGACCCTGTGATCTGCCCACCTCAGCCTCCCAAAGTGCTGGGATTACAGCGCCCGGTGAGATTAACATTTTAATTGGTGGACTTCGAGTAAAGCAAATTACTATCCGTAATATGGGTGGGCCTTATCCAATCAGTTTAAGGCCTTAATATAAAAAAGACTGACTTCCTCCTGAGCAAGAAGAAATTCTGCCAGCAGACTGCCTTTTGGCTTGAACTGTCTCTTCCCTGATGGCCCACAATAAAGATTTAGACTCCCCAGGCCTCCACAATTGTGTGAGCCAAATCCTTAAAATGTTTCTCTATCTATACATGTCCTATTAGTTCTGTTTCTCTGGAGAACCCTAACACATTAATCTTTTATTTTTATTTTTTTGAGACAGTCTCTCTCTGTTGCCCAAACTGGAGTGCAGTGGCATGATCTCGGCTCGCTGCAACCTCTGCCTCCCGGGTTCAAGCGATTCTCCTCCCTCAGCCTCCAGAGTAGCTATGGTTACAGGCATGCGCCACCACACCCGGCTACTTCTTGTACTTTTAGTAGAGACAGGATTTCACCATGTTGGTCAGGCTAGGTCTCGAACTCCTGACCTGGTGATCCACCCCCCCCCCCCCCCCCCGCCTTTGGCATCCCAAAGTGCTGGGATTACAGGCGTGACCCACCGCGCCTGGCCTACATTATTCTTTACATTCAACTACCCCAGTTCAAATTGCTGTGTGGTTTCTGTCTCCTGATTGGACTGTGATGAATACATTATTATTCTCTCCTCAACTCCCAATCCATATGTGCAGATGCTTACCTAGCATCTCTATCTGGATGTCTAATAGGTATCTCAAAAGCATCACAAACTTCTTATCCCCAAAAGTAGCTCTTGATGCTCCTCCTACAAACTTGTTTTCTTTTTTTTCTTTTGAGTTGCAGTGAGCCAAGATTGTGCCACTGCACTCCAGCCTGGTGAAAGAGCGAGACTCCATCTCAAAAAAAAAAAAAAAAAGAATTTCGTGGGTTTTTTTTTGTTTGTTTGTTTTGAGATTAAGTCTCACTCCTGTTCCCCCAGACTGGAGTGCCATGGCGCGATCTCAGCTCACTGCAAACTCTGCCTCCCAGGTTCAAGCGATTCTCCTGCCTCAGCCTCCCAAGTAGCTGGGATTACAGGCGACTGCCACCATGCCTGGCTAATTTTTGTATTTTTAGTAGAGACAGGGTTTCACCATGTTGGCCAGCCTAGTCTTGAACTCCTGACCTCAGGTGATCCACCCACCTTGGCCTCCCAAAATGCTGGGATTCAGGCCTTCTCCTTTTAATGATATATTTTGATGACCAGAAATTCTTAATTTTTATATAGTCAGTTGTTTTTTACAGCAAAGCACCTGTGAGCATAGTCAAATTTATCACACTTATCCTTTATAATTTAAATGTCTTAAGAAAACTTCCCTTTCCCAAGTTAATAAGTACATTTCATATTTTCTCCTAAAAATTATGTTCCATCTTTCACATTTAGGTTGTTAAGCCACCAATAATTGATTTTTCTGTATGGTGTGAGGTAGGGTTCAAATTTTCACCCCTTACTCAGAAGGCTCTATTTTTCTACATAATAGTTTTGGTTTGATCTCCCTGCTTTCTGGAATCTCTTATCCTATGAAACACTATCAAGATTCTACAACAATGAAGCAAAACAAAGTATCAATCCCACAGTTTTATTTGTAAAGAACAAAGCATGAAAAGTCATATTTAAATGTACTCCCAAACCTGAAAAACCCACGTCAGTTTGTCTGATATGTATGTTAAAGTGCTTAATATCACAATATTCTTTTAAATTTTATATTATGTTCAGATGAGAAAAAAATCCAGTTCTGATGCATTTTGTTAACAATACAAAGAAAAACAATATAATTTAAATTGAGAAATGCTAATTTAAAAAGAAAGATACACAGGGTACATTTATATATGGTTCAAGTGTAACACAGAGCATTCTAAATGTTTCACACCCTCATTTGATTGACAACAGGAACTCCTTACTATACTTCTCTATTGTTGACAAGGCTTGGTGTTTAGAATCAAGGTTGGATTCACACACAAGTACATTCAGGTAAATTAGAACAAGCATGATTCCCTCCTACATAATCCAAGGATACCCTGGATCCCTTCGAATGAGGAAAAATTTTATTTGAGGTTTTTTTCTTCCCTTTATCTTGATGTGATATATATCTGAAGCCAATCTTTATCTTGTCCTTGAGAGGGTGAACAACTCTAATCAGATTTTGGAGATGAGGTTCTTCTTAGATTCTTTTGATCACACTACATCAGCAACCGCTTCAAAAAGCTTAGAATTCAGCTGATTCAAGGGATTTGTAAGTTTATTTTAATAGGAATAAAGGACCTAGTAGTTTATTATCCTTTTCTGTCTCCTATTTATGCTAAACATTAAAGTAATAAATACTTATATAAGAAACAGACTTCAAAAGACATGGATGACTTGGAAATAGGATTCACTATAAAAGTAGAGAAGGGCTCAAGACTCTCAATCAGTGAAGGTGTGTTAATACTGAAATATAAATAGCTAAAGTTCAGATTGTCTTTTCAACATAGTGAAAAGGATAGACTAGTTTCTGTAAACCTCACAGAAAATATTCACAGTTCCCTAAATGAAAAAATCATAATTTTTAGCAGAAAGAAGGTATTTCATTATGAAGATCCACACTCCTAATGTTGTGAAATAAATATTTCCCTGGAAATTTGAGGTCCTTGTCTGTCACCTCATGTTTCAAAATACCTTAGGGATGTCAACGTATACTACACATAAGCTGTTGTATAGTCTTGAACCTCTCTTTTTCACTTACATGAACATATAACAGTGCTTTATTGCCAAAAAAGGAAATATGAGCAATTCAGTATTTCCCCCATATCATTCATATAGTGTGATAGAAGTTCATTAAAATAATTTTTTAAAAAGCCATGTGAAAGTAAATACCACAGGGTTACAAAAGGTACAAAAATGTGTGAAACATTTAAATTTCAGAGGGAAATCCACACTTCTGCAAGGTTTAAGTTTCTCATATCAAATTCTCATTCCCAGTGGAAAACAGGGCAGGGAGGGTTGGGAGGCTTTTGTCCTCAGTAGCCTGCTTTTTCCCACTTAGGACTCCACTTTATACTACTTCACACTGACTCGCAGTCATTTTTAAGGCATATGACTCCCAACCAGGGCACAGATCTCACACATACTTCCAACATCAGTGTAATGCCACTGTGTCATAAAGGTCGAGATTAGGGGTTTCAGGACATATGAAAAACATTGGGAAAATAAATATTTCAAGAGGTAATACTTTTGGCAATTTAATTTTAAAACAACTTCTTCACCAGCTATTACTATGCAAAAATAATCATTATGGTCCCAGGCATTTAATTTATTTGCAGGAAAAACCAAAACAAACTAAATGTTGATTTTTTTATTTAACTTTTGAGACATGATCCTAAAGCAATATATTAATTTGAAAAATTACCACAGCAGAAAACATGCCTCTATGTGGGTATGGTCCTTCCAAAAGTCAGCTTAAAAGTCAAGCATTTATTCTAAGCATTCTTCTACTACGGTTGTACTCAAACTTTTGGTATAACTTAGAGACAGTTATGAGCCACATAAAAACTAAGTCCTTTGTTCTGTTATTTTGAGATGAGATTTCCATATGTTACCCAGGCTGGACTCAAACTCCTAGGTTTAAGTGATCCTCCTGCCTTGGCTTCCCAAGCAGCTGGGACTACAGGTGTGTACTGCCATGCCCAGCATGTCTTATTTCTTTATAGCTGCACTTCTTATGTGACCCCAAACTCAGCCTAAGCATCCTTTTTATTGATCAAACTTGGATCCTAAGGACTATTTCCAAATATTTAAATTTATTCTTTTTTTTTTTTTTTTCTTTTTTTTTGAGACGGAGTCTCGCTCTGTCACCCAGGCTGGAGTGCAGTGGCCGGATCTCAGCTCACTGCAAGCTCCACCTCCCGGGTTCACGCCATTCTCCTGCCTCAGCCTCCCGAGTAGCTGGGACTACAGGCGCCTGCCACCTCGCCCGGCTAAGTTTTTGTATTTTTAGTAGAGACGGGGTTTCACTGTGTTAGCCAGGATGGTCTCGATCTCCTGACCTCGTGATCCGCCCGCCTCGGCCTCCCAAAGTGCTGGGATTACAGGCTTGAGCCACCGCACCCGGCCTAAATTTATTCTTAAAGGCCAGGATTGACCACCATTGGGAATATTCAAAAGAATGGGGGTACCGGCCATTCAAGCAGCTCACACAAGGAGGGCCCCACACGTTTATAGCATGGGCTGTATCAACAGAATAAGTACATGGGCTCACAAGGTGACTAAAGGACCCATCATCCAAGAGGATGTGTCAGTTCTGATGTGTTTTATTAAAATCATTTCACTATTACAGTGATATTACACAAAGGCATGAAGATGAAATTTTAGGTGTAACTTTTTTGGGGGTATTACTTTTTAAAGTAATGGTTTTATTCATGGGCCCCAAATCCAACTTTGCTCTCAGTTTTTTTTTTGAGACAGAGTCTCACTCTTGTCACCCAGGCTGGAGTGCAGTGGCACAATCTCGGCTCACTGCAACCTCCACACTCCTGCATTTAAGCAATTCTCCTGCTTCAGCCTCCTGAGTTGCTGGAATTGCAGGCCCTGCCACCACCCCCTGGATAATTTTCGTCTATTTTTTTTTTTTTTTTTTTTTTTTAGTAGAGACAGGGTTTCACCATGTTGGCCAGTCTGGTCTCGAACTCCTGACTGACCTCAGATGATCCACCCGCCTCAGCCTCCCAAAGTGTCGGGATTACAGGCGTTAGCCACTGCACCTGGCCTGCTCCCAGTTTTTACAAGATGTTAATTCCCAACAATCTGAGAGCAATGTGTTAATATGAATATTAATTCTACTAAATGAATATTCATCCTTATTTCCTCCTTGTGTAGGTGGATGAATAAAGATCCAATAGTTTAATAGAAAGACTACTGGTAAGAATGCCAGAAGGTCAGTCTCATGCCGCCTGGTGAAATCAAACAAACAAACAAACAAACAAACAAACAAACATGAATTCTAGAGCTTGTGTTGTCAGTGACCAGCTGTGGGGTAAGTGTAAGATTTAATCTCTCTATTCCTTAAGTGTTCCCTTCTACAAAGTAAGAAGGCTGGACGAGGTGTGTCAATCCTAGCACACTAACCTAAGTCATCCCCCTGGTTGCCTAGACCTGTCAGGAGCATGGCCTTACGAAGATACAAGCATGAAATCCTGGGTTGGACCCCTCTATAGTTTCTGATCACTAAACACAGTAGGAGCCCAGTGTAAAACAGGTTCTGGATATCTCCCACGATAGACTTCCCAGGTCCCTGGAAGAGCTGTACCATTGTAGACACACTTTAGCCTCAGGCAAACAAATTTCTGGTCTACCCAGAACCATCTTCTTAAACCATTTCCATGGGTTTTTAAATACATCTGTCAACTCTCCTTTTCCTCAAGCATGAAGTCAATGTTAAAAGAGGCTGTCCTTGGCTGAATACAGTGTTTGATAAAGGGAGTTAGGCACTTGTTTCACTAGTTTATTCCTCCAGGAAATAAGGTTAACAATACAGTTGGTCAAAGCTCAGCACCCTCAGATTGCACAAGGATACTGACGCCATGGCTTTGCTTTTCAGCCACAACTGGGAATAAAACTAGGAGCTCTGCTGAGGCAATTTTGCTGCTAAAAATGTACAAATGCCTAATTAGCATTACAGGACCTACCAGAAGATGAGGACTTAAGAGTAACTAGCCAATACGACATTTACTTAACTTCTTTATAAACTATCAAACTGGAAAGTTACTCACAACTTTTGGTCCTTCAAAATTGTTGCCACCTCTTGTTTTGCTTCCATTTTATCAGCCTGTGCCGCCAGTGGCTTTTAGCTTCTCTGGGTCAGTTGTTTTACATTATTACTCCCCTTCCTACAAAGGAACATAAAGCTTGCCCTGAAACACCCAGAAAGGGTTCATTCTCTCTCTCCTTCTGTTATTTGCATTATCATGGTCAACAAATGCTTTCACAAAAACATTCCAAGCCACACAGAACCCTCCTCCTCCTTAGACATTCCTTCCATTTCCTGAGGGGGGATGGGCCCTGGAGAGGTGGGTGATTAGGCCCTAAAAAAGACAGAGCTCGTGGTTATCCTTAAGAGGTAGACCACTGCAGAGTTTAGATGGCCACATTAAAAGTACAGAATCAAACTGCTGTTTGCAATTCTTATGACTATGAATCTAACACTGAAATTCACATCTCCCCAACATACCTCAAATAACAAGAATAAAAATGCCAAGAATGAAGTTAGTCTAGGCTAATCTTTCCAAAGTGTAAAGAAGTTATAATCCCACAATTGAACACACTTCTCAGGGCTTTGTATGTTCTCTTTCCAGTTCAGCCAAGCTCCTGGGGTCTAGTGTTAAAAATACTCCAATTATATCATCTTGTGCGGACTGAAATTTTTTTCCAAAAGACTGGAGAAGTGACTAACAATTCGAATATATAAAACAGTTTGTAACTTAAAAGATACAAGTGCAGACTACCAGTACAGTAGGTAAAGCTGTGTGCATTCACAATACAAAGGATCAGACTCCAAGATGGATGGCTACTACGTAACAATGCATTCTGGGTTTCTTTGTGATACCTGGAGGAAAAAAAAAAGCCCGACTGGGTTGCACTGTATTTACATCTTTACTGGCTTCTTCCTGGCTAGCACCACTCTTCCCCCCCAACCCCCAACATTTTTAAGCTACTTATTTTAAGTCACAGGAATATTCAATCTAAGAAAAGCGTCTTATTCGAGTAATATAATTTCTTAAAGAAGATAGCATATTTACACACATCTAACACATGAAAATACTCTATTTTATACTAAATTCCAGGTTCAAATGAACTACAATACAACATTTTGCCTTGTCTGTAGAGTGAGGATTGTTCCAAATGGGGCATATGTTGGGCTGCCCCTGCAGTGATTCACTACTGTCAGACAAGTCCAAATCGGTCCCCTAGTTGGGGAAGGAGTAAGGTTTGGACTGAGAGTTTCTAGACAGTTGGGTTACACGTCCACTCCTTTGATGAGTGATCCTTCTAGGACTATGGTGAAGTCCTGAATGGTCTGCAGAATTCGGATAAGGGAGTTGACAGTCATGCGGTCTCGCAGGAGAGCGCTCTCTTCATACATTCGAGTGATGGCTGGACACTCAGCTAACAATGGAATCCACTGTGGGAGCAGGCGATCCCTACAGATCCAAACAGAAACAATTCCTAAGCACTGCTGGCCTCACTGCAGAACAAGGCACACAGTGGAGCCTGTGTGAATGGGTAAGTGTGGGGCCTGATGGTACAAAATCTATCTAAGCTAAGAGGTCAGGAGAGAGGAAATCAAAGCCAAGAAGTTGAATATTTTCTGGTAAAACAAACAGTGATGAGATAGTGTAAAGCTAAAGGGAAAATCCATTATTTTAAACCCAATTTAATTACATTAGAGAGTCTATGCACATTAAAGACATTCTCTATTCTGATTTTACCACCTTTAGAAAGAGGCAGAATGTCATTTTCTATGTCTTTTTTTTTTTTTTTTTTTAATAGGAGTGTTACTCTGTGGCAAGGCATGCCACAGTATACTGACCTTTTGGAAGAAAGACTACACTAAACTGTAGGGATTTGCTTTTTATTTTTTTTAACTTATACAACGTAACAGGGTGAGGAACAAAATCAAAGCAGAAAAACATTAAGTAGATTTTATAAACCAGATGAGAGTTTGCATTGGTCTAATAAATCAGGAGAGTATAGAGATAAAAGGAGATAAAGATCATGCTCAAAAGAAATTTTAAAAGCACAGCTAAAACTGGGCTCCTTTTATGAAGAAGAAATACAGAACTTAGTTCTGTAAACCAGCTGTTTCAGGAGGATAAAACCTCACATCTTCAATTTTTCCTGATCAAACCTGACATTAGTAACCCATTGCTAAGTTCCTAAGACATCCTTATTGAGCATCCCCAACCAGGCCATCTTCAGTCTCAGGTTGGGGCTCTTAAGGTTCAGGAAAAAACAAATACTACATGGGTAACTTAAAAAAAGAAAACTAAAGGTCTCTATGTTTCATTTCTTACAATTCTGAGAGCTGTTTTAAAAGTAATGGACTGTATCGCTCCTATGTGCTACTTTCAAAAAATAAAGGGGTAGGAAATAGTCTTATAGAGAAGATGATATATAGCAAGAATCCCATAACGTTATTAAATGTAAATATAGTGGTATATATACACTATATAAGGTTTACATAGCAAATATGTACGGTGTATGTGTCTAATTATCTAGCAACCTCTCTATTACCCATCTATCTGTGAAGCCAGTATAGAGTCATGGTGGAGACCTTGGGCTCTGCAGTGGGACAGGGTGTGAACTCAGCTCTGTCCCATTTTTCTGTGTGTCCTTGGGAAAGTCTGCTAACTTATGTGTGCCTCATCTATTTTCTACTTTCTTATCTTTAAAATGAGAAAATCATTCGCTACCTCATGTAGTGCTAGTGGTGAATTAAACTCGAGGGAGGAGGCAGAGGTTGCAGTGAGCCAAGATTACGCCACGGCACTCCAGCCTGGGCGATGGAGTGAGACTCTGTCTCAAAAGAAAAAGTAAAAGGAAAGAAAGTAACCCAAAGGAGAGCTCTGGAAGGGGTATGATCTGGTATAACCTTTTCTGGACTCTAGTTCAACATGTAACAGTTCAACGTGTAACAAAGATAGGAAAAATAAAACACTGGTTTTGTACCTTGTTCCAAGGCAAACTAAAATCTGGAATTTGCCGTCCTTCCCAATGTTCCTGGGTGCAGTATTAATAGCATTTACATAGTGGCAGAAAGTTTTACAGGATGATTTCTGAATAAGGACATCATCTTCATTATCTAGAATCTGGTCAGTTGTTTCAAAATAAGCAACCACTTTCTCTGAGGAAAAAAGTCAGAATTACATCACAATATATGTCAACACTTCATATATAGAAAGATTCATCACTTAATTTATTATGGAAACACTAATGATGCTTTGCATACAGTCAGTGCTGAAGCCAATATCATTACTTTATCATTGATTTCAGGGGTCCATGTTTCATGGTAGAACAATAAATACGTTCCCAGGAATTTCTTTTCTTTTCTTTTTTTTTTTTTTTGAGACGGAGTCTCGCTCTGTCACCCAGGCTGGAGTGCAGTGGCCTGATCGCAGCTCACTGCAAGCTCCGCCTCCCGGGTTTACGCCATTCTCCTGCCTCAGCCTCCTGAGTAGCTGGGACTACAGGCGCCCGCCACCTTGCCCGGCTAGTTTTTTGTATTTTTTAGTAGAGACGGGGTTTCACCGTGTTAGCCAGGATGGTCTCGATCTCCTGACCTCATGATCCGCCCATCTCCGCCTCCCTAAGTGCTGGGATTACAGGCTTGAGCCACCGTGCCCAGCCAGGAATTTATTTTCTAATCTAGACTGCATTCCAGAAGACTATAAAGTTTACTCCCTTTAAAATACCTTCATGAAACAGAAACTGGCAAAAAAGAAAAGAAAAATAGCATCTTCTGTTAAGACTGGAACCTTCTAGGAGTAACCAGCAATGACGTGGTAGCCACTGAAATAATACCCCCTGTGTTCTACTTATAGAATGACTTGCTAACACTTTGCAACAAGACCTTTGAAATGCACCTGAATAAGTATCTGACAAAGACAGACATATGTATATACACGAGAAGCAGAAGCAGTAAGATTCTAGGCATTCCAGAAGAAAAAAAACCTGTGGGCCTATTTCTATCAACTTTCCTTTTTTTTTTTTTTTGTCTATTCTAAGTTAGAGGAAATAAACTACTTCATCTAGGCCTTATTTAGAAAACACAAAATGATTAATTGCCCATTTAAAGAAACTATGAATTCTGGAAGAGCTGCATACCAAAAGAAAGATTACAAAGTTTAGCGAGCTAGAGCAGAAACACTCCAAAAGAGCTTTCTGTGATTATGAAAATGTTCTCCATCTACAAGGTCCAATTTGGTAGCCACGTATGGCTACTGAGCACTTGAAATGTGGCCAGTGTTATTAAGAAAATGAAATTTACATTTGATTTAAATTAAATACATTTGACCAGGTGTGGTGGCTCACGCCTGTAATCCCAGCACTTTGGGAGGCCAAGGCGGGCAGATCACCTGAGGTCAGGAGTTCGAGACCAGCCTAGCCAGCACGGTGAAACCCCGTCTCTACTAAAAATACAAAAATTAGCTGGGCGTGGTGGCAGGCACCTGTAATCCCAGCTACTTGGGCTGAGGCAGGAGAATTGCTTGAACCTAGGAGGCAGAGGTTGCGGTGAGCCAAGATCACACCATTGCACTCCAGCCTGGGCAACAGAGTGAGACTCTGTCTAAAACAAACAAAAAAATTAAATAGATTTAAAATTTAAACGGCTATGTGTGGCTAATGGTTACTATACTGGACAACACAGAGCTAGAGGAATCCTTTTACAAAAACTGGCCAGGTGCAGTGCTCATACCTGTAATCCCAGCACCTTGGGAGGCTGACCTGGGTGGATCACTTGAGAACAGAATTTGGGACCAGCGTGGCCAACATGGCAAAACCCCGTCTCTACTAAAAATACAAAAATTAGGGGTGTGGTGGCAGGCACCTGTAATCCCAGCTACTCAGTGACTGAGGCAGGAGAATCGCTTGAACCCAGGAGGCAGAGGTTGCAGTGAGCTGAGATGGGGCCACTGCACTCCAGCCTGGGCAGCAGAGTGAAACTCCATCTCAAACAAACAAAAAAGTTCTATCATGTCACTCCTTAGCTCAAAGCCTTCCAACAGCTTCCAATTTCATTCAGGATAAAGGCTGAGGTCATTCCAATCACCTAGAAGGCCCTACACAACCTGGCACTGACACTAAACACCACCTCCCCGAGTCTCCTACTCTCTCTCTTGCTGTGTTCCAGTCACACTGGTCTTGGAGTTCCATGGAAACACTTCCGCCTTGGGGCTTAGCACTCGTAGTGCTGTCAACCTGGAGTCCGTCTTCCCAGATATCTACATGGCTTACTTCCTCACCTACATGAAGTCTATGCTCCAATGTACCTTGACATTCAGCACAGTCTAAAACCACCCGTTAAGAAGACCACCCGTTTAAATCCCCACTTTATTTCCTTTTATACTGCTCTATTTCTTTCCAGATCAATGGTCACATTTCTGACATACCATATGAATTACATTATTTGTTATGTTTTTGTGTATTGTTTGTTTCCCACACTAACCTAGGTTTGTCAACCACAGGGATTTCTGTTTTGTTTATTAATGTATATCTTGAGCAACTCGAATAGTATTTGGAATATTGTACATATTATAATTTGTTGAGTGAACGAAAAACAAAGACAGTACTTGATATTTATTATTATTATATATACTTTTTGAGACAGGGTCTCACTCTGTTGCCCAGGCTGGAGTGCAGTGGCTTGATCATGGCTGACTGTAGCCTTCACCTCCTGGGCTCCTGGGCTCAAGTGATGCTGCTGCCTCAGGTTCTCAGGTAGCTGGAACCACAGGTGTTTGCTAGCACACTCAGCTAATTTAATATTTATTTAAAAATATATATATACCTTTGCCAGGCACGGTGGCTCATTCCTGTAATCCCAGCACTTTGGGAGGCTGAGGCGGGTGGATCACGAGGTCAGGAGTTCAAGACCAGCCTGGCCAATATGGTAAAACCCCTTCTCTAGCAAAAATACGAAAATTAGTTGGGCATGGTGGTGCACACCTGTAGTCCCAGCTGCTTGGGAGGCTGAGGCAGGAGAATCGTTTGAACCCAGGAGAAGGAGGGTTGCAGTGAGCCAAGATTATGCCACTGCACTCCAGCTTGGGCAACAGAGTAAGACTCCGTCTCAAAAAAAGAAAAAAATATATATATACCCTTATCACTAACCCTTATTCACTCAGATTCCTGGGTCTGTGAGTTCCTAAGAAACACTTCAGTGACCTTAAAGTATATACATCTGCTTTATTTACCTATGAAGTCCCAGATGAAGACATTCTTGTGAAAGATGCGGGCAGATTTGAACCCATGGTGGAAAACCTGCTCAAGGGCTGCAACCAGGCCATTTTCTCCACACAGCAACACGGTGAGGCTTCCTCTCTGTGGGGCATAACACACAGTGTCAAAGAAAAATCTCCTGCATCTATGTCTAAGAAAAACACTAGAGAAGCAAGTGCTGAATGTATCTATATGAAGCATATTTTTACAGCTACCAGAAAGCTTACAAATGAAAATTCAAGCACCCCATATTGCCTCGTGTATCACATATAAAAGCATCTTTAAAAGTCCCACTATACTAAGTTTTATAGCCCATAAATACCTCTTTTTCAGGTTTATGAAAATGTTTCACAATATTATTCACAGCTTCTCCAATTCCTTCTTGGATCTGCCCAGCATTGGGTTCTGTAAAATAATAAACAGTGGCTGCATTCTCATGGGAGATAAATAAACCAAAGTACTATGGGACATCGACTGTGTCCACCTAGGCAGGAAGTACATCACCAGAGCAGGCTGGCTTTGCCAGGGGCTCTATAGAACTTGCCTCTGGCCAATTTGGCCAAGTGGGAGGCATCCTGGCAAAATGGAAAATAATCCAAGAGATCCCTAGATTCAAATCCCAGCATTACCATCTGCAATCTATAACCCTAGCCTAGTGTCTAACTTCCTCTGAGTTTTCAGTTTCCTCAACTGAAAATAGGGAAAATACATACCTCATTGGGAAAACTGGTAAGTTGTAGGAGTAAACAACTTAGCATGGTGCCTGTCACAAAATGCAAGCAAGCCCCCAAATATGAGAAGCAAGGCTGGGAAGTCCCAGCATCACTCCTCAAATGTTCCCTTATGCTTCGTACCTATGAGCCCGTTAGTGAGCATAGACTAAGGCTTGAGGCGCTCCGGATAGCTAACTTGGAGTTTGAAGATTTGCTATTGTGTTTAAAATAAGGGGAAAATGCCAGGTACCCTGTGGCATCCAGGTCTGAAGCCCAGAACTCCCTCCCTTCCTGGCTAGTCAATCTGTCTCAGCACTGCTTCCTTCTGCCAGCCAGCACTTGCTCTTCTAGGCTACTTTCCTGAGGGATAGGTTGGTGGGCTGCTTGAATGGGACCTAAATCACTTTTGTCTACCAAATCTAAGGAATGGTTTGTTTTTTAAAAAAGGTGGTAAACATTTCAGAAGTAGGTAACAAGAGAAAAGGTATATAGTTTGGATTTTCTTGTAGTTCTAATTTACTTATCACACTATAAAGGAAAACCCATACATCCTCATGTTTAAGAATCTCTAAATTCATACTGCTGAAGGATTTCTTGCATAAACATTTCTTTCAGTGAAATTCAAGGTTTTTTCTACACGAATGCATAAAAATTGTTAAAATAAAAACCTCCTATAATTGAAGTACTGATACCACGACCTCTTGTTCCTAGTAGTTTCTTTACCCAGTAGCTTTTTGTTTTTTTACCTTTACCTTTCTCCATTTCTTCTTTTAGACATCAAGTCTATTTTGAAACCTGTCACCCATTCCAAAAGAGCCTTGATCAATATTATTTTAAAACTGACTTAAAAAATTTTCAGTTCTCTGAATACCATCTTACATATAACATACTGTGAGAAAATACCGTTATCCATTTCTGAGTCTTGGGTCATTCAGACTTTTCTGCTTATAGAGTGAGAAAAGAAAGTATGATTAAAAAAAATGGGGGATAAAAGCCTTTCAAATAATACCCCCATGAAATTGGACTGACTCAGCTGTTATAATAATTTGGATGGATGGAGCTGAAACCTACTTTTAAATTTTAAATCAGCATAATTAAAATTCACCATATACTAAAAGTCACCAATTTTGATGAGCTTTGACAAATGGACAGTCATGTAACCACCACCACAATCATGATATGGAACATTTCCATCATTCCTGAAAGTTACCCTGTGCTCTTTTCAGTTACCTTCCTTAGCTCCTAACTCCTGGCAACCACTGATCTGCTTTCTATTATTATATTGCTTTTATAGAGATCTGATATATAAACAGATACATATCACTATCTGTTTATCCTTTCACCAGTTGATGGATATTGGGGTTGTTTCCATCTTTGGCTATTACGAATAAAGCTCTAAGAACATCTGCGTACAAGTCTGTGTAGATATATGTATTCATTTCTCTTGTGTACATATCTAGGAGTGAGATTGCTGGGCCAAGGGTATGGTAAGTGTACATGTATCTTTATAAATGCCAAGATGTTTTTTATTTTGTATTCCCACTAGCAATGCATGAGCTTTCTGTTACTCCACATCCTTACCAATATTTGTTGCTATAAGTGCTTTAAATTGGTTGGGCGCAGTGGCTCGCGCCTGCAATCACAGCACTCTGGCAGGCTGAGGCGGGAGGATCATCTGAGGTCAGGAGTTCAAGACCAGCCTGGCCAACACGGTGAAACCCCATCCCTACCCAAAATACAAAATTAGCCTCGCGTGGCAGTGCATGCCCGTAATGCCAGCTACTTGGGAGGCTGAGGCAGGAGAATCACTTGAACCTGGGAAGCGGAGGTTGCAGTGAGATGAGACTGCACCACTGCACTCCAGCCCCGCCAACAAGAGTGAAACTCAGTCAAAAAACAAACAAACAAACAAAAACAAAAAAACTGCACACATGGTTAATACACAATCATGTGCTAGCAAATGGATAGAGACTAATAGAACCTAGGGAAACTACTTTGTTAATAAACTAAGGACCTATTAGGTACCTTTGTTATTCTACTTGTGGTTATAATCTATAGCTAAAAAGCCCCTTCACTGATAAACTTCTGTAACTTTTCCCTAAATACTGCCTCTATATTCATGTTCTGTGGCTGCCTTTTGTGGCTGCTGTAATAGACTCAAAAATTTGGTGGCTTAAGTGACAGAAATACATTTTATTGCAGTTCTGGGGGCCAGAAGTCAAAATTTAGTTATCACTGGGCAAAAGAAAAAAAAAAAAAAAAGCAAGGTGTCAGCAGGGCTGCATTCCCTTGAAATTCTAGGGGAAAATCCCTTCCTTGCCTCTTTTAGCTTCTGGTGGCTGTTGGCATTGTTTTTTTTTTTTGAGACGGAGTCTCGCTCTGTTGCCTAGGCTGTAGCTCATGTAGTGCAGTGGCCAGATCTCAGCTCACTGCAACCTCCACCTCCCAGATTAAAGCAATTCTCCTGTCTCAGCCTCCCGAGTAGCTAGGATTACAGGTGCACGCTATCATGTCTGGCTAATTTTTGTATTTTTAGTAGAGACGAGTCAGGCTGGCCTCAAACTCCTGACCTCAGGTGATCCAACTCAGCCTCCCAAAGTGCTGGCTGGGATTACAGGCGTGAGCCATAGCGCCCGGCCGGCATTCCTTGGTTTTTTTTTTTTTAAAGACACAGTCATGCTTGCTTCATATATACTTGCAGCACATATACTAAAAAATTGGAACAACACAAAGAAAATTATTAGCATGGCCCCTGCACAAGGATGACAAGCAAATTTGTGAAGCATTCCATATTTTCCTCAATACTTGAATATGGAACATATGCACAGGAGAAGGAAATAACATTGCACTTTATAAACACTGTATTGTAAGTGGAAAATGCAATGTCTTAAATAAAACTATTTAAAATTGGCACCAAAAGAAAACCCAAAAAAAGACAAGAGTGTCACTCTGTCACTCAAGCTGGAATGCAGTGGCATGAGCTCGGCTCACTGCAACCTCTACCTCCTGGGTTAAAGCAATCCTCATGCCTCAGCCTCCTGAGTAGCTGGGATTACAGGCATGCACCACATGCCTGGTTAATGTTTTTTTTTTTTTAGTAGAGACGGGGTTTTGCTATGTTGGCCTCAAACTCCTGCCCTCAAGTGATCTGCCCACTTTGGCCTCCCAAAGTGTTGGGAAAGAATACATATGATTGCATTTAGGGTCCATGTAGGTGATCCAGGACAATCTCCTTATTTCAAGATCCCTATCACATCTGCAAAAATCCTTTCTCCAAATAAGGCAACATTTATAGATTCTAGAGGTTAGAATTTTACATTTTTGGGAGACATTATTTAGTCTATTAAAGCCTACATTAGTAATTTAGTCTATTAAAGCCTACATTAGTATAAATTAGGAAGTTTACTATATGCTAAAAATGGCATGTGAACATAGTATAATACTCATAAAATTAACTCCTTTATAGTATTTTGTTTCATCCCTACTATAGCAAGAAAATTGGAACAGAAGGGGTAGAAAGAAATTTTAATCTCTTAGAATAAGAGACACTGGGGCAGGCGCAGTGGCTCACGCCTCTAATCCCAGAACTTTCAGAGGCCAAGGCGGGTGGATCTCAAGGTCAAGAGATTGAGACCAGCCTGGCTAACATGGGGAAACCCCGTCTCTATCAAAAATATAAAAAATTAGCCAGGTGTGGTGGCGGGCACCTGTGATCCCAGCTACTTGGGAGGCTGAGGCAGGAGAATTGTTTGAACCTGGGAGGCGGGGGTTGCAGAGAGCTGAGATCGCACCACTGCACTGCAGCCTGGGTGACAGAGCAAGACTCCTTAAAAAAAAAAAAAAAAGGCTAGATATGGCTATCTGGGAGTACTGTAACATACAACTATTATTATTTCTCCTTTAAGTTTCAGGCAAGGCCAGATGTGGTGGCACATGCCTGCAATGCCAGCACTTTGGGAGGCTGAGGCAGGCAGATTGCTTGAGCTCAGCAGTTCAAGACCAGCCTGGGCAACATGGCGAAAGGCAGTCTATAAAAAAAATACAAAAATTAGCCGGGTGTGATGAGGTGTGGCTATAGTCCCAGCTACTTGGAAAGCTGAGGTGGGAGGATCATTTGAACCCAGGGGGCAGAGGCTGCAGTGAGCTGAGACTGTGCCACTGCATTCTAGCCTGGGTGACAGAGTGAAATCTTGTCTCAAAAAATAAAAGTTTCAGGTAAAATATTTACTTATATTTCCACAGCTTAATAAAAACAGAGCATGCAGGTTTTCTAAAAAGATAGATTTTAACTCTAAACTCTTCCAGCTTTTGAATATTTATGAATTTTCCTCAACTTTCTTCTTTTTTAAATCTCCTCACTACATTCATTAACACAACTGTTTTCTATCAAATGGTCACATGAAGCCTACATCATATGAGCACATAGGAAAAATTTAAATATACTTACTGTTGTTTTTTCCTGTCAGTGAAGTGATGCTCAATCTCCTCGCCGTGGTGGGTGACTTCTGCTGGGGTGGAGTCCGACACTGCTTTACTAGATCATCATCTGATGCTGATGTCATCAATTCTCCAATAAGAATTCTCTCCAGGCTCCCATCATCAATGCCTTTCCCCAGCCACCGTCCACATGGGAATCTGGTAGGACAGAGAACAAATTTTTTATTTTTATTTTTTTTTGAGACAGGGTTCTTGTTCAGCCCCCTGAGTAGCTGGGACTACAGGTGTGCACCAACACACCTGGCTAATTTTTGTGTTTTTCGTAGAGAGAAGGTCTCATTACATTGCCTATGCTGGTCTTGAACTCCTGGCCTCAAGTGATCCTTCCATCTCAGTTTCCCAAAGTGTGGGGAGGATTACACAGGTGTGAGCCATTGCACCCGGTCAGAGTATTTTCAAACTAGAAATTAATTTGGGAGTTAAGGCACAGAAGAAAAGAGGACAATATTTCCAGAGTAGTATTGGCTGTGACTAGTGGAATCCAAGAGATCTTTTCCTCCTACTGAAATTATTTTAGGCTCTTTTTGATTTTCTTTTATTCTGAGAGTTATATTAATCTTTCCAACATTTGTGGACTAAGCAATAGCAGCAAACATCTGTTGTTTTAAAGTTTTTTGAGGCTGGGCATGGTGGCTCATGCCTGTAATCCCAGCACTTTGGGAGGCCAAGGCGGGTGGATCACTTGAGGTTGAGACCAGCCTGGCCAATACAGCGAAACTCCCATCTCTACTAAAAATACAGAAATTAGCCGGGTATGGTGGCGGGTACCTGTAATCCCAGCTACTTGGGAGGCTGAAGCACGAGAATTGCTTGAACCTGGGAGGCAGAGGTTGCAGTGAGCTGAGATAGTGCCACCGCACTCCAGCCTGGGCAACAAGAGTGAAACTCTGTCTCAAAAAAAAAAAAGAAAAAAAAAGAAAAGAAAAAGAAAAAAAAGGTTTTTGGGGGGCAATTTTGTATGACATAAACAAAATTGTCCTCCTCCCCTGGGGAAAAAAAACCCTAAAATTCAGAAGGCAGCAGAAGAACTCAAACGATCTTTTTTTTTTTTTTTTTGAGATAGAGTTTCACCTTGTTGCCCAGGCTGGAGTGCAATGGAGCAATCTCGGTTCACTGCAATCTCCGCCTCCTGGGTTTGAGCGATTCTCCTGCCTCAACCTCCCAAGTAGCTGGGATTACAGGCATACGCCACCATGCCCCACCAATTTTTTTTATTTAGTAGAGATGAGGTTTCACCATGTTCGTGAGGCTGGTCTCAAACTCCTGACCTCAGGTGATCCACCCGTCTTGGCCTCTCAAAGTGCTGGGATTACAGGTGTGAGCCACTGTGCCCAGCCTACAATTCTTAAACTTTTTCTTATCTGAAGAGTCTTAAAACAAAGAATTCTGAGTTCCCAAGGCCATTTACTTACCTGTATGTATGTCCTGTGATTTCATTTCTGACCATGACACAATCCACTAGCCATTTGGCTAACAGTCCTGAGTTATCGTGACCAATCTGAACAGTGGTCAGCTTCCCCAAGTTCTGGCACTGTAGGGACAGGACTTTAGGTTATTTAGTACTCAATCCCATCCTGTTACATCTCAGCTTTACAGGTACTTTGGTTCCGTCTAATTTAACAACTGCATAGACAAACCCTGAATAATGTATTCAGCTATGCACTAGAGAAATATATTCACATGTATTCCTTGCTCTCAGAGAGCTCCCACATAATGAGATAGGAGACATATGGACATTAACTACCAAATGAGGGGGACCGCACACAGTGCTAGATTAGAGATATAAAAAGTGCTAGAAGAACGCTGGGGAAGGGACAGTTACTTCTACTTGGGGAACCCACAAACAACATTGACACAGTGACTTGTGCCTTGAAGGATGAGAAGAATTTCAAAAAACAGGAAAAAGATGCTATTTAGATTTAGTTACAGAGAGGCCAAGAAAACAATTATAGGTTTTAAAAATCACTCACACTGATACTCTTTTTTTTTTTTTTTGAGACAGAGTCTCGCTCTATTGCCCAGGCTGGAGTGCAGTGGCCGGATCTCAGCTCACTGCAAGCTCCGCCTCCCGGGTTTATGCCATTCTCCTGCCTCAGCCTCCCGAGTAGCTGGGACTACAGGTGCCCGCCACCTCGCCCGGCTAGTTTTTTTTTTTGTATTTTTTAGTAGAGACAGGTTTCACTGTGTTAGCCAGGATGGTCTCAATCTCCTGACCTTGTGATCTGCCCGTCTCGGACTCCCAAAGTGCTGGGATTACAGGCTTGAGCCACCGCGCCCAGCCAATATTCTTTCTTTAAAAAAATTTTTTTTTGTGGGTACACAGTAGGTATATATATTTATAGGGTACATGAGATGTTGACATTTTTCTGTTCCAATAAGATACTCAGGCAGAACTGACCTCAGACCTCATATACTAGAAGTCTTCGAAGCTATTTTTTAACAGGCATAGCTATCAGTAAGTTATTTTCACTGGCCCTTTGTGGACAAGTACAAAATAAAGCAATGATAATAAGAATAGTAAAAATGAATACTAATTAAATTCTGACTTCTAAAATCTGATAATGAAAAGATCACTGACCCCAACTATGTGCTGGATGAGAACATCAGAATTATAAGTTCTTTTTTTGGTTAATTTTAATGTTTAATTTTTATGGGTACCTAGTAGATGTGTGTATTTATGGATTAACTGAGATATTTTGATATAGGCATGCAATGCCTAATAACTGTATCAGGGTAAATGGGGTATCTGTCACCTCAAACATTTATCATTTGTGTGACAATCCAATTATGCTCTTTTAAGTTATTTTAAAATGTACAGTTAAATTATTTTTGACTATAGTCACCCTGTTGTGCTAGTGAATACTAGGTCTTATTCACTCTATTTTTTTGTATCCATTAGAGCTACGAGTTTTTTTTTTGTTTTTTTTTTTGAGATGGAGTTTCACTCTCATTGCCCAGGCTGGAGTGCAATGGCACAATCTCAGCTAACCGCAACCTTTGCCTCCCGGGTTCAAGCGATTCTCCTGCCTCAGCCTCCTGAGTAGCTGGGATTGCAGGCATGTGCCACCATGCCCGGCTAATTTTTGTGTTTTTAGTAGAGATGGGGTTTCTCCATGTTGGTCAGGCTGGCCTCGAACTCCCGACCTCAGGTGATCTGCCCTCCTTGGCCTCCCAAAGTGCTGGGATTACAGGCGTGAGTCACTGTGCCCGGCCAGAGCTACGAGTTCTTAAAGCACTTTATTCTTTGTAGCTCAGTGAGAAGGTATCACCATACTCTAGCTTAGGGATGATGGCATCTTGAATTAGTTGTACTGTAGAGATGGAAAGAAGTAGGTAGACATGAGAGAGACAGCTTAGAAATGGCAATGATGGGGTTTTTAACGTAGTTCCATTATTGGTAGATGAAGAAAAGCCAAGGGTTTTAATATTTTATATACAGGTGGCTTTGAGTCTACTGCATGGATAAGGCCAAACTGGGCTCCTGGGGCAGGGGGGTGGTATCATGACTCTAAGTGGAAACTGCTATTTCGAGACCCCAAGGAACATGAGAATGGGACATTCAGTTAGTACCATTTCCTTCCTCAAACACAACAGTTATTTGTCCTCTTCCTCCACCAAGATCAACCTGTGTACAGGCTTAACCACATGGAACTATCTCACCAAGTAAGACCTGAAAATTGACTACAATATTAAAAGGTTGTTTATTTTGTTTTTTGAGACAGAGTCTCACTCTGTCATCCAGGCTGGAGTGCAGTGACACAATCTTGGCTCACTACAACCTCTGTCTCCTGGGCTCAAGTGACCTCAGCCTTGCAAGTACCTGGACTACAGGTGCATGCCACCATGCCCAGCTAATTTTTGTATTTTCTGTAGAGATGGGGTCTCACTATGTTGCCCAGGCTGGTTGTCTCAAAGTCCTGGGCTCAAGCAATCTGCTTGCCTTGGTCTCCCAAAGTGTTGAGATTATAGGCATGACTCACTGCACCTGGCCAAAAGGCATTTTTATAGAATCACTCTATAAATGTCACCATGTGGTCTAAAATCTGTAAGCAGACGCTTGAACCCAAGAGGTGGGGGTTGCAATGAGTGGAGATCACACCACTGCACTCCAGCCTGGGCGAAAGAGCAAGACTCTGTCTCAAAAAAATAAAAATAAATAAAAAATAAAAAATAATAAAATAAAATCCATAAGCGTGAATATCAGCTCTCCTGTCCTTTTGCCAAAGGATGACCAGGTTTGGGCAGAAAGCATTTTACAGTAGGGAAGAGAACCACTGTGGGGAAAACATTTATTTGAATATTTCCTGCTTGCTAGGATCTGTGCTAGGCCCTGAAAATAATGGGAGAAGACCTGGAAAGCCTCAAAGCACACCACTACAAGTGAAAAATAGAGCTTAACAATGAAAATGTAAAACAAACAAATTAGTATAAGCTGCTTAAGACAACTTTTGACATATAATCACAAAAATGATCCTGCACGCTTTGAATGTCCCTCTGTTTTGTTTGATTCAAGGAAAAACGAAAAAGCCAGACAGAATCCATCTGTAAAACTACCCATGATACATTCTGCTAGGAAAGGTGTTAGCTGAACCTACCTCAAAGGTCATTTCGAGGAGGTTTTTGGGAATCTGCATCACTCCTGTGTCTCCTAGCTCTCCTGATACACAGATCCAAGGGTTCGATGTGATTATTGCATTGCTCAGCTTTTTGATTGGGATGATCACTGACCTATATGGAATCACTGAAAGAAAAATGCAGAAATTAATAAAAAAGTGGGGATAAAATTCTCCTCATAACAATATATTAAGAACTCTATTGGTTTTCATTGATAATTTGCTTTTTATGATCTATCAAGATGTACTTACACGAAAAGTTGATATCAAAACCTTTCAGTCTAGAAAGATGAGATCTAGTTTGCAAACCAGAAGTTTCAATACTTGCAGCAATGGTTTTCACAGCATGTATATCATCATGTATGTATGATGCATATATCACCATTAAATGTATGAACAATCTCAAGCATTAGTACCAGAATACCTAAAGATATGAACATTGACTGTGTATATTGTGTTTTCATTGCTTAAATTTTCTTAAAAATTAATTTTGTACCAAAATTGAGTAGAAATGAACATGATTACTGACATGGTTTTATATAAAAAGAGGGGTGGATGACTTTTTGGACAGTACTGTTTCTTGGGCAATGCTTTAAAGCGCTGCATTTCAGAACTTTCCTGTCCCAAGTTTACAGAACAATATGCAAAAACCACAAATAATAAACAATGGCACCTCCACTCTGGACATACCGTGAAGTCTATAAACCACAACTTGGAAAGCTATTAAGGTGACTCAGGTGCAAGAGGAGCCCGGGGAGGCTCTTCCACAGACACACCACTAGATGTCACTGCCCTATTACCGTCCTTTGCTCAAATGTGGAAGCACGAGAGGTCAGACGTTACGCATGTCCTCCCTTCTTTTTTTTTTTTTTTTTTTTTCAGACAGTCTCGCTCTTGTTGCCCAGGCTGGAGTGCAATGGTGCGATCTGGGCTCACTGCAACCTCTGCCTCCCAGGTTCAAGTGATTCTCCTGACTCAGCCTCTTGAGTTAGCTGGGATTACAGGCGCCTGCCACCACACCCGGCTAAATTTTGTACTGTTAGTAGAGAGATGGGGTTTCATCATGTTGGCCAGGATGGTCTCCAACTCCTAACTTCAGGTGAGCCACTGCGCCCATCCCTCCCTTCTCTTTTTAAAAAATGGGAACATGGCCGGGCATGGTGGCTCAGGACTGTAATCACAGCACTTTGGACGGTAAAGGCAGGTGAATCACTTGATGTCAGGAGTTCGAGACTAGCCTGGCCATCATGGTGAAACCCTATCTCTACTAAAAATATGAAAAAAAAATTAGCTGGGTGTCGTGGTGTGCACCTGTAATCCCAGCTACTTGGGAGGCTGAGGCAGGAGAATCGCTTGAACCTGGGAGGCAGAGGTTGCGGTGAGCCGAGACTACACTACTGCACTCCAGCCTGGGCAACAGAGTGAGACTCTGTCTCAAAAAAAAAAAAAAAAAAAAAAAAAAAAAAAAAAGAAAATGGCTGGGTGTGGTGGTTCACGCCTGTAATCCCAGCACTTTGGGAGGCCGAGGTGGGTAGATCACAAGGTCATGAGTTCGAGACCAGCCTGATCAACATGGTGAAACCCCGTCTCTACTAAAAATACAAAAATTAGCCAGGTGTGGTGGCACACACCTGTAATCCCAACTACTCAGGAGGCTGAGGCAGGAGAATCGCTTGAACCCAGGAGGCAGAGGTTGCAGTGAGCCGAGATCACGCCATTGCACTCCAGCTTAGGCAACAGGAGTGAAACTCCGTCTCAAAAAAAAAAAAAATGGGGACGGGCCAGGCACGGGAGCTCATGTCTGTTATCCTACCTAGCAACTTGGGAGGCTGAGGTGGGCAGATCACTTGTGCTCAGGAGTTCAAGATCAGCCTGGGCAACAAAGTGAGACCTTGTCTCTATAAAAAATAAAAAAAAATAATTAGCCAGGCCTGGTGGTACACACTTGTAGTCCCAGCTACTCAGGAGGATGAGGAGGGGGGAATCCCTTGAGCCAGGGAGGTCAAGGATGCAGTGAACTCTGAACCCACTACTGCACTCCAGTCTGGGCAACAGAGTGAGACCCTGTCTCAAAACAAAAAGGGGGGAGATGGCTTAAGCACATAAGCATTTTTGTCCATCACAGCCATACATTTCTGGTTTTTTGTTTGTTGGTTTTCTGGAGACAGGATTTAGCTCTGTCACCCGGTCTGAAGTGCAGCAGCCCAATCAGCGTTTACTGCAGCACTGACCCCTGGGGCTCATCCACCTCAGCCTCCCCAGTAGCTGGGACTATAGGTGCATGCTACCACACCTGGCTAACTTTATTTATTTATTAAGAGATAGAGTTTCGCTCTTGTCGCCCAGGCTGGAGTGTAGTGGCATGTTCTTGGCTCACTGCAACCTCTGCCTCCTGGATTCAAGTGATTCTCCAGCCTCAGCCTCCCAAGTAGCTGGGATTACAGGCGTCTGCCACCTTGCCCGGCTAATTTTTGTATTTTTAGTAGAGAAGGGGTTTCGCATAGCCGGCCCCTAGCTAACTTTTTAATTGTTCTTTTGTTGAGACAGGGTCTCATTATTTTGCCCAAGCTGGTCTTGAACGGGACTCAAGTGATCCTCTTGCCTTGGCCTCTCAAAGCGCTGGGACTCCAGGCATGAGCCACTGCACCCGGCCTGTTTTGAAATTTTGAAATTTTTTTTGAGACAGGGTCTTGCTCTGTCACTCAGGGTAGAGTATAGTGGCACGATCTCAGCTTACTGCAATCTCCATTTCCTAGGCTCAAGTGATCCTCCCACCTTAGCCTCCCAAGTAGCTGGGACCAGAGGTGTGCACCACTACGCCCAGCTATTTTTTTGTAGTTTTAGTAGAGACAGGGTTTTGTCATGTTGCCCAGGCTGGTCTCAAACTCCTAAGCTCAAGAGATCTGCCCACCTTGGCCTCCCAAAGTGTTAAGATTACAGGCATGAGCCATCTGCCATGTATGTATGTATGTATGTGTGCATGTATTTATTTTTGAGACAGAGTTTCACTCTATCTCCCAGGTTGGAGTGCAGTGGTGCAATCTCGGCTCACTGCAACCTCTGCCACCCGGGTTTAAGCAATTCTCCTGCCTCAGTCTCCAAAGAAGATGGGAATACAGGGACCTGCCACCGTGCCTGACTAATTTTTGTACTTTTAGTAGAGGCGGGGTTTTTTTGTTTTTTTTTTTTTTTGAGACAGAGTCTCGCTCTGTCACCCAGGCTGGAGTGCAGTGGCCGGATCTCAGCTCACTGCAAGCTCCGCCTCCCGGGTTCACGCCATTCTCCGTCCTCAGCCTCCCGAGTAGCTGGGACTACAGGCGCCCGCCACCTCGCCCAGCTAGTTTTTTTTGTATTTCTTAATAGAGACGGGGTTTCACCGTGTTAGCCAGGATGGTCTCGATCTCCTGACCTCGTGATCCGCCCGTCTCGGCCTCCCAAAGTGCTGGGATTACAGGATTGAGCCACCGCGCCCGGCCGAGGCAGGGTTTTATAATCTTGGCCAGGCTGGTCTTGAACTCCTGACCACGTGATCTACCGACCAATGCCTCCCAAAGTGCTGGGATTACAGGTGTGAGCCACCGCACCCGGTCACTATTTATTTATTTTTTGAGAAGGAGTCTTGCTGTCATGCCCAGGCTTGAGTGCAGTGGGGCGATTTCAGCTTACTGCAACCTCTGCCTCCCGGGTTCAAGCGATTCTCCTACCTGTCTCTGGAGTAGCTGGGATTACAGGCGTGTGCCCAAAACGCCCAGCTAATTTTTGTACTTTTAGTAGAGACAAGGTTTCCCCATGTTGGCCAGGCTGGTCTCAACCTCCTGACCTCAGGTGATCCACCGCCTCGGCCTCCCAAAGTGCTAGGATTACAGGTGTGAGCCACCATGCCCAGCCATTTTGTTTGTTTGTTTGTTTAAAGTAGGGTAGAATCAATATTTTTTGTTATCCTTGGGATTTCTGCCCATTTGATCATAAGCGGGGGTGTTAGAAGCCCTCCTTGAAAGATCTACAAGTAGGATGAAAAACATTTACTGAAGAAGATGCCTAGATACAGCCTCACAGTATGAGCTCATGGTTCAGTGCACTCTTAGATGAGGAAAACAAATGAAATAAATGGTTCATTTCCCTAATTTTACATAAAATACTTTATGTTAGGTGAATAGTCTCCCTTTGTGTCCTTTTATTTTGCTTTAGGATAGGAAAATGTCAGAGAAAAGGCCATACTTTCATGGTTTAGTAATCATCAGAATCAAATGGGTTTTGAAACTGAAAGCAGAAGAGGTTAGTGTAAGACTTTATTTTAGGTGCCAGAGGCTTCTCTCATTTCTTGCATTGATAGGATAAGAAAATCTGCAGAAAAAAGGCATGTTTAGGGTCAGCAGTTCTGTGGCTGCAAAAGGCCCACAGATGCACAACGGTGATTTCATAGTTTAAGTATGAAAAAGCAACATGATTAAATTTAAAAATTTCTTTCATGAAGAATTCCTCAAATTGAAAGAGTTACTCAGATGAAGAGACATCTACAGGCATAGGGAGGATCTTAGGACTCCTCTACTGCTATTTCTTCTTATTTATTTAGAGACAGAGTCTCACCCTGTTACCCAGGCGTGATCTTGGCTCACTGCCACCTCTGCCTCTCGGGTTCAAGTGATTCTCCCACATCAGCCTCCCGAGTAGCTGGGACTACAAGCATGTGCCACCATGTCCGGCTAATTTTTATATTTTTTGGTACAGATGAGGTTTCACCATGTTGACCAGGTCAGTCTCGAACTCCTGACCTCTCACATAAGTTATCCACCGCCTTGGCCTCCCAAAGTGCTGGGATTACAGGTGTGAGCCATTGTGCCTGGTCTCTTTGATTTTAAAACTGTATGTAACGTTTTAGTTTCTTATACCTGCAGTAACCTAATCAATGCCTTGACAGGCATTACAGGCTGGCCTAATCCCCATTCCAATTCCCTTTTCCTTTGTCTGCCATTACCAGAGACTGGAAAGCCAAAACCTACATAATTCTGGTCAGTGAAATGTTAGTGATATTTATTGAGATTTTTTGGAAAATTATGTCTTTCTAGCACAGATCCTGCCCCTCCTTGGCACTCTCTCCTTCCTGTTGGAAGGTATACTGAGAACAGCCATGTTGAAACCATGAGGTAACTAGCACACACAGAGCATGTCTAAGGGGAAAAAGACAATGAGCCTGGGTCCGTGACAGCACTGCCCACTGCCTACTTTGAGACCTTTATTATGTAAGTGAAATCATTAAGCTGTAAACCACTGGTTTTCAAGTTTCTGATACTTGCAGCTAAATGCAATTCCTAATTGATACAAGTAAAAATTCTCCAAAGTAAGGAAGAGGACCCACTGCAAATAAGAATTAGCAACGAAGGAAAGAATAAACACTATCATTCAGCTTTCTATAAAAAATACATCTCTTGGCCAGGCTCGGTGGTTCACGCCTGTAATCCTAGCACTTTGGGAGGCTGAGGCGGGTGGATCACCTGAGGTCAGAAGTTTGAGACCAGCCTGGCCAACATGGTGAAACCCTGTCTTCACTAAAAACACAAAAATTAGCCGGGCATGGTGACACATGCCTACATATAGGCTTGTGATTTGGGAGGCTAAGGCAGGAGAATCGCTTGAACCCAGGAGGTGGAGGTTGCACTCCAGCCTGGGAGACAGAGCCAGACACCATCTCAAAAAAACCAAAAACAACAACAAAAAAATCTTCAGGTCAAGAGTGGTGGCTCATGCCTGTAATCCCAGCACTTTGGGAGGCTCAGGCAGGTGGGTCACTTGAGATCAGGAGTTCAAGACCAGCCTGGCCAACATGGTGAAACCCCATTTCTACTAAAAATACAAAAATTAGCCAGGTGTGGTGGGGCGTGCCTGTAATTCCAGCTACTCAGGAGGCTGAGGCACAAGAATCCCTAGAACCCAGGAGGTGGAGGCTGCGGTGAGCTGAGATCATGCCACTGAATTCCAGCCTGGGTGACGGAGTGCGACTCTGTCTCAAACAAAAAAAAAAATCTCCAATCAGCATTTCCTTCCAAAGTTGAATGATGTCCAATTATATAAGTTTATTATTATCACACAGTTACTTTCAACTTATGTGTTAAGATATTGGAATATTTACTTAATAAAACATTCCTTTTCACATCTGTTGTAGGTAACATTTCCTATCCAAGACTGGGTTTCTTGGGAAGCAATCTCTGAGTCAGAAATTAGCATGCACAATGCTGCTCCTGGGACCAACATGTGAGAAGGAAAGCAGGATTGGTTAAGCAAGATGTTAAGCTTCAACGCAGTCTCAATGAAGTTCTCATCTATCTAACCCCCATGGTGAGCTCCCGGACAGCTCTTTGTTCAGTCATGGGATGCTGGCTGGCACTGGCAGAAGGGATCATCTTGTGAGGTACTTTTCTTCAGTAAGGCATTCTCCACAGCCTGACAGTCAAGGGTTTCCTGTAGCACTCCTAGCATTTGGGGAATATCCTTTATTCCTAAACACAGATCTGGGGGGATGTCACAATGTCACATACACTATGGCATATCTTGCTTTAAAAAACATAAATGCTTTTATTCCATTAGCCACCTCAGTAACCCTTAACAGTCAATTCTCTAAACTTACTGATAGTAGTGAACACACTGGTGAAGCAGAAATAGTCCACAGCATTGAGAGAAAGAAGGTGGTAAAGAAACTGCTCTCTTTCTTCTTCACAACGTAGAAAAGCGTATCGCTTATAAAGCTTCCTAGGAAAGGGTAAGACAAGCACAAGACAGTAGTATCAAAGAAAAAAAAAAAAAACAAGACAGTAGTATCATGTATTTTTCATTATGTCTTTTTTTTTTTTAAGACAGAGTTTTTCTCTTTTTGCCCAGGCTGGAGTGCAATGATGCAATCTCAGCTCACTGCAACCTCCGCCTCCTGGGTTCAGGTGATTCTCCTGCCTCAGCCTCATGAGTAGCTGGGATTACAGACATGTGCCACTACGCCAGGCTAATTTTTGTATTTTTAGTAGGGATGGGGTTTCAACATGTTGGCCAGGCTGGTCTCAAGCTCCTGACCTCTGGTGATCCATCTGCCTCTGCCTCCCAAAGTGCTGGGATTACCGCTGTGAGCCACTGGACCTGGCCATTTTGTTTTTCTTTTGTTTCTTTCCCATTATGTCTTTTTTCCAAGATGGGGTCTCGCTATATTGCCCAGGCTGGTCTTGAACTCTTGGACTCAAGTGATCCTCCTGCCTCAGTCTCCCAAAGTGTTGGGATTACAGGCATGAGCCACTGGGCCTGGCCCTCATTAAGCCTTGACTAAAAATAAATAGCTCCTCTTAGACAAACACCTTTAATCTTGAAAAAATAGATTCACATCTATTTCAATTCATAAAATGGATATATAAACAGTTAATAAAACACTTTTAACCTAAAGAGTAATTAAGAAAAAAATGCATCTATTTTATCAAACTAATAAAGACTTAAAAGTGATGACCAGTGTTGACAAGGAAGAAATGAATGCCATGCTCACAGTTGGTGGGACTGAAAATTTCAGGAAAGCAATTCAGGTAACAATTATTTTAAACCAATCATACCCCTTGACTCATCAATTTCACTTTTAGGACTCAGTCCTAAAGATACAGATGAAATGGGGCAAAGATTTCATTAAACAGCTACATTTAAGCACTTTCCCAAGTGTTTTATAGGTATTAATACATTTCATTCTCACTCTATGAGGTAAGTCTATCAGTGCCTTTTTTTTTTTTTTTGAGATGAGGTCTTGTTCTGTCACCGAGGTCACGGTAGTACAGCGCCGACTTAGTAACAGCTCACTGCAGCCTCGACCTCCTGGGCTTGAGTGTGCCTCCCACCTCAGCCTCCCAAGTTGCTGGGACCACAAGTGCATGCTACCACGCCCAACTAATTTTTTATTTTTAGTAGAGATGGGGTCTCACTATATTGCCCAGGCTGGTCTTGAACTCCTAGGCTCAAGCAATCCTCCCCCCTTGGCCTCTCAAAGTGCTGGGATTACAGGAGTGAGCCACCAGACCCAGCCTAGTGTCATTTTACAGACGGGGAAAAGAGAGATACAGGAAAGTTAAATATCTTGTCCAAGGTCATTCAAACACTAAATAGGGAAGGCAATATTTGAACACAAGCATTCAGACCTCAGAGTTTAAACTCTTGTGATATGGTGAAATGTTTATGGTACACTGTTAAGCTAATAAAAAGGATGATATTGAATTGCAAATATAGTATATCTTAGTAAGAGAACATGCATAGAAGAAAAGTACAGAAGAAAATGTGAAATATTTAGTGTTCTTTATAAGCAGGATCGTTAAGTGGTTATCATTTTCCTCTTTGTACTTTGGCCACTATGAGCATAAATCACTTTTTTTTTTTTTTTTGGGGACAGAGTTTCACTCTTATTGCCCAGGCTGGAGTGCAATGGCACAATCTCGGCTCACTGTAACTTCTCGTCTCCCAGGTTCAAGTGATTCTCCTGCCTCAGCCTCCCAAGTAGCTGGGATTACAGGCATGTGCCACCACGCCCGGCTAATTTTGTATTTATAGTAGAGATGGGGTTTCTCTATGTTGGTCAGGCTAGTCTTGAACTCCTGATCTCTGGTGATCCGCCCGCCTCAGCTTCCCAAAGTGCTAGGATTACAGCTGTGAGCCACCACACCCAGCTTGTTTTTTTTTTTTTTTTTTGAGACGGAGTCTTGCTCTGTTGCCAGGCTGCATGGAGTGCACTGGCGCGATCTCGGCTCACTGCAACCTCCGCCTTCGGGTTCAAGTGATTCTCCTGCCTCCCCTCCCGAGTAGCTGGGATTACAGGCATGCGCCACCACACCCAGCTAATTTTTGTATTTTTAGTAGAGACGGGGTTTCACCATGTTGGCCAGGATGGTCTCGATCTCCTGACCTCATGATCTGCCCACTTTGGCCTCCCAAAGTGCTGGGATTACAGGTGTGAGCCACTGTGCCTGGCCAGTAACTTTTTATAATTGGAAAAAAAAAAAAACAAAACCATGCCAGTTTTAAGAAAACAAGTTCAGATTCGCAGGCTGTATGTGACACTTCATTCTTTATCAAATCTACTCTTTGGACATTAAGAATCATCTGAAAATGCTCCAGGGGGTATGTAATCCAAGTGTGATATGTACAAATGCAAAACTACAAAAAGCACTGGGTTACTATGATGGGACTCTAATAGACTGTCATGTTTGAGGTCTTTGTTTAATTCTCTGCCTAACTTTGCTCCTGAGAAGTCAAAGTTCTTAGCCTTCAAATTAGCACTAATGTAAATCATAAGGGCAATATATTTCATCCAAGGTAGCTTTTTTTTTTTTTTTTTTTTTTTTTTGGAGACAGGGTCTCGCTCTGTTGCCCAGGTTAGAGTGCGGTGGCACAACCTTGGCTCAAGTGATTCTCCTGAGTATCTAAGTAGCGAGTATCTAAGTATCTAAGAGGCTTCTCCTGAGCCTCTAAGTAGCTGGGAATACAGGTGCATGCCACCATGCCCGATTAATTTTTGTATTTTTTGTAGAGACAGGGTTCTGCCATGTTGGCTAGGCTGGTCTCAAACTCCTGACCTCAAGTGATCTGCCCACCTTGGCCTCCCAAAGTGTTGGGATTACAGGTGTGAGCCACTGCACTTGACCTCGAAGAGGGTTTCTTGATAGAGTAAACAGAAGAAATTAAAACGGTTAACAATTAATTGACATGTACTTGACTGGTTTCCTGGCTCTAAACCAGTGGTCCCCAACCTTTTTGGCACCAGGGACCGGTTTCATGGAAGATAATTTTCCCATGGCTGTCGCAGGGGCCGGGGAGGGGGAGGTGGATTCAGAATACAATTGTTGCACCTCAGATCATCAGTCATTAGAATCTCATAAGGAGCAGGCAACCTAGATCCCTCACATGCGCAGTTCGCAATAGGGTTTGTGCTCCTCTGAGAATCTAATGCTGCTGATCTGACAGGAGGTGGAGCTTAGGCGGTAATGCTTGCTTGCCCTCGGCTCATCTCCTGCTGTGCAGCCCTGGTTCCTAACAGGCCACAGACCAGTACTGGTCCATGGCCCAAGGGCTGGGAACCCTTGCTCTAAACTGCTGAATGCAAGGCTCTCAGAAGAAGCCCTTTACTGGGACCTCCTCACAGAACTTATTTTTTTCTTTTTTTACTCCAGGTTTTATCTGTGTATTTTACAATATAACATAAGGTTTATATAAATTTAACCTATCTTTTGGATGTTACCGTCAGCTTGTATGAACTAGCTAGCTTTCTGCCTGATTCTGGCAGGGCTTTTTCTTTTTTTTTTTTTGAGACAGTCTCGCACTGTCGCCCAGACTGGAGCGCAGTGACGGGATCTCGGCTCACTGCAACCTCCCACCTCCCAAGTTCAAGTGATTCTCCTGCCTCAGCCTCCTGAATAGCCATGACTACAGGTGTGCGCCACCATGCCCTGCTAATTTTTGTATTTTTTGTAGAGATGGGGTTTCACCATGTTACCCAAGCTGGTCTTGAATTCCTGGACTCAAGTGATCCGCCCACCTTGGCCTCCCAAAATGTTAGGATTACAGGCAACAGCCACCACACCCAACTGCAATCTGGCCTTTGGCTGTTATGTTTGGTGTGTCCTCCCTGAAATGACCAAGTATTACATCAAGACAGAGTTCTCAAAGCACATGCCTGTTAGATAAAGAAGAATGCACATACACAGGAAACAGCACTTCATACTGAAGAAGCCAGTCTGTCAGTTTACGCAACTTGCTTTGTATGCACAAGGGTATAGAAACAGAAATGTATCAAAGATGGTATCTTACTTGGTAAGTGGTTGGTTAGAAAGCAACTGCTTAAGATGCTGGGACAACAGCTTCTTTTCTAGAGACAGTCTTATCCATGCCCGAGCTCGTCCAACATCAGTCTTGATCTCACTCATGTTTTGAATATGCCTAAAGAATAGTGGTAACAGCAAAGATGTAGATCTTAAGGATAATGCTGACTAGAAAAGAAGTAAAGAGTGAACAGTACTGGGCACAGAAAGGTTATTTTATACTTAAAGGGAGCAGTCGATAATATACAATTGATGTTGATTAAATCTTTGAAGGTTCCATCTGAATCATGAAGTTAGTCTCACATCATAATTGCCATTACAACACAAGCACACAGACAATGTCATAAGATAAAGCATTTAACACTCATTCACTCTTTCAGGCTTCATTACGTCCTTGCTGAAGAGTCATAGATACCTGTAAATAAATATTTCTGATTCTCAAAAAAAAGTAATGAAACAGGGTGAATACTTAAGTTGCTTTTCAAAGTAACTGTTCTATACCATAATTAAATATCAGCCACAACTTCAATCCACTGAATTACTTTTCAAGTTGCACTGGACAACATATGGAAAATATGAAATCTTACGTTCTATGGCATTAGAGAAAAAAAGCCAGACTGCACTGATAATCTTTAATTGGCTAATTATTTAAAAATACAGGGTCTCGCTATGTTGCCCAGGATGGTCTCAATCTCTCGGTCTCAAGTGATCCTCTTCCCTCAGCCTCCCAAAGTGTATGACCCACTGCACTCGGATCTTATAATATTGCTTTAAACCCACACATTGTAAAGGTTGACTAAGTATTGTACCTAAAATATTTAAAAGACAAAAGCCTCTGCCTTCCTCATTCAATAAATCTGTGTTAGGTATCTTGATGTCTTCTAACGATTTCTTAACAGTAATTGCAAGTGATGATTCTCAGATCTGTATTTGCTTCAAACTAAGTCTACCTGATTGCAATTGTTCTGCCACATATCCTGCCATTATTTGCAGATTTTTTCTTCTGTATCGGTGGGCAGCAGGTATTTAAGGCAATTTAAAAAACTGAACAAAAGAAGCTATAAAATAGTTTAGGATGGGCACAATGGCTCATGTCTGTAATCCCAGCCCTTTGGGAGGCCAAGGCGGGAGAATCACTTGAGCCCAGGAGTTCAAGGTCAGCCTGGGCAATATTAGATCCCATCTTGGCCGGGTACGGTGGCTCACGCCTGTAATCCCAGCACTTTGGGAGGCCCAGGCAGGTGGATCATGAGGTCAGATCGAGATCATCCTGGCTAACATGGTAAAACCCTGTCTCTACTAAAAACACAAAAAATTTGCCAGGAATGGTGGCACATGCCTGTAGTCTCAACTACTCAGGAGGCTGAGGGAGGAGAATTACTTGAACCTGGGAGGCGGAGGTTGCAGTGAGCTGAGATCATGACACTGCACTCCAGCCTGGACAACAGAGTGAGACTCCATCTCAAAAACAAAAAACAAAAAACAAACCAAAAAAACCCTGTCTCTAGTGAAAATCAAAAAAATTAGCTGGGCGTGGTGGCAGGTGCCTGTAATTCCAGCGACTTGGGAGGCTGAGGCAGAAGGATTGCTTGAGCCTGGGAAGTTGAGGCTGCAGAGAGTGGCGATTTCACCATCGAACTCCAGCCTGGGTGACAAAGCAAGACCCTGTCGCTAAAGTAAAATAAAATAAAAAAGTTTAGAGATGCTTTAAAACTCTTCTCAGCTGCATCTTCCATTTGAATTTAATGTCAGGAAACAATACAATGGTATAAAAATAAAATAAATGAAACCATAAAAATACTTTCTTCAGAATTACATAAGCCAAAAATACACATAGCCATAATTATTTGAGCAATTTAGTTAAAAGCCACAAAATACTTCAAAAAGTTACCACCACATGCTAACACATGTATTAATAACAAATACCTCATGTCCTGGATAAGAGAGACCCTGAGTGTTGGCAACATAACTCCTGACTCAGATTTTCTTCTTTCTGGTCCGAGGGCAACTATGTAGAAAAATATCAGCAAAATATTAGAAAAGTAATAAAAAAATATACATGGTTCATACTAAATACTTTGAAACTGCTTTGATAAGAAAAAATTTTAACAATTTATATCATCTAGCCCAAAATGTCAAAGAACAAATTTTAAAGAAAATAGGGTCTTGCTCTGCCACTGAGCTTGGAGTGCAGTGTGTAGTGGTGTGATTGTGGCTCACTGCAGCCTCGACCTCCTGGGCTCCAGCAATCCTCCCAACGTAGCCCTGTCCAGAGTACCTGGGATTACAGGTGTGCACCACCACACATGGCTCATTTTAAAAATTTTTTGTAGAGACGGGGTCTTCCTATGTCTGGGCTATTTTATTAACACAGTAAATCAGCTATTTTCTTTTCTTTTCTTTTTTTTTTTCTTTTTGAGATGGAGTTTTGCTCGTTGCCTAGGCTGGAGTGCAATGGTGCGATCTCAGCTCACCGCAACCTCCACCTCCTGTGTCCAAGTGATTCTCCCGTCTCAGTCTCTCGAGTAGCTGAGATTATAGGCATGCACTACCATACCTGGCTAATTTTTTGTATTTTTAGGACAGACAGGGTTTCTCCATGTTGGTCAGGCTGGTCTCAAACTCCCAATCTGAGGTCATCTGCCTGCCTTGGCCTCCCAAAGTGCTGGAATTACAGACGTGAGCCACTGTGCCCAGACCCAGCTATTTTCTTTCTATGTAATCTGGAACTGCTTTTGGAAATTTTAAACGAATCACAAAAGACCACCTAGCAAACGATGCAATGCATACAAATTCTGGCCATAAGGACCAGGCACTTTTTTTTTTTTTTTAAAAACATAGTCTTGCTGTTGCCCAGGCTGAAGTGCAGTGGTGTGATCTTGGCTCACTGCAACCTCTGCCTCCTTGGTTCAAGCAATTCTCATGCCTCAGCCTCCCGAGCAGCTGGGACTACAGGTGTGCGCCACCACGCCCAGCTAATTTTTGTATTTTTTAGTAGAGACGTGGTTTCACCATGTTGACCAGCTGGTCTTGAACTCCTGAACTCAAGTGATCCGCCCGCCTTGGTCTCCCAAAGTGCTGGGAATACAGGTGTTAGCCACCATGCCTGGCCAGTTACCTTCTAGTTACTCATTCTAATAGCTCTAGATAATTACATGAAAGCAATGTATATAAATTAAGCTACTAAAAATGTGAAACATCTCTGGGCTCATGAATTGAAGTCACACAATTAAACTCTTGAAGAGTGAAAAAAAATCCTGTGTGCTCAGTCCTGGAATCCCAACACTTTGGGAGGCCAAGGCAGGAGGATTACTTGAGCCCACGACTTCAAGACCAGCCTGGGAAACATAGGGAGACCAGCCTGGACTACACAGAAAGACCCCGGTTTTGCAAATAATTATATGGGTTTGGACAATGGGAAGCTAAATATATATATATATGTCTTTTTTTCAATTAGCTTTTTTTTTTTTTTTTTTATAGCTGAGCATGGTAGTGTTCACCTGTAGTACCAGTTGCTTGGGAGGCTGAGGTGGGAGGATCACCTGAGCTTACCACTGCACTCCAGCCTGGGCAACAGAATGAGATTGTCTCTTAAAAAAAAAAAAAAAAAAGAGGCCGGGCACAGTGGCTCACGCCTGTAATCCCAACACTTTGGGAGGCCAAGGCAGACGGATCACGAGGTCAGGAGATCAAGACTACCCTGGCTAACATGGTGAAACCCCATCTCTACTAAAAAATACAAAAATTAGCTGGGCTTGGTGGTGGGCACCTGTAGTCCCAGCTACTCAGAAGGCTGAGGCAGGAGAGTGGCATGAACCCAGGAGGCAGAGCTTGCAGTGAGCCAAGATTGTCCCACTGCACTCCAGCCTGGGCGACAGAGCGAGACTCTGTCTCAAAGAAAACTCTAAGATTTCAGGCTCTTCAGTCTGGTAAGTTTCTACCTTGAAGTTCAGAGTCCAAACTACAGTAATTATAGCATGCAAAGTGAGTAATCTAAATAGACACTAAGTATAATGTCCATGAGTATTCTCTTATGAAGCCTGAATAGCTAACATTTATGAAAGAACAGCTAACATTTATGATAGCTAACAATTATGGGATTACAGGTGCATGCCACCACACCTGGCTAATTTTTGTACTTTTTGTAGAGATGGGGTTTTGTCTCTATGTATGAAAGAAGGAAAGATTATTCTCATACAGCAACAGCTAAGCAAAGATCTATTGGTTAATATATTGTAGTTGCAGTGTTTGCTCTCATGCTCAAGGAGAGGCCATGGAGTTTAGGCCTTTCATTTCTGTCTTCTCATCTATAAATATAAATGAAATTCCAACATCATACTCAGCAAATACACCTATATAAGTAGAACTGAGAATGTAAATTTTTGCTATATATTAAACCTATCATTTTCTGAGTTTTTAGATTCTTTCCACTTTGGGGGGCTGGGATACAATACCAAAACACATAAATATATATGAAGTTGGCACTAAAGGAAGATAGGGAACATTTTGGTGTATTATGATCCCTATGCTTTTGACACTGGCAGGTATAAATGAGTACTGATGGGGTTGCCAGAAGGAAGAGGTTGTGGCCAGGCCAATCTAAAAGCACTACTTTCGAGGGTCTTCCATACCATGTGATGATAAATAGGACATTCGTTGTAGCGATTTTGGGAGGGAGTTTCAGTGGGGCACTAGACCCATTCATCTTGACACCCAGGAGGTAATAAATGCTGAGGAAATTGTTCCAGACTTGCAGGGAATGTGTTATGTGTTACTGAACAAAGCGCATCTTTTTTTTTTTTTTTAAGATAGAGTCTCACTCTGTAGCCCAGGTTGGAGTGCAGCGGCATGATCTTGCGTCACTGCAGCCTCCATCTCTGGGCTCAGTGATCCTTCAACCTCAGCCTCTTGATAGCTGGGATTACAGGTGCGTGCCACCACACCTGGCTAATTTTTGTATTTTTTGTAGAGACAGGGTTTTGTTTCTATGTTTATGTTGCCCAGGCTGGACTCAAACTCTTGGACTCAAGCAGTCTGCCTGCCTCCGCCTCCCAAAGTGCTGGGATTACAGGCATGAGCCATCACACCCGGCCACATCTTTCTTTTTGAGGACAAAGTGAGATGGCTCAGAGAATGCCTCTGTACTCCAGATGATTAGACAAAATGAAAGATGGCCACACAGGCGGTAAGAAATAGATTGACAGAGGAAAAAAGGGGATTTGAAACCATAATTAACAAGTTGGCTAGAAGGAAACATGACAACCAGAAGTAATCATGCCTCTCAAACTAGAGAGCAAGTGAGAAACTTCGTTTTAAATAATAAGAGATGGGGGTCTCACTATGTTGCTCAGGCCGGTTTCAAACACCTGGCTCAAGGAATCCTCCCATCTTGGCCCCCTAAAGTGCTGGAATTACATGTGTGAGCCAGTGTGCTTGGCAATTCCTGTTGTTTAAACTACTCAGTTTGTGGTACTCTATTATGGTGGCCCTAGGAAATGAATGTGGTAATTTATTAGTGACTCTGGAGAGAAGAGTTTAAAAGCCTGTGAGCAGAGGGCAGATTAGGGGTTTGGAAATGGAACCACTTCTTTTATCTAGAGACCTAAAATCTAAGATTTCCATGAAGCCTACTCCAGCTAGAAGATAATTTTATAAACTATTTAAATGTATACTTCCATTACTATTTCTTAATTGAAAATACTCAAACAATAGGCCACTTTCTCCTTCAAAATAAAGATTCATGGATTTAATTCTTGGCTACAAGAATTTGCTCATCTGCCTGAATCAAACTACAAAATTAGCCGGGTGTGGTGGCGCATGCCTGTAATCCCAGCTACTCGAGAGGCTGAGGCAGGAGAATCGCTTGAACGTGGGAGGTGTAGGTTGCAGTGAGCCGAGATCATGCCACTGCATCGTGTCTCGGCAACAAGAGTGAGCGAAACTCCGTCTCAAAAAAAAAAAAAAAAAAAAATGAACACAAGTTAAACGTTTACTTTCTATTTGGAGTGGTGAATTTTATAAATGTAGCACAGATAGCAGTTTTTGAGGGCAGAGTTTGTATATTTCTACAGAACCATGTACAGTCTATAGGTAGGTAAGTAATTAATAGAAAATTTCTGATGAAGGTAAGATGAAGAGTGACTCAAAATTCCTGGGTTAGATCCAGAAAAAACACTTAAAAGCAGCATTTCTGGCCAGGTGCGGTGGCTTACACCTGTAATCCCAGCACTTTGGGAGGCTGAGGTGGGTGGATCACCTGAGGTCAGGAGTTCAAGACCAGCCTGGCCAACATGGTGAACCCCGTTTCTACTAGAAATACAAAAATTCGCCAGGTGTGGTGGCACATGCCTGTAATCCCAGCTACTCAGGAGGCTGAGGCAGGAGAATCGCTTGAACCCAGGAAGTGGAGGTTGCACTGAGCCAAGACTGCGCCATTGCACTCCAGCCCAGGCAACAAGAGCAAAACTCCATCTCAAAAAAAAAAAAAAAAAAGGAAAAAAGGCAGCATTTCCATTACCTTCAGTGGAAGGGTTCTACACCTACACCCTGCCAAAATCCATTTCCAGTTACTAGTAGAACCTTGTCTGAAGGTGCAAAGTTTAAGAACTGGCTCAACATTTTTATTTATTGTTACTATTTTTTGGAGACAGGGTCTTGCTCTGTCACCCAAGCTGGAGTGCAGTGGTGGGATCACAGTACTCACTGTAGCCTCAACCCCGTGGGCTCAAGCGATCCTCCCACCTCGGCCTCCCAAGCATCTGGGACCACACATGTGTGTCACTATACCTGGCTAATTAAGACAAAAAACATTTTTTTTTTTGTAGACAGGGTCTTACTATGTTACCTTGGCTGGTCTCAAACTCTTGGGCTCAAGTGATCCTTCCACCTCGGCCTCCCAAAGTGCTGGGATTACAGGACTGGGTCACCATACCCAGCCTCCCAACACTTTTTTTTTTTGAGACAGCATCTTGCTCTGTTGCCCAAGTTGGAGTGCAATGGCATGATCTTGGCTCACTGCAACCTCTGCCTCCTAGGTTCAAGAGATACTCATGCCTCAGTCTCCCGAGTAGTTGGGATTACAGGTGTGTACCACCATACCCGGCTGACTTTTATATTTTTAGTAGAGACGGGGTTTCACCATGTTGGCCAGGCTGGTGTCGAACTCCTGGCCTCAAGTAATTTGCCCTCCTTAAGCTCCCACAGTGCTGGAATTACAGGCGTGAGCCACCACACCCAGTCCTCTCAACAAATTTAAAGGTTAAAACTTCTGAGTGATGTGTCAAGAACAGTCTTTGTTCTAGGACCAATTGTATTCTGAAATTCTTTCTCTAAAATAGGATGTCAAACTACTAGGTGCAGTGATCACTAGGTCAAAATTAATACTGCCTACCCACTATGGTCCTCTTGCTATCTTTCCATTCCTCTACAACCCTTAAAATGTCTCTGACTCCTGTTCAGTGCTGCTTCTGAAGACTCACGATAATAATCCAGCATCTAGTCTCATCATGATTCAATGCTAGTAAGAATAATGTTCAAACCCATCATAAATCTTTTTTTTTTTTTTTTTGACATGGAGTCTCACTCCATCGCCCAGGCTGGAGAACGGGGGAGCAGTCTTGGCTCACTGCAACCTCCATCTTCCAGGTTCAAGCGATTCACCTGCCTCACCCTCCTGAGTAGCTGGGATTACAGATACCCGCCACCATGCCTGGCTAATTTTTGTATTTTTAGTAGAGAGGGGGTTTCACCACGTTGGCCTGGCTGGTCTCCAACTCTTCATCTCCAGTGACCCATCCACCTCGGCCTCCCAAAGTGCTGGGATTACAGGCATGAACCACCATGCCCAGCCCATCATAAACCTTCAAGGATCTTTCCTAAATATGACAATGCAGACTGTTTATTGCCATTAATTAGGAAGCTTAATAATTGGCAAAAAAAAGTACTTGGTAGAAAAAAATTCAGATTTTAAAAACTGTTAATTTTTGCATAATTACGACTTACTCCTTAAGAATGAGAGATTTCAATTTAAACTGATGTTTTAATACATATTTTATATTCTTATAAATATATATATATTTCGAGACGGAGTCTCACTCCGTTGCCCAGGCTGGAATGCAGTGGCGTGATCTTGGCTCACTGCAACCTCTGCCTCCCAGGTTCAAGTGCTGGGATTACAGGCATTGAGTCACCACGCCTGACCTCATTTTGTTTTTTAACAGAAAAAGTGGCAGAGGAGATGGACACTAGAGAATGCTTTTAAATTTGATCTGAATCTTTATAAATATAGTTACAGTCAGAGACAGCAGAACCTTGGCATTCTGATTGCAGGAGCTCCAGGGCAATGTAGTCAACTCATATTCCTAGCTGTCTGATTAAATACATTTAAACACTAGGTTTCTAACAATAAATACTACATTTAGGGTAGTGTTGCCCTCTAGGGGCAGTGAGGGAAAAGAAATTAGGGTGAACAAAAGGGTCTTCAGGCTGGGCGCAGTGGCTCACGCCTGTAATCCCAACACTGTGGGAGGCCGAGGCAGGCGGATCACGAGGGCAGGAGATCGAGACCATCCTGGCTAACACGGTGAAACCCCGTCTCTACTAAAAATACAAAAAATTAGCTGGGTGAGGTGGCAGGCGCCTGTAGTCCCAGCTACTCAGAAGGCTGAGGCAGGAGAAGGGTGTAAACCCAGCAGGCAGAGCTTGCAGTGAGCTGAGATTGCGCCACTGCACTCCAGCCTGGGCGACAGAGCGAGACTCCGTCTCAAAAAACAAACAAACCAACCAACCAACAAAAAAAACGGGTCTTTAAGGCCAGGCATGGTGGCTCACACCTGTTATCCCAGCACATTGGGATGCCAAGGGCAGATGGATCACTTGAGGTCGGAAGTTCGAGACCAGCCTGACCAACATGGAGAAACCCTGTCTCTACTAAAAATACAAAATTAGCTGAGCATGGTGGTGCACGTCTGTAATCCCAGCTACTCAGGAGACTGAGGCAGGAGAATGGCTTGAGCCCAGGAGGCAGAGGTTGCAGTGAGCCGAGATTGTGCCACTGTACTCCAGCCTGGGTGACAGGAGCAAAATTCCATTAAAAAAAAAAAAAAAGGTTTAGTTTAAATCATATTTGTAATGCACTCTTTTTTTTTTTTTTCCTGAGATGGAGTCTTGCTCTTGTTGCCCAGGCTGGAGTGCAACAGCACAATCCCAGCTCACTGCAACCTCCGCCTCCCAGGTTTAAGCGATTCTCCTGCCTCAGCCACCTGAGTAGCTGGGATTACAGGTGCCCGCCACCACGCCTGGGTAATTTTTGTAATTTTAGTAGAGATGGGGTGTCACCATGTTGGCCAGGCTGGTCTTGAACTCCTGACCTTGTGATCCGCCCGCCTTGACATCCTAAAGTGCTGGGATGGTAGGTGTGAGCCACTGCACCTGGTCAATGCACCATTTTTTTTCTTTTTCTTTTTCTTTTTTTTTTTTTTTGAGATGGAGTCTTGCTTTGTCACCCAGGCTGGAGTGCAGTGGCATGATCTCGGCTCACTGCAACCTCCGCCTCCCAGGTTCAAGTGATTCTCCTGCCTCAGCCTCCTGAGTAGCGGGAATTACAGGCACACACCACCATGCCCAGCTAATTTTTGTATTTTTAGTAGAGATGGGGTTTCACCATGTTGGTCAGGCTGGTCTCGAACTCCTGACCTCATGATCTGCCAACCTCGGCCTCCCAAGTACTGGGATTACAGGCATAAACCACCATGCCCGGCCCCTGCACTCTTTCTTAAACTGTGTTAGGCTTATGACTTTTTGTTGTTGTTGTTGTTTTGAGATAGAGTCTAGCTCTGTCACCTAGGCTGGAGTGCAGTGGCACGATCTCAGCTCACTGCAACCTCCACCCTCCCGGGTTCAAGCGATTCTCCTGCCTCAACCTCCCGAGAAGCTGGGACTATAGGCATCCGCCACCACCTGGGCGAGGTGGCTCATGCGTGTAATCCCAGCACTTTGGGAAGCTGAGTAGGGCTGATCACTTGAGATCAGGAGTTTGAGACCAGCCTGGCCAACATGGCGAAACCCCGTCCTTACTAAAAATACAAAAATTAGCCGGGTGTGGTGGTGGGCACCTATAATCCCAGGTAGTTGGTAGACTGAGGCAGGAGAATTGCTTGAACTTGGGAGGCAGAGGTTTCAGCGAGCTGAGATCACATCACTGTACTCCAACCTGGGTGACAAGAGGAGACTCCATCTAAAACATTTCTGAATATCCAAAGTAATCCATACTTTATGAAAAGGTTCCAAAATGGCTGATTCAGTATAAAGCATTTTATCTCAATTAGCTTACCACAGTTACTTCTACTTTTTTGTGAAATAGATGGTTATTTTATATAAAGAAAAGCATGTGTTGTTGTGAAAAATACACAGTAGGTAAGAACACTTAGCTTAAGAAACCCTACATAATTCTAATTAGCTAAAAAATTATGACACTTCTAACATATTTTCTATAAACTGAAGAAGAGATTCAACTCCTGAAATTTTTTGAGATATATGTACATATTTTTTCCCTGAAAGATCACTAATGATGGTTATAAAACTTTTTATTTTTGAGATGGAGTCTTGCTCTGTTGCCCAGGCTGCAGTCAGTGGCACCTTCTCGGCTTACTGCAACTTTTGCCTCCTGGGTTCAAGCGATCCTCCTGCCTCAGCCTTCCGAGTAGCTGGGACTACAGGCACCCACCACCACGCCCAGCTAATTTTTGTATTTTAGTAGAGATGGGGTTTCACCATGTTGGCCAGGCTGGTCTCGAACACCCAACCTCAGGTGATCCGCCCATCTTGGCCTCCCAAAGTGGTGGGATTACAGGTGTGAGCCACCGTGCCTGGCATAAAACTTTTAAGAAAAAAAATATTCTGATGCTACTGAGAGTAATGTATCCTTGCATGGCCATTTACAATTCATTGGGGGTTTTCACATGATACCTTGCTTGATCAGCATGACCATTCCAGCCTAGGTAATCTCATTTTCCCTACTTTATGGATGATGAAGCAGGACTTCAGAAAGGGCAAATAACTTTTTCCAGGTCTCACAGTTAGTCAGTAATACTGCTCCTTCTACTTTATCCCATTATTGGCAAAATGAGTAAATTTTAGCTTGAGAGAGAAAGAGAGCAAGACAAGGCCATATAGTATTGAGTCTTCTCAGAGTCCAATGCTGCTAGTTCTTTACCAATGATGTCATACCTGGTGATTCTGCAAGGTGCTCTTGTTTCTCTTCTCTGTCCTGAAATTGAATTAAATGTGACCACAAAGCCGACTTCCCCTGAAAGCACAAGGTGTGTAAAAATTTCATAAGAAATAATTCATCATAAAATAATTTCTCATCCAAATCATTCATATTCCAATAGCCATTTAGAAGTTTGGTGACCCAAGCTTATTCATTCCTAGCTGTATGACATTCTGAGCATCTTCTGCATGTATCATAAAGGTCATCCTTTGCCTCACTGAGAAGACTGGCAAAAGCCTGGGGAAAGGAAGCAGCTAAGCAAAGGGCCAGCATGGCAGGCAGAAGATTTCTGATGTCTGCTAGGTTGTTACTTAGTTGTATATAATTAGGGCTGTCTACACTGGGTACATTAGTAACCATGGGATTAAAATGCTCTAGCAGCACAGAATGTACTTGTGTACATCTATATGTAAAATATGTTTGGATATATGGAGTGGCAATAAGACAAAAAAATAGAGGTGAGAGGAGAAAGAGAAAAAGGGAAGAAGAAAGAAACACGCACGCATCAGAAAAAAATCAGAAAGGGAGACTAGAGAGACGAAAGCAAAGAGACCATTTGAATTTTTTCACCCTGAATTATTAGATCTAACTTAAAATGGCAAGGAACTGTTAATTCTGGACAGTGACAAAGGCAAACATTTAATGGAACTTACTAGGGATACAGCCTCTGCAATGATGTGCTATTTCATCCTTTCCTGCTTAGCAGGAAAGATCCCAAACCACCTCCTGCTCATGGGTTATATTTTCTTGTTCTGAAATTAAAATGTCTGTGGCATTTTTCTAGTCCCCTTGTGACAAAAGAGCCTATTTGTTTTTTAATGACATATTTTTCTCCTTGTTACATTTCTTCACAGGGCTCTTAACTGGCCATGTCACCAGGACCTCCTAAAACTGTTACCTGCTTGACCTGCAAGCCATGGCTCCATATCCTCTCCAGCAGGTCACAGAGGCTGGCGATCAAGGTGTTCTCCTCCAGGCCGGTGATGTTTGCTTCTCCATGGCCAAGTTCCACTGCTTCGTGTCCCATCTTCTCCACCAACATGCGCTTTGTCTAAGAATATCACGTGTAGTCATAAGGCACCCCAGTAGTGAAACCAAAAACCAACAAGTCAATTACTGAAGTAGGAGACTTGGTTTCCCTTCATTATACCTCTGTTTGCAGATCTGTAATCACCTTGGGAAAAAATCTCTTAATCTTGGTGGTCAACTAATTGGAGTAATATAATTTATATGTTACTATTTTGTCAGAAAAAATGGAGTGTAGCTAAAGAGAAAATAAGATAATATTTGTAAGCATCCCCATGTTGAAAAGATGCTTATGTACAACAATTGTCAAATTATTAACTTCTGTGATATTGGGGAATTACAGCAGACCTAGAAAATGTACTGTCAGGGTTGGGTATGGTGGCTCACACCTGTAATCCCGGCACTTTGGGAGGTCGAGGCAAGTGGATCACCTGAGGTCAGGAGTTCGAGACCAGCCTGGCCAACATGGTGAAACCCTGTCTCTACTAAAAATACAAAAGTTAGCCGGGTAGTAGTGCCACACTCCTGTAATCCCAGTTATTTGGGAAGCTGAGGCAGAAGAATCGCTTGAACCCAAGAGGTAGAGGTTGCAGTGAGCTGAGATTGCACCACTGTGCCAGCCTGCTGGGTGATAGAGCGAGACTCTGTCTCAAAAAACAAAAAACAATAAAAAAAGAAAATGTACCGTCAGAATATGGAACCCCATCCTGCCACCACAACTTGCCCTATCACTGCCCCAGCATCTTAGCATACTAAAGATTCTTGCACTTAGTTTGATTGCACTTAAGTAAAAACCAGAATACAAATGGGCAGCTCTAAATTTTTTGAGAACTCTAATTTGTGAATGAACCAGGACTTTCCTTCTCTTTTCCTTTTTTATCTTTTCTTTGTTCATCAAGCATACACCAAAAAATGCAAAGAAAATGGAAATCAGTTTCATGTAAGTTAATTTGCATCAGTCTTAGTAGCTTTTATAAAATGTAAAATGAGAGAGAATCTAGCTCTTTTAGGCAAGAACTTTAATTCACCACTATATTCTGATGCTGAAAATAGTGCATTTATTGAATATGCAGAGAAGGTACTCAAGAAATGACTGTCAAATAAATAAATAAAATTATTAGCTAAAATGATGTTTTAAGTTTTGTCAATTTGTACTGCTACCTCCAAAAAACACAAGTTTCTGAGAGGAGAATGCTGTGCAATATACACAAACCTACAACACAGCCAAAGTATTTTTCCTTATGGGGATGAAAATCATGTATAGGCACAAATAAGGCTGTACACAGCTGCATACACAGACACAAGTGTTGCCTTTCACATAAGATGACAACATTCCTGACGCAAATTATGAGTGGCTTAAGACATGCGTTCATGTTGGTGAGGAGGACAGCAATGTCTGAAAAGGGGAGAAAAATGATACAAGGCTCTCATGTCATTGATTCTGTGGGCAATGAAGAACCCATGGAGGTTCAATACCCCAGTAAAGAGTACATGAGGTCAATGCCACAATAAGAGTTTTCTTCTAGCAAAATTACATGCTTAAATGGGGGTTAACTCAGTTCATCTTAGCCTCACACATGGTGTAAACATGAATGCACGCTGTCTGGCATCAGTGAATAATACATACCTTCATTCTACATTCTTTTAATAAGCCTTCTACGAATTTACAGTTGGTCTGTGCAATCACTGCAGGAGAGAGGTCTGACAGTTTGGGTTGCCTCAGGTTTTTTCCTAAACTTCGTGCCTCTTGCATATATTTCTAAAAATTAAGGAGTATTTTTAATGCATAAACATTAGCTATTCTTCTAATCTTCTTAACCTTATACAAACAAGTGCAGAGACAAATGAAATGCAAAACAGTCTGTAAGTGTATGCGCATAACAACACTTAATGTTTTAGTGCACCAAAAGACAGAGGACACTCATATGCCACCCCACAACAACTGTTAACTCCTGTGAGAAGTAAAGTGACAGAAACCCCATCACATTAAAACTTATTCAAAGTGAGATGACATTTCATTTTCTTTAGTCTTTTCACTGGGAATACAAAAGGTTGTGATTAGTCAGGATTGTGGTTGGGACAAAAAAATTTAGGTGTTTAGATTACAAATCCAAGGTTTTGCAGGAGCCCAGTGGTTCTCAGATCACCGATTTCCTCCACTCCTTTCCCCATACAGCAAGACTTAACATACCTCTAGCCTCTTGGGCAGTGCTCTCCAATCTAACCCTTTGCTCTATAATCAAGTCACAACAGTAAAATCAGGAACTTTAGAATCTGGTTGTAACTAATTTTATGACTCAGGCATATCAACTAATGTTTGTGCACCTCAGCTTGTTAACTGGGCATAAAACATGCCCCCCTACCTTCCCAAAAGGCTATAAGATCACTCTGAAGAGCACGATGTGCTCCAAGCGAAGGTGGCCTTTTTCTGTGATGTTTTTGCTAAAGCCCTACCTTGCCTTGTTCTATAATCAAGAGAAAGTGAATTACAGTTACTTTTGGGGTTTTTGGTAACTCTAAGGTATTACAGAAACTTAACCAAATGCTCTTGAGCTTTGGTTAGTGAATTTCTATTAAAAAGAAAATCACTACATGTGATTAGTGCAAGACATGTGCTCTCTCTCTCCTTTCTATGCTGTCTATAAAGGTTCATCCAGGGGCTGGGCGGTGGCTCCCGTCTGTAATCCCAGCACTTTGGGAGGCCGAGATGGGTGGATCACCAGAGGTCAGGAGTGTGAGACCAGCCTGGTCAACATGGTGAAACCCCGTCTCTACTAAAAATACAAAAATTAGCCAGGTGTGGTGGTGGATGCCTATAATCCACCTACTCGGGATTATAGGCTACTCCCCAGCTACTCGGGAGGCTGAGGCAGAAGAATCACTGAAACCTGGGAGGCGGAGACTGCAGTGAGTGCAGATGGCGTCACTGCACTCCAGCCTGGGCAACTGAGCGAGACTCCATCTCAAAAAAACAAAACAAAACAAAACAAAAAACCAAAAAAAACAAAACAAACAAACAAACAAAAAACCCATCTGGATACCTTGTGTTTACATCAGGATCACAGGGCAGAATTTTCCAAAAAGTCCAAGTGTCTTAGGACCATATTTAGAAAATAACTGCTCTACAATATATAGTAAAAGTAGCAGTTTATTGGCTGGTAGTTGGGGGGCAGCAGGGAGACTGAGACAGCAAGCCAGCACATCCTCCCACAGGCACATATGTGAAATCTATCCTTACTATCTTCAGAGGAGAGCTTGATATTATAAAAGAAGATGCGTAAAATCCTTTGCATTCTTTAAAAAAGAGAGTTTGTACACTTAATATATTTCTCATTTGGAAGAAAACTAATCTGCTAAGTCTGGTACAAATAAAAAAAACCCCACTGATTAGGGATTCAACTAATCAGTTTACCTGCTACCTCCCAATCCTTGTGATGAAAGGCAAAATTAACAAAATAATGTTTTTTTCCAGTCAAATCACTTTTACAGTTGTCTCTAATTCTCAATTTTCTCTTATTTCTTTGACCCTCTTAAAAATGTTTGAAGCAGAGGCCAGGCGTGGTGGCTCACACCTGTAATCCCAGCACTTTGGGAGGCCGAGACGGACGGATCACAAGGTCAGGAGTTCGAGACCAGCCTGGCCAACGTGGTGAAACCCCGTCTCTACTAAAAATATAAAAATGTGACAGGCGCCTGTAATCCCAGCTACTTGGGAGGCTAAGGCAGGAGAACTGCTTGATCCCGGGAGGCAGAGGTTGTAGTGAGCCAAGATCGTGCCATCGCACTCCAGCCTAGGTGACAAGAGTAAGACTCCATCTCAAAAAAAGATGCAGCAGAAAGAAGTATAAATAAATGTTATGGGAACTGCAGAGTTTATTTTTATTTTATTTTTTGGGATGGAACCTTGCTCTGTCGCCCAGGCTGAAGTGCAGTGGCGCGATCTCAGCTAACTACTACCTCTGCCTCCCAGGTACAAGTAATTCTCCTGCCTCAGCCTCTTGAATAGCTGGGATTACAGGCACGTTCCACCATGCCCGGCTAATTTTTTTTTTTTTTTTTTGAGACGGAGTCTTGCTCTGTCACCCAGGCTGGAGTGCAGTGGCGTGATCTCGGCTTACTGCAACCTCCACCTCCCAGGTTCAAGTGATTCTCCTGCCTTAGTCTCCTGAGTAGCTGGGATTATAGATGCACATCACCATGCCTGGCTAATTTTTATATTTTCAGTAGAGACAGGGTTTCACCATGTTGGTCAGGCTGATCTCGAACTCCTGACCTTGTGATCCACCCACCTCGGCTTCCCAAAGTGCTGGGATTACAGGCGTGAGCCACCACGCCCGGCCATAATTTTGTATTTTTTAGTAGAGACAGGGTTTCACTATGTTGGTCAGGCTGGTCTTGAACTCCTGACCTCGTGATCTGCCTGCCTTGGCCTCCCGAAGTGCTGGGATTACAGACGTGAGCCACCGCGCCTGGAGAGTTTGATTTTTAAAATCTATCAACCATTACCAGCAGAGAAGTCAAATGTAACAAGGTCTATAGAAATGGTCTGAAGGTTAGTTTTATTTATTTATTTTTTTCTTGAGATGAAGTCTTGCTCTGTTGCCCAGGCTGGAGGGCAATGGCTCAGTCTTGGCTCACTGCAAACTCCGCCTCCTGGGTTCAAGCAATTCTCTTGCCTCAGCCTCTCAAGTAGCTGGGATTACAGGTGCTGGCCACCACACCTGGCTAATTTTTGTGTTTTTAGTAGAGATGGGGTTTCGCCATGTTGGCCAGGATGGTCTCGAATTCCTGACCTCAAGTGATCCACTCACCTCGGCTTCCCAAAGTGCTGGGATTACAGGCATGAGCCACCATGCCCTGCCTGTTTTTTGTTTGTTTTTTAAAGACAGAGTTTTGCTCTGTCGTCCACGCTGGAGTGCAGTGGTACAATCTTGGCTCACTGTAACCTCCGCCTCCTGGGTTCAAGCGATTCTCCTGCCTCAGCCTCTCAAGTAGCTGGCATTATAGGCACGCGCTACAATACCTGGCTAATTTTTATATTTTTAGTAGAGATGGGGTTTCACCATGTTGGCCAGGCTGGTCTTGAACTCCCGATCTCAAATAATCTCCCTGCCTCGGCCTCCCAAACTGTTGGGATTATAGGTGTGAGCCACCGCCCAGCCTGAATACTTTTTTTGTTTGGTTTTTGCTTTTTTGAGACAGAGTCTTGGTCTGTTGCCCAGGCTGGAGTGCAGTGGCGTGATCTCAGCTCGCTGCAGCCTCCGCCTCCAAGGTGCAAGCAATTTTCCTGCCTCAGCCTCCTGAGTAGCTGGGACTACAGGCACACGCCACCACGCCCAGCAAATTTTTGTATTTTTAGTAGAGTCAGGGTTTCACCATGTTGGCCAAGCTGGTCTCGAACTCCTGTCCTCAAGTGATCCGCCCACCTCATCCTCCCAAAGTGCTGGGATTAAAAGTGTAAGTCACTGCGCCTGTCCCCTGAATACTTTTTAAAGTCAATTATTGGATTAAAAATTAACCACTGTCAGCTGGTTGAGGTTGCTCATGCCTATAATCCCAGCACTTTGGGAGGCCGAGGTGGGAGGATCACGAGGCCAAGAGATCGAGACCAGCCTGGCCAACATGGTGAAACCCCGTCTCTACTAAAAATACAAAAAAAAAAAAAAAAAAAAATTAGCTGGGCGTAGTGGTGCGTGCCTGTAGTCCTAGCTACTTGGGAGGCCTAGGCAGGAGGATGGGGAGGTGGAGGTTGCAGTGAGCCGAGATCACGCCACTGCACTCCAGCCTGGTGACAGAGGGAGACTCTGTCTCAAAAACAAACAAAAAATTAAGCACTGTTAAAAGTTTATGTCCTGTTTTACATAAATGAAAACAAGCTAGATTGTGCCTGTCCTATGAGTGACCAACTTACTGAGCCCCCAGTACATATGGGGCAGGTACAGTTATTAGCCAACAGTGGATTCCATAGGGCCATGTGCAAAGTCTCCTTCTGGGCATCTCTGCTGGAGTCACAGAACTAGCAACATTCCATGGACATGCACAGAAAGGATACAGGGGGCGGGAAAAGGCCTCTCTTCACAGCAAGAAGGGAGGCTGCCTCTGCAAGTTGCAAAAACAGAGCAACTGCCTTTAAAATAAACAAGTGATGATAAAAATATCATCTGAAGGAAAAAACATATTTCAAGATGAAAAATACAGAACAGAGAGACACTTTTCACAAGAAATGCTTTTATAATACAGTCTAGAAGTAACCCCAGATTTCTTCTGAGATTACTATTGCGTTCTTCTTTATTTCTGCTTAAGAACAAATGAAACAAACCACTAGGAACTACCTATGAAAATATATCCTGTTATTCAATAAACACTGAACGAACTGCTCTTTAATACAGGCTCTCCCAGAATTTGCTAATAAACACCCTAGCCCTTTACCTGGTGTTCAACTTGTGAAGAGAAGACCATTGTACAATAGATTTAAGCTAGTATGACATAATGGGCAGAAAATATAAGCAAGATTTCTAAGTGACTTGTTGCCTCAAGTGAACAGCAGTTAGTGAAAGCCGGCATGCAGGGTAAATGGAAAGAATATTGGCCTAGAAGTCAGGAGTCCTGGGCTATAGGCCCAGCTCTGTCTTTGTGTGCTTTTAACTCTGGGCAAATCTCTTGGACTTCAATTTAATCATGTCAAATTGGACAAGATGACCTTAAAGATTCCTCTTGGCACTGAGATTCTATGTTGATGACTGAACTTTCTGACCACATAAAATACAGACTAGGAAGGGGAAATAAAAATTCTGTGGAGATAAAACCTGGCAAAAGAAAGGCTATTTGAAATTGAATCACATCTGTATTTCTGGAAAACGCTTAAATAAAGGGGAGTTTGTATATTTAATACATTTCCCCCTTTGAAGTAAGGCAATTTGCTACCTAGCACAAAAAAAATCCCACTGATTAGAGACCCGAATGATTAGTTTTACATGTCAGCAGCATAGAATTACTCATATCAGCACACACAAAAACAGAGAGGGAGTAAACATAACAAGAAACAGAGAGCAAAATGGGGAGTGTGAGTTCACATCGCAAGGTCATGTGAGGCATTCTAGAGCTATGTGCACTCACACATGTGTAACATTCAAGTAACACCAAAGACAAGATTGGGGGAACATCTGGTAAAGCACTTTCAAGCAAAGAACATACCAGGCAGCACTCAGAGAAGGATTTTTTAGGAAGTCGTGCAGGAGGAGGTGGACCCTGATCCCACTCCCAGAATGCCATGGAGTTCTGACAGACCAAAAGTTCCCCGGAAGGCTAAGAGGATGGAGAAGTGCCAATGACAGAAAAGCAAAAAAGAAAAGGATAGGGAGAAAGAGACAAGCAGAACAAGCATGCATATGATAAAATCACAGCAAAAGAGAGGGAAGGGAAGAAAATACAGTAGCCAAAAAAAAAAAAAAAAAAAAAGCACTACACAGGTGATGTTTCAGTTCTTAATAAAATGTTTAAAATCATACATGTACGAACACAACAAAAACAAAAGATGTTTGGGGTTATGTTTTCTGCTTTATTTTTACAAATTTGATTCTAGAAAACAGTTAACAGCTCTTCTGACTGGATTTCTCTTTTGATCATAAGAAACACAACAATCAGGCTGGGCATGGTAGCTCACACCCGTAATCCCAATACTTTGGGAGACTGAGGCAGGAGCACTGCTTGAGCATGGGCAACACAGCAAGGCACTATATATATGTATACTGGCATATACATATAGTGGCAGATTTCACACAGAAAAAAATCAAAACTTACTTGTAATTATTCAAATGGATAATTATGGTCTTATTTTCAAACAGTACAAATAAAGTGTAAGGATCTTAATTTAAAAATAGTTTTCAAACACTTTCAAAAATATAAAGTAGATTCAAAGATTCAAGAAAAAAAAAATGGTGCCAGCAAGCCAAGAACAAAGCATAGGCAAGTACATCACACTACTTATTACAATATGCTTGAAACTTAGAAATGTCTAGGCTTCTCATGTAGACAATTTTTCTCCCAATATGAGACATAGTAACTGAAAATTTATCCTAAACTTGATCTTTACTTGATGTAATACACAGAAAGTCTTGTTTTAGAGCCTTATTATAGATGTCTTAAAATTACAAAAATGGAAAAAAGGGTGTTTTCTGCTATATGCCCATACAAAAGGATTAATATTTTAAACTATAACTAAACAGTTCTTTTTTTTAAAGAACATTAAGAATCTACACAATGACATCTGCTAGAAGGAATAAGCCTAGTTCATGGCACTTGCTGTGAGGCACCCCAGGAAAGTAGATCACATACCTCCCTCAAGTCATTGTCCAGCCCAACATGATCAGAATGCTGGCGAAGGCGTTCTTTCCTGCGCTGTGCAGTGGCACTCCGACTTACCCAGCGACTGAAACAACCAAATTATTTAAAAACGTGTTCCTTATATTTAAAATAGAATTAACCATTCAACACAAAAGACTGACACACACATTTTTAAATCAATTATTTAAAAAATATATAGCAGCTTTGTTAAAATATAATTAAAATACCATACTATGCACCCATTTAAAACACACAACCAAACAGTTTTTAGTATCTTTCCAGATACATGCTGTCATCATCACAATCAGAACTTTTAAAAACTGAGGTCAAAAAGGCACAGAATCAATAGACTTTAGATACTTACATACATAACAATAAGTCAAATATTAACTGAGTTAGTCCTTGATTATATTAAGACATATAATAGTAATGCCTTGACTTGTTCAAAGTATTATGAATATTTTTTAATACAAAGGAGAATATTCTCAAAACCCATAATTTAGAATTACTTAATTCTAGTGTCCTAAAAGAACAATAGAAATGTATGAAGCTTCCAACTTTTTAAGGAAAGATTTCTATCAAACTTGGCTGGGTGCAAAGGCTTACACCTGTAATCCTAGCACTTTGGCCTGATTACTTGAGGCCAGGAGTTCGAGACCAGCCTAGGCAACATAGTGAGACTCTGTCTCTACAAAACATTTAAAAAGGCTGAAGTGGGAGGATAATTTGGGCCCAGGAGTCTGGGGATGCAGTGAGCCATGACTGCACTCCTGCATACCAGCCTGGATGACAGTGATATCCCGTCTCAAGAAAAATAAAAAGATTCAAACTCAGAAGAGTACTCATCTGTACAGTCTTAAGGGTTGCGCTCAAAGACCACTGTGATTCCTTTTTGCTCTAAAATTTCATGATTGTGTTTCTGAAGTGATAGCTTGTGTTTACCAGTTGTTTTAGAACATACTTATAATATAAACTCAGTATCAAAATACGCAGGACAAATGAGTTTAAAATAAAACCTGAGCTCTTTTCCATGGCCTATAAAACTCTAAATATAAACAGACCTCTGCTTCATTCCCTCTGATCTTATATCACTTCTCCCCTAATTACTATGTTCTAGTATAGTAACCTCCATTCTGTTTCTAAACGATTAATAAAATCATTGCTAGTTCTATAATAATTTTCTCCGCTACTGAACTGCTGGTATTGAAACTGCCTTTCAGATGAGATCAGGTGCGTTCAAGGTGGTATGGCCAAAGATGTAAGAGTTGCCTTCCAGCTCAAATACCTTTGTTTTTAGTTAATAATTATTCAACTCACGTGCCCTAGACCCAGACCTGCCCTAGATGATATGAGGGGCTTAAAAATATATGTTTCCCTTATTCAAAGGTCCTTTTGTGGCCAGCCTAGCTACCTACAGACTCCAGCTTAGTGTATATGACTCAACCACCCAGCGATTATCCCTAATCACTCCTTTCTCTCTACCATCTTCACTCAGCCAAGAATTTAGAACCTGGCTCAGTTTTCTTCCCTGCTACGGGAAGTACAAAGACTATATAGATAACTTTGTCTTAAAATTCTGGGGTTGTCTAATATGCAACTTTACCTCCACTGCGCTTTAGACGCAACCAGGACATCACACTAAATCAAATGGTCATCCAGAACTCCTCTACCTGAGAAATCCTGAACTCCACCATCTTAGCCACTGACCCCCATCTCCCATCACATTAGCTTTTCCATGCCTTGACTCTCACTTAAGACCCCTTGTGCTTTCTCTTCTTTCTGTTATGAGCCTAAATTCTGTGGAAAGCCACCTAAACTACTCCCATTCTAGCACTCTCTCCTCTGTAATAATTCTCTACTTCCCTCCTTACCTGCCCACTAGAGCCCCAAACCCTGGATGAAGACTATCCCCTCATTTCCCTATTCCTGTACCCACACAGACTAGTTCCCAATTTCCCTCACAACTACCTATGAATCACTTCACCTGTCTTTTATCAACTCTTCCCCATTCTCCTCAAAGACTACTGCAAACTCTTTACCCTCAGGTACCCTCGCTTCTTTCTTCCTGCCTTCCATGTAAGACAATGCATGCACATAAACATCCTCATCTTTCTTCTGATCTCAAAGTATAAAATATATTAGCCACGGCTCAAAACTATGTCTTCCACCTGCATCCTTGACCAATTCTCGTCTTTTCAACCCGCTCCATTAGTCACCTCCTCTGCTGTATCACCAATCTTTCAGTGGAATCTCTTCAGCTGACAAGCATGTTGGTCTTCCTCGTGGCCCTCTGTAGTCATGTTAACATCTGTTTCTTCACACCTCTCACGTAAAAATTCTTAAAATATTTATACGTAAGACTTCTACTTATTTACATTTGGATCTTCAGTTCATTTCAAACTAGCTCCTTCCCTTGAAAACACTTTTTAAAGTTTTTTTGTCTGTTTGTTTGTTTGAGATAGAGTCTTGTTCTGTCACCCAGGCTGGAGTGCAGTGGTGCGACCTCAGCTCACTGCAACCTCCGCATCCTGGGTTCAAGTGATTCTCCTGCCTCAGCCTCCCAAATAGCTGGGATCAAGGGGGCACGCCACCACACCCAGCTAATTTTTGTATTTTTAGTAGAGATGGGGTTTCACACCATGTTGGCCAGGCTGATCTCGAACCCCTGACCTTCATGTGATCCGCCCACCTCGGCCTCCCAAGTAGCTGGGATTACAGGTGCAAGCCACTAATGCTCAGCTAATTTTTGTATTTTTTGTAGAGACAGGGTTTTACCATGTTGCCTAGATCAGTCTTGAACTCCTGAGCTCAAGGCGATCTGCCTGTCTCAGCCTCCCAAAGTGCTGGGATTACAGGCGTGTCTGTTCCCAGTTGCTTAACCCCGCCCCCCCACCGCCTTTTGTTTTTTTGGGATGGAGTCTCAGGCTGTCATCCAAGCTGGCGGGCAGTGGCATGATCTCAGCTCACTAAAAGCTCCGCCTCCCGGGTTCAAGTGATTCTCCTGTCTCAGCCTCCCAAGTAGCTGGCTACAGGTGTGTGCCACCACACCCGGCTAATTTTAGTATTTTTTAGTAGAGACAGGGTTTCATTATGTTGGCCAGTCTGGTCTTGAACACCTGACCTCAGGTGATCTGCCAGCCTCAGCCTCCCAAAGCGCTGGGATTACAGGCATGAGCCACCGTGCCCAGTCCTAAAAATCCTCTTGATGAAGCCACTGAAATCCCTAACTGCCAAGTCCAATGGCTATTATTTGATCCTTAGCTTACTCAAACCCTCTTCTACATTTAGTACTGTTGATCACTCTTTCTACTTTAAAGCTCCTGCAATTTTTTCTTTTTTTTTTTTTTTTTGGAGACAGAGTTTTGCTCTTGTCACTCAGGCTGGAGTGCAATGCCGTAATCTTGGCTCATGGCAACCTCCACCTCCCGGGTTCAAGCAATTCTCCTGCCTCAGCCTTCCAAGTAGCTGGGATTACAGGCATGTGCCAACATGCCCACCTAATTTTTGTATTTTTAGTGGAGACGGGGTTTCACCATGTTGGCTAGGCTGGTCTGGAACTCCTGAGCTCAGGTAGGTGATATGCCTGCCTCCGCCTCCCAAAGTGCTGGGATTACAGGCGTGCGCCACCGCACCCGGCCCACCTCCTGCAATTTTCAACCTCAGTGTTTCAATGAAATAAGCTCTCTCACCTCTGAGACTTTGTCCATGAAGTTTTCTCCCAACTTTCATTCATCTTTCAGATAGATTAGAGGCCACTGCTTCCAGAAAATGTGCTATGACTCTTCCAAATCTAAGTTAGCTACCCATCCTGTACGCCTCAATTATAGTATCTATCACAGAGTATTATAGTTACTTATCTCCCTTTTCTATAAAATCTCCTCTAGAAGGGCCAGTATCTTGTCTCTCAGCTATCTTACTAGCAAAGTCTACTATATCACCTGCCCCTTCTCTCTCTCTCTTTTTTTTTTTTTTGAGACTCAGTCTTGCTCTGCCTTCCAGGCTGGAGTGCAGTGGCATGATCTCAGCCCACTGCAAGTTGCAAGATCCGCCTCCCGGATTCACGCCATTCTCCTGCCTCAGCCTCCCGAATAGCTGGGACTACAGGTGCCCGCCACCATGCCTGGCTAATTTTTTTGTATTTTTTAGTAGAGATGGGGTTTCACCTTGTTAGCCAGGATGGTCTTGATCTCCTGACCTCATGATCCACTCGCCTCAGCCTCCCAAAGTGCTGGGATTACAGGCGTGAACCACCATGCCTGACTATCACCTGCCTCTTCTATAAATACAATTAAGTAAACAGAGATGCAATCTAACATGTAGGTTTACAGATGTTCATCACAGCATGTATATATGTAATAATACACTGTATTTCCTTTATTCCAAGACTCACATTTGGGCTTTTAAATGTTCCTGAAATTAGGATGCATCTTTCAGTCCATATGCACGTTTAATATATAATTTTTCCTAAAAGCCTTTGAGTTAATTGCAGATCTTACAAGAGTAGAATCAATATACTCAAAACAACCGAAATGTTCAACAGTAGAGGGTAGTATACAATGAAATCTCATGCAGTCATTAAAAAATTCAAATTTCTAATAAATATGAGAATCCTCATGATACAGTAATAAAAAAAGTATAACATTCTATAAACATTTTAATTTCATTTCAAAAACAAGATGTGGGCCAGGTGCAGTGGCTCACACCTGTAATCCCATCACTTTGGGAGGCCAAGGCTGAGACAGGACAATCACGAGGTTAGGAGATTGAGACATCCTGGCTAACAGGGTGAAACCCCATCTCTACTAAAAATACAAAAAACCAGCCAGGTGTGGTGGCGGGCACCTGTAGTCCCAGCTACTCAGGAGGCTGAGGCAGGAGAATGGCGTGAACCTGGGAGGCGGAGCTTGCAGTGAGCCGAGATCGTGCCACTGTACTCCAGCCTGGGTGACAGAGCGAGACTCTGTCTCAAAAAAAAAAAAAAACCCCAAACACAAGATGTGTCCACTCCTGTTCTCCTGCTCCCTTATCCTTGCTATGTAAGAGCATAATATCACATTTTAACATTCCATGGTGATGGGATTCTGAGTGGTTAAAAATTAACCCCATCACTTTCTAATCCAGATTTTTTTTTTTTTTTTTTTGAGATGGAGTCTCACTCTGTCACCCAGGCTGGAGTGCAGTGGCTTGGTCTCAGCTCACTGCAACTTCTGCCGCCCGAGTTCAAGTGATTCTCCTGCCTCAGCCTCCCGAGTAGCTGGAATTACAAGCTTCAGCCACCGTGCCCCGCTAATTTTTGTATTTTTAGTAGAGATGGGGATCCACCATTTTGGCCAGGCTGGCCTTGAACTCTTGACCTCATTATCCACCCGCCTTGGCCTCCCAAACTGCTGGGATTACAGGCGTGAGCCACCGCGCCTGGCCAATATTCCAGATTTTTAAAGAGCAAACATTATATCAATCTATTTTAAAAATTTTTCTCAGCTCTTACCTATCATCCCCATGACCTGTACTCATTACACTATCCTAAGAATACTTACTTTTTTTTTTTTTTTGGGCAAAGTATCACTCTGTCGCCCAGGCTGGAGTGCAGTGGCATGATTTTGGCTCACTGTAACCTCCACCTCCTGAGTTCAAGCGATTCTCATGACTCAGGCTCCCAAGTAGCTGAGATTACAGGTATGCACCACCACGCCAAATTAATTTTTGTGTCTTTAGTAGAGGCGGGGTTTCACCATGTTGGCCAGGCTGATCTTGAACTCCCGGCCTAAAATGATCCACCATCCTCAGCCTCCCAAAGTGCTGGGGTTATGGTGTGAGCCACCATGTCTAGTTGAATACTTACTCTGGAGTGTATCTTAGACAGCACAGAGCTAGATATAATTTAAAAAATTATCACTTTTGCCACTCAGAAAAAGTCATGTTACATTACTGAAAACAATTTATTATTTTTATTATAAAGAATCCAGTGTGGGAAAAGCTTAAATGAGAATAATGCTTCTTTTGTTGCTTTAAAACTAATTTACAGCTGGGCATGGTGGCTCATCTAATTCGAGCACTTTGGGATGCTGTGGCAGGAGGATCACTGAGCCCAGGAGTTCAAGACTAGCCTGGGTAACACAGGGAGACCCTGTCTCTATAAAACACAAAAAGTTAGCTGGGCATGGTGGCATGTGCCTGTGGTCCCAGCTACTTGGGAGGCTGGGGCAGGAGGATCACTTGTACCCAAGAGGTTGAGGCTGCAGTGAGCCATGATCATGCCACTGCACTCCAGCCCCGGCAACATAATGAGACCCTGTCTCTAAAAAAAGAAAAAAAAAAAAATTACATATGCCTTTGGTATCAAGCTTGTGAATAATCTTATTTCAGTCAGTTACTTAGGGGAACACTGGATAATCATTGTTACAATGGTATCAAGGAAGGTAGCCCCTCTCAAAATAGTTTCTTAAGAAGAGGAATAGGTTTATGGTTTATATCAGGGAAAAATGTGCAAAGATCTAGTTACAGATCTTTGAAGTGGAATCCTTGGAAATGTCTCCAAAGCAAAAGATCAATGTAAGACCGTAAAAAGGATACAAAAAGAATCGGGGGTGAATGAAAATTATGATCCATAAAAAAACACATTAAGATTCTGAAACAGAATACAAATACAACCTGAAGATCTTTAAGGGGAAAGAACAGAATATAAATAACAAAATGTACAAACACCTGGGTGTAGATATTTGATATGGAGGCCTTGAAAATAGCCCTGTAGCAAAAAAAGTCAGTATAACACAAAGTTTGCTCAGGAATTTAAAAAATTAGGGTTAATGGGCAAGATAGTCCAAATAAATAGTAAAAACATGAAACAGAATATAAATACTAACTAATGGACTTATATAACAAACCAAAGTAAGGCGCAAAAATATAAATGGCATAAAACTGTGCCCTTGGCAGGCAGAAAAGGATAAAGATTAACTTAAATATAACCAGCTCTTACTATATGCTCTGTGGGACAAAATGGCCTACTTAATTTTATTTTCAAAACAGGGAAATGAGCACTGCTTAAGAAAATTGCTATGAAGTCCACACATTCCTGGTCTTGTTAAGTAAGTAATTTATTCTTTGCATTAAACTTCATTTACTGAGCATAATTTTACCAATAATAATCACAACTGCTGAAATACTAAAGACTGCTTATTTGGTTCTGTCTTGTAAACAGCATATGAAGTTCTCTCTAACAGTTGATCCACCATATATACAGGCATGGTTATAAATCCATTTACCCCACAATTGGGACATTGTGGTAGGAGGATCACTGAGCCCAGGAGTTCAAGACTAGCCTGGGTAACATAGGGAGACCCTGTCTCTATAAAACACAAAAAGTTAGCTGGGCATGGTGGCATGTGCCTGTGGTCCCAGCTACTTGGGAGGCTGGGGCAGGAGGATCTTTTCTCTGGACTATATCTACCTGAAATGTAATGACTGAGGCTTAGTGTGGAAACCGTAAGGCTTATGGGAAACCGTAAGATTATATATAAGGCAAAAACAAGAAAACAAGGCTATAAGATTTCAAAATTAAACTCCTCCTTCCTAAGCACTCCCTATTTTTCTTTCCCACTTTGTTTTTCTTCATACCTCTTACCATCTGACACGTTATTTGACATATTAAGTTCCTTTTTCTGTTTATTTGCACTTGAAAGCAGAGATTTTTGTTGTTTTGTTCATTAATAAACTCCTAGTAACTAGGACAGCCCTCACATATAGTAGGAGTTCCATAAATATTTGCCAAATGAATAAATGAACAATCTAATGCCATCAAAAGAGCCGGGCGCAGTGGCTCACGCCTGTAATCCCAGCACTTTGGGAGGCTGAGGCAGGAGGATCACCTGAGGTCAAGATTTCAAAACCAGTCTAACCAACATGGTAAAACCCTATCTCTACTAAAAAAACAAAAAAAAAATTATCCTGGCGTAGTGGCGCATGTCTGTAATCCCAGCTACTTGGGGAGGCTGAGGCAGGAGAATCACTTGAACCCGGGAGGTGGAGGTTGTGGCAAGCTGAGATCGTGCCATTGCACTCTAGCCTGGGCAACAGAGCGAGACTCTGTACAAAACAAAAAGAAAACAAAAACTGTTAAACTAATAGTCTATCCAGATCAAAGTGATTTGAACAATTAGAATACTTCACAAATAAAAGAAAAAATAAATAAACTGATGGCTAATCTGCCTTATGGAAAATTCTCCTAGTTATCATCCACTTCTGAAAAATAGAACATTGTATCTAATATCATTATCTGTAAAGTTTGAACCCTAACAACCATCAATATCTATTAGCGCATTTCTTTTCTTTTATTTATTTATTTTTTAAAATAAAGATGAAACCTCACTATGTTGCCTATGCTGGAGGTTATTCACAGACACAATCATTGCACATTGTGGCTTCTAGCTCCTGGCCTCAAGAAATACTTCCTCCTCAGCCTCCTAGTAGGTAGTACTGGGGAGTGCCACCATGCCTCACTTCTTAGCACAGTTTTTAAGTTCCGTGTGTATAAAAGCAGGGCCAGCCCTTCACTGGAGGGTGAAACCCTGCAAACTAAGGTAAGTACAATAAAAATTTCAGTCATTAGTTATTTGCTTCTGTCTTGTAAGTAGCATGTTAAATCCTCTTGAACAATTTTCCTCCCCAAGACTTTAGTATAAACATTTGCATTTTCTACAAGAGGAGAAAATTTCATTCTGAATATATAACTTTTCCATATTTCTAGTGAACCATCCTCTAATACTGTCTTCATTAAAGTTGAGACAGCCTTTTAAATGAAAGGTCAATCAAATGAAGGGTTTTTTGTTTTTGTTTTTTTGAAAGAGGGTCTTTGCAAGGTCGCCCAGGCTGGAGTGCAGTGATGCCATCACATCACGGCTCACTGCAGCCTAGACCTCTCAGGTTCAAGTGATCCTCCCACCTGAGCCTCACCAGTAGCTGGGACTATAGTTACATGCCAGCATGCCTGACTGCCTCCCAGGCTCAAGCGATTCTCATGCCTCAGCCTCCCAAGTAGCTGGCATTATAGCCTCCCAAGTAGCTGGGTATGCACCACCACACCCAGCTAACTTTTGTATTTTTAGTAGAGATGGGGTTTCGTTATGTTGACCAGGCTGGTCTTTAACTCCTGGCTTCAAGTGATACACTCGCTTAGGCCTCCCAAAGTGCTGGGATTACAGGCATGAGCCACCACACCCGGCTTAATTAAAAAAATAAATTTTGTAGGAGGTTGGCCCGGTGGCTCACACCTACAATCCCAGCACTTTGGGAGGCCAAGGAGGTCAGGTTGCTTGAGCCCAGAAGTTCAAGACCAGCTTGGGCAATAGGACAAAATCCTGTCTCTACAAAAAATACAAAAATTAGCTAGGTGTGTTGGCATGTGCCTTTGTTCCAGCTACTTGGGAGGCTGAGGCAGGAGGATCACATGAGCCTGGGGAGGTCAAGGCTACAGTGAACCAGGATCAGGCCATAGCACTCCAGCCTGAGCAACAGAGTGAGACCTTGTCTCAAAAAAAAAAAAAAAAAACCCATGTATTTTTTTTTTAGAGACAGGGTCTTCCTATGTTGCCCACACTGGTCTCAAACTCCTGGACTCAAAGTGATCTTTCTGCCTCGTACTCCTAAAGTGCCAGGATTACAGGCGTGAGCCACCGTGCCTGGCCCAAGTTTTTTTTTGAGACAGGGCCTCGCTGTGTTGCCCAGGCTGGATAATAGTGGTGCTCATAGGTCACTGAAACCTCCACCTCCTGGGTTCAAGTGATCCTCCCACCTCAGCCTCCCAAGTAGCTAGGGATACAGGCATGTGCCACCACACCCAGTTTCAAATGAAGTTGTTGTTGTTGTTGTTTTTAATCTACAATTCTTTTTAATACTATTTTTATTTTTTGAGACAGGGCCTCTCTCTGTTGCCCAGGCTGAAGTGTAGTAGTACAATCACGGCTCACCATAGCCTCAACCTCCCGGGGCTCAAGTGATCCTCCCACCTCAGTCTCCTGAGTAGCTGGGACTATAGGTGCACACCACCATGCCCAGATAATTTCTGTATCTTTTTTGTAGAGACAGGGTTTCGCCACAGTGGCTAGGCTGGTCCTCAACTCCTGGGCTCAAGCTATCTGCCTGCCTCAGCCTCCCAAAGTGCTCAGGTTACAGGCGTGAGCCACCATGCCTGGCCACAACTCTTTCACTTTACTGTTTGGTGTTCCTTTTCTAAGTATTTAAAAGGATACTAATACTAAAAATTTTCTTTTCAAAAAATTTTCTCTTTAGCTCTTCAAGAGGGAAGATGGAGCCTAAGAATATATCTTGCTACCCAAAGTACTACCCTGTCTTCTCTGGAACCACTCCTCTTAACAAAACCCAGTTTAAGGCAGAGGTGAGACATCTGAAGGCTCTTTAATCTGGAAGGATCTCATTAGACTGGTGTGACAGGCTGTTATTAAACTCTCTTATGTTCTCCTAAAAGCTGGAAAAGGCAAGGAAGGATCATTCCCTAGAAGCCTCGAAGGGAGCACGACCCTGACAATTCCTTGATTTCAAATTTCTACCTCCCAAAACTGTGGAAGAATAATTTCTGTTGTTTTAAGCCACTGAGTTTGTGGTTCTTTGTTATAGCAGCCCTAGGAAACTAATACAGATGATAAAGGTCTAACCTTTCTAAATTCCATTAGATAGTATTATCATTATATTTAAATCGCCATTTAAAGTGTGGCTTTTCCAAGTGTACTTTGCTTGAAAAAGAAAAAAAAATCTCTAGACTTTGGTTTTTTTTAAATGATGGATTTAAAGGTCAAGCACTCACAGAAGTGTCAATCCATATTTTAAATGCATTAATGTGGTCTTGAAAAAAGTAATCAGATAGATGTTTAATAGTTAAGCATTGTCCATTTGAGTTGCAGAGCACCCCACCCTTCATTCATTCCTTCAACCAACTACTCAAGTGAAGAACATGCTTACTTGTTATTGGTTGGTCCTGTTGCCAAGACATCGGACTGTAACTTTGGAAAGAACCCCTGCTCATATTTGCCTTGACCAATTTTCATATCAAGTAGATGTGGGTGGATTGCAGTGTGATCCATTTTCATCAGTCTCTGTTCAATTGATTGGGCTATAAATTAAATTTATAATAAATTAGAGACATTTCATTGCTAGCCCTTCAAAAATAATGCTTCCTCCACTCATGCACCTCCAGAGAACCCAATCACTCCGACACTCTGAAACAGACTGTGTGTGGGTGTGTGTGCGCATACGCGCGCGCATGCGTGTATGTTTCGAGACAAAGTTTCGCTCTTATTGGCCAGGCTAGAGTGCAATGGCACAATCTTGGCTCACTGCAATCTCCGCCTCCCGGGTTCAAATGATCCTCCTGCCTCAGCCTCCCAAGTAGCTGAGATTGCAGGCATGCGCCACCAGTTCCAGCTAATTTTGTATTTTTAGTAGAGATGGCGTTGCATCATGTTGGTCAGGCTGGTCTCGAACTCCTGACCTCAGGCGATCCACCCTCCTTGGCCTCCCAAAGTGCTGGGATTATAAGCGTGAGCCACCGCGACCGGTCTTGAAATAGATTTTTACAAAGGCTCTTCAGAAATTAGTATAATGTAAGTATAAAAACGTTAACTTTAAGTAAATATTGGATGATTGATTTTCATGGTATTTTCTGCCTTTGTCAAAATCAGGGCAGCGGGGCTGAAAAACCTACAATTTTGTATTGAAACAGTTTCCCTTAAGTGAGAAATTCAATATTCTTACACAAAAATACGGTTCTAAGTACAACATTAAAGAAAATGATAGCAAATAAAGTACTTTTCTTGAGCTGAAATACAAGTTAAAGAGAAGACACAAGCACAATGGCCTTATTAACTTTACTTCTTTGTACAAAGACCTATTAAATATTCATGGTTCTCCATCGGTAAAAACAAGCAATGGTGTGAAGTTTATTACCTCACTTTTAGCAGCAGTCACATTCTCATTAGTAAGAGTCATTTACGAGTGTTTATTAGATCAAGAGGGTAATACAGCAAAAGTTAAATAACCAGGCATTTAGAATGTTCAGAGGATAAGAAACTGGCCTTTGGAAGAAAAAATAGGTCAGTGTTAAGATGTGATTATTAAACATTTCTATTTTAAAGCCACTAAAAGTCAGGGATGTTGGAAGATGTCTCAAAGACCCCAGAAACAGTGACCTATTTCTCAGGTAAACAAACAAATAAATAAAACCTGATCTTAAACATTTTAATCAACTGAATTGTCAAGAGCAAATATAATATTTTAGAAGCAAGACTAGGTTTCCGATCCTCTGCCTGGAGATTACTTAAAAGGGGAGAACAAGCAGTAATGGTAGTTGTGTGATAAACAGAACACACTGTGGGAGCTGCTAATTTTGTGACTTAAGAACAAGGTGCCTTTATAAATATTTCATAGAATCAGTTTATGTTGCCCCTTTTCCTTTTTTTTTTAGATGGAGTGCAATGGTGCAGTATCAGCTCACTGCAACCTCCAACTCCTGGGTTCCAGCGATTCTCCTGCCTCAGCCTCTCGAGCAGCAGGGATTACAGGCACCCACCACCATGCCCAGCTAATTTTTCTATTTTTAGTAGAGACAGGGTTTCACCACGTTGGCCAGGCTGGTCTCGAACCCCTGACCCCAGATGATCTGCTCTCCTCAGCCTCCCAAAGTGCTGGGATTACAGGCGTGAGCCACTGTGCCTGGCCACAGTGGTATATTTTCAAGAGTATTATATAATTTCTGCGATGACAGTGGGAGTACCAAACTGTCTGAGAGGCTGAAAGAAAATCTATTTTAATTGGAAAGACTTTCTGGAAGCACACAATTAAGGTATTGGTGCTTAGTTCCATCTAAAAAATTCCATCAGGAAGGGAGAAATGAAATTTGTGCAACAAGGCATTATGCTATTCAAATGGCTATTAAGGCACTGGAATTCATTTTATTCTCTGAACAAGGATAGACAATTTCATTAACTCTACTTCCTAAATTTCCAAAACCACATAGGTAATTGCCACTTCCTGAAGGGGCTCCAAGGATCTACCCTGATTCGTGGGAATACGACAGGGTGATGTTTCTATGGTTACATAAAAGACATCATTTACATACTTCTCCCTTACATACACTAACGCTTCAGCATCATCATTCCTGACTTTGATCTATTTAAGTGAAGTGGGAAAGGCAAGCAAGCAAGACAGGCAGATCAAGGAAGTTCCACATTTGCTGCCTCTCCTTTTTCTCCAGAGGAAAAGTTGCTATCAAATAACTCCAACATTTGAAGGGAAAGAAACAAAAGGGAGGGCCATCAGGTGACAGGTATCTGCTTATGTGGCAAAGAACAGGTTAGGGACCAGGCATAATTGTATAAAATAAGTGTGGACTAGTACATTTTACATAGTTCTTTCTTGAATGAAGAGCTAACATGATGTTAAGGCTTCCTGTGCCAGAAATCAGTCAGACCTGGATTCAAACCATGGCTCGACCAATCACCAGCTATGCAACCACAGGCAAGTTACTTAACCTCTCAGTTTTCTCAACTGTAAAATAAGGGCAGTAATAAAACGAAATAAAAGTAAGTATTCCAGGCCGGACATGATGGCTCATGCCTATAATCCTAGCACTTTGAGAGTCCAAGGCAGGTGTTTTGTTTGAGCTCAGGAGTTCGAGACCAGCCTGAGCAACATGGTGAAACCCTGTCTCTACCAAAAATACAAAAAATTAGCCGAGCATGGTGGTGTGCATCTGTGGTCCCAGCTACTTGGGAGGCTGTGGTGGGAGGATCACTTGAACCCAGGAAGCAGAGGTTGCAGTGAGCCGAGATGGCACCACTGCACTCCAGCCTGAGTGACAGTGAGATTCTGTTTCAAAAAAAAAACGGGTGCTGGGCCAGTCACAGTGGCTCACACCTGTAATCCCAGCACTTTGGGAAACTGAAGCAGATGGATCGCTTGAGCCCAGGAATTCAAGACCAACCAAGATAAGATAATTACCTTAGTAACATGGTGAAACCCTGTCTCTACAAAAAAAATCACCCGAGGGTGGCGGCACATGCCTGTAGCACCCATTCCCCAGGAGACTGCAGTAGGAAGATCACCTGAGCCCAGGAGGTTGAGGCTGCTGTGAGCCATGATGGCGCCACTGCACTCTAGCCTAGGCAACAAGTGAGACCCTGTCTCAAAAGAAAAAATTAAAAAAAAATTCATGAACAACACCTGGCATGATGACTGACATAGCAAATACTCATGTTGGCTATTAATATGATTATTTTTTTAATGGACTATATTACACTCCTAGACGAGACTGGCTAAGACTTAATTTCTTTCTTTTTTTTTTGAGACGGAGTCTCGCTCTGTTGCCCAGGCGGGAATGCAGTGGTGCCATATTGGCTCACTGCAACCTCCGCCTCCCAGGTTCAAGTGATGCTCCTATCTCAGCCTCCCTAGTAGCTGGGATTACAGGCGCACGACACCACACGTGGCTAATTTTTGTATTTTTAGTAGAGATGGGGTTTTGCCATGTTGGACAGGCTGGTTCTGAACTCCTGACCTCAACTGATCTGCTGGCCTCGGCCTCCCAAAGTGCTGGGATTAAAGGTGTGAGCCATCACGCCCGGCCTGACTCAGATTTAATTTCAATAAATGAAGCTATTATAATTAATGGCACTACCAAAGCAAAGATACTGTTTTAGTATGTAAATTAAGCAGAATCTAAGATTTACTGTTTTAAATAAATACTTACCCTTTCTTGGATATAGAGAAGAGGTGAGAAGTAAAAAGGAAACATAAGTAGCAAGACAGAAATTAAAAATTTTTCCATTAGACAATAAAGAGAATAAAACAAAAGTCAGGCTGGACACGGTGGCTCGCACCTGTAATCCCAGCACTTTGGAAGGCTGAGGAGGGCAGATCACCTGAGGTCAGGAGTTCAAGACCAGCCCGGCCAACACGGTGAAACCCCCATCTCTATAAAAAATACAAAAATTAGTCAGGCATGGTGGCGCATGCCTATAATCCCAGCTACTTGGGAGGCAGAGGCAGGAGAAATGTTTGAATCCAGGAGGCGGAGGTTGCAGTGAGCCAAGATCGCACCACTATACTCTAGCCTGGGTGATAGAGCAAGATCCATCTCAAAAACAAAAACAAAAAAAACAAAAACAAAAATCGTAGCAACCTTCCAGTCATACTTGATTCAATTTATTATTGTTTTTCCTCTTCTGACTAAGAGATAAGGAAAGTCAAGTAGGAGTGGGACTCAGAAACAGAAACAAAAATTTACACAGCATTTTGTGATAATCGGACCAGGATTAGCCATGAAGTCTAAAACTGAAAATTAATTTTGTTGTACATAAGGCCAACAATTTGTGGGAAAAAAGCGATCATGGATTTTAATTTAATTTAAAAGGCATGGCAAATGTACCTGCTTCTTTTAAAGTGCTGCATTTCTGATATATAGATGTCCGCAAGGTGGGTGCCCTTACATTATACAGCCTTATCTTATCAATCCGAGAGTCAAAGACCCGAAGCAAAGGATCTTTCTCTTCCCACTGAGACATAATTTTATTATCAATAAAGGTGGCAAACATCTGTGTTTCAATGAAGCGTGAAAGAAATGGCAGGTAAGGCTCAGGCTGGTCAGACAGAAAGGAAGCCTGTAATGAGATAATTAGGAAATTATTAGTGCAAAGAGATCATCTCAACACTACACGATAAGCCTGAAAATTATGTTAACTCAGGACATTCTTTTTAAATCTTATAAAACTGACACTTGAAATTCAAAAATCCTTAAAAATCCACTTTTCTTTCCATTTTCCTAAATTCAGAAAATGTAGGTCACTTAGGTCTTTAGCACTGATCTTATTTTACAAAATCGATTTACATTCTGATCCTTATGACCATTATGTATAAGAGAGGGCATCAGTAATGCAAGATGGCAGAGAAGTTGCTATACAATTGTCAATCATCCACTTCACTTGCAGTTAAAAATTTTTATCCCTTTCCCCAATGGGTTGTAATTTCTTCTGTTCTCTATTCCTAGCCTATGAAATATACTTTCAAGCCATAGGTAGTGAGATGATTAACTGATACAATAAAGATAAACATATCAGCATTAATCTTAAAAAAAAATACATGGAATTTATGCTTATGGGTGAAATTCTTTTGTTCTTCTTCAAGTGAATGCTTTTCTAGACTCTTTAACTCTGCGAGAAATCAATAGATGAGTGTTAAGCCAAGGTCAAATTCCTTCCACACCTGTGCTGACACAACAGTCCCAGCCTTAACAACTAAAAAAGGCACTGCCTGGAAGCTGGGCATGGTGGTGGCCACCTATAGTCCTAGCCACTAGGGAGGCTGAAGCCAGAGGATCCTGTGAGCCCAGGAGTTCGAGGCCAGCCTGAAGAAACATAGTGAGACCCCGTTTCCAAAACACAAACAAAAAAACCAAAGCACTGCCTGAAAAACCATCAGAAGCAAGCCTTTGGAGAACATGTATAATAAGCTGTACACCTTTCCTGTTACTAGCCTGTCTGATGCATGGGATAGTTCAGTACATCGTAATCAGTTCCTAATTCAAAGTGTCATTTTTTTGTTGTTGTTCTTCCATGTTCATGTGTGTACAGGAATTCTAGACTCAATGCAATACTAAAATCTGGAAGTAAATTTAGAAGTAAATTCCTATTTTGGTTGCTGGGTTGGTTTTTATTTTTGTATGGCAGAAGCTAGAAGGCGAAAGGGGAAAGAGGGAGTAAGTTCTGACATAAGGTGACTTTTAAAAATACTCATCAGCTTGTTGCTAGCATATTTATTTTCATTCTGAAATTTAGGAGGTCTTTTTAAAATTTCCTTAGAGAAATCCACGTATTCACTTTAAGTAGTTCCATAGTTCAGGTGTATATACATAAATCCAAATAACCAAAGAGATTCACAGTAGTCTCTAGAAATCAGTTCACCTCCACCAATAAACATCTTACTTTTCATACATCAAATAGCCTTTTTTTAAAAAAGTGGGCCAAAGATCTGGCTTTTGATATTCAGACCCTCACAGACTATAAAATTTTAGGTCATCAAAGATTTGGCTTGTAGGACTAGTATGTCCTGCAAATTTTCCTAGTGAAGGTAATTACAAGCCTTCTGGAATCCAACAGAAAATTTTCATTTCTTTAGGGGTTATATAAAAAGAATTCCATTTATATAGTTTGAGGCTACATAAAGATTAGGAAGGAAGGATGTATCAGGGCTTCATTTAGGTAAGAATTTGAATTGCCCCAAGGATAAACCATGAATATACACAGATTAGTTCTAAGATAGATAGGAAAAAGTATGAAAAATTGTTGAGTCTAATGAGAAAGGAACCTAAGGGCATACACTTAAAGAAGTGAAGTCTTGTTAATATTAAAGAAGTTTTCTCAAACATAAGTGCACCAGGATGCTTTTGTAGTTCATAAATGTAATAACTGGCTTTTCATGCTCATGTGTGAGATATACCTTCCTCAAACTTTGTTAGCATGTTGGCACATTACCTGTCTGATGTGGGGAAAAGCAAAGCACACCAGAACATAACTGTTCAACATACAGTATTATCCTCCAACAGAAAAAATATCTGATGAAGTAAAAAAATTATCTTTTATTTTTTTGAGACAGGGTCTCACTCTCTAGCCCAAGCTGGAGTGCAGTGGCATCATCTTGGCTCACTGCAGCCTCAACTTCCCAGGCTCAAGTGATCCCACCTCAGCCTCCAGAGTCACTGGAACCACAGGTGCACACCACTGTGCCTGGCTAATTTTAAAATTTTTTGTAGAGATGAGTTCTCACTATGTTGCCTAGGCTTGGTCTCATACTCCTGGCCTCAAATGATCCTCCAGCCTCAACCTCCTAGTGTTGAGATTACAAGTGTGAGCCACCATGCCCAGCCACTATGTACCTTTATGAAAATTTTTAATTATTTCCAAAAATTCTCCAATATTGTAAATTAGCCTCTTGGAATGCATCAGCCCCTTTAGAAGGCCTTTCATGACATAAGAGAGGCCACTTAGTGAAATCCATGATACATTCCAATACAAGTATTATACCTCAGCAATCACAGAGGCAGAGAACTAAACTACACCCTGGTGACCTAAAAGAGTTAACATACAACCCTAAGTGCACCTGTCTGAAAAATAAAATCTGGGAGATAGGTGAAAAAAAAACTGGCAGAAGAATCCAGTACCCCTTAGAAATCACAGGACAAGGAAAGCTGGTATTATTTTCTGACTTCCCTTTCCAAAATCTTTGGAACCGTTTTATACTTACAGTCATAAAACCTAATTTAGTCACTCTTTTTCTCCTTTGATCTTAGAATGAGATAGAGAAATCTGGCTTCTGAAACCAAACTGTTAACTTTACATGGACAAGTTGTGACTTCTGATAGGATAAAGACTAAATAAATGATTTCTAGACTAAATAAATAGATTTCATAGAAAAGGAGTAGGCTTATTTAACTATACTTGATCATAAAATAAGAGTAAATAGAACTGTTACAAGGTCAAACAGTATTAACAGATTTGGAAAACCTGCAAAATGTAAGTTTCTATAACTTCTTTCTTTTTTTTTTTTTTGAGCTGGAGTCTCTGTCTGTTGCCCAGGCCGGAGTACAGTGGCGTGATCTCGGCTCACTGCGACCTCCACCTCCCTGCCTGGGTTCGAGTGATTCTCCTGCCTCAGCCTCCTGAGTAGCTGGGATTACAGGTGTGTGACACCATGCTCGGCTAATTTTTTGTATTTTTAGTAGAGACGGGGTTTTGCCATATTGGCCAGGCTAGTCTCAAACTCCTGACCTCATGATCCGCCCGCCTCGGTCTCCCAGCGTGCTGGGATTACAGGCATAAGCCACCATACCCAGCCTGTTTCTATAATTTAAGCATCTTTAAGGTAAAGAAAAATTTTAAATAAGATTACAGGCAATTTAACACACAATTTAATGACCAGCTCAATGAGCTGGTTGATTTGCTTTCTTGTAAAATTATTTTACCTAATGTAAAAATACTTGGTAAAGCAAAGTTCCTAATGGGCTGGAAGATGAAAAGTCTGCATTTAAAAAAGGTTAACAAAATCAATAATATATGGATAAGCATAGGCACAGAAGAAGAAAAAACTTAAAAATTTAAAATATCAATAATAAAGCCACTAATAACCACAAAAGGAAAACTATGGTTCTTTTTACTTTGTCAAAGTTCTGCATCTGTTCCCGGTTGGTCAGCCAGGATTCCATATCCTGAGCAGTCTGAATGACAAACGCTTCGTAATCTGCAAACATCTGTGTAAAGCGGTTAGCAAAGACCTCTCGGAGCTGTACATTGAGCTGGTAGTCCCTTAGTTCTGCCTCTTCACACTGCAGTTTTAAATCCTTGTCTTTTTCACCCAGAGAAGCAGAAAGGTCCATTTTTTCCACAGCCACACCAGTCCGCTTGGCCAGAGCCTGCAAGCGGGCTATGGTTTCATTGCCCTTCAGTAACTCATACATGCTGATGTTATTAGTGGAGACATTGCCGTTCTTTTTGTCATTGACCAAGTCTTTCAGAACCATATTCTTCAGTTTGCTGGTACTCTCACTGCAATGTAGGCTGCCCTCAGGAGGGATCCCAAATTGAACAAGAACCTCAGAGAGTTCTTGGATAAAATCCACTTTATTGGGGAACTGTGGAAATTCTTCAGGCAACTCAATAAAATGGTTGTCAATGTCCACAAAACACAAATTAGCCTGAAAGAGAAAATAGAAAGGTTTAAAATAAAGAAACTGTATGTTCTAAAATATTCTTGGAGCCACAGTGGCTCACACATAATCCCAGCACTTTGGGAGGCCAAAGCAAAAAGACTGCTTGAGCCCAGGAGTTCGAGACAAGACTGGGAAACACGGCAAGACCCTGTTTCTACAAAAAGAAAAGAAAGTCTTGCCAACTATTACAAACAAAAGCATAGATTATGGCGCCTTTTGTTAATCTTTGCAAGGTTTAGAATTTCTTATTCTTTAAAAATAACCTCTTTTTCCATCATTTTCCCCTATATGATTATTTTTATACCATACTTAATATATATGAAAATTTTCTCTGGGTCTCAGCAATATATTATAATCTGAATATGATTTTCTAACATTTGGCATCCATTAGGCATTCCTATGTGGGTAAGGGTGCCCAGACTCATAAGACCTTACACATACATGGTATTAGGTAAAATGCTCACTGAATGCACTTGAACTTTCTTTGCCACCCCACTGCTCTAATATCTGTAATTTAGAATTGACAATAATCACTAAAAACCAGCAGCTGTAGTATCTCCCAATAGGACGAAACTGGCAAAATCAATCCAATTCACAGATAATCCACAAATTTTAACTTTACTCAAAATTCACTGAACCTCCCAGAGCAAAACCATTTCAGAAGTCATTATACCTAATGCAGGAGGCAGAGAGAGGTGGTAGAGGCAAGTGCATATATAACTGTGCACTTGATTGACCTTTGAATAATTAAGAGTTCACACAAGATATTTTTCAGTTGAGAAAAAGAGGTGACAGAAATCAGAAGAAATGTCTTTTTGAGTTTGTTTATACTTCACATTTGGAATTTACTTTGAATAAATATTTTAAATATTTTTCAAGCAGATATAGAAAATTCAAGAGGCCAAAGCATATGTATAAAGTTCTGATTATCCCTCAGGTATCTGTAGTAGACTCTAAACAGTATTTTACCTTTACTGTACACACTCTCTTAATCAGGACAAGGTTGTTAGTTAAAAAAGAAGGTTGTGCTTCTAGATTGGGGGGTGGGGTGCCAAAATTGTAGCCCATCACATAAAAATAATATTGATTACATTAATGGTTGAACACAAGACATGGGGTGGAAGTCAATAAACAAAATAGGAAGCTTCACTGTGTTTTTCTCCCCGGCTCCCCTACCCCTAGGTCACCAAGAGGAAAATTCACACTGTTCTTTGATCTAGATGGCAAAGTAAGGGAAAAGGGGAAAGCAACCAGTTGGGTCTTTGTTTTTCTCTTTTGATCTTTGCTCTTCATGTTAGATACCAATTAGCAAGCAGCATACATAAATTCTAAATTAAGTTCAATAAAAACTCAAAATGAGGCCTGGCATGGTGCCTCATACCTATAATTCCAGCACTTTGGGAGACTGAGGTGGAAGGATGACTTGAGGTCAGGAGTTTGAGACCAGTCTGGCCAACATGGTGAAACTCTGTCTCCACTAAAAATACAAAAATTAGCTGGGCATGGTGGCATGCACCTATAATCCCAGCTACTCGGGAGGATGAGGCAGGAGAATCATTTGACCTCAGGAGGCAGAGGCTGCAGTGAGCCAAGATCGTGTCACTGCACTCCAGCCTGGACAAAACACAGAGAGACTCTGGCAAAAATAAAATAAAATTAAATTAAAAAATAAAGTAAAATAAAATAAATTGATTTTCCTCCATTCAAAGCCAGATGATCAACAATGATTCCTAAAGCCTGATGTAATCTTTGAATCTAGCTTTTTAATTTTGCAGATGAAAAAACCGAGGCCAAAGAAGTTAGGTGACTTTCTGGCACCTGTTCCAAATGTGCACCCTCAAACAGACTGGTGGTTTATGGCCTTTCCCTGATCTTTTTCCTCACCTCCAATGTCAGTAGTTTTCTCTAAATAAATTAAGAGCTGAAATGACACATCTTGCTGAGACAGTAGCACTGCCTACACCATTCTTTTCTTTTCTTTTTTTAAGATGGAGTCTTGCTCTGTCGCCCAGGCTGGAGTATAGTGGTGTGATCTCAGCTCACCGCAACCTCTGCCTCCCGGGCTCAAGCAATTCTCTGCCTCAGCCTCCCGAGTAGCTGGGATTACAGGTGTCCGCCACCATGCCTGGCTAATTTTTAAATACTTTTAGTAGAGATGGGGTTTCACCATCTTGGCCAGGCTGGTCTTGAACTCCTGACCTTGTAATCCACCTGCCTCAGCCTCCCAAAGTGCTGGGATTACAGGCGTAAGCTACTGCGCCCGGCCGGCCTACACCATTCTTTACACTGAAAGGTTTAAATGGAAGGTCACATAATTCGAATGGATGATTCAGTATCTCTAAAACAAAAGAAAAAATTTACTAATTTGCTAATCTAAATGTTAACCAACAACCTCCCATCACTTAGATTTTGTACTATTCCCTTCCTACTAGGTAGCCTTCCTACTACCTTTTTCTATCCCTCTCCTCCTCCTATGAAAAGGGAAAATGATATATTTTCTGAAATTTTAAAGCTTATTACGGTCATGAAATCACTGCTGAGCTGAAAGTGTACTACAAGGTAGGAGTTCCAACACCACAGCTACTGGTCTGTCTTCATGATCCCACAAAAGTCTCCTATGTCTGCTTAGGAAGGGCCCAAGCTGGGGCTTTGATTATCACAAAGTAGAACAGGAAATACAAACTGTGTTATGAAAATGTATTGAAGAAAACTAAAAAGAAGCCCTTTCTCTAAAATAAACAAGAACTCTATAATAGGGCATTCTGATAAGTTGCTTCTCACTTTTAACACCATTAAATTAAAAAAAAAAATCAGAAGAGTATTGCATGATAAAAATTTACTCAACACCTCAATCTGACATTGCTTTAGGACTAAATATTTCTACTTATCAACACTACTCACAAGCCTTCATGATATGTAACTACTTACTTCCTATTAAAAACAACAAAAGTGGGCTGGGCTCGGTGGCTCACACCTGTAATCCCAGCACTTTGGGAGGCCAACGTGGGCAAATCACGAGGTCAGGAGTTTGAGATCAGTCTGACCAACATGGTGAAACCCGGTCTCTACTAAAAATACAAAAAATAAGCTGGGCATAGTGGCAGGCGCCTGTAATCCCAGCTACTGGGGAGGCTGAGGCAGGAGAATCACTTGAACCCGGGAGGCAGAGGTGCAGTGAGCTGAGATCACGCCACTGCACTCCAGCCTAGGCAAAAGAGTAAGACTCCGTCTCAAAAACAAAACAACAACAAAAGTGGCAGGGCACAGTGGCTCACGCCTGTAATCCCAGCACTTTGGGAGCCCGAAGTGGGTGGATCACTTGAGGTCAGAAGTTCAAGACCAGCCTGGCCAACACGGTGAAACCCCATCTCTACTGCAAATACAAAAATTAGCTAGGTGTGGTGGCGTGCACCTGTAATCCCAGCTATTCAGGAAGTTGAGGCAAGAGAATAGCTGAATCTGGGAGGTGGAAGTTGCAGTGAGCTGAGATGGTGCCAATGCACTCCAGCCTGGGCAACAGAGTGAGACTCCGTCTCAAAAAAAAAAAAAAAAAAATTCCCTCAAAAGTAAGAAAACAAAGGCTTAAAGCTTAATCATATCTTCTGCCATGAAACCTTCCTATACCTTTACCCTAAAGGCATTCTGATCTCATCTGTATCTTCTCTGTTCATTTATTCCTCTTACTAACTTACTTTTTAACTTGTGTTATTGGTATTTGTAAACGACTTTTTTGAAAAGCAGAAATCACCTCTTACTTGACTTGATGTCTCCCACTGTATTCTACACAAATAGTGTATGAGACAACTGTTTGGCAAATGAAAGAATAAACTCTGAGGAGATGGTCGTTTCTGGGAACCCTAAAACTGCAGGCTGGAGCAGGAAGTATCGAGACTAATGCAGCTCTCTTCGTGATCTCACTTCTCAGTGTCTGAAATTAAGCCAGCTTGAGGGTAAGCCGGAGAGAGGAGAGCATTTAAAATATTCCCTCTGGACCAGATGCTGTGGATCATGCTGGTAATCTTTGGGAGCCCAAAGCCGGAGGATCACTTGAGCCCAAGAGTTCAAGACCAGTCTGGGCAATGTAGCGAGAGTTCATCTCTACAAATAATAACTTTAAAAAATTAGCTGCGTGTGGTGGCATGTGCCTCTTGTCCTAGCTACTCACAAAGCTGAGGTGGGAGGATCTCCTGAGCTCAGGAGGTCAAGGCTGCAGTGAGCTGTGTGACCACATTCCTGCCTGGGTGACAGAGTGAGACCCTGTCTGAAAAATAAAATAAATAATTCCCTCAGAATCTCTGGGCAAGATATGACAAAAACAAAGTTGCAAAAGCAACTGTTTCAGTTTTTCTCTTAACTTTTTGTTTACCAGTTACTGTGAAGATAAGTAAGAACAGTAGAAAGTGAAGTACATTCCATGCAATTAATCTTCAGTGCCTTCCTTCCACCCTCACTCTCTATATCCTACTCCCTAAGAAACAGTATTACAAATGGTTACTTGTGGCTATCACTTTTAAATCATGGGGATAGCTAGTTGATGATTAATTTACATATCTATGTAGTTACATTAGTTAGCTAGCAACTAAAATCATACCTTCTTAAAATAATTATTTTGCAAACTTGTCATTTTTTTAAACTATGTTTAGAAGCCTTGTCACTATTTTTAGCCATTATTTTATTTTAGAGTTTTCAGGGAAAGGTGGAGGGAAGTATTACTAATGAGTGCATTTAAGTCATTTTTTTTTTTTTTTTTTTTTTTTTGAGACGGAGTCTCGCGCTGTGTCGCCCAGGCTGGAGTGCAGTGGCGCGATCTCGGCTCACTGCAAGCTCCGCCTCCCAGGTTCAGGCCATTCTCCTGCCTCAGCCTCCGAGTAGCTGGGACTACAGGTGCCCGCCACCACGCCCGGCTAGTTTTTTGTATTTTTAGTAGAGACGGGGTTTCACCATGTTAGCCAGGATGGTCTCGATCTCCTGACCTCGTGATCCGCCCGCCTCGGCCTCCCAAAGTGCTGGGATTACAGGCTTGAGCCACCGCGCCCGGCCTAAGTCATTTTTTTAAATGACTATTTTTATATCTACTTCCTTCCCAAAATTATGTGAAGCAGATTATTTCATCTCATTGTAAAATGATACCAGAACAAAGTGATAGGCTGTTAGCCTTTTCTTATAAAACAATGATGCCCTAATTTATAGTTTCTACACAGAAGCACTGCTATTTTCACAGCGAATTCAGGTTATTTCATATTATTCTACTCTATGAACAGATGGGTATATGTATTTATTAAGCAGTGTAGATCTCATGAATGAAAAATTAGAAAATCACAGACATTACTTTAAGAGCTTTCAGAATCCTTACATTTGTTTATCTTTAGTGGATACACACAGGCACAGAGATGGAAAAGTTTCCCAACTACAGATATGCCAAGGTGGCACTGAAAAATCTCTCAACAATTGTTACAAAAAATGGAAAGACAATATACATAAAGTTATCTTATAAAATGTTACATGATTAACATACACAATAGATCAGACACTCAACAAGAAACTAAAATATCATTAAGTCTTCAAAACAAAATGCATTTGGCTAGTCTATTTCTTTTTCCTTGAAAATTTAAAGGATTAACTTCTTTGAGCAAATAACATACTAGACTAATTTAATGAAAGTGAAAACAAGAACATTTAAGGAATAGAGAAAAGAGGTAAAACAGAGAAGAAAAACATGCACAAGCCCAAAAAGAACAACAGTCTGTATATGTATCTTATGTGATCTGAATCAAGTTATTTTCCTTTGGGTAAAAATGTTAATTTTTGCGGGGAAATATTCATTAGAATAAAAGTAAGCAGTGGAAGATTATGAGAATCACTACAGAATACAATGGCTGTGGCTTAGTGTTAAATTCACTTATTAAAATGAGAATCTCTGGGAAATAAGAACAAATAAAGGTGAATCTCAGCATGATATTCTATTAAGAAAGATGTGAATTAAATAGCCGGTGATATAATGTAATTAATCAGCTTTTTAAAAAAGTTGTGGCACGTTCTCATCCATATTTCATTTCAAAGACTTTACATGGTAATCCTCAGTACCATTAATAGGTAAAAATTAGGCCAGGTGTGGTGGCTCACACCTGTAATCCCAGCATTCTGGGAGGCCGGGGTGGGCGGATCACCTGAGGTCGGGAGTTTGAGACCAGCCTGATCAACATGAAGAAAACCCGTCTCTACTAAAAATACAAAATTAGCTGGGCGTGGTGGTGCCTGTCAGCTACTTGGGAGGATGAGGCAGGAGAATCACTTAAACCCAGGAGGCGGTGAGCCAAGATCCCGCCATTGCACTCCAGTCTGGGCAACAAAAGCAAAACTCCGTCTCAAAAGAAAAGAAAAGAAAAAAAAAAAAAGTAAAAACAACACGTGGGAGGTGTTATTATTCTTATTTTATAGATCAGAAATATGCTTTCAACAATTCTTGTTTATTTATTTATTTATTTATTTTGAGACGGAGTCTCGCTCTGTCGCCCAGCCTGGAGTGCAGTGGTGTGATCTTGGCTTACTGCAACCTACACTTCCAGGGTTCAAGCGATTCTACTGCCTCAGCCTTCCAAGTAGCTGGGACTACAGGTGCGTGCCACCACACCTGGCTAATTTTTGGTATTTTTAGTAGAGACGGATTTCATCATGTTAGCTAGGATGGATCTCTTGACCTTGTGATCCACCCGCCTCAGCCTCCCAAAGTGCTGGGATTACAAGCATAAGCCACCGCGCCTGGTCTATTTTTTTAAACATTTGAAAGTACAACACACAGAAAGTATAATAACTTTAAGGTGGCATAAAAGTTAGGTGTTAGAATTTTTATCTCAACCGCCAAGCCAAGCTGACATTTAGAACAGATAATGGGCCCTGTATCTGAAAACAGAGAGTACTGAAGTATTTGATATTTCCATTATCCCTAGTTTGCTGCAACATGTTACTTTTCAGTTGACAGAGGTCAAAAATCAAATTCACCTCAAATGATAATGATTTTAAAGGATGTTAAAACCTGGGTTGTATTGTTTAAAAACAAAATTTATAACGTGAGTGAAGAAAAAAAATGTTACCAGAATAAAGCAATGAGATCATGCTACCACTGCTCCATCTTCACAAATTTATAGTTGTGAAAATCAGCCACTGTCTTGTTTTGAACCAGGTTTAGTTAATGACTATGTGGTAGTTATCATCAGGAGTCTGCATTCTATAGCTGAGGCTCTCCCCTAGCCATACTTGGAGATTTAGGAGAGTCAAAAAGACAGATAAAATTTGGACAAAGGCCGGGCGCGGTGGCTCAAGCCTGTAATCCCAGCACTTTGGGAGGCCGAGACGGGCGGATCACGAGGTCAGGAGATCGAGACCATCCTGGCTAACACGGTGAAACCCCGTCTCTACTAAAAAATACAAAAAAATAGCCGGGCGAGGTGGCGGGTGCCTGTAGTCCCAGCTACTCAGGAGGCTGAGGCAGGAGAATGGCGCAAACCCGGGAGGCGGAGCTTGCAGTGAGCTGAGATCCGGCCACTGCACTCCAGCCTGGGCGACAGAGCAAGACTCCATCTAAAAAAAAAAAAAAAAAAAAAAAAAAATTTGGACAAAGACAATGTGATCTAGCAAAAGTCACCTTGACCTAAATCAGCAAACAGCAAATGCTTCACCATTCATTGTAGTTTTACCTCTTGAGGAAGTTCTAGCTTAGAACGGTCAGTTCCTTCTTTTGACTGAAGGCCCATCAGATAAGGGACAGGAGCATCAAGAAAATGTAGCAGAGAAGCAGGTAGGATGGGCACATAAACATGTTGCCATTGAAACGGGAACAAAAGTGTAGTGATGCCTTCCGCCACAGTCATCAGGCGTTGATAATCTGCACAGAACAAGGAAAAAGGGACGGGAAGAGTGCAAGGAAAAACATAATCACTTCATTAGGCTGGAAAATGTGGATTTTAAGAAAAAAATTTATGCGTTAAAAGTAAATATTTCTTTATGATCATGCAGAAAATAGCTCAGTTCTATTCCACTATAATTAAATAATTAAATGGTTTCATTTGAATAGTTTTAAGGGAGTGCGGGTAGGTGGGAAACATCATCACACTCTTTGCTTCTTAAAATCATGGGTAGGCGAACTTATATTCTCTTAAAGTGTGGCGAAATCAAGAACTAATAAAACTGCTCTTGGCATTTATCCCACTAAAAATGTACAAGATACAGTGTAACATTATTATGATGATTATTTTTGAGATGAAGTCTTACTTTGTTGCCCGGGCTGCAGTGCAATGGTGCGATCTCAGCTCACTGCAACCTCCGCATCTTGGATTCAAGCGATTCTCCTGCCTCAGCCTCCCAAGTAGCTGAGATTATAGGCGCCCACCACCACACCAGGCTAATTTTTGTATTTTTCGTAGAGATGGGGATTCTCCATGTTGGCCAGGGTGGTCTTGAACTCTTGACCTCAAGCAATCCGCCCATATCAGCCTCCCAAAGTGCTGGGATTACAGGCGTGAGCCACTGCGCCCGGCCAGTATAACATTTTTGATCACTTCTTTATACATGCATGCTCACACAATTCCCAATTCAGAGGCATTTTTCTTTTTCTCTTTTTTTTTTTTTTGAGACAGTCTTGCCCTGTTAACCAGGCTGGAGTGCAGTGGCATGATCTCGGCTTACGGCAACCTCCATCAGAGGCTTTTCTCTTATACGGTATATATGATCGTGGCTATAGCTTTTGGTTAGCTGATTATACTTATTTTAGCCTTTACTTTGGGAGTACAAGAAGTCAAACAGATACATGCATTCATAGTCACACTTCCTATGTCTACCCCAACCACAAAACTATCACAGCTGGGTATTCCTGAGTTAACAGAAAACTAAGGATTAGTGTTTTTGTTATGTTTTATTTACATGAACTCATTAGTTTATCAAATTTAAAAGCTCCCCACAACAGTAAAGTAGCCTTTTAAACCACTCTGCAACGGCTGCTTTATACTTACGTATGTCCACAATTCCTATTTAAATGTTTAGAAGTAGATACGTTGGCCGGGCGTGGTGGCTCACGCCTGTAATCCCAGCACTTTGGGGATCACAAGGTGATCCGCCAAGGTGGGCGGATCACAAGGTCAGAAGTTCGAGACCATCCTGGCTAACATGATGAAACCCCATCTCTACTAAAAATACAAAAAATTAGCCAGGCGTGGTGGCGGGCGCCTGTAGTCCCAGCTACTCGGGAGGCTGAGGCAGGAGAACGGCGTGAACCCAGGAGGCGGAACTTGCAGTGAGCCGAGATCGTGCCACTGCACTCCAGCCTGGGCTACAGAGCGAGACTCTGTCTCAAAAAAAAAAAAAAAAAAAAAAGAAGTAGATATGTTTTAGAATTCAGATTTTTTAATTTAAAAAAGCAATATGGTGCATATACCACATACATGAACTATCTAGGGCAGTATCCTATAATCAAATACATTAGAATTTCTGTAGCAAACCATATATGTCCCAGTAGGACAGATAATCAAAGAATATGAATAGGGTCACTCTGGTTCAGGTCTGGTTTTGCTGATGAATGAGTTACAAAAAGAATGTTTGGTTTTTAGAATTTTTTGGATTTAAGAATTGAAGACAATGGATTGTGAGCTTGTAATAATCCTTTCACAGAATCCATTGTGAACAAATACAGTAAAATCTTTGGGAGGAAGAATTTAGGGGAGTCTTTTAAAAAAGGTTAAGGAAATGATCAGATGTTACTTGAGTCACATCAACTCAAAGACCTGACCAAGCATAAACAGGATGTTTTACATTTAAATTTTTTCTTGTGTCATTTTATAATTTTAAATGACTACCTTTTTGGTAATGAATCATCAGTTATCCACAGCCCAAGTTTACTTAAAATTTTCCTTATTTGATTCATAAAGATTCAAATTTTAGGTGAAAACCTGTTTACAGGAATAAGTTCTAAAACAAACACCAGGTGGCCTGAAAGGTAGGGGTCAGCCATACAAGCACAAAGAGCTAATAACCTAATTACCTGGGGTGGACACACACATTTTATCAGCTGAGGCACACTGAAGAAGCTAGGCTGAGACAGCTGGCACTCTCTGTGCAGGTGAGACGGGTAGTAGAGGAGACCAGACAATCAGTTCCTACCACTCTGCTAGGAATAATCAGGCAGATGTTTGAACTGTAGGCAATAAGGGTCTTTTATCCCAGGGGCGGAGATGGGGTGAGGATGAAAAGTTGACCTGAAACCCCTGAAGTCGGCTGGATGCCCCCTAGGTGTAGAAGCTGTGCCCTAATTAGAACTAATTGAAGTTCTGCACCGTCACAGGACTCAATTATGGCCCCTGGCCCCTGTACTGTCTCTCCTCTCTGTGAGTTTCCTAAGGACAGAGTGGCACCCATTTTCTCTGGTTCTACCCATAAAGCACAGGGCCTACTTCACACCCAGTGTGGACTAACACTTACTGACACTACTAAATGTTATGTTTTTTTTCCTCTTAAGTTCAACAAAATCCTAACAAAATACCAAAAAAGGCTGGCCAGGCGCAGTGGCTCATGCCTGCGATCCCAGTACTTTGGGAGACCGAGGTGGGAGGATCACCTGAGGTCAGGAGTTAGAGGCCAGTCTGGTCAACATGGTGAAACCCTGTCTCTACTAAAAATACAAAAACTAGCAGGGCATGGTGGCAGGCACCTGTAATCCCAGTAACTTGGGAGGCTGAGGCAGGAGAATTGCTTGAACCCAGGAGACAGAGGTTGCAGTGAGCCCGGATTGTGCCACTGCACTCCAGCCTGGGCAACAGCGAGACTCCGTTTCAGAGGGAAAAAAAAAAAGAAAAGCCAAGCACAACACCTGTAATCCCAGCACTTTGAGAGGCCAAGGCAGGTGAATCACCTGAGGCCAGGAGTTCAAGACAAGCCTGCCCATCATGGCAAAACCCCATCTCTAGTAAAAATACAAAAATTAGGCATAGTGGCACATGCCTGTAATCTCAGCTACTTAGGAAGCTGAGGCACGAGAATCGCCTGAATCCAGGAGGCAGAGGTTGCAGTGAGCTGAGATCACACCACTGCACTCCAGGCCTGGGTGACAGAGTAAGATTCTGTCTCAAAAAACCAAAAAAACACACAAACAAAAAATACTCAACAACAAAAACCCACCAGGAGTAGGAAGAGACAATTATGTACAGTTACAGACCATGAAGACGAAATCCAGAGAAATCTCCTTAGATTCTACTCTGTGGTCATCATTTCAACCAAGGATTGGGGCCTTTTATATTCTTGTAACCTCAGTATTTACCACAGTATCTGACATATAATAGAGGCCAAAACAGTATTTTTGAACGAATAGATGATGAGTGGGAAAAGAATATATATAATTTTGCTAGACAGCTATAACTTAAAAAGACATGCTTAGATTTTATTCCATCCATGTGTTGTGGGTGTTCTATGTCTATTCTTCTTTCCAGTTCTGCATTCTCTTTAAGACTGGTTGAAGTACCACACACATTTTTTCTTTTCTGAGATGGAGTTTTCACTCTTGCTGCCCAGGCTGGAGCGCAATGGCTCAATCTCAGCTCACTGCAACCTCCACCTCCTGGGTTCAAGCGATTCTCCTGCCTCACTCAGCCTCCTGGGTAGCTGGGATTACAGGCACCGCCACCACGCCTAGCTAATTTTTTTGTATTTTTAGTAGAGATGGGGTTTCACCATGTTGGCCAGGCTGGTCTCGAACTCCTGACTTCAGGTGATCCACATGCCTCGGCCTCCCAAAGTGCTGAGATTACAGGCATGAGCCACTGCGCCCGGCTCACACATTTTTTAATAATGCAATTATTCAGCAGAAACAAGACAATTCTTTTTAACTGAATCAAGAAATAAAAGGCAGATTTTTCTTCTTTAAGCATTTTTTTTAAACTTAAGTATTTTAGGAAAGTCTTTTTATAATTGATACTCAAAGTGATGAATGCATAAAAGAAGTCATTTTAATATTTAAGACAGGCCTCAGCATGGCACATGAGGCTCTTCATGATTTGGCCCTTGTCTGCCTCATTCCTTATCACCACTCTATATGCAGTAAGATCATCTGCTTGCAGTCCATGTTTTCACAGGCCCTGTGCCCCTTGTATATTGTTTTCCTCTGCCCAGAATGTCCCTTCCTCTCGCACTGCCTGACTAGGTTCCACTTTTTCCTCAGGCAATTGCTTCTTTGGAAAGCCTTTCCTAACACTTCTTATCACCACCAGGCTACTATCTACATGCTTCGACAGTACCCTATCTGTATTTCCATCACAGGAATTACTCATCTCACTAAAACATTACAATTCTGTCATAATTCTCTCTTTATGGTTTCTCTTCCCCAATACACCATCATCTTCTACAGAGCAATATCTGTATTCTTCTTTTTATTTATTTTTGGAGACAGGGTCTCACTCTTTCATCTAGGCCGGAGTGCAGTGGTGCAGTCTTGGCTCACTGCAGCCTCTGCCTCTCAAGTTCAAGCGATTCTCATACCTCACCCTCCCAAGTAGCTTGTATTACAGCTGTACACCACCACACCCGGTTTTTTGTGTTTTTTGTAGAATGGAGTTTCGCCATGTTGGCCAGGCTGGTCTTGAACTCCTGACCTCAAGTGATCTGCCTGCCTCCCAAAGTGCTGAGATTACAGGCATGAGCCACTGCGTCTGGACATATCTGTATTTTTAATCTTAGAATTGTTAATATTCAACATATGACCTACTACATGGTCAGTAGCCAGTAAATATGCTTTGGGAAATTAATATGTTAACATCCAAGGCATGTAAAATGAAAGTAGACATTAAAAAATTATGCTTGACTATATTACACAATAAAAACATACTGTCAAGAATTTGCCTAGTGGTGGCTCTGGCACAGATCCCAAGGTGGCAATGGCCTCTGCTGCTGCAGTCCCTGCCATGCTGTCCACTAGCATTACTGTGGAGAATAAGATCAGCCCCTTGAGGGCAACAGAGGGGGATGGGTCTGGAGCTGCAGCTGGCGGCACAGGAACCATGGTGGTGCAGATCAGGAGCTGTGTCTAGCAAGCTTTATGCCTTGCCAAGCACTGCCAATGGAGATGTGAAGCTGCTGGTGGTATTCAGCATGCCTCTGGTAGACTTCCTGATGTAGCTGGAAGATTATACACTTATGATCCTGGATGCTGTGACTGACTACTTTTTATTTTTATTTTTGAGACAGAATCTCACTCTGTTGCCCAGGCTGGAGTGCAGTGGCATGAACTTAGCTCACAGCAACCTCTGCCTCCCGGGTTCAAGTGGTTCTCCTGCCTCAGTCTCCCCAGCAGCTGGGATTACAGGCGCATGCCACCAGGCCTGGCTAATTTTTGTATTTTTGTAGAGATGGGGTTTCACCATGTTGGCCAGGTTAGTCTCAAACTCCTGACCTCAAGTAATCCGCCTGTCTCAGCCTTCCAAAGTGCAGGGATTACAGGCGTGAGCCATGCGCCCGGCCCAATGTGACTGAGTATTATCTGAATTACGTTGGCTTTGAGGTCTCAGACACATGCATAACTTGGTTTATCTCCCTAGTTTCACAGAAATTTATCTCAGGCATTGCCAACAATGACTTAAGGCACTGGAAAATGAAAGGCACAGCCTCTGGCAGCTCCTGAAGAGCAAAGACTAATCATGGAGTACTTGACCCCTGTCCTCAGTATGACATCAATGTGGGGCCACCACACCACCTAAGCCACCCAACCTAAACATGTTTGTCTGTAACAAGCTTCACTGTGACCAAAAATGTCAAAGAAAGGGCTAATTATAGATTAAACACAGGTAAAGAGAGAATTCATAAAGTAGGAGACAGATGTGGAGAAATTACCCAGAATGCAGCACAGAGACACACAGAAAATGGGAATGAGGCCGGGTGTGGTGGCTCATGCCTGTAATCTCAGCACTTTGGGAGGCCAAGGCGGGTGGATCACGAAGTCAAGAGATCAAGACCATCCTGGTCAAAATGGTGAAACCCCATCTCTATTAAAAATACAAAAATTAGCTGGGCGTGGTGGCATGTGCCTGTAGTCCCAGCTACTCAGGAGGCTGAGACAGGAGAACTGCTTGAACCTGGGAGGCAGAGGTTACAGTGAGCAGAGTTCACACCACTGCACTCCATCCTGGGTGACAGAGTGAGACTCTGTCTCAAAACAACAACCATAACAACAACAACAACAACAAAGATGTTTAATTAGAGTTTCAGGAGGATTAAAAAAAGATACATGAAAGCAATATTTACCAAGATAGTCGAGAATTTTCCAAAATGGGTAAACGACATTAATTCTTAAATTTCAGGAAACATAATGAATCACAAGCAGAACAAATAAAGCAAGCCTCATTCAGATAAATCAGTCACAATATTGGACACCAAAGACAGAAAATCTTAAATATAACCAGAGTTGAAACAACAGATTTCTGGCTAATGAATAACAATGACAGTCATTCATTAGAACGACATTAGAAGTGATAGCTGACTTCTCAACAGCAACACAGGAAACCAGAAGATGATAGAATATTATCCTCAGAGTACTAAGAGAAAAAAAAAACCTTTTAACATAGAATTTAACATCCAATGAACTATTTAAGATGATAGAATATTATCTTCAGTGTATTAAGAGCCGAAAAAGAAAAACTTTTAATATAGAATTTAATATCCAACGAACTATTTTTCAAAAACAAGGAGAAAACAAAATCTAACAGAGAAAGCTACCTCAGGAAAGGAACTTCTAAGAATACATGTTAGGAAGAAGACTGATCTCAGAAGAAATCTCTAAGATTGAAATAAAATTGTGAATTTTCAAAAAATAATAACTGAGGCTGGGTGCAGTGGCTCACACCTATAATCCCAGCACTTTGGGAGGCTGAGGCAGAGGACTGCTTGAGCCTAGGACTTCGCGAGCAGCCTGGACAAGATAGTGAGACCCCCATCTCTACCAAAAAAAAAAAAAAAAATTAGCCCAGCTTGGTGGCGTGTGCCTGTAGTCCTAGCTATCAGGCGGCTGAGGCAGTAGGATCGCTTGAGTCCAGGAGTTCAAGGATGCAATGAGTTATGGTTGCATCACTGCACTCCAGCCTAGGTAACAGAGTGAGACCTTGTTTCAAAGAAAAACAAAATAAGGTCACTATGAGTAAATTTAAACAAAACCAAGTGTATAGAATAAAAATGTCTAATTTGAGGGATTACTAAAACTGAACAATCATAACAAGTAAGCCACGATGAGCATGGAGTTAAAGCATTTTATAGTATCTGTAAAGATTCTATAACATAAGAGTAACTGTTCACGTTGAAATCTCAAAATTTACCATTAAGAGCATATAACATCTAAACAGAAAAAACTACAATGAGAAAAAAATTTAAATCAATTCAAAACATCAAAAACAAAGAGAGAGAGAGAGAGAGAGAGAGAGAGAGAGAGAAGCAAGACAAATGGCCAAAATAAATGAAAATTTAAAAATTCTTAGAATGAGCCAGGTATGGTGGCTCACACCTCTAATTCCAGAACTTTGAGAGGCCGAGGTGAAAGGATTGCTTGAGCCTAGGAGTTCCAGAACAGCCTGGGCAACATACGGAGACCCCCACCTTTAAAAAAAATTAAAAATTGGCCAGGTATGGTGGCGTGCACCTGTAGTCCCAGCTACAAGGGAGGTTGAGGTAGGAGGATGGCTTGAGCCTGAGAAGTTGAGGCTACAGTGAGCTGTGATCACACCACTGCATTCCAGTCTGGGTGACAGAGAAAGACCCTGTCTCAAAAAAATATATATATATTTTTAGAATTCAATGATAATGAAAATATCAGATACTAAGACTTGTGGGATGCACCTAACACATGACTCAACTGCTTAAGATGCTGATTTTGGTGGGCAGGTGGGGAGAAAGAAAGGTTTAGTAAGCCCAAAGAAAGTAGCAGAAAGAAGTGAATAATAAAAATAAAACCATAAATTAATAAAACATAAAACAAAGGTACAATAGAGGATACCAATGAAAGTAAAAGCTGGTTCTTTAAAAAGAGTAATAGGGCTGGGCACAATGGCTCATGCCTGTGATCCCAGCACTTTGGGAGGCCAACACAGGAGGATCGCTTGAGCCCAGGAGTTTGGGACTAGTCTGGCCAACACAGTGAGACCTTGTCATTTCAAAAAATAAAAAAAATTAGCCAGGCATGGTGGCATGCACCTGTAGTTCCAGCTACTTGGGAGGCTAAGGCAGGAGGATTGCCTGAGCCCAGGGAGGTCAAGACTGCAGTGAGCCTTGATCATGCTATTGCACTCCAGGATGGGCAACAGTGTGAGGCCCTGTCTCAAGAAACCAAACAAACAAAAAGAAGTAATATAATTGACAAACTTCAGGTAAAAATAACTGGGGAAAAAGAGACTGCACAAACAGTATTAGGAATGAAAAGGAGGACAAAACTACAGATATAACAGGGGTCAAGAAAATAAGGAAATATTAAGACATTTTACTAATAAATTGAAAGCTTAATAAAAATTTTCTTAGAGAAAATAGTAAGGACAAAAATTTATTCAAGAAAAAAATAGAGGTGGCCAGGCGCACTGCCTCAGGCCTGTAATCCCAGCACTTTGGGAGGCCGAGGCAGGTGGATCACTGGAGGTCAGGAGTTCAAGACCAGCCTGGCCAACGTGGTGAAACCTGTCTCTACTAAAAATACAAAAATTAGCTAGCTGTGGTGGCATGTGCCTGTAATCCCAGCTACTCAGGAGGCTGAGGCAGGACAATGACCTGAACCCGGAGGCAGAGGTTGCAGTGAGCTGAGATCATGCCACTGCACTCTAGCCTGGGTGACAAAGCCAGACTCCACCGCAAAAAAAAAAAAAAAAAAAAGAAAGAAAGAAAGAAGAAGAAATACAGAGGAGCTTCTGGACTGGCAAACACATTAAGGTGCTGGATAAGTCCAAGGAAAGCAGAGCAGCTCTGCACCCACCCCTACACGTACTTTTATACCTCTCTTCCATTTGGCTGTTCCTGAGTTGTATCCTTTACAGTAAACCAGTTACAGTAAGTAAACTGCTTTCTTGAGTTCTGTGAATCATTCTGGGAATTTATAGAACTTGAGGGGTTGGGGGATGGTGGTGGAGAACCCCTGATTTTGCAGTCACCCAAGAAAAAATGTATGTGGCCTGGTGCTATGGTTTGGACATGGTAGTTTGTCCCCAATGTTGGAGGTGAGGTATTTGGGTCCTGGGGGGGCATCTCTCATGAATGGCTTTGTGCCATTCTCATGGTTGTGAGCGAGTAGTTTTCACTCTTACTTTCCATGAAAATTGGTTATTGAAAAGAGTCTGGCATCTCCCTCCTCTCTCTTGCTTCCTTCCTTCCTCTTGCCATGTGATTCTGGCTCCCCTTCACGTCCTGCCATGAGTAGATGCTTCCCAAGGCCCTCATCAGAAGCAGATTCTAGCACATGCACAGAACTGTGAGCCAAATAAACCTCTTTTCTTTTTTCTTTGAGACAGGGTCTCGCTCTGTCATGAGGCTGTAGTACAGTGACATAACCATGGCTCACTGCAGCCTCTAACTCCTGGGCTCAGGTGATCCTCCACCTCAGCCTCCCAAGTAGCCGGGACTACAGGCAAACACTACCATGCCTGGCTAATTTATTATTATTATTATTATTTTTGAGATGGAGTTTCACTCGTTGCCCAGGCTGGAGTGCATTGGCGCGATCTCGGCTCACAATGCAATCTCTGTCCCCAGGGTTCAAGCGATTCTCCTGCCTCAGCCTCCCGAGTAGCTGGGATTACAGGCATGCACCACCATGCCTGGCTAACTTTGTATTTTCAGTAGAGATGGGGTTTCTCCATGTTGGTCAGGCTGGTCTTGAACTCACAACCTCAGGTGATCCACCCACCTCAGCCTCCCAAAGTGTTGGGATTTACAGACATGAGCCATGGCACCCAGCCTGAAACGAAAGTCTTTTTTTTTTTTTTTTGAGATGGAGTCTCGCTCTGTCGCCCAGGCTGGAGTGCGGTGGCCGGATCTCAGCTCACTGCAAGCTCCGCCTCCCGGGTTTACGCCATTCTCCTGCCTCAGCCTCCCGAGCAGCTGGGACTACAGGCGCCCGCCACCTCGCCCGGCTAGTTTTTTTGTATTTTTTAGTAGAGACGGGGTTTCACCGTGTTAGCCAGGATGGTCTCGATCTCCTGACCTCGTGATCCACCCGTCTCGGCCTCCCAAAGTGCTGGGATTACAGGCTTGAGCCACCGCGCCCGGCCTACGAAAGTCTTAATATAGCATTAACAAAGGTTGCATGGACTATAAGGACCCTCAGATGGTTTCCCAACATTAAAGGGCCAAAACAAATCTGCTCTATTTGCCCCAGCATAGAGAAATTTTAAATGTAAGAAGGCAAAGATTACAGTTAGAAACATGATCTGGAATTGCTTGGGGATATAGTAAGGCAAATTAATCAAAATAAAGACTGACAAAAGGGCCAGGATACCTTGCTGAACTACCAAAACCTAATGCACAGGAGTGGGTCAAATAATCAAGGGTTGGAGAAGTTTCTGGGGACTCATTTGAGAGCCTTATACGCTGTTACACCAAAATCTTTTGGTGAAGTCTTTTTAAAAAAAAAAAAAAAAAAAAAGATAGGGTCTTACTCTGTCACCCAGGCTGGAGTGCAGTAGCACAATCTCAGGTTACTGCAACCTCCACCACCCAGGCTCAAGCGATCCTCCCACCTCAGCCCCTGTAGTAGCTGAGACTACAGGTGCACACCACTATGCCTGCCTAATTTTTGTATTTTAGTAGAGATGGGGTTTTGCCATGTTGCCCAGACTGGTCTCAAACTCCTGGGCTCAAGTGATCCTCCCGCCTCAAACTCCCAAAGTGTTGGGATTACAGGCACGAGCCACTGCCTCAATACAGTGGCTTGCAGCCTTAGTGCAGACTACAATTAGAATGATAATATATTAAAGTGTTAAAGTTGACAGGATTAAGAAGGAAGTCTGAATGAAATTGGAACATTTAAACAGACTTTACCTAAATGTTTCATGGGAGTGGATCTTACGTTTGACTGTTTCACCCCATTTCTCCTACCTAGTACAGTAAAACAGAGGACACAGTGTCAATCTACCCTTCAAGCAATATTAATTGGACATGCTAAATGGGAATGAATTAGATTGCCTGAGCTCACACAGTGTAGAACAGAGAAGCTGGAGCACTGGTACAAATTCTCTGTATGTGGAGTGTGGGCTAGGGCTATGTCAAAAGCCTGTGAGTGCCTCCCAGTGACAACTATCAGGGTGCTGGACTACAGAATTTCCATTTGAGGGGCAATTACTAAGTATGCTATTGGATATTGATTTAAAGTGCCCCTATGGCTGAAGGACATAAAATAATGCTGAAACTTGAAATATCCATGGTATCTAGGGGGATTTTGGAAAAACACTCAAATGGGAGAGGACACTGCCCAAAAGAGTTCCCTAATGAAAAAGAAATGGTTTATACTGGATCTTGTTACCAGAGGAATGCAAGGAAGAGATTCTCACATATAGGGAGCCTCTTTTTCCCTAGGGCTGACTTTGGAACTGTAAGAGAAGCTTCTGCATTTAATTGTCACTTGGACAATACACTATAAACACCTCTCAGTTGACCAACAAAGTACTGCTTGGTTTATGGATGGCAGTTCCAAGGAGAATGATGATGTTCGCTTGAGCATGCCTAGCAATTTGTGATGAGAAAGCTCCCAACTTTTTCAAGAAAACTTCAAGCAGCTTCCACTTTCTGACAAGGTTAATTCACATACGACTCAGAGGGATGAAAGAACAGAGGGATGGCAGAGGAGCACTGCAAAGGCACATAGGCATGCAGTGTGGTGTGGGCGGTGGGTAGTGGTTTATTTCAACTATGAAGAACCAAAGGAGGTAAGCAAGGCCCAAAAATGTTCCTTAGACTTTTGTACCGGTATCAAAAGCTAGACATTGGTGTTTAAATTCCCCTTTTATTCTTCCACTAGTTCTTTGAAAAAAGTATTATACTCTGATTTTCATACTGAGCTGCTCCAGGTATTTCCCAATTGCAGAACAAAGTGCCCATTTCTGATCTGGGGTCCTAGAAAAGAGCCTTCACATCCTGGGTACGTTTTCTCTACTTAGAATTTCTAGCTAGTTATCACTGCAAAGTGACAGTGATATACACACTTCCTAAATAACAGATTGAATTGGTTTAAATGGGCTGTGGATCGGAATTTCAAATCAGTCTAGAAGGACATTTTCATTACTGAAATCCATGTACTTTGATTCACTTTGGGTTTTCATGGTAATTCTTCAGCACATGCAATGTTTTCAAATTTATGGCATAGCTTTATCAGTGAGTAAGAAATGAAGTATCACATGTTATTAGAACTCCCTTAACACAGTTAAGAAGAGTAAAGGAGGGCACCCAAGTACAAATCAACATAAGCACTCTTATTTCATTCATTTAAATGAAATATTTCTCTCTAATAAAAGAGACATTGTCTATTAAAATCTAGATTTACACAGAGCTTTCATTTTATACTCTACAATTATTTCACATGACACCTTTACAATAGACCCACAGAATGAGTTAATCATTTAAAAATAAATATTGAGATGGATAAGGAGAGGTTAAGTGTAGTGCCCAATACAGTTAACACAGTGGTTAAGCATCTGAGAAAAGACTGATGAAACCCAATTCTTAGTAGTACCATACTACTTACTAGCTGTATCATCTTGGGCAGATTACTTAGTTTCCCCAAGCCTCAATCTCTTCCTCAACAAAAAATGCAGAACAGTACTAACTCACTGTTGAGAGGATTAAATGTAGGGAAAAGATCCAAAATATACAATGCCTTTTTGTAGCACAATTCCTAACATAGAATGATTTTAGTGAATGGTCATAAATTTACTGTACGGGAATTTTTTGGGGTATGACACTTTAAATTTTTAAAAAACCCAGTTCTATAATCTAGGGATTCACTCTGTTGTTCGCAGTATACAGATTACAAAAATATACTCAGAGTATAAAACCATATCCATAAATGCTTATTCTTCTTCATTTGAAACTGAAATAAATTAGTAGATATTAATGAACTAAAACCCCTGAATAGACTCGATAAACCAAATGGGACAAGCTAAGCAGTGGCTCACACCTGTAAACCCTGAACTTTGGGAAGCTGAGGCAGAAGGATCACCTGAGCCCAGGAGTTTCAAACAAGCCTGGGCAGTGTAGTGAGACTTTATCTCTACTAAAAATAAAAAAAATTAGTCAGGTGTGGTAATGCATGCCTGCAGTCCCAGCTACTCAGGAGGCTGAGGGGTGAAGGTTGCTTGAGCCCTGGAGTTTGAGGTTGTAGTGAGCTACGATCATGTTGCTGCATTCCAGCCTGGGAACCAGAGTGAGACCCTGTCTCAAAACAAACAAACAAAAAAAGAGCAGAAATAGGAGAGCTCAGGACAGATCACAAACGGTGAGACATAAAGTGCTATTTAAAAGAGGAAGTGTGGGCCGGGTGCGGTGGCTTATGCCTATAATCCCAGAACTTCGGGAGACTGAGGCAGGCAGATTACCTAGGGTCAGGAGTTCGAGACCAGCCTAGCCAACATGGCAAAACCTCATCTTTACTAAAAATACAAAATTAGCCAGGCATGGTGGTGCGTGCCTGTACTCCCAGGTACTTGGGAGGCTGAGGCACGAGAATCGCTTGAATCCAGGAGGTAGAAGTTGCAATGAGCCGAGATAACGCCACTGCACTCCAGCCTGGGCAACAGAGTGAGACTCTATCTCAATAAAAAATAAAATAAAAATAAAAAATAAAAGAGGAAGTGTGATAATGGAAGGTTTTGGGTTTTTTTTGGTTTGTTTTTTGCCTTCTAAAAAAAGCATGGTACACAATATAAAAGAACATATGTTAGGTTCTTTGGAATAAACTCTTGACTATATCATTTAAAAAGGTTTTATGTTAAATGTAGTAATATGTTGAACCTTCACAACTCAGAGATAAGTATAATTTATAGAAGATTATATGGGACTAATAAAACTAGTAATTATTATAATAGCATCAGCTATAATTTAGTCAGTGTCAATTATACCCTAAGTATTTTATACAGGTTTTCTTATTTAATTGTCATAATAAATCAGTGAGAAAGGAGAAAAAAAAAACCCAAACTATTATCCCTATAGAGATGAGGCAACTGTCACACAGGAGGATTACCTAACTCACTCATGGGTATAGTTAATGAATGATAGAGTAGATATTTGAACCCAGGATTGTTATGACTTCAAAAACCAATACTCTAAACCAGGCATGGTGGTATGTGCCTGCAGTCTCAACTACTCGGGAGGCTGAGGTGGGAGGATGCTGTGAGCGGAGGAGTTTGGGGCTGCAGTGTGCTATGACTGTGCCTGTGAATATGCTGTACTCCATTCTGGGCAACACAGTGAGACCCCATCTCTAAAAATTAAAGGCAAAACCAAAGAACCCACCCACCCCCAATATTCTTTCTAACCCAAATTGCTTCTCTAGGCAGAACATAAATAAATTGAACTTTAAGATTTAAGAAAATGGCCTTTAAGATTTCTTCTAAGTCTAGAATATAAAGTTTTTTTTTCGGCCTGGCACAGTGGCTCACACCTGTAATCCCAGCACTTTGGGAGACTGAGGTGAGTGGATCATGAGGTCAGGAGTTCAAGACCAGCCTGACCAACATGGTGAAAACCCTGTCTCTGTTAAAAACACAAAAATTAGCTGGGTGTGGTGGTACACACCTGTAGTCCCAGCTACTCGGGAGGCTGAGGCAGGAGAATCGTTTGAACCTGGGAGGTGTAGGTTGCAGGTTGCAGTGAGCCAAGATCATGCCACCGCACTCCAGCCTGGGTGACAGGGCGAGACTCTGTCTTTAAAAAAAAAAAAAAGGAAGTTCTTTTTTTCTAATGGGCTAAAACATCAGAAGGTATTAAGCTCCAAGCCTCTGCCCCTTCTAGTTATTCTCTAATCCCTACCCTATTCAAGGGGAAAAAAAGGAAGAAAGGAAGAGAGAATTACTTAAAGTGAAATTTTTCAGATACAAAAAGGTGATCTGTAAGTAATGATGGAAGGAGTGAGTCCTCAGTTTCTGCTGCTGGGAAGTCCTCAGCTTCTTCGTGCTGAATATTTAGCAGATGCTGCCTCTAAAGAGAACAGTCACTACACTTATGGCAGGGATTTTGCTCTCAGTAGCTCAAGAGGCAAAATGAACTACAGACTGGGACAAAAGGTGTGAAGTCTCTCATTTACATAGATTGGATTCATCACAAATTTACCAGGTCAAGATTTCCATATCAAGTGTTTCAGCCTTCACTTGCAGATCATGAAAAATATGATGGAGATCCACAGAATCTTCAGAAACTGCATGTTGTTACCAGAATAAAAAGTACAAAAAGGTGTCCATATATTGGGAAAAAAATATAATAAAGATGCTCAGATTAGAAAACACACATACCCCTCAAGTTCACAAGCATATCTCTTAAGTGAGTGCAAAACTGAAAGTGGTTAAACAGTAAGAATCAAGCCCCTGAAGTTGCCACAAGGACTTCCAACTGAGGAGGACACGTCTAAGCTCTGCCTCAAGAGCACTGGGGAATTAGTGCAGTGGCATCTGAAATCTGTGGAGCAGAAAGCAATTTAAGTCCTAATGCCCGAGGAGCTTCAGATTAAAAAATGGAATTTTTTTTTTTATTTAAAGATGATGAGAAAGTGTTTCATTAAAACATATGTTAAATATATATAAAAAAAGAAAGTGGGCGAAAGAAGAAAGGAAGAAATTTAGATTGGTCATTAGAGAATCACTTCCTGACAACAAAAATTGAGACATGGAACACATTATCAAAGAACATTATGTTGGATAAACTGAAGAAAATACAACCTTGTGAAGGGCTGTCAACACACAAATAGTGTCAACATACACACAAGATGGGGAAGTACAAATATAGTCTACTTGGCTCAGCCCCACTTATAATTTAAAATAGAAAAATAAAAAAAGGAAAGTGGTAAAATAAACTTCACGGCACCAGTCACGACTGCACTACAATTCTGCCAGCTTAAATACAAGTTAGCAAAATGCTAACCCCAGCCGGGTGCAATGCTTCATGCCTGTAATTCCAGCACTTTGGGAGGCCAAGGCGGGAGGATCATTTGAGCCCAGGATTTTGAGACCAGCCGGGGCAACACAGTGAGAGTCCATCTCTACAAAAAATAAAAAATTAGCTGATGTGGTGGCACATTTCTATAGTACCAGCTACTCAGGAGGGTGAGGTGGGAAGACGGCTTGAGCACAGGAGGTTGAGGTTGCAGTGACCCATAATTGCACTACTGCACTCCAGCCTGGGTGACAGAGTGAGAACTTGTCTTAAAAAAAAAAAAAAAAAAAGAATCCAAACATTTGTGCAACATTTTTTTGAAGAATCTATCAGTGCACAGGTACTATTTTATAATTTCCTTCAATTCACTATCCATTATGACATAGCATCTCTATTTTCTCTACATATTCATATTCAGATGAGAAGTAGTATCCTAGTCTAGGCTCAACATTAGTCATCACAAATGTACTGGTAAAATAAAATCCATAGTTTGTAAGTTTCTTAATATGTGTTGGAAGAACTCTGAATGAAAGATACCACAAAGATAACTTCCTTCTGAGAGTAAAAAACAAAAACAAAAAAACAAAAAAACCACACACACACAACTCTGGCAGAATTGTTAGACCTGGGACAGTCATCTGTCTCATGCCTGCTCACCTTTTCTCTCACTCAGATGGAATGCTCCCCCAGGCAAAGATCCAAAGTTGATTGCCTCAGGAAGCTGCAGAGTCAACGATTTCATTTATCCTTTTTCAATGTTTGCTGAATTTTGATGTGAACCTTTACCAATCTACAAAGAATGGGAAGTCTACACATTTCTAGTAGTAACAGAATTCTCTCACTCTCATTATGAAGAAGAAAAAATGTTTTCTTAATGACGATTATATATTATCAGGAAAAAAGAGCTATTTCCATTAAGAACTAAATATGCCCAAATCAGCGAAGTTAACGCATGTATTCCTTCCTACTTCTCTCTGCAGTCACTGACTGCCGCCTCAAAGAGAAACAGCACAGTCACATCTCAGCCTTTGGCCCCACCATACCTGCTCCCTTTATACAAAACAGAAAAGACTGTGATCATTATTTATTTGGTTCTAATAATACACCCCATGGAAACACAGTAGTTGGGAGCATAAGTACTTGTTTTTGGAAAATGTAAAATCCAAGGAAAACCTACCTTGTGAGTAGAGAAGGATTTGCATCTCTAAAAGAACACAGGTAAACACCTGCACCAGGTTCTCTAATCCCAGGAGCTCAAATGCCTCCCGAAGGGGATAATCAGAGAGGGGGAGTTCACTGGGCCCAGGCCTCTGGCAGATGACAGGTTCATAAACACCATAAAATTTCAGTGACCTCCCTGGAGGTGGAAGGGGTACTTCATAAAGAATATTGTGGATATAGCTTTCAAGTGGCAAGGGTGGTGGCTGCTGTGAGGTAACGGCCTTGTAAAGCTGGATAAGGAATTTCTTGCAGGCCTGCATGAATGGTAATGGTGTGATCAAGCATATACTTTTTGAAACATACAGGGTGTCTCTGCTAATATCATAGGAGTTGTACCGCTGGAGTTTCAAAAGGGAAGTTGTATCTCCTTCATCAAGACTACTTGCCAATGAGTCCATGCTGCAGGAAGATGAAGCATACACACTGCTATAATGCTCAGCGTTGTGCATCTGGTAGAGTGTCTGCATGGCTGTGCAGATTTGCTTACTTGTAACTTCTTCATAAAAAGTGAGAACAAAACCATAGGTGCGAGAACCATCTTCCCTGGTAATTATAAATGAGTGAAACTGGGGGTCTTTATTGTCAGTTTGTGTCCTGAAAGATAGCCCTTTAGGCATGCACAACTGTGAAAGAAAGAAAAAAAAGGATCAGAATGCAGTACACAAATAACTTCAAGCCAGAAACAAATGTTGTTTTTTAACATAACAGGATTCAAAAGGACAGGTTTTATCCAGATTTAACACTGCCAATAGCCTTAAATTAGAAATACATTATAAGTTCCTCATATATATACATATAAAATTATTCTTAAAAGGAATATATACAAGGGAAAAACTTTTATTGTGTGATGTTACATGCAGAGGGCTTTACTAAGAACAAGACTATCACTGATTTAGTCCCAGAGTAAACCTCTAACCAAGCTTGTGGCCTTTAGCAAGCCATATAACTTCTGTGAGCCTCAGTTCCTTTATCTACAATAGCTGCTATATCAATGACTTGAAGACAGAGCAAAAGCACTTCACAAATATTAAAAAGCACTTTACAAAAATAGTACTTAAGTAATATTAAGTAAGTATTAAGTAATAATACTTAAGTACTATTTTTGTATTAATGATGAAAATGTTTCAGGGGAGCAGGGAAATAGGAAAAGGCTCATTTAGGAAGTGGAAAAAAGTTAAAGAATAATAAAAACAACAGTATCATCTTTGCTATTTTGAATAGTATGGTATTTTATGCAAGAAAAAGACACTTTGGAAATTGAAAGCTTTTTGATCCACTAAAGCAGAAGCACAGAAACAAGGCATTTCAGATTACTTCTAGTAGACATTATGCTCTACTTCTTGGGAACTACCCAGGATTGAGTCAAACTTGAGAACAAAAGTACCCAGAGGAGCTAAAGATGCTATATTTAAGATACTTAAAATGCACAGAAAATTAGAATTGATTCTTTAAAACATTTTAAATAAAAGAAATGAAATTACAGAAAAATTGAAATATACTAAGGAAAACAGAACTTGTAATTCAACCACCCTAATAATCATTATTCATATTTAGATATTTCTATTTTTGTATTGCAATATGCTTTTCACATAGAAATAATTTAACCATATATTACTACTTTCTAGTTTTTTCTACATTTAATAACTGATATGGTACAAAAGTTAGACTATCTCCCACATCCCCACATTACCAAGAAAAACACAGTTCCTTTATTCCTTCATTCAAACCATCAAAAAGCATTTATTAAGTGCGTTTTATGAGAGGGGCCCTGTGATACAACGGTGGGAAGGACAGTCAAGGCCTATGCTCCTATGGTATTTCCAGTCCAGTAAGGATAACAGACGAGTTTTAAAAATCATAAACTATAAAGTAAGGGAAAGGCTATGGTAGGGTAAATAAGGGTTGCTAGGGGAAAAATATGTAATAGTAGGAAGACATACATTAGAAAAGAAGGAGCTACCAGGAAAAAATGAAGCCCAACTGAAACCTCAGGACAAGTATAGGTCTTAGTGGATAAAGAAGATTCTAGTCAGAGAGGACATGTGCAAAAGCCCAGAAGAGTTTGAGGAACTGAAACAGGTCAGTGTGGGTGGGGCACAGAATGCAAGGTGGGAGGACGTGAGAGAAAGTAAGAGAAATAATTAGGGGCTAGCCCATGAAGGGCCTTGGTAGGCCATGTTAAAACTGTGGGGAGGACAATGGGAAACCTCTGAAGGGTTTTTAGGAGAGGGACAGAATTAGATGTGTCTCTTAGCACATGCATCTTGGAACACTAAAGGGAGTGGTTTTCAAAGGGGTTCCAAGGAGGCAGCAGGAATGTCTCAGGGCCTTGGAAGGGAGTGAGAGGCTAGAGGAAGAAGTTGAGAGGGCCAGTGTCCCTCCTTCCCCTATGAACATTCCACTTTCTTTTATTTTGTAGAGTAGAATTCTTTCGGTGTTGAGATTTCCAGGTTCCCACTGCTTAAAAACAAAATCTTGATGGTGGGATAGGATTAATGCAACAGAATTGTCATTAAGCATGAAGGTGGGTGGGTGTCCAAACTGCTCCTCACAGCCATTTCAGATTGTGGTCCTTCCTTTCACCCTAAAAACTCTTGGCATTGAAGCTCATGTCATGATTGTGCCACCACATTTTGTGTTTCTTTTCTATCCAAGTTCATTTCCGGAGCAACTTCTTCCATGATTTTAAATATACTCCGTCAACTCCCAAATCTACAATCTCGTGAACCTGACTCTTAAATAACTACTTGACAATCCCATCAAGATGTGTAATAGGCAATTCAAACTCACTGCGTTCCAAACTGAAGTTCTGATTTCTTCCTCCAAATCTGTTTCTCCTTATATCAGTCTTTTCTGTAATTCCATCCATCTAATTTGCCCAGGATAAAAACCTTGGAGTCATCTTTAACTTCTTCCTCTCTTTCTCACTTACCCCATTATCCAATCCATCAGCAAATACTATCTATTCTATCTTCAAAAATATATGCAGAAACTAATTGCTGTTGCTTCTTTTTTGTTTTTCTTTTTTAGAGATGGGATCTTGCTCTATCACTCAGGATGAAGTGCAGTGATATAATCACAATTTACTGTAGCCTCAAACTCCTGGGTAAAAGCAATCCTCCCGCCTCAGCCTCCTGAGTCAGAAAGTAATTGTTTTGATCTTTACTCTTACCACTCTAATCTAAGCCACCCTCTTCTCTTGTCTGGATGTAACAGCCTGCTTACCAAGCTCCCTGCTTCTGCCCTTGTTTCCCATAATCTACTTCCCTTATAAGAGCCAAAGCATGGCCGGGTGCGGTGGCTCAAGCCTGTAATCCCAGCACTTTGGGAGGCCGAGACGGGTGGATCACGAGGTCAGGAGATCGAGACCATCCTGGCTAACACGGTGAAACCCCGTCTCTACTAAAAAATACAAAAAAACTAGCCGGGCGAGGTGGCGGGTGCCTGTAGTCCCAGCTACTCGGGAGGCTGAGGCAGAAGAATGGCGTGAACCCGGGAGGCGGAGCTTGCAGTGAGCTGCGATTTGGCCACTGCACTCCAGCTTGGGCGACAGAGTGAGACTCCGTCTCAAAAAAACAAACAAACAAAAAAAAGAGCCAAAGCAATCCTTAGAAAATGTTAGATCTTGTCACTCTTCCCAAAATTCTCCAATGGACTCTCATCTCACTAAAAGCTCATGTCCTTATAATGCCCTACAAGGAAGCCCTGCATGACTCAGCCCCCAGCAACCTCTCTGCCCTCATCTTGTACTCTCTAACTCACCCACTCTACTCTAGCAACAATGGCATGTTACTATTCTACAAACACACCCCACGTGCTCCCATCAAAATCTGCTCTTCCCTTTCCCAGCAACTCTCTTCCCCTCGGTATCCACATGACTCATTCCTTGTGGCAGATATAGCTCCAATAATATTTCTACTTTCACACACTCTTCCAAACCTTGACACTTCCACATTAGGAAGTGGAGCTCACTCTCCTTGAACCTAGGTGGGCTGCTGAGAATGCCTATACCAGGATCTGGGAAACTTTTTCTATAAATAGACAGATAAGTATTTCAGGCTCTGGAGGCCGTACAGTCTTTGCCACAACTACTCTATTCCACACTGTATTAGGTGAGTGCAAAAGCAATTGTGGTTTTTGCATTGTTGGAATTTGCAATCTGATATTGGAATACATGTTTAAATAAATGTGGTTATGTTATACATCTTTTTTTTTTTTCTTTTTCCGAGACGGAGTCTTGCTCTGTCACCCAGGCTGGAGTACAGTGGCGCAATCTCAGCTCACTGCAACCTCCACCTTGCAGGTTCAAGCAATTCTCCTGCCTCAGCCTCCCAAGTAGCTGGGACGACAGGCGCCTGCCACCATACCTGGCTAATTTTTGTATTTTTAGTAGAGATGGGGTTTCACTATGTTGGCCAGGCTGGTCTCAAATTCCTGACCTCGTGATCTGCCTGCCTCATCCTCCCAAAGTGCTGGGATTACAGGCATGAGCCACTGAACCTGGCCCATCATTTTAACAGGCATTTCTTGCTTTATGTTTTTCTGCTAATGACTCTTACTTGCTGTGTATTTTAGGTTTATTTTAGACTATAAAAATGTTAAAAAGCAATTAGAGCAGTTTTCTTTCTTTCTTTCTTTTCTTTTCTTTTTTTTTTTTTGAGATGGAGTCTCACTCTGTCACTCAGGCTGGAGTGCAGTGGCGCAATCTCAGCTCACTGCAACCTCCGCCTCCCAGGTTCAAGTGATTCTCGTGCCTCAGCCTCCCGAGTAGCTGGGACTACAGGCCTGCATCACCATGCCCAGCTAATTTTGTATTTTTAGCAGAGACGGAGTTTTACCATGTTGGCCAGGCTGGTCTCAAACTCCTGACCTCAAGTGATCTGCCCACCTTGGCCTTCCAAAGTGCTGGGATTACAGGTGTGAGCCACCCCATCCAGTCTCAAGCAATTTTCTTATTCAAGTTCAAAATGGGTAGTAAAGCAGTGGAGACAACCCACAACATCGACAATGCATTTGGCCCAGGAACTGCTAACTAATGCACAGTGCAGTGGTGGTTCAAGAAGTTTTGCAAAGGAGATGACAGCCTTGGAGATAAGGAGCATAGTGGCCGGCCATCGGAAGTTGACAATGATCAATTGAGAGCAATCATCAAAGCTGATCCTCTTAGAACTACATGAAAAGGTGCTGAAGAACTCAATGTCCACCATTCTATGGACGTTTGGCATTTGAAGCAAACTAGAAAGGTAGAAAAACTCGGTAAGTGGGTGCCTCATGAGCTGAGTGGAAATTTTAAAAAATCATCATTTTCAGCCAGGTGCGGTGGCTCATGCCTGTAATCCTAGCACTTTGGAAGGCGGAAGCAGGCGGACTGCCTGAGCTCAGTTCGAAATCAGCCTGGGCAACATGGTGAAATCCTGTCTCTACTAAAATACAAAAAATTAGCCGGGCATGGTGGCATATGCCTGTAGACCCAGCTACTCAGGAGGCTGAGGCAGGAGAATTGCTTGAACCAGGGAGGTGGAGGTTGCAGTGAGCCGAGATTGTGCCACTGCACTCCAGCCTGGGCAACACAGCGAGACTCCATCTTAAACAAAACAAAACAAAACAAAACAAAATAAAATCATCATTTTCAAGTGTCATCTTCTCTTATCCTACACAGCAACAACGAAACATTTCTCAATCGACTTGTCATGTGCAACAAAAAGTGGATTTCATTAGAGAACCGGCAATGACCAGCTTAGTGGCGGAACCACGAAGAAGCTCTAAAGTACTTTCCAAAGCCAAACTCGCTCCAAAAAAAAGGTCATGGTCGCTGTTTGGTGGTCTGCTGCTGGTCTGATGCACTACAGCTTTCTGAATCCTGGCGAAATCATTACATCTGAGAAGTATGCTCAGGAAATCGATGAGATGCACCAAAAACTGCAAAGCATGCAGCAGGCACTCGTCAACAGAAAGGGCCCGATTCTTTTCCACGACAAAGCCCAACCACACATCACACAACAAACGCTTCAAAAGTTCAACGAATTGGGCTACGAAGTTATGCCTCATCCACCATGTTTACCTGACCTCTTGCCAACCGACTACCACTTCTTCAAGCATCTTGACAACTTTTTGCAGGGAAAACACTTCAACAACCAGCAGGATGCAGAAAATGCTTTCCAAGAGTTCACCAAATCCCAAAGCACAGATTTTTTATGTTACAGGAATAAACAAACTTATTTCTCATCGGCAAAAATGTGTTGACTGTAATGGTTCTTATTTTGATTAATAAAGATGTGTTTGAGCCTAGTTATGATTTAAAATTCAGTCCAAAACCACAATTACTTTTGCACCAACCTTTAAACACATAGGTATGGCTTTGTTCCAACACAATTTTTATTTGTAAAAACAGTCAGCTGGACAGATTTGGCCTGGGGGTCATGTATGCCCACCCCTGGCCTAGTCAAAATGCAACAGCAGTGACAAGTGACAGAGTGACTTTTGAGCAGAGGCTAAAAAAGGCAATACAGCTTCCACCTCCTCTCTCTCTCTCTCTCTCTCTCGTAACCTGGTAACACACTCTGGGAGCCCTGAGACAACATATAAAGAGTTTAGCTAGCCTGAAGCTGCCTGACTGGTGAGACCAAATGAAATACCACACAGAGACAGAAGGAGCCCCAGCTATATGCCTGGTCGAGGAGACAGGTCTGTGAATGGGTGAGCTTTCAGAGATTTCAGTCCTCAGCCTTCAAACCTCCCAAACTGACACGGATTAGAACACAGGCGAGGCCAACCAGAAGCTACCTACGTTGCAGATATGTAGGCTAAGTAATGATTTTGTTGCTTTAAATTAAGGGTCAACAAACAACAGCCCTGCTATGGGTTTAAATGTATGTGTGCCTCCAAAATTCATACGTTGGAACATCACTTCAGGGTGATGGTATTAAAAGGTGGGGACTTTTGGGAAGTGATTAAGTCATGCAGGCTCTGCCCTCATGAAAGGATTAGTCCCTCTTATAAAAGGTTGAAGGGAGCAGCACCCTAGGGCCTTTTCTCTGCTTCCATCCTTTCTGCCATGTGAGGACACAGCATTTGTCCTCTCTTGAGTACACAATAACAAAGTACCATCTTAGAAGCAGAGACTAGGCCATCATCAGACCCTAAACCTACAGACACCTTGATCTTATACTTTCAGCCTCTAGAACTATGAGAAATAAATTCCTATTCCTTGTAAGTTACTCAGTCTGAAGTATTTTGTTTTAGCGGTAGGAATGGACTAAGAAAAACCCTTAGGTCAAATACAATCTGCCACCTGATTCGTAAATAAAGTTTCACCGGGACTCAGTCACATCCATCCATTTATGTACTGTCTATGGATGCCTTCACACTACAACAGCAGAGCTGAGTGACTGTGGCAGAAACTGTATGCCCACAATACCTCAACTACTTACTATTTGGTTCATCATGAAAAAAACGTCATGAAAAAAAACTGCCCTATTTTAAGCCATTAGCTGGTAGGGGGATGGATTGTCATGCAGCGACAGATAATCAAAACACTTCCTTACTTCCCTTAAGTCTCTGCATAAATACTACCTTACCTTTACCTTTACCTTTCCATAAAAAATAGTGTTCTCTTCATCTTTTGCATGCCATAAAATGTTACTCCTCTAGAAAGTATTTATTGTGGAGAAGCAATTAAAGTCTTGCACCACTGTAAACATATGTACATTACATAAACATACACATTACTAGTATTGCATAATTCTGTTTGATCTCTAGATTGCCAGCTACTCAAGGGCTAGTACTATATTTCAATAACTTTAAACATTCAAGGGAATTGCAATGGAATAATATACTATTTGGGGCCATAACAGGTGGTGACTGATAACAAGGGTAAAAAGAAAAAATTGTGAAGCTCAGCATTAGTGCACCAGTGAAATGTCTTCATATTTCATATCACCGAATACGAGATGTGGAAAGGACTAAGGCAGATTTACTCAATTCTTTTACATATTAAATTACTATGTATATTTGGATAGAATGAGATACAGACTTAGGTAAAAGCTATGAATACCTGGATTTGGTAAGGGGTAAAGACCACTTATTCCTAGTCTTAGGAATAACTGTATAAGGAAAGGCTATGGCAGAATCTTTTAATAATTCTACCTTCAAATTAAGGCTGATTTCATCATAGCAAGTTAATGAGTTGTTCTGCTGATAGCATGAATAAAAACTCACGTGGCTGGGTGCAGTGGCTCACAACCATAATTCCAGTACTTCGGGAGGCTGAGGCGGGTGGATTGCCTGAGTTCAGGAGTTCAAGACCACCAGCCTAAGTAACATGATGAAACCCTGCCTCTACCAAAAATACAAAAAATTAGCCGGGTGTAGTGGTGCACACCTGTAGCCCCAGCTCCCCGGAAGGCTGAGGCAGGAGAATCGCATGAATCCAGGAGGCAGAGGTTGCAGTGAGCCAAGATTGCGCCGCTGCACTCCAGCCTAGATGACAGAGTGAGACTGTCTCAAACAAACAAATAAACAAACAAATAACAACAAAAAACCCCAAAAACCCAAAAACCTCATTCGACACATTTACTGTAGTCAATAAAGATTGTAGAAGGGATGATTTGAATTATTCTTGCTCCAGGCTAAACTCAAACTTGTTTAGCACAGTGCATGGCATATAACAATTGGCTGAATGAATAAATGAATGAACAAGAAAACAAACAAAAACAACATCTAGGGGTAAAGCACCAGGCTTAGTTCACCTCTTGATCTGGTCTGTAATTCACTTTTTTTTTTTTTTGAGACGGAGTCTCGCTCTGTCGCCCACTCTGGTACGCGGTGGTGTGATGTCGGCTTATTGCAACCTCCACCTCTTGAGTTCAATGGATTCTCCTGCCTCAGCCTCCCAAGTAGCTGGGATTACAAGTGTGCGCAATTATAGGCATGCATACCTGGCTAATTTTTTTTTTTTTTTGTACTTTTAGTAGAGACGAGGTTTCACCATGTTGGCCAGGCTGGTCTCGAACTCCTGGTCTCAAGTGATCCACTCGCCTTGCCTCCCAAAGTGCTGGGATTACAGGCATGAGACACAGCCCATGGCCTTCAGTTTGTAATTGTTTTTTCCTCAAGTAGGCAATACAGAAACATAGTGACCTCCAAAGTCAACATAAAGATTTAACTTAATTGATAGGCGTTCCTGTCATCCTAAATCACAAAATCATAGCTCAACTGCTGTTGAACAGCTGCCAAATATTCCCTTACGGGTTTGTAGCTTTCTTGAGCACACATTCAAACATTTACAGAAAAAGCTTGCCAAAAGTTGTACTCAAAGTGAAGAATGGCTTTCTATACTACAGACAACAGATGTAAGAAATTTTCCTAAATGCTCTTCCAACAAATCAAAAAGAGTAAGAATTATATTTCTAATCGGGAAACATTAACTGCAAAATGCTATTATTTTTCCATTTTTAAAAGATATACAGTATTGTTTTATATCAGAAACTACAAGATAACTTTCTCAGAAAATCTGAGTTTCGTCAAAATTGTTAAATTGTCAGGAACTGCAAGAAATCTCAGAAAACCTGAAATATAAATCAAGATTTGTTTGTCATGGTATTAAATATCTCTAATTAACCCATAACACTGCTATCTACTAACAATACCCCTTCACCATCCCACAATAAAACAACTAAAAATTAGAGGTGTCACTGATGATCAGATTACTACTAGTAACCAGGTTACTTTAGTCAAAGCAGGCTTATAATGACAAGTGTGTAACTTTCCCAGTTTGAGTCAGCAAATGTTCTTATATTTCTCTAGACTGGTTTCAGGCAGTTTGGCTAGAGTTTTAAAAATCCTTTTTCCACATTTTGTAGTTCTATGACTTACATGGCCTCTCCCTAATTATGCAAACACAGTCATATACTGTATAACCATGTTCTGGTCAATAATGGACTGCATATAGGACGATGGCTGGAGCAGTATGTTATACCATATAGCTTAGAAGTATAGTAGGCTATACCACCTAGGTCTGTGTATGTATATACACTCTGATGTTCGCACAACAATAAAATCACCTAACAACACATTTCTCAGAATGCCTCCCTCCCTACTTCTCTCCCCTCTTCTCTCCCTCCTCTCCTTCTACAAACACTTATTTTGTCCCATGTTTTGCATTAGATCTTGGTAACTCAGAAGACAAAGATGAAAATAATCCTTTCCTTTAGGGAGTTCACAGTCTAGTAGGAAAGACAGACATGGAAACCAGTTACCAAAAAAATGTGATCAGTGTTGCTATGGACTCTGTTCAAGATATCATAAGAAAAGACAGAGTAACTGCTCCTGCTTAAGAGATGGTTTTATAAGTGGAGGTCACACCTAATCAAGGACAGGGAAGAGAAGTATCGTAAGCAAGTAAGTATCACTTCATTTATTCAACAATTTGAACATCTACTATGCGCAAAGCTAGGGATACAGCAATGAAAAAGAGAAACTGTTCCTGTTCTCATGGTGCTTACATTACAGCAGGAGATACACAGTTGACTACTAGCTATGTAATTGGTTAATTGCAACTGAGATAGGTGCTACAAAAAGGTACAAGGTACTAAGAGAACCTAAGGTGACCTGAGTGCTGGGAAGATGGTGGAAGGTGGTGATCAGGAGCGGCTTCTCTACATAAATGGTTACAGTGAAGTCTGAAGGAACAGTAAGAATTCACTAGGTGAAGGAGAGGTGGAAGAGCCTTCCAGAGAGAAAGAACAGCAGAAGAAGCTATAGTATGAGGAATGAAATGGACAGGTTACTGCAGGAGTCCAGGTAAGAGATCTTGATGGTTTGGACCAAAGTGAGTATATGGAAACAGAGAGAAGTAGACAGGTAACTGATTCTATATGGGAGAGGGTGAGTAAGTGAGAACTTTCAGGGTGATGTGTACATTGCTGGACTTGGCAAACAGTGGATGGTTGTACCATTCACTGACAAAGATTGGTGGGAAGAATAATGAATTCAGTTTCGGATATGTTGTGTTTGAGATGCCAGCAAAATATTGTAGCTGCAATGTTAAGGAAACAGGGGAGAGGATGGGGCTGGCGGGGGCAGAAGGGTCCTCCGGCAATGGTCCTCCAGCAATGAAAGCCCCATTCCTATAATTTTACTGTGAGATATGGCTAGGTGTGGTGGATCACACCTGTAATCCTAGCACTCTGGGAGGCCGAGGTGGGCGGATCGCTTGAGTCCAGGAGTTCGAGAGTAGCCTAGGCAACATAGCCAAACCCCGTCTCCACAAAAAGTACAAAAATTAGCCAGGCGTGGTGGTGCACACCTGTAGTCTCAGCTACTTGGGGGGCTGAGGTGGAAGGATCGCTAGAGCACGGAAGAGGTCAAGGCTGCAGCGAGCCAAGATTGCACCAGTGCACTCCAGTCTGGACGACAGAGCCAGAGCCTGTCTCAAGAAAAAAAAATTTTTTTATTGTGAGCTATGAACCTAAACTTGGCTCAAAATGAGGGCTTATCTTCATTCTAATGTCAAACCTATGAATGTAATTTGGGGTTATCCATTTCAAATTCAAGTAATTGCTAAGTCTACAAAAAGTATGTGCAGCCCTTTTTCCTTTTAATCTTACAAGATAAGCATCTGAATAGGTTTCTTCAGCCAACCATTCACCATTTATTCTTTGCACTTCTTTCCACTATATCCTTCTTTGTGATCAAAGTAAACAGCAAATTGTAAAGCAAGACTTTTATAATAGTTATTACTGTTTAGTTACCTAAAATAGCATATTTATGATGTTTCATTTAGGACAGACATATAAAATAGAATCTTTATATTTCCATGCAGTTTGCTTAAAAGTTATTAACTCTGTTTTCTTCCTATGAATTCTTAGGTACAACACAGGCTTAAAGATAAGATCTATCAACTAGAATATTACATAGCCATGGATGCCAAAGCAAATTACCTCAAAGAGATGTTAAAGTGGGGTAGGGGACCTTCAGCTCTGTTTGCAATGCTTTATTTCATTTAAAATGAAATGCAGACCTGGCAACGGTGGCTCACAGAGGTTGAGGTGGGCAGATCACTTGAGGCCAGGAGTTTGAGACCAGCCTGGCCAACATAGGGAGACCCCGTCTCTACTAAAAATACAAAAATTAGCCAGGCATGATGGTGAGCGACTATAATACAGTTACTCGAGAGGCTGCAGCATGAGAATCACTTGAACCCGGGAGGCAGAGGTTGTAAGCAAGCTGAGATTGTACCACCGAACTGCCTGGGTGACAGAGTGAGACTGTCTCAAATAAATAAATTAATTTAATTAAATGTAATGCACTCCAGCCTGGGAGACAGAGCAAGACTGTGGAAACAAGGGAAATAAAGGAAAGAAAGGAAGGGAGGGAGGGAGGGAAAGACAGGAAGACAGGACAGGATAGGACAGGACAGGACAGGAAAGGAAGAGATCTGAAGCAAACATGTCAATGTTGGCATACGTTAATTCTAGGTGATTTACATACATGACTGTTTATTGTATTGTTCTTTCTGTTCTGTGATATTTATATTCTTTTCATAAAAATCTCTGAATCAGCAACTGAGGGAAAAAAACTAATTCAGGATTATTTCACCTGTCACTTGTATTTATTTTTTATTTTATTTGCACTACACTCATACACATTAAACATTTTACTTAACAAAGTTCATTGCTTTGGGTACTTAATTTATGTATGAAATTAATGACCTTTTATTCAAAGCACTACTGTTGTTTGTTAGAGGAAGGACTAATATTACAGAAGGTGATGACTCACTGCAGTGGAATTTTGCTAAAGGCAAGACAAAGCTTTATACCTTTAGGTGGGGATAAATTACAGCTTCATACAAACGCACTTACTAGTAAATCAAAGAGGAAATTAAAGGCAGTAAATCTATGACCCGAATGCAAACTAATGGGATGCTTTTCAGAGATTTTCCAGGAGTACAAGCAAATCCTTTTAGATTTGCAGCAATAAAAAAAACGCTACGTGGTGCTTAACAATCGAACACAGTCTTTGCAATTATTCTTCAGGGGAAAACTTTTGCTGCTTACATAGAACAACCTCAGGGGCAAGGAGTAAAGAAAATATCAAAGACAGATCAAGGAAGCTGATAATTACTTTAAAGATTATTGTTTTGCAGATAGAGGCAAAAGCTACCATGGATATCTCACTATTAATTCACTCAAATGATTAAAAGAAAGAAGACACATCAAGGGTGGCATTTTGCTCCAAATGACTGTGGATTCATATAGTAAGAAAGTACTTGTACCCAGGCCCCAGTGATCTTCCCACCTCAGCCTCCAGAGTAGCTAGGACCACAGGCATGTTTCCACCACATTCAGCTATTTCTTTTTTTCTTTGTAGAGAGAGAGTCTCCCTATGTTGCTTAGGCTAGAAACTCATTTTGAATACCATTCTGATTTCTCACAGAGTAAGTTATATTTTGAAATATCTTACTAATTTAAGAAGATTAAGTATTGTGATCTATTCACATTCTTACCCAGTTTTCTACTGCTTGATTTAAACATTCTTTTCCTAAATGCCTTTCTATTAATTTGCTACATAAGCAGCTCATAAGTTATTTTTTTGTCACTGCTGTTCGACTATTTTAGTCAGATCTTGTCTGGACTCTTCCAAGTCTTATGAAGATAACTAACAGTTGTGTTCTACTTAGTATCTATAGTAGAGTCTTCACCAAAGATGATGCTAAGCATCTACAATATTAACTTCCAGCAAAATGGCATCTCTGATTATTTTAGTATTGGGTAACAGTTTGGGAAAATAACCACATTGTACTCTGTAAGGAATCAAAGTCAAAGTGCCAAGTGCTTTAGGCATTTGTCCTTACAAAAAGCACCACGCTATCCCCTCCCTAGAGCGAGCCCAGGCTAGAAAGAGTTTACTGTGGTACGAAAATATCACAAAGGGTCCAGTGTGACCCATAACATTTCTAGTGCAGATCAAAACTAAGTTATATAGTTTTTCTTTTGGGAAGGCAGCAAGGCAGATGAGAAAAAAAGTGAGCTAGAGAGTAAAAATGATCTGGATTTAACTTCTGAGTTCTGCCTAACTTTGGGCAAATTACTTACCCTTTGAAAATATCAGAATTCTCACTGGGTACATGTAAACATGTATGTGAAAATAACATACATAATGTACCCTAGCAGACATCTAGTCAATATTAATTTCCTTCTGTTAGATTATCAGGTTATAATGGAATCTTTTAACACTATCTTTAAAATACTCAAAAAGACGCCGGGCACAGTGGCTCATGCCTGTAATCTCAGTGCTTTGGGAGGCTGAAGCGGGTGGATCACTAGAGGTCAGGAGTACAAGACCAGCCTGGCCAACATAGCAAAACCCTGTCTCTACTAAAAATGCAAAAATGAGCCACGTGTGGTGGCATGTGCTCACAATACCAGCATTCTGGGAGGCTGAAGGAGGGCATATAATTTGAGGCCAAGAGTTCGAGACTAGCCTGGCCAACATGGTAAAACCCTGTCTCTAGTAAAAATACAAAAGAATAGCTGGGCATAGTGGTATGTGCCTGTAATCCCAGCTACTCAGGAGGCTGAGGCAGGAGAATTGCCTGAACCCAGGAGGTGGAGGTTGCAGTGAGCCAAGATTGTGCCACTGCACTCCAGCCTGGGCAACAGAGTGAGACTATCTCAAAAACAAAAACAAAAACAAAACAAAACAAAACAAAACACCTCAAAAAGAGCAATGGCTATCACTGTGTCTCAGTTCACCTTTAACCATTTCTGGTTTTTTTTTTTTTTTCCATTCTTATGTATACACCCAATTCATTTCTATATCTATCATGCCTGGTATCTCCTTACTTTGGGGCCCCCTGAATTATATAATCATAGAGTTTATGGACATCCAAAATATTATTCAGGCTTCTAAGAAGAGCCCTTTCTAAATAATCTGAAAACTATGACCTACTTTATTTCTAAGAACCTCTCAAGGAGACTGACTGTCTCTCTATCTTCTTTCTATCTATCTATCTATCTATCTATCTATCTATCTATCTATCTATCTATCTATCTATCTATCTATCTACCTACCTACCTACCTACCTACCTATCTACCTACCTACCTACCTACTTACATACCTATTTTGAGGCAGGGTCTTGCTATGGTGCCCATTCTGGTCTCAAACTCCTGGGCTCAAGCAATCACACTGCCTCAACCTCCTGAGTAGCTGCGATTATAGATGCACACCATCATGCAGGGATAAAAGAGACATTTAATCAGCACTGGTAACTCATTATGAGGCAGGAGAACAGGGTCTGGAGGCAGGGAACCTAAGGCCGATTCATGCTGACTTTCTAGAACTAAATCAAAAGGAAAACCCCGCCTTTCCATGCCCAAGTAGCAAAAGGACCAGTGGCTACTCCCTTTGTACTCTCCTCCCACCCTTTTTCTGCATGGCAGACTAAAAATTGAAAGTACCGGGCACGGTGGCTCATGGCTGTAATCCCAGCACTTTGGGGGGCCGAGGCAGGTGGATCACGAGGTCAGGAGATCGAGACCATCCTGTGAATGGTGAAACCCCGTCTCTACCAAAAATACAAAATAACAGCCGGGCGTGGTGGCAGGCGCCTGTAGTCCCAACTACTCAGGAGGCTGAGGCGGGAGAATGGCGTAAACCCTGGAGGCGGAGCTTGCAGTGAGCCGAGATCGCGCCACTGCACTCCAGCCTGGGCAACAGAGCGAGACGCCGTCTCAAAAAAAAAAATTTAAAGTACCTCTGATCGTTCCCCTCCCACAACCAATCAGGATGGTAGGGGGCCAAATCTTCATTTGCACAAGAGTATAACTTCGTAACTTCACTTCAGTCTCTGATTGGTTGTATGTTTATGTAGGGTGTAGCTTTGCTTCAGCCTCTGACTGGTATCCTCCCACAACCAAACAGATTGATCGTGGGCCATTACTTCATTTACACAGAGTGTATACCAAGTAACCAATAGAAAACCTCTAGAGGGTACTTAAACCTCAGAAAAATCTGTAATGGGCTCTTGAGCTGCTTGCTCGGGCCTGCTCCCACCCTGTGGATTGTACCTTCATTTTGAATAAATCCCTGCTTTTGTTGCTTCATTCTTTCCTTGGTTTGTACGTTTTGTCCAATTTTTTGTTCAAGACGCCAAGAAGCTGGATGCCATTCACCGATAACAATTATACAAATTCAGATTTCTACTATATCTAAATAATACAATTAAGTTGCTTTTCATCTTTACATTGTCTGCAAAAATGACAAATTACAGGACTACCATACAACATTCCTTGAAATATGAAAACTGTAATCAGGCTCTTACCATCAGGCTCCTCTTAGGCTAATAAAGTAGTATCACTGTTTATCAAAGCTTCTATGTATTAATACAAATGCACAACACAGTTTAATAGTAGGAAACTAAAATGGGCTTTTAGGATCTACTGTATAAACTTATTAGCTATGGAAACTCTGGGCAAGTAACTTGCTTCTCTGAGCTTCTGCTTCCAGATCTTTAAACTGAGGACAATATCACATTTCTTTCTTTTTTTTTTTTTTTTTTGAGACAGAGTCTCACTCTGTCGCCCAGGCTGGAGTGCAGTGGTGTGATCACACAACCTCCACCTCCTGGATTCAAGCAATTCTCCTGCCTCAGCCTCCCGAGTAGCTGGGATTACAGGCATGCGCCACTACACCCGGCTAATTTTGTATTTTCAGTAGAGACGGGGTTTCACTATGTTTGTCAGGCTGGTCTTGAACTCCTGACCTCAGGTGATCCACCCGCCTCAGCCTCCCAAAGTGCTGGGATTACAGGTGTGAGCCACTGCACCCGGCCTCACATTTCTTATAAAATCACTTAAAGAATAAATGAAATAAAGAATAAATTCAAAATACAGTCACTACCTTCATCTTAATAAAGTAAAAACAAGGCTAAAGAGAAAATGAGGGGGAAAAAACACATACCATGTTAACCGCATCTTGATCAAAAGGATTCCATTCTATATTCTGAGGATAATGGGCGAGAACTTTGGATTTGAATGTTCTTCTCAAAGGACTCTGGTCAAAATTTTCACCTACAACAAATAATTAATACATAGTTAATATCTAGAACTTTTCCAAAAGCATGTCATAGTTTTATATTTATTTTATAGACCTACTACTGACTGATAATGTTCAGATCTGATTCAATTTCTGCCTCTAACCATCTGACTTGTAAAATCCCAGTGGACAACTGAAAAACTTAACAACAGAGCAGCATTTAAAACTTCAGAATCTGAAATTTAAAATCCTGGTCACTCAACTGATACTAAAAATCAAAATATAGTAATATAATCATTGCTGTAACCTAATTATGGTCCAATTTCAGTGTGTGGTAATAAAAAAACTATATGAAAACATTTACTTCAGAAAATAAATGTCTTGTATTAAACGAATCATATGTCTTATGATCCTAAAATTTTATACACACTTAGACCCCCATGCTATAGTGCTCAAAGGAGGCAATTTGGCTTGAGTTTCCACAAAAATCTCTGAGAAATGTGACTGCATATCCAGGATGCTAAGTAACAAAACTAACAGAATTACAAACATCATTGCTGAGTCATCCTGTTTAGTAGACAGAACACATTAAACATACTAACCTTTTAAAATAAATGAGCTACCCTAAGTTAAATTCATTATCTGGCAAAATTCTGGAAAGATAAAAGTAGGCTACATTTTAATTACATATAAGAAAATTCAGGCCAGGCACAGTAGCTCACGTCTGTAATCCCAGAACTTTGGGAGGCTGAGGTAGGAGGACTGCTTGAGCCCCAGAATTTGAAACCAGCCTGGGCAACATGGTGAGACACTGTTTCTTTTCTTTTTTTTAAAAAAAATAAATTTTTGAAAAGTAAAAAATTGAAAATTCAATAATAGCTATCAGATTAGTTTTTTTAACCTCCTCAACCAGAGTAATTCCCTTAAGACCTATTATCCCGAAATGTTTCATGAAATATTTTAAGATAGATGGATCTGAAATTCTCAATGTCAAAAATCTGGGATCAAGGAACTAGAAGACCTTGCAGCAATTTTATTGTGTTCTGTGTTTTCCTACTTTTAGAGTTCTAATTAAGTACAAAATACTAGCTGTTACAGCAAAAGATAAATGTCACTTAACAGTATTTATACTATTAAAAATACCACAAAGCAATTTGATTTATGAGTTGTATTTGACTTCCAGTTAGACTCAGTTTCTATTTTGGGTAAAAATATGAAAAAAAAAAAAAAAAGAAAGAAAGAAAGAAAAAACACCTTGGAATGCAAAACAGATCATAGAAGGAAGAAAAAGTCGCACTCAAAAATCTTGCTGGAGACTACAATATAAAATACATAGGAACTTTTTTGAACGAGGACACATAATTTAAGTATTTGCTGAGGCAACTAAACTACTATTTCTAATTGAAGTCCTTGGCTAATGATGATTATTTTATTTAGATTCCTCTGACTTATTTAGGCAAACATTTCATCTCTGTATTTTTCTACTCTATACTTCCATCTTCTAAGAGTTGAGAGCACTCATTTCTAGAAGAGAAATTGTCAAAGATATCCCTAAGTAGAGTTTATCAATTTTTGCACCATGCTTCCAGAGTATGTAAGCATCAAAAAGTCAGCAGAGGAATGTGAAACTGTCCATGAGAGTCAGTGTGGGCAAAGAACAGATTCAGGGCTCAGAACTGATTTTAGGAAGAGTCCATGATGTTTTTAAGCTGATGCTACATTTTCCTGTGAACACTAAGAAATTTTAAATTACTCACTTCTTCAGTAAAAAAGTTACTTGGCCAGAATATGGTGGCTCATGCCTGTAATCCCAGCACTTTGGGAGGCTGAGGTGGGCAGATCACTTGAGCCCAGGAATTTGAGACCAGCCTGGGCAACACAGTGAAACCTCATCTCGAAAGAAAGGAAAGTAAGGGGGAGGGTGGAGGCTGGAGGGTGAGAAGGAAGGAAGGAAGGAAGGAAGGGAGGGAGGGAGGGAGGGAGCGAGGGAGGACGGACAGAGGGAGGGAGGACAGAGGGAGGGAGGGAGGGGAAGGGAAGGGAAAAGGGAGAAAGAGAGAGAGAGAGTAAAGAAAGGAAAAGAAAAGAAAGATTTTTAAAAGTTACTTTTCATTTACTTTAGAGAAAAAAACAAAATTCTTCCTAGTTATAAAGTCTATGCTGCTGACTGTGCACTGACAAAGCAACAGCGTATCTTCATGGTATACAGCCATCGAGAAACCCTCTCCTTCACCTACCCTCTAACACCAGAAATACTTGCTTTTATTATCCATAAATGTAAATAAAATATGAAATACTGCAGAAGCAGAAGAAACATGACATAACCTATCATATAACTCCTTGTAACACTTACCTTTTAATTCAGTTCTGCCTGTGTATAGTTAAAATAACATTATCTTCATTCATGTATCAAGTTAGTAATGGAACAGGAGATATATCAGAAAGGTCATGAAAGTGCCATTCTCAATATAATTGTTCTATTAACTAAGGAACATTGCACCTTCTTGAGGCACAAATAATCCACTAGAAGGAAACCACTTCCAGAAAGAAATAATGTTACAAAAACAAAAAAAGCCACAAAACAGTAACAAATGTAACAAAAGAAAAGCAAAACCACCACCATTCCACTTATCAGATTGCTTAAAAAAGGGATAACAGGAAAGATCATTGCTATATATACACAGCTGTCTTGGCAAATATGATTTGGAAGGATATTAGAGGAAGAACCAATTATTTTGAAATTCTGGTATCACTGTTAAGAATTTAGAAATGGTCCGGCCACAGGGGCTCATGCCTGTAATCCTAGCACTTTGGGAGGAGGCGGGTGAATCACTTGAGGTCAGGAGTTCGAAACCAGCCTGGCCAATGTGCCAAAATCCTGTCTCTACTAAAAATACAAAAATTAGCCAAGCATAGTGGCATGCAACTGTAATCCCAGCTACTCAGGAGGCTGAGGCAGGAGAATCAGTTGAATCCAGGAGGAGGGGGTTGCAGTGAGCCAAGATCACACCACTGCACTCCAGCCTGGGTGACACAGTGAGACTCCATCCCCCCAAAAAAAGGAATTTAGAAATGACTGGATGCAGCTATTCCTACCAGCACCAGCCAAAATAAGAGAATCTTGGTAATGACTTTTGGGGATGAGAGATGGGGGAACAACCTATACTTCTCATTTTAAACACATGTTTCATAAAGCTCTAACTTAGAATTTACTGCTGGGGTGGGGGGAACACACACACAGGAGAATAACTAAGTCTAAGAATTTGGATTCCCAGGAAATGAAAATTACATATGCATCCTGTACTTAAAATTTACCTTTTAAATATTATCTTAAAACAAACAAGGACTATAAATTTGTACAACTACCACAGCTACATATCAGCTTAACTCCAAGTAATACTGCCAAATAACCTCCTACTAAATTGAAGCTTTTCCTCCTAAGAAAGTAGGAAATATCTGCCAAGAGAGCTTAAAGGCTACTGAATACATGTTTTCAAGGCTTGAAGCAAATGAGGTCTTTATGAAAATTAAGATGCAGATGAGAGAAGAGAAACATAAAATAACATCTGTAAGTCTGACCAAGCAAAACTGAATAAAGAAACATTTACAATGGGCTTGGGGTCACTTAAAACAATGATTTATAACAGCCCATCCTTGTTTTTAATTTTATTTTTACCTGAAGTCGTATTTGCAGCATCTTGGCTCTTGCCATGACGATCTGCTTCTAGCCATTGGTACAAAACTACATAATGTAACAGAAACAAAAAAGCTTTATGAACAAATAAAAACAAACAAACAAAAAGCAAAAATGACTTTGAAGAATGGAAAATGAGAATAAATAATTAACCAAAAGCAGTTAAACAGGAGACATTAACATCAGAGTGTAGCTTAACACCAATGGAATGTAACTGATAAGGGGTTAGTAATGAAAGCAAAGAGAACAGGTAATTTTAACAAAATAAGTGAAATGCTATTAAATATCTGTTAACACATTCTCTTCTTAATGCTTATTTAAAGAGGAATATTAGGAGAAAGCTAATGCTTCTATCGTCAGTTATCACACAAGTTGAATATCCCTTATCCAAAATGCTTAGGACCAAGAAGGGTTTTGGATTTCTGATTGTATCAGATTTTGAAACATTTGCATTATATTTACAGGTTGAGCATCCTTGATTCAAAAATCGGAATACTGGCACTCAAAAAGATCAAATTTTTGAGCATTTTAGATCTCAGATTTTTGGATTAGGAATGCTCAACATAAAAAGTATGACAGTAAGACTAAATGACCAACTTTAAAAATTACATCCTGGTTGGGCATGTTGGCTCACAACTGTAATCTCAGTACTTTGGGAAGCTGAGGCAGGTGGATTGCTTGAGGTCAGGAGTTCGAGACCAGCCTGATCAACATGGTGAAACCTCATCTCTACTAAAAATACAAAAATTAGCTGGGCATGGTGGTGGGTGCCCATAATCCCAGCTACTCAGGAAGGCCAGGCAGGAGGATTACTTGAACCCAAGAGGCGGAGGTTGTAATGAGCTGAGATCATGCCACTCGCACTCCAGCCTGGGTGACAGTGAGACTGTCTCAAAAAAAAAAAAAAAAAAAAAATTACATCCCAACCACTGCATATTGACTAGAATGGCTTAAGTCCCAAAAGCTGACTCTACCAAATATTGACAAGGATATGAAGTGTCAGTAATTCTCATTCACTGCTGATGAGAATGTAAAATTGTACGGCCACTTTGGAAGAGAGTTTGGCAATTCCTTACAAAGTTAAACAGTCATATCACATAATCCCACAACTACAGTCTAATCATGAGAAAAACAACAAATTCCAAGAGGAGTAACCTATAGTATATCTGTTAAGTACTCATCAAAACTATCAAGGACAACAAAAGCAATGAAAGTCTGAGATTCTGTCATAGCCAAAAGGAGCCTAAGTAGACATGACAATTTATGTGGATCGGATACTTCAACAGAAAAAAGACTGATATGATTTGGCTGTGTCCTCATCCAAATCTCATCTTGAATTGTAGTTCCCATAATCCCCACACATCGTGGGAGGGACCCAGTGAGAAGTAATTGCATCATGGGGGTGGCTGTTCTTGGGACAGTGAGGTCACAAAAAATCTGATGGTTTTATAAGGGGCTTTCCCCCACTTCACTCTGCACTTCTCCTTGCTGCTGCCATATGAAGAAGGATGTGTTTCCTTCCCCTTCCACCACAATTGTAAGTTTCCTGAGGTCTCCCCAGCCCTATAGAACTGTGAGTCAATTCAACCTCTTTCTTTTATAAATTGCCCAGTCTCAAGTAAGTATATCTTTATCAGCAGCATGAGAACAGACTAATACAAGAACATTAAGTAAAAACTAAAGAAATCTAAATAGAGGCCGGGTGCAATGGCTCACGCCTGTAATCCCAACACTTTGGGAGGCCGAGGCGGATGGATCACCTGAAGTCAGGAGTTCAAGACCAGCCTGGCCAACATGGCAAAACCCCATCTCCACTAAAAATACAAAATTAGCCAGGCATAGTGGTGCATGCCTGTAGTCCCAGCTACTTGGGAGGCTGAGGCAGGAGAATCGCCTGAACCCAGGAGGCGGAGGTTGCAGTGAGCCGAGATCGCGCCATTGCACTCCAGCTTGGGCGACAAGAGCAAAACTCCATCTCAAAAAAAAAAAGAAAAAAAGAAATCTAAATAGAGTGTAGACTTTAGTCAGCAATAATGTATCAATATTTATTCACTAACTATAACTAATGTACCATACTACTACAAGAGGTTAATGATAGGTGAAATTGTGTGTGTGGAGTGAGGCAAGTATATGGGAACTCTATTCTTAATTTTTCTGTAAATATAAAAACAACTTTATTTTAGAAATTACATTCCAATATTTAAAGTAAAAACACCAGCAACATTATATCCAATCTTATAAGTAATCTACCTTTTATAAATCATGTTTATCAATGCAAACATAAGCTGAAATTTGCTTTATACTGATATCCCATTTAATCAATAATATTCCTAAGCATAATTATGAAATGTCAACTCTTGGAGGAAAGTTTATTACTGTAATGACACAGGCTGTAACTTAGCAGCTTTGAAGGGTGTTAAAACTTCTGAATGTCTTTTATCGTACTCAGATGTCTACAACTTTCAGACATCTTTAAAGAGATGTCAGAGTCTTTCTTTTAAATAGTCAATAATGATAATGTAGGGTACCAATGGCCAAGAGAGCTTGCTATCCACACCCCAACGTTTGATGATCCAAGGACAGCAACAAATACTAAGCTTCTATGCTGGGGGGCTACTTACCCACAGATACTGTGAGAATTGAATATCCCAAACAAGGTTTACAGAAACTTTCCATGCTCTCCCCTCAACAAAAACAACAACAAAGGGCTGAGAAAGTTGCCTACAGAACTCCCGAACTGGAATAAAAAAGGAACCGATTTATTACAAACATCTAAGAGAATCCTGAAATCATCAAAGTGGTTACTTAGATCTCTAAGGAACAGCCAGGGCTGTGAACTGACGTCCATGGTCATGGATAGATAGCTGAAAGACCTCTGAGCAGACAAACATCCAAGTCCTTGGTTAAGGGTGCCCCAGAGGGCACAGAAGTCAGCACCCTCCTCCAGAGACACACTTCTGGGAGGCAAACAATTGTTACAAATGGGACTAGCATGAAAGAATTCAAGAAGTAGACCTCAATAATTAAATATATACTACAGGTATTTCTCTTCTCTTTAGTTTACAGGGATAACAGCAACTCATTAGAGGAGGAGAGAGGGCAATTATATCATGACACAAAAATCTTCCCATTAGGAAAAGCAAGCATGAGCTTTACAACTGACAGTGAAGGCTGGGTGCAGTGGCTCACGCCTGTAATCCTAGCACTTTGGGAGGTGGAGGTGGGCAGATTGCTTGAGTTCAGGAGTTTGAGAACAGCCTAGGCAACATGGTAAAACCCTGTCTCTACAAAAACCATAAAAATTAGCTGGGCATGGTGGCAAGTACCTGCAGTCCTGGCTACTCAGAAGGCTGAGGTAGCAGGCTGGCTTGAACCCAGGAAGTGGAGGCTGCAGTGAGCTGTGATCCACTCCAGCCTGCGCAACAGGGCCAAACTCTGTGTCAAAACAAACAATTGACACTGAAAATCACTTCCACAAAATGAGATGCAAAGTAGGGAAACAAATCCATTAACTGCTCTAACAATTTTGCCCAGCTCCTATCTTAAGCCTAGATTTTCCCCTGATTAAGGTAGAAACTCTTGGCTATGTTCAGGTCATCACTAGGAATATTTACCAATAGTTCCAATTACTTCATATAGCCCTCGTTTCTAGTTTTACCAGAGAAGTTTATCATGTTTGCTTTCATGTTTCATTGATAAAATCATAGTCTGTTTCTAACCAGAGACTCTCCACAAAACAAAGCTAAGTCTCACACTATTTCCCTCTCTTCCTGTCCTGACAGGTAACCCCAGAAGCCTAGTTTTAAAGAAAATCATTAATAAAATGAGACATGAAAGCTATTCCAGGTCACTTTAACCAGTTATATAAAGAACGACACATAAGCAAAAATCATTTTAATAGATTTACATATTCAAATATTTCATCCTTGCCTCTAGATTACCAAAGTCCAATTAACTTCAGTTTAAATAATTCAGAGAATTTCCGGTGAAATAAGTGCATTTGATTCAAGAACACTATAATGTAAATCACCATTTATATAAAGTTTGGACTTTAAAGTCTACTTTATAGGACATATATTTTAAAAGATAATGTACAATTAAAAAAGAAGTGTGACTAATTTTTTAACTTAACATACTAGAATGTACATGGGCAGCTGTGGAAATACTGAACTCCCAAAATTTCTCACTCTCCATAAAATACATGAAATATATCATAGCACAAAAGGTCTGCTACTATGAATGTAGATGATGTTAGAATGCCAAGAACACATCTCTCTTCACTACAGAAACATGAGATCTGGCCTTCCGGTTGCTTCATGCTTCCTCTCAGTTGGCAGTGGAAATAGGGACCCCATCCCCAGCTCAAAGCTACTGGCAGAGAGTTCTGTAGCATGTTTGTGGGGTTGTAAGTGAAGAGGAAATTTTGAGATTTATGAATCTTGGGGGCTATTTTTCAGCCTGATCATCACGGTTAAATATTTCTTCACTCACTTTCCTCCCTAAACCTTCCCACTAGGAGGGCCCCAGTTCCCTCCTGCACTATCCACTTCCATCATAGCCTGTTTGTAACCAGAGACTTTCTCCAAAAACAAAGCTAAGCCTCACACTATTTCCCTCTCTTCCTGCCCTGACAGGTAACCCCAGGAGCCTAGAAGTCTTAAAGAAAATCTGCTTCTGGGTGGGGGTCAAATGACTAGTTCTTGCCCGTGAAATGTGGGCAGCAATGACATCATTTCCAGGTCAAGGCACACAATCTATATTTCCCCAGCCATCTATCAGCTAAACGCAAAGGAGGCCTTAAAAGATGGAAAGTTCCCGAAGTGGAAGAAAGTTGAGCCACTAAATGTCTCTGTGAAGTAGAGGGCCTCCCACCTTGGCCTACATTACACTAAACGTGAATGAGAAAAACTTGTATTGCCTCATGCCACTGAAGCATTATGGGGTTGTTATTACAGCAGTTAGCTATTTATGTGTTTATTAGCCTGAGTTTTTATTCGTGTTAGTTTTGACCTTCTGTCTATAACACTAACCCCTGACTATATCATACCTTCTATTGGTAACTTCTCTACATTGCTTGTTACATGTTTAAATACATGAGTACAGTTCTCCAAGTATAAGGACAGAATTTGCCTTTTTTTTTTTTTAAGACAGAGTCTTACTCTGTCACCCAGGCTAGAGTGTAAGGTTGAGATCTTGGCTCATTGCAACCTCTGCCTCCTGGGTTCAAGCGATTCTCCTGCCTCAGTCTCCCAAGCAGTTGGGACTACAGGCACGCTACCATGCCCAGCTAATTTTTGAGACCAGGCTGGTCTCAAACTCCTGACCTCAGGTGATCTGCCCACCTCAGCCCCCCAAAGTGCTGGGATTACAGGCATGAGCCACCATGCCCAGCCCAGAATTTGCCATTTTTAATGCATGTTCTCTACTTTTCATAGAAAAAGCCATATATCCTACTAAGCTACTTATGAAGACCACAGGTTCTAGCCCATGACAAGCTTGTTATCCTTTCTAAACACACAACCCCCAAATCTAGTCAGCAAACTTGAAGGTCTAGGGTGATGGTCACGTAAGGAATCAAACAAAAGAATCTTGGAGGGGTCTCTGCAAATTCATTGACCCGACTGAGGAATTCAACAATACAGAAACTTAAATCCTGGTAATATTAAAGTTTATTTTAATTAATTAATTTTTTTTTTTGAGACACGGTCTCACTCTGTTGTTGTCCAGGCTGGAGTTCAGTGGCATGATCATGGCTTACTGTGGCTTGGACCTCCCAGGCTCAAGTGATTCTCCCACCTCAGCCTCCCACATGGCTGAGACTACAGGCATATACCCTCATGCCTGATTAATTTTTAAAACATTTTTGTAGAGGCAGGGTTTCGCCACATTGCCCATGCTGGTCTTGAACCACTGGGCTCAAGTGATCTGCCCACCTCAGCCTCCCAAAGTGCTGGAATTATAGGCATGAGCCACCTTGCCTAGCCTTAGTTAAGATTTCAGTAAGAGTACATCAACATCAATCCAGTAAGCTTTGAGTTTTTAAGACATTCACAATATCTTTCCTCTTGATTACATCAAAATTAAAGAGCCATGTTATATTTAGCTAACACTAAATATACTTTCTCTTTTTATTATTATTATTATTATTATTTTTTAAAGGCTAGTCAAGTGAAGCAGTGTGAGTGGAGAAGGAACAAAGAAATCTGTAACTGATTGTGATGAATTAGTTATCAACACCTCTGCACTCGGACCAGCCTAAATACACTTGCAATTACTAAAATTTATTCACTGAAAACCAAAAGTTCACAACACAGTTATTCTGTTTCAATCTCAACTGAGTATACTGCAATCCGATTCTCTCATTAGCCACCCAAAGTTAGCACAGACCCCACAAGTAAAAGGGTATGCTCTCAAATAAGAGTGCCCTTATTTCAGACACCAGTCACACTTTGGAAGTCCCAGGCTACCTGCACTTCTAACAGGCTGGCTATAAATTTGAGTTTCCACAAGCCCCTCAGGTATGCTAAATTCACTAGAGCTTGCAGAACTCAGGACAGTGCTACATTTACAATTACAGTTTTCTTACAAAGGACACAAATCAGAAGGACCAATCAAATGAAGAGATATATAGGGTGAGATCAAGAAGAGAATGCAGAGTTTCCATGCCTTCTTCTTGTGGAAAAAGGGCATGTCACCTGCTTTCCCCTGCGCATACATCAATGTGTTCACCAACCAGGAAGCTCCACCAAATCTCAATGTCCAGAGTTTTTGCTGGCTTTACTACATACGCACGACTGATTAAATCATTGGCTACATGACTAAGCTGAATCTCCGACTCTTTTCCCTCTCCAGAGGCCAGGTTGGTTCAGAGTCCCAACCACACAGTTGGTCCTTCCAGAGACAGCTCCTATCCTGAAGCTATCCAGGGGCCCATCATTAGTTACCTGATTAGCATAACAATCCCGTGGTCACTCAGGAAATTCCAAGGGTTTGAGAAGTTCAGGAAACATGGACAAAGATCAGACAAATTTTCTTTTTTTTTTAAAGACAGGCTGCAGAGCAGTAGTGCGATCATAGCTTAGCAGCCTCAAACTCCCGCCTCAGCCTTCCTTGTAGCTAGGACTACAGGTGCACGCCACCATACCCAGACGAGTTATTTTTATTTTTCATGGAGACAGAAAAATAAAAGTGTTTCTTGGCCTCACTCCTGGCCTCAAGTGATCCTGCCTGGGCCTCCCAAAGCACTGGCATTAAAATAATTTGCCACTGCACCTGGCCAAATTATTATACAACAGTTTTAGGCACTGTGCAGCTTACCACCAATCAAAGAACATGACAGTAGATTATATACTTGCAAAAATAACCTTAGCAATAAATTCAAGATCTAGAGTTCTCTGATAATAAGGAATAAACAAAGTTTTTGATCCTACCCCATATCTGTCATACTAATAATAAAATCTGAAGTGAGAAAACAATTTTAAAAAGTAATTTAAGTATTGTAACTGCTATCATGAAACTCTAAGAGGAAAGAGCCCATAATTTTTAGATTAATAAATGTCATGTGCTTGCCAGTGCTTAGTAAATAATTTTTATTATTCTGAAGAACATCTAAGTGATTTGCAAATAATACATACAGCCAAGAAAACAAGGTTCTAGTTCTGGCTGAATACGCTGGTCTAGTAGCCTAGTGCAAATCACAATGTCTTTTAGCAAGGGTTTTCTCTTATATAAAACATTATTTTATTACTAAATTAGAAACACATTATTAATTATTCTTAAGTATCTACCTTCTACGGAAATTTTTTATCCAATGTATTTCTGGGAAAGCATATTATTATCCATGTCACATTTTATTATACAGTATAAAACAAATCTTTCCCCGTTACTAAAGAACATATTCTTTGCTAAAGAGACACCAACACAGCCACACTTTGCCCTCCGGAACAAAACAAAGTAACTCAACATTAAAAAACTTACGGCTGACAAGTAACAGTACGGAGCAACACTGCTAAGGTGATTCAAACAAACTTTCCTGAGGTATGTCTCAAAGAAGCAGTCATCCGGTCAGAGGTAAAGCAGACCTTTCCCTCCATTTCCATTAACTACTTTTGTTGCCAATACATGCTATCACCAAAAAAATTTCTATAAGAAGTCAAAAACACAAGGAACTCAGTTAAGCTTACATAGGGATATCAGTGATTTACACAAAAATACCACTTTCTTCCTCCTACATTAGAAATCAACAGTTCTCTAAAAGAAAGATATAAATTACAAGGTAGAGAAGGGGGTACATTTGTTCTACTAATGTAAAACATCACATTAGTCAATGCAGTCTTTTAGTAAATAGACTATCCTGTTTCCTGGTCTATGAAATTATCCTAACATGAGCAAACTGAGCTAAGTATGTTAGAAACAAGACTCACTGGAAAAGATAATCTTCCTGCAAGAATCAAACAGAAGTCTCATTATTCTAACAATTAACTGAAGTTGTTAGTAGCTTAAAATGGTTCAGTTGATGTGATTTTTGCTAAACAGAAACAGTTATCTGAGTCTCTGCATTAGTGTGTGGCCTTTTATCTAAAGGCCTTCAAGGCCCTCCCCTACTATGTTTGGTGTTAGAAGATCCAGATTTTAAAATAGTATTGAGGTTCTGCACAGACTGAAAATCATGCGTCACATATATCAGGAGGAGAACAATGACCTACAAGATGACAAAGACCCTCCCAGTTCTATAAGAGACTGTGATTCTCAAAGCTACTACCCAATGTACTTTTTTGAAATAGAAAGAAAAAAGTCAAGTCACCTTTGGGGCGGGGGGCGAGGTGTGAGCCATTTTAACCACTTTTTGAAGTTTGCAAAATTAACATAAAACAAAGCAACCAAAAAGAAAAGAAGTGAGGTGAAGGGAGCAGAATTTTCCTCTTCTCCGTGGGAAAAACAAAGTCTTCCTTCCTCCCTCCATTAGAAAAACATAAAAAGAAAATCCTCAAGATGATCCCCAGACCTGAGTTTCAATTCATGACTTTTACTATACAGCAAGAATCTCCACTTGCTGTCTCAGACTCAGCAGTCTCAACATCAATGTTTCCACAACTGAGCTCATTTTTCCCCTCAAAGCTTTTCCTCTGTTGACAGTGCCACAATTCATGTAGCCATCTAAGCATTATTATCCACTTATTCATCCCTAAAGAGGAGTTGATTTGGCCAAGTGTGGCGGCTCACACCTATAATCCCAACACTTTGGCAGGCTGAGGCATTCTAAGGGGAGAGACCCATAGTTTTGCATGCCTATAGGCCTAGCTACTTGGGAGGCTGAGGCAGGAGGACCGCTTGAGCCCAGGAGTTAAGAGGTTACAGTGAGTTATGATTGTGCCACTGAATTGCAGCCTAGGTGACACAGCCAAGACCCTTTCTCAAAATAAATAAATAAATAAATAAATAAATAAATAAATAAAAATAATTTTTAAAAACTATTGTTGTTTTAAGTGGCTAAATTTTGAGATGGTTTATTATGTAACAATAAATAACTGGAAAAAATAGTGAACAAAATATCCAAAAAAATCCTTGCTCTCACAGTTTACATTCTGAGAAGGGAGACAATAAGTATAATAAATTATATAGTATTGCTGGAAGAAGAAAAGTGCGGTAGAAAGTTAAAAAAGAATAAAGTGAGGAAAGCTGGCAGTACACAGTACAAGTTGCAGTATTAAGTAGGACGATCAAGTTGGCCCTCATTGAGAAGATGATGTTTGAGCAAACTTGGAGACAGAGAATTAATCTTACCTCCTTGGGAAAATCAACGTGAACTAACATACCAGTCTCACAAATTCAGTCCCTGCCAACTAAGGTCCAGATTCCTTAGACAGCATTTGAGGACCACCATGATCTAGCCAAACCTACTTTTCCAGCTTTAGTTTCTAAGGCTCCCGCACTTGAGCTATGCCAAATGACACAGGGTTCCCTTTTAAGTACGATATCCTATGGGTCCTTGCTAGAATTCATATGTCTGAAACATCTTCTCCCCTGTAATAATATTCTGTTGCCTCAAGTTATTATGCCAAATTTAGTAGCTTAACACACCCACATTTATTATTTCACATTTTCCATGAGCCAGAAGTCTGGCACAGCGTTGCTCAGCTGATTCCTTTACTCTAAGTCTGACAATACTGACACCATCCTGTTGATAGGGCTGCATTCCTTTCTGGAGGCTTTGAAGAAGAATCCACTTTCTTTATTCTTTTTTTTTTTTTTTTTTTTTTGAGATGGAGTCTCGCTCTGTCACCCAGGCTGGAGTACAATGGCACAATCTCAGCTCACTGCAACCTCTGCCTCCCGGGTTCAAGCAATTCTCCTGCCTCAGCCTCCCCGGGAGCTGGGACTACAGGCGCCCGCCACCACACCCAGCTAAAGAATCCATTTTCAAACACACTGAGGTTATGGGCGGAATTCAGTTCCTTGTGGTTGCAGAGCTAAGGTCCCCATTTCCTTGCAAGCTGTTAGCCAGGTGCCCTTCACACCTAAGATCTCTCTTTGGTCCTTGCATGTGACACCCAATATCTCAGATCGAACCATCTCATACTTGAAATCTAATTTTTTCTCTCTTCTGCAGCAGCTAGCTGAGTTTTCTGCTTTTAAGGACTCGTGATTATACTGGACACACGTGGATAATTCAAGCAACTCTCCCTATTTTAGGGTCGGCTAATTAGTAACCTTAATTAAATCTGTAAAATTCCTTAACAGCAGAACCTAGACTGCTCTTTAACTGAATACCCAGAAGACAATGTTTGGGAATACTTTTAAAATTCTGCCTACCACACCCCTCCTTCCATGTCTGCCTATTAGGCTCCTGCACATCTTTAAGAATTCTACTCAGGGCTTCCTTGATGTTTTGGCCAGGCGTGGTGGCTCATGCCTGTAATCCTAACGCTTTGGGAGGTCAAGACAGGGGTAATCACTGGAGCCCAGGAGTATGAGACCAGCCTGGTCAACACAGTGAGACCCCATCTCTGCAAACTTAAAAAAAAAAAATTAGCTCAGCATGGTGGCAAGCACCTGTAGTCCCAGCTACTCAGGAGGCTGAGGTAGGAGGATCTCTCGAGCCCTGGAGTTCGAGGCTGCAGTGAGCTGTGACTGCACCACTGTACTCCAGCCTGCAGGCAGACCCTGTCTCAAAAAAAAAAAAAAAAAAAAAGATTCTATTCAGAAGAGCCCTCCTGAGGAAAGCTTTCTTGACCTGTCCAGAAGAAAGGAGTTTCTTCCGTAATACTACAAAATCTACAAATTAGAACAGATTTTTATGGTCCAATATTTTTAAAATTCCATATCTTAATTTTTAAATGAACCACTATCGTACAAACACTGTACTAAACAAATATTAATTGATGTGTTAAAATAAAAATTTTTCTCAACAGTAAAGTTCGAGATAAAGCATTTATCTTCCTTTCTTGGTTATCTTATAATACGTGAATATGATGTCTCTTTTTTTTTGTTTGTTTGTTTTTTTGGGAGACAGCACTGTGAAGTTCTTGGAACTTTGTTCTCATAATTGCTATGGCATATTGCTGTCTGCTTACCATATTACATTAACACTGTTAAATTCTATCTTCCCCTTTAGAAATTGAGCTCTTCAACATATTACTCACCCTTACATCCTCAACACCTACTTAATATTGTGCCTGGCAGTAAAAATGTTTGTTGAGTAAATGAATAGATGAATAAAAATTGTACTCTTAGGTCTGAATTATATACTCCAAAATTTTTAAGACACTTATTTAAAATATTGGTAGCTTTAAAAATGATTCATTTCAAAGCCTTGACTACATAAACTAAAATATAATTTAAGAAATAAAAACATCCCCTCCACTATCTTTTTGTTTGTTTGTTTTGAGACAGAGACTTGCTCTGTTGCCCAGGTTGGAGTACAGTGCTTGGCTCACTGCAACCTCTGCCTCCTGGGTTCAAGCGATTCTCCTGCCTCAGTCTCCTGAGTAGCTGGGATTACAGGCACGTGCCACCACGCCCGGCTAATTTTTGTATTTTTAGTGGAGACGGGGTTTCACCATGTTAATCAGGCTGGTCTCGAACTCCTAATCTCATGATCTGCCCGCCTTGGCCTCCCAAAGTGTTGGGATTACAGGCGTGAGCCACCGCACCAGCCTCCACTGCCCTTTTCTTTGACATAGGTCTTGATCTGTGACCCAGGCTGGCGTGTGGTGGTACAACCATGGTTCACTGTAGCTTGGACCTCATGGGCTTGTTAAGCGACCCTTGCACCTCAGCCTCCAGAGTAGCTGGGATTACAGGCACACACCAACACACTCCCTGGTTATTATTATTATTTTAATTTTTAATAGAGATAAGGTCTTGCTATGTTGCCCAGGCTAGTCTCAAACTCTTGGGCTCAAGGGATCCTCCCGCCTTGGCCTCTCAAAGTGCTGCTGGGATTAGAGAGCGCTGGAGCCACTGCACTCAGCCCATTTTTCTTTTTTTTTTTTTGGTGAGGGTCTGGCTGCCAGCCCAGGCTGGAGTGCAGTGGCCAGATCTCGGCTCACTGGCATCCATGCCTCGGGTTTACGCCGTTCTCCTGCCTCAGCCTCGTTAGCTGGGACTACAGGCACCGCCACCTTACCGGCTAGTTTTTTTGTATTTCCTAGTAGAGATGGGAGGTGTCACAGTGTTATGCAGGATGGTCTCGATCTCCTGACCTCGTGATCCGCCGATCACCGACCTCAGTGCTGGGATTACAGGCTTGAGCCACTCAGCCCACGACCCGGCCCATTTTCTTTTAGAACATTTTTAGTCCTCATGCAATAATGTGTTGATTTGTAAATTAAAATTTGATACCTACCTTATTTCAAACATAGAGATATTATTATTGTACTGTATATCCATCATGGTGTCACATAATCAAAATTTCACTAACCTTTGCTTTGAATCCTAGATTTCATGGTTATCTTTTTTCTTCAGCTTTGTATTGGTCAAACTCATTTCATTGTTTTAAGAAACTTTTTAAAAAGTAAATTTAATTTTTAGAATGGTTTTAGATTTACAGAAAAATAGGGAAAATAGTAGAGTTCCCATATACCCTAAACCAGTTTCTCCTAATAGTAACATCTTACATAAGTATAATACATTTATTAAAATTAATGACTAGTATTTGGTACATTATTAGCAAAAGTCGAAACTTTATCTAGATTTTCTGAGTTTTTACCTAAGATCCTTTTTGTATTCAAGAATCTCATCCAAACTACCACATTACATTTAGCAGTTAAGCCTCCCTAAGTTCCTCTTGGCTATGACAGTTTCTCAGATATTCCTTGTTTTAGATGACCTTGATAGTTTTGAGTAGTATTGGTCAGGTATTTTGTAGAAGGTCCCTCAACTGGGATTTGTCTGATGTTTTTCTCACGATTACACTGGGTTTATAGGTTTGGGGAAGACCACACAGGTAAAGTGCCATTTTCATCACTTAATATCAATGGTTCATACTGTCAATGTGACATCACGGTTGATGTTAACCTTCATCACTTGGCTAAGACAGTGTTTTTCAGGCTTCTCCACAGTAAAGTTTTTTTCTCTCCTTTTCTATATTGCATTCTTCAGATGGAAGTCACTCTACCCAACCCACATTTTAGGAATAGAGAGTTATACTTCACCTCTTGAGGGTAAAGTATGTATCTACTTCAATCATTTGGAATTCTTCTGTAAGGGAGACTTGTCTCTTCTCCCCCATTTTCTAATTTATCTGATCATTTATTTACATCAGTATGGACTCATGCATATTTATTTTATATTTTGAGTCATGACAGACTTTTATTTTTCTGCTCAGTATGTTCCAGTTTTGGCCATTAACAACTCTTTTATTTGGCTCCTATGCCCGTTTGATGCACCCCCATCTATGTGTTGTGTGGCTTCTTTGTTCTTTTTTGGGTTTTTGAGCACTTCCTTAATTGCCAGCAGTATAAGGCTCATATTTCTTGGCCCATTTCTAGAAATCAGTCATTTCTCCAAGGACCCCCTGCTCCTTTAATTGCAAAATGGTATTAGAAATTAAGATCTCTGGGGTGTCATTGCTTGTAAGCCCCTTGGATAACATTTTTTTTTTTTTTTTTAAGAGACAGCATCTCACTCTGTCATCCAGGCTGGAATGCAGTAGCACAATCATTGTCCATGGTAACCTTGAACTCCTGGGCTTAATCAATCCTCCTGTCTCTGCATCCCAAGTAACTAGGATTATAGGAATGTACCACCACACCTGGCTAATCTTTTTAAAAAAATTTTGTAGAGCGAGACAGAGTGTCACCGTGTTGCCCAAGCTGGTCTCAAACTCCTGAGCTCAAGCCATCCTCCCACTTCAGCCTCCCAAAGTGCTGTGATTACACGTATGAGCCACTACACAAAGCCAGGATAACTTATTTTTACTTCTTACCTAAATATGCAGAAATAGGGGAAGGTTGGAAATACCAGTTTATAAATAAAATGTTTAAATCTTTTATAACAATAAGAGTAATAGGTTGTATCATATAGTCAAGGTTTGTAGTAGGCTATGCTATCTAGTTTTATGTAAGTACACTCTATGATGTCTGCACAATAACAGTATCTCTTAATAGTGCTTTTCTCAGAATGTATCCTCATCATTAGGCGTATGAGAATAAATGAATAATTATGAACATGGGCTAGTTGAAAGAACACAGGAATACTACCAACTTTGTGTAAATATTTTTACCTTGTTTGTACAAATTCTAGAATAATGGTTTTATAGGACTATGAAGGTTATTTAATAAAAATTTAAGGCTGGACGCAGTGGCTCATGCCTGTAATCACAACACTGTGGGAGGCCAAGGTGGGTGGATCACTTGACATCAGGAGTTCGAGACCAGCCTGGCCAACATGGTAAAAATCCGTCTCTACTAAAAATACAAAAAAATTAGCCAGGCATGGTGGCGTGTGCCTGTAATTCCAGCTACTCGGGAGGCTGAGGCAGGAGAATCACTTGAATCTGATTCAGGAAGGCAGAGGTTGCAGTGAGCTGAGACTGTACCACTGCACTCTGTCTGGGTGACACAGAGAGACTCTGTCTAAAAAAAAAAAAAATTTAAGATTTGTGACACTGGGTGCAATGGCTCACGCCTGTAATCCCAACACTTTGGGAGGTTGAAGCAGGAGAATCACTTTGGACCAGCCTGGGCAACATATCAAGACCTTTTTCTCTATCAAAAAAAGTTTTAAAAGAGTTTTAATTGAGTAGCTGCAGTCCTAGCTACTCAAGAGACTGAGGTGATAGGATTACTTGAGCCTAGGAGTTCAAGGCTGCAGTCAGCTACGATAGTGCCACTGTACTCCAGCCTGGGCAACAGAGTGAGACCTTGTCTCTAAAAAGAAAACAGAACATAAGATTTGCGATTATAGGCCGGGCGCGGTGGCTCAAGCCTGTAATTCCAGCACTTTGGGAGGCCAAGACGGGCGGATCACAAGGTCAGGAGATCGAGACCATCCTGGCTAACATGGTGAAACCCCGTCTCTACTAAAAATACAAAAAACTAGCCGGGTGAGGTGGCGGGCGCCTGTAGTCCCAGCTACTTGGGAGGCTGAGGCAGGAGAATGGCATAAACCCGGGAGGCAGAGCTTGCAGTGAGCTGAGATCGGGCCACTGTACTCCAGCCTGGGCGACAGAGCGAGACTCCGTCTCAAAAAAAAAAAAAAAAAAAAAAAAAAAAAGATTTGCGATTATAAGCCGAGTGTGGTGGCGCGTGCCTGCAGTCTGAGCTATTTGGGATGCTAAGTGGAAGGATCACATGAACCCGAGTTCAAGGCTGCAGGGAGCTATGATTGTGCCACTGGACTTCAGCTTGGGTGACAGAGTGAGACCCCATCTCTAAATATATACACATACATTTTAAAAAATTGTGATTATAATTATACTGAAATTATAAGTTTAAATTATCATTATGATTACTGTAACAGTATTTGATTCTTTTACAGTATGATAGAGAAATAGATGAGAAATAACCTGGGAAACTACATTATTAATTTTGTGCTTCTGTAAGACCATTCCACATACTTACAGTTTTGTAGATATACTTACATGCTGGGTAAATTTTATTGCCATAAATGTTTATTAAGTTGTACTTCTGTGAGAGACTACAGTATGTTAATTCCTTTCAGGATGAGTTCTAAACAACCTCCCATTTTGTATGAATGAATGAACAAAAAAAGCAATGAACTTGAGATTTGTTCAATTATATACAATTAATCAGTAGAAAAACTGTTACATAGATATGCTTTTTGCACTAAGATTAAACTCATCTATTCACTAGCAACACAATATTACTGGTATAAACAGACTACTCAAAATTCTGTACTGCCAACCAACAAATATATTAAGTCTTGCTATAAGCTTAGCCAAGCATATGGGGAATATAGAAAATTTACCAGTAATGGTTCTTCCCTCAGTACTTACAGAAGAAATTCTTGAAAAGGCAAAAATTCAACTGTTAAGAGACAATTACAGCACAACAGACAGACTTTAGAGCATATTTTAAAATAATTTAAATATATGCATTAAAAGCTACTCTTTCAGAAAAATGTGATTACACTTATTTTTCATGTAGATGTATTGGCTGAACTTGCTCCTTTTGATAATTACTAAAGTATGTCATTTATTTATATTCATTTTCTCTAATGATGTACAGCATATTCTCTGTGTTAGTATATCTCACACCTAAACAAATTAAGCATGGGTGGGCACGGTGGCTCGCATCTGTTATCCCAGCACTTTGAGAGGCTAAAGTGGGCAGATCACCTGAGCCCACGAGTTTGAGAGAGCCTGGGGAACAGGGCAAAACCCTGTCTCCACAAAAAAAAAATATAAAAATTAGCCAGGTGTGGTGGTGCATGCCTATAGTCCCAGACAGCTACTTGGGAGGCTGAGCTGGAAGGATCACCTGAGTCTAGGGATGGTGAGGCTGCAGTGAGCTGTGATCACACCACTGCTCTCCTGCCTGGACAACAAGAGTGAGAACCTGTCTCCAAAAAAAAAAAAAAAAAAAAGTTAACTCCAAGCCATGAAGAAACCTTGGCCCATTATTTATTTTTTCCATTTCTTCATCACATTTGAGCTTTCATCATTGATGATCGTAGTCATTTTTCCATTCTTTGGTTGCAGAACAATATACTATTTATGTGCTCCTTCAAGACTGATAGAATAACTGACTGCCATTAACACCTACCTTTTCAAGAGCTGACCATCTGATCTATATATTATTCAAGCTCTCTCCTTTGTCTCCTGAGTTGCTCGACTTTAATGCAATTTATTTTCCTGTCTGTAATTTTAAAATATTTCAGGCTGGGTCCTGTGGCTCACATCTTCTAATCCCAACACTTTGGGAGGCTGAGGCAGGAGAGCTGCTTGAGCCCAGGAGGTTGAGGCTGCAGTGAGTCCTGATCGTGCCACTGCACTCCAGACTGGGCAACAGAGTGAGATTCTATCTCAAAAAAATTAAAAAGAAGAAATTCAAGCATATAGAGAAGTAAAACAGAAATAATGAACACTGTGTGTAGATACCTTCCTCCTAAATTCAACAAATGTTAACACTTTGCTATATGCATTTCACAACTTTTCAAAACAGAAATATGAATCTTAAATTCAGCTGGGAAAAAAAAACAGAAATAAAACTTTAGATGAAGGAAAATTCCCTCAGCTGGAGCTCAGAACATCAGCCTCCATTCTGCACATCCATATCTTTCAGGACTGTTTCCTACATGTATAAACTACCCCACTACAACCCATGGTGATTCCTTTTTTCTCTAAGCCCTACCTACTTGATTATCTAATATAGGTAATGTTTGGTTTTTTCCTGTGAGAATTTCCCCTATCCTGAGCTTAAAGCGGACTATGAGTAGTTAGCACCCTGATCACACACTGCTCTATGCCCTAATTCTGTATTGGCTGTTTGCTGCCTTTGTCTAGAGACTTAAGGTGAAAACCATCTTAGCTGAGGTGAAGGGCAGTGAAAAGTATAGCACAGTACTGAATGAGAAGTACACAGAAATATGAATTGATAAAAGAAAGGATCTCTCCATAACTATACAAGCTTCAGTTAAATTAACAGTTGTAGCCTTAGTTTTACTAATGATTGTATTTGGACATTAGTCTACAAAATAATTCACCTCCCATAGGAACAATGTTACAAGATGATTAAGTCTCCTCATTTCCCAGCCCTAACCTAGTAGGGATGCTTTTAATGATTGAAGACTGGGATGTGGGAAAGTCAGCGAGGAGAAAGTGACAGAGATCAAGTTCAGAAGTCCTTGAATCCAGAGTTGATGAAAGGCTGGGAGGTGAAGCACAGGGGTTCTGGGAGTCTAAGAAGTCAAATGACACTTTGGGGATCATCAATCACTATGAAGTTGATCCTTTACTGTGCCTTTCTGCCTCACACTGTCCCTTCCTATAACTTGTTACCTGCAGCTATGTACTCTGCCTTTGCAGGTGGATGAGAAAGTGGGGGCTCCTTCCCTCAACCCAGCCTTGCATTGCTGGAATAAAAAGCCTGAGTTCCCAAAGGTGGATCCATGGGCAGTCTCTGCAATGGGAGCAGTGCAAAGTGGAGAGGTAGGGAAAAAGCTTTGTAAACTGAAGCTCTGGAAGTCAGAAACCTCTCACGTTCAGCTTCTCTGATTACATAGCTCATCTTTCCTCCTCATCTAGACTGGATGTCCCACTGTCAGAGACAATGAACACATAAAACTTGATTGAAATATTTTAGGAAATAACACTACACAAGTAATTCAAAAGATATTAGACTTGAATTATCTTTAAAAGCCCGAGCAGTCCCTCTCACTCTCTCACTGTTTACATTAGGAGAACACAGATGCTCAGTTAACATCGTTTGCCTAAGGTGAGAAGACAGAGCTGAGGCTTGAATTAAGAGTCTCCAGAAACCCAGTCTCAAAGACAGTGTCCTCCTCTATTAAATGTCCACCTCTATACCCTTGTGCCGGACCAGGGCTAAGCATGAGGCACATACTCAATATAAATGGGTCAACTGACTTGTCTAAATGTAATCTGTGGGCTTTGAAGCCCTATTCAAATATACCTTTTTTTTTTTTTTTTTTTTAACTAAGATCGTTAGCAAGCAAATATCTTCAAGCAGCTTTTAATCAAGCTTTTAGTACTGTATATTACCTTCCCTTCTCAAACTAACTTAAACTCACTTTAATTCCACACTCACTGCATCATACTCAAAAGCATTGCTAATTTTTTTTTCTTTTTTTTTTTTTTAAATCTTTCTTTTGCCTCATGCTGTGCTAATTTAACCTCATTTTGGTAAACAAGAAAATGGTCCTTGTTTGACAGACTCTAGCTGCAGCAACTGCAGCTGGCCTATATGCAAACCAATTTTGTTCATTCTTTATCCTGGCAGGGAGCCCTGCCCTAGAATTGTTTTAGGGCTAATCAGCATTAAACCTGCGTCAGAAAGGTTGCTGAGAGCAGCCCTAGAGCAAGACCACAGCAACAAGACTCTTCAGGAAAGGGATGAAGACAAATGCAGCAGCTGTGTAGAAATCTATGGGAAGACTTTTGTTCATGAGAGTAAAAGTGGAGCCTAGCTTCTTTTCTGTGCTTTAGCACTTATCCTGTGGAAATGACTTCGAAAGGAGATATGGAAGAAAACGATGCACCAAATTGCTCCATTTCTTTCTTTCTGAGTGCTTGGTGATTAGCCAGAAAATGTTACTAACTTCAGATGGTAGCAAATGGTAAAGAAATTAAATGTGCATCCTCTGCTACTCTCTGAAGTTGAAAATACTGTATGACTCGTCTTCGGATATTCTTGTGAGTTAGCATGATTTTCTGTAAGATGAACCTGAGGTACAAGAAACAGATGTGCATAACACCTTGAGTAGATATAAACAACTCTGTCTAAAAACTCTGTTAATGGATAAATTTCTCAACAACAAATGATTAAATATTGGAGTGGTTTTCTTTCTACTCAAAAGAAGGCCACTACGCTTCCCTAAATGCCACCAGATCTGTGGGGCTCACACAGAAGTCAAAAAAGGACAGTCCATTTTTGTCTGATCACCGTAGTTCTTGAACATATGGTTGCTTTCTGTCTGCTCACTTAACTCTCATTAAATGACTAGTAAGTCAGTAACTCCAACAGTTAAGCATGTTCAGATTGTTTTTTTAATAACAGCTTTATTGAGCTATATTGCACATACCCTAATACCCACCCTTTTTTTTTTTTTTGAGATGGAGTCTCTGTCACCCAGGCTGGAATGCAGTGGCTCAGTCTCGGCTCACTGCAAGCTCTGCCTCCCAGGTTCATGCCATTCTCCTGCCTCAGTCTCCCGAGTAGCTGGGAATACGGGCACCCGCCACCATGCCCAGCTAATTTTTTGTATTTTTAGTAGAGACGGGGTTTCACCGTGTTAGCCAGGATGGTCTCAATCTCCTGACCTCATGATCCACCCGCCTTGGCCTCCCAAAGTGCTGGGGTTACAGGCGTGAGCCACCGCGCCCGGCCACACTCACCCTTTTAAAGTATACAATTCAGTGGTTTTAGTATATTTATAGAGTTGTGCAAGCATCACTACTACCTAATTTTAGAACATTTTCATCACCCCAAAAAGAAACCCTGCACCTCACCTTAGCAGAGAGACTTTTTGATATGGCAGCCAGCCCTGTTTCCTAGGTGTGTTTGTTACCGGTACAGGCACTTCTTGGCCTGTGTCAATTGGAACACTGCAAAAAAATTTTAGTGTTTAGACAATAAATGAAAACCCTCATAAAATGTTTTTCAAATAAGCTTTTTCTCTAGTCCAATCTTATTCATGTACCAGCTTGGAGATTTTCATTGTAGAAATAATTTATCTGCAGAAGAGTTAATAAACACTATCCAACTTACAGATTTCAAAATGAATTGTGATAACATCTACAAAAATCAGTTTCCTGTAGATAGTCTGCACTGAAGTTCTTACTAATAAAATCAACTATAGGGTGCTACAGAACTTTTTAACCTTGTTTCCAAAATATGGGAAGACAATTTAGCATTATTGCAGTTTCCAGGCACTTATAATGAATTAAAATGAAACAGTTGTTAATCATATGCAGCAAATCACTAGCTAGCATAGAAGTTAGGCAGCTAGCATAGAAACTAGGCAGATAATGGAACCGAAATAAACTTAGCAAAGAAAGCAATAGAAAGATAATGTGAGCCATATAAATAACTTAAATTTTTCTAGTAGCTACTTTTTTTTTTTTTTTTTTTGAGACTGAGTCTCGCTTTGTCTTCCAGGCTGGAGTACAGGGGTGCTATCTCGGCTTACTGCAACCTCCGCCTCCTGGGTTCAAGTGATTCTCCTGCCTCAGCCTCCCGAGTGGCTGGCACTACAGGCATGTGCCACTACGCCCGGCTAATTTTTGGTATTTTTAATAGAGACGGGGTTTCACTGTGTTAGCCAGGATGGTCTCGATCTCCTGACCTCATGATCCGCCCACCTTGGCCTCCCAAAGTGCTGGGATTACAGGTGTAGCTACATTTAAAAAATAGTTAAAAACAAAAACAAAACAGGAAAATTTCATTATAACAATAAATTTTACTTCTTGTAGCCAAAATAATGCTCCAACATGTAATAAATATACAAAAATTTTAGTGAGATTAAGTCTTTGAAATCTAGTGAGTATATTACATCTCCACTCATCTCATTTTGAACTAGTCAAATTTCAAATACTCAAGTCACATGTGGCTAAGTGGCTCTCATATCAAATAGCAGCACAGCCTTAGATCATTACAGGTTTTTTTTTTTCCCCCCCAATTACTCATAAGGGATTGCCTGGCTATAAGGATGCCAAGGAAAATAACGCTAATTGAATAAAATAGGTGTCAAAAACAATAGAAAAGGTTACATCACTGTTATGTATAGTAAGTTGAGAGATAAGGCATTAGAATTCCACTGTACATTCTGTGGGGTGTGCAGATAAAATTCTTTCTGTTTTTTAATACTTAGAGACAGGGTCTCACTGTGCTGCTCTGGCTGCACTCGAACTCCCGGGTTCAAGTGATCCACCTGCCTCAGCCTCCAGAGTAGCTTGGAAATACAGGCATACACCACTGCACCTGGCTACTCTATCAATACTTATTTTTGTAGACTGAACTGTACAGGGTTAACTAAAATTATAATTAGAAAGTCGGTGATTATATTTCAATTAAATTTAAGAAACAGTTTCATTTTTGTCTGTCCTATACAAGATGCCTACATAAAACAGAAACATGTGTGGGTTTTTTTTAGTGGCTTTTCTACTCCTGTATATCTAGTGTCAGTAAAGACCACTACCATCCATTCAAACCATTAAACCAAGGAATGATTCTTGCTTCCTCCTGCTTCCCCTAGCCCATTTAAATAACTGCCTGTGATGCTAAGTTCCTCTCCATCCCCATGCCTTAGTTTAGGTCCACATCATCTCTAGTCCAGACTACTTCAGGAACCTCCTACCTGTTCTCCCTATCGACCAGACTCCATACTATTGCCAAAATCATCTTCTTAATACGCTAATCTGATCATTACAATCCCCTGCATAAAATCTTTCAGTGGCTCTTTATGATTGGATAAAATTTCCTTAGCTTGTAATATAAATTTATATTTGGCCCTTGGCTACCTCTTCAATTCTATTTATTACCCTTCCTCTTCTCTCTCATGTTAGCTGTAGTAAATTATTTGCTGTCATATACTCACCCCTTTCTGCTTTTACAAATGTTTTCCCTCAGTTTAAGACATTCCCCTTCAATCCCTGCCCACTTAGCAAACATCTGCTCCTGGTGCAGTTACATTCTCAGTGAAACTTTCCCCATCTCCCACTAGGAAAAGTTAGATAAACACCTCTAAACTCCGATTTACAGCATCTATCACATTGTGCAGTAGAAAAGGCTAAACTGAGAGTCAATTACCTTTGGAAATTTTGTAGGAAAGCATGGCCATATCAGGAACTAAAATTTGCTGTACTCTGCAGTCCTTCCTAAATTCATGTACCTCCCTTTGAAAGCTGGACTGATCCCAATTTCATAGGTCAGGCAAATACCAGAGAGGTTCTAACTAGTTCAAAATTTAAAAACTACTAAAATTGCTATTATTATTATTGTTTTGAGACAAGGTCTGGCTCTATCACCCTGGCTGAAGAGCAGTGGCACGATTTAGCTCACTGCAACCTCTGCCTCCTGGGCTCAAGCCATCCTCCCCAGTTCAGGCTCCCAAGCAGTTGGGACTACAGGCACACACCACCATGCCTGGCTGACTTTGTATTTTTTGTCGAGATGAGGTTTCACCATTCTACCCTGGCTGGTCTCATTACTCGTGAGCTCAAGCGACACACCTGCCTGGCCTCATCCTGGGATTACAGGTGAGCCACTGCATACGGCCTTTTTTACTCTTTAACTCTCCAATAGCTTACTGCATTTGTTCAGTTCTTACCTGATCCCAGTAAAGTATCCAAGACAAAAACATCTAAATACCTTTCCTTTTTTAGGCAGGAGGGAGAGGGGCTTATATGCAGGCTTTGACTTCCAGTTTTATTGAGGGTGGCTTCATCCCTTAGAACAACTTTGTTGTTGTTCTCAGACCTACAGTGGTGCTGTGAAACTCCCAAGCATTGGGTTATAGGGGACCAATTTGGGACATTCCCTGAGAATGTTAGCATCCCCAGAATAGGAGGGAAGGTGAGATAAATGTGCCTTTTTTTTTTTTTTTTAAAAGAAAAAGCTTCACTCTCACCCAGGCTGAAGTGCAGCGGCGTGATCTCAGCTCACTGCGCCCTTCGCCTCCCAGTTTGAAGCAATCATCCCGCCCGAACTTCCCAAGAAACTGAGATTACAGGCATGCACCACCACACCTGGTTAATTTTTGTATTTTTAGTAGAGATGGGGTTTTGCCATGTTGGCCAGGCTGGTCTCAAACTCCTGGCCTCAAGTGATCTGCCTGCCTTGGCCTTCCAAAGTGTTGGGATTACAGGTGTGAGCCACCACACCTGGCCTATTCTTGCAATTTTGGAAGATTTAGGGGGCTGGCAGGAGATAAGACTGAGATTGTTTAGGCCATGCTGTTGCTGACACAACCCCGGCACTTAAATGGGAATGCAGTGGCCTAAGTGTAAGGCAACATATCTCTCAACCATTTCACCAAAACAAAACAAAACACAAAAAACATTTCTGAGTGAATGTCTGGCCATCTTAGTAGCATCTTATTAATCTGTTTTGACATTATCCTAAAAATAAGCTTTTCCTCAAAAAAAAAAAAAAGAGTTGTACAACACTGTGAATGTATTAAATGCCATTAAATTGTACACTTCAGAATGGTTAATTTTATGTTATACAAATTTTGCCTCGATTTTTAAAAATGAAAAAAAGAGTATATGACAAGAAGGGTTACTATAGGATTACCAAAGCCATTACATTTTCCCTCATTTGTATGTACATGACACACTGGTTCTATAACGTTGCCCAAGAATAGATCTTGAATCCTAAGACTGCTGCGATGGGGCTCTGAGAGAAGAGATTATAATGTCAGAATACTTAGCTCCTAGGATGTGATTAAGTTTATTTGGTTCATCACTAAAGTGGTATCATAGCATTCTTTCTACCATAGTAAAGGAAATGAATCCTAATTAACATCTGTAATAGCTCAGTGGGCCTCTTTGTCTTTTAAGTGAAAACTACTGAGCCCCTTTGTTTTTGGATCATGTCATAGAAACATTGGTGGTACAATTCAAGTGGTGAGGAATCAATTAATGCATGGAATAAAAAAAGAGCTGAAAAGACAGTAGTAAACATAGGGCTAATTTATGAATTATCATATTTTTAATGAAATTACCTTTTATTAGGAAACTCTAAGAGGTCTATTTCTCTCCTTTTGAATTTGGGCTTGCCTTGTGACCAGCAGAATATGGCAGAAATGTCACTGTGACAGTCCTAGGTCCAGCCCTTAAGAAAGTCCTGGCAGCTCCTATTGTTTCTATCTTATAATTCATTTAAGAAGCCTGGTTGGGACGGGCATGGTGGTTCACACCTGTAATCCCAGCACCTTGGGAGGTGCAGGTGGGCAGATCACAGGTCAGGAGTTCAAGACCAGTCTGGCCAACATGGTGAAACCCCATCTCTACTAAATATACAAAAAATTAGCTGGGTGTGGTGGCACACACCTGTAATCCCAACTACTCGGGAGACTGAGGCAGGAGAATCGCTTGAACCCAGGAGGCGGAGGTTGTAGTGAGCCAAGATCATGTCATTGCACTCCAGCCTGGGTGACAGGGCGAGACTCTGTCTTAACAAAAAAAAAAAAAAAAGAAGAAAAAAAAAATTCAGAAGCCTGGGCTAACCTAGAATAATAAGAATGACATGTAGAAGTGGGGAGAGGCCTGTCTGAGCCCCAGACATTACAGTCACCCAAGTCAAACGACAGAAGATATTGTGAAAATCCAGCCACATTAGTTACCCCAGCTGACACCATGTGAAGCAGAACGTCATGAGAATTTGCATTTGATAAATCAGAATTTTAAGAAATAGTATCTCACTGGTGATTTAAGCCACTGTTTGGAGTAATCAGTGAAACCTCAACAGATAACTGATATATCCCACACATTTCTTAACCAATTTTCAAGTAGAACCATAGATTTAGAATTAGAATTGTATCTCTGCTAGTTAAACTGACGATCACTCTGATCCCAAAGAATCCTTTTTTTTTTTTTTCTTTTTCCTGAAACGGAGTCTTGCGCTGTCCCCCAGACTACAGCGCAGTGGCACAATCTCAGCTCACTGCAACCTCCGCCTCCTGGGTTCAAGCAATTCTCCTGTCACAATTCTTCTGTCTCAGCCTCCTGAGTAGCTGGGATTACAGGCACATGCTGCCGCATCTGGCTAATTTATTTTGTATTTTAGTAGAGATGGGGTTTCATCATGTTGCTGCCCAGGCTGGTCTCAAACTCCTGAGCTCAGGCATTCTGCACGCCTCAGCCTCCCAAAATGCTAGGATTACAGGCCCGAGCCACCGCGCCCAGCCAAACTTTTTCATTTTTGTCAGCCTAGTCATATTATTGAATTATACTGAGCTTGGAGTCAATTAATTCATTTTAAAGCCAATATATAACTATATGCCAAGTATATACTAGGAACTAGAAATACAATGAGTATACTGCTGCCCTCAAAGACTATGAAATTCCATGAGGAAGACAAACAAATAAACAACTAGAATAGTGAAATAAGTTTTCTGAAAGAGGCATCTACAGTGTGATGACACAACATAGCAGAACAGTACTTAACCTGGAATATATAGAAGCTTTCCTAACCAATCCCCCACAACAACATGGACTCAACAACTGCTTTGTTTCCCTTATAATACATAATAGCTCGTGTCCACAGTGGACCAAATGCTCATGGCAGTGAACTTCTGCTTCCTCTACTTGGATTTGCTTACCAAGAGCTACTCCTAACCTGTTTAAGCAGTTGTACATGATACCGAATTAATAACTTAATTAATTTTAAATAAACCTATGAGGCTGGATGTGGTGGCTCCTGACTATAATCCCAGCACTTTGGGAGGCCAAGGTGGGGTTTTTGTAAGAAAGACCACAAAATACTAGTCAGTAAATTCTTACTCAATGTGATGCGGGGTTCACAAGTCCCACCTCCTACTCCAAAAAGAAAAAGCCTTGGTCCTAAAACAAAGGTTGATGAAAACACACATACATGGTAAGAATGTTTAAAATATGCATGCGACCTTTTCTTTATAGTTTATCAGGCTTTTCATTAGTTGGTATGGACTACAGTGGAAAAATACACTTCAACTGCAACAGTCTCAGAAGAGAGAAATAAGAATGCCAGGGGGGAAATTCAGGCTGCTGTTGTATGAGGGATGACCAATGATCAAAACATAAGTCTTGGCCTGGGTGGTGGCTCATGCCTGTAATCTCAGCACTTTGGAAGGATGAGGAGGGAGGATCACTTGAGGCCAGGAGCTGGAGACCAGCCTGGGCAACATGGTTAAACCCAGTCTCTACTAAAAATACAAAAATTAGCTATGTGTGGTACACACGCCTGTAGTCCCAGTTACTTGGGGGGCTGAGGAAGGAGAATCGCTTGAACCTGGGAGGCAGAGGTTGCAGTGACCCGAGACTGTGCCACTGCACTCCAGCCTGGGCGACAGAGTGAGACTCTGTCTCAAAAAATAAGTAAAACTGAAAATAAATAAATAAAACGTATCTAAAAAGATGGAAGCTGAAAAGGACTATGACCCAATCCAGTAAAATCATCAATAGCATAAACAAAGTAGACCCGGATTTGTTTATCAAATGCTAAAAGGCTGGAATAAAGGCAGCCTTTAACAAGGCAGGGTTTTTTTGTTTTGTTTTGTTTTTTGAAACAGAGCCTTGCTCTGTTGCCCAAGCTGGAATGCAGTGGCACAATCTTGGCTCACTGCAACCTCCCGGTTCAAGCGATTCTCCTGCCTCAGCCTATCTGCCACCAATCTCCCCAAACCCTCCACATCCACAGCTGGGACTACAGGTGTGCACCACCACACCTGGCTAGTTTTTTTATATTTTTAGTAGAGACGGGGTTTCACCATGTTGGCCAGGCTGGTTTCAAACCTCTGACCTCAAATAATACACCTGCTTTGGCCTCCCAAAGTGCTGGCATTACAGGAATGAGCCACCATGCTGCGCCATAAGACAGGTTTTTACTGGTACAAAATCATCCTTACTAGAAAATAAGCTCTATGAAAAGCAAGGACTTTGTCTATTTTTGCTCACTGATCTGTTCCTCTCACTAACAGGGCCTAGAAGGCCTGGAATAAATAAAGACCCTAAATAATTATTTAAAAGTTGAAAGAATCAATTGAATGACCTAGCCACGATACTCTCTGACATTTACAAAGGAAGGAATATCCTTGAAAATTAAGAAAAAACAAAAACAAAAGAAAACCCAAAAGCAAAGAAAAACCAAAACAACAACAAAAAAAAAAAAAAAAAAAAAGAAAGAAAGAAAGAAAGAAAGAAAGAAAGAAAGAAAGAAAGAAAGAAAGAAAGAAAGAAAGAAAGAAAGAAAGAAAGAAAGAAAGAAATTTGAGCAAGGTAAGCTTAGGATAAGCAGAGGACAGTGTGACTTGACACATCAACTTAGAGACCCAGTTTTCTATAGCATTCTCTTAATTCCCATTATCTGAGAACCCTACTCTCTATTTTACTGATTCTCTCACCATTTCTCAGGCCTTTGTCCCTGTTCTCTTGCTCCCTTCCATTCCCCATTCTTCCTCTACTAAAATTATATGCTCAAGATAACATCTACAAATGACCAATAGGCACATGAAAAGATGCAACATCATTAGTCATTAGGGAAATACAAACTGAAACCACAATTCCACTTCACACCCACTTGCATGACTAAAATAGAAAAGACAGACATTAACACATGTTGGCTTGGATGTAACGAAATTGGAAACCTCATCCATTGCTGGTGGAAATGTAAAAGAAAAACTGCTTTGAAAAATAATCTGCTAATTCTTCAAGTGGTTAAACATAGTATTACCCAACATTAATGAAAACATATGTCTGTCCATGCAGAAATCTGAATGTTCATAGCAGCATTATTCATAATAGCCCAAAAGCAGAAACAACCTAAATCTCCATCAACTGATGAATGAAAAACCAAAACATAATTCTATAAAATAGAATATCTGGCAATAAATAGGAATGAAGTACTGATAGGTGCTACAATGTGGATGAATCTTGAAAATGTTATGCAAAGTGAAAGATGTCAGACACATACTGTACAATGCTAATTATATGAAATACAAGAATAGGCAAGTTTACAGAGATATAAAGAATATTTGTTGCCAGGAGCTGAGTGAAGGGGAGAATGGTGAGTGAACACAGGTATGGTGTTTCTTTTGTGGCTGATGAAGATGTTCTAAAATTTATTGTGGGATGGTTGCACAACTCTGTGAATATATGCATAGGCAATTGAATTGTTTGTTTTAAATGGTGCACTTGATATGTATACATTAATAATATCTCAGTAAAGCCATTTTAAAAAATTATATGAGGTCAGGCATGGTGGCTCACACTATAATCCCAGAACTTTCGGAGGCCAAGATGGGTGGATTGGCTTGAGCTCAGGAGCTCAAGACCAGCCTGGGCAGCTTGGAGAAACCCCTTCTCCACAGGAAAAAAAAAAAAAAAAAAATAGCCAGGTGTGGTAGCAAGTGTCTGTGGTCCCAGCTACTCTGGAGGCTGAGGTGGGAGAATCACTTAAGCCCAGGAGGCAGAGGTTGCAGTGAGCTGAGATTGCACCATTGCACTCCAGTCTGGGCAGTGGAAGTGAAACCCTGTCTCAAATAAATTTTTCTTTTTTTTTTAATTATACTTTATGTTCTAGGGTACATGTGCACAATGTGCAGGTTTATTACATATGTATATATGTGCCATGTTGGTGTGCTGCACCCATTAACTTGTCATTTACATTAGGTATATCTCCTAATGCTATCCCTCCCCCCTCCCCCCACCCCACAACAGGCCCCGGTGTGTGATGTTCCCCTTCCTGTGTACAAGTGATCTCATTGCTCAATTCCCACCTATGAGTGAGAACACGTGGTATTTGGTTTTCTCTTCTTGCGAAAGTTTGCTGAGAATGATAGTTTCCAGCTGCATCCATGTCCCTACAAAGGACACGAACTCATCCTTTTTTATGGCTGCATAGTATTCCATAGTGTGTATATGCCACATTTTCTTAATCCAGTCTGTCATTGATGGACATTTGGGTTGGTTCCAAGTCTTTGCTATTGTGAATAGTGCCGCAATAAACATACGTGTGCATGTGTCTTTATAGCAGCATGATTTATAATCCTTTGGGTATATACCCAGTAATGGGAGGGCTGGGTCAAATAGTATTTCTAGTTCTAGATCCTTGAGGAATCACCACACTGTCTTCCACAACGGTTGAACTAGTTTACAGTCCCACCAACAGTGTAAAAGTGTTCCTATTTCTCCACATCCTCTCCAGCACCTGTTATTTCCTGACTTTTAATGATTGCCATTCTAACTGGTGTGAGATGGTATCTCATTGTGGTTTTGATTTGCATTTCTCTGATGGCTAGTGATGATGAGCATTTTTCATGTGTCTGTTGGCTGCATAAATGTCTTCTTTTGAGAAGTGTCTGTTCATATCCTTTGCCCACTTTTTGATGGGGTTGTTTTTTTCTTGTAAATTTGTTTGAGTTCTTTGTAGGTTCTGGATATTAGCCCTTTGTCAGATGAGTAGATTGCAAAATTTTTCTCCCATTCTGTAGGTTGCCTGTTCACTCTGATGGTAGTTTCTTTTGTTGTGCAGAAGCTCTTTAGTTTAATTAGATCCCATTTGTCAATTTTGGCTTTTGTTGCCATTGCTTTTGGTGTTTTAGACATGAAGTCCTCGCCCATGCCTATGTCCTGAATGGTACTGCCTAGGTTTTCTTCTAGGGTTTTTATGGTTTTAGGTCTAACATTTAAGTCTCTAATCCATCTTGAATTAATTTTCGTATAAGGAGTAAGGAAGGGATCCAGTTTCAGCTTTCTACTTATGGCTAGCCAATTTTCCCAGCACCATTTATTAAATAGGGAATCCTTTTCCCATTTCCTGTTTTTGTCAGGTTTGTCAAAGATCAGATGGTTGTAGATGTGTGGTATTATTTCTGAGGGCTCTGTTCTGTTCCACTGGTCTATATCTCTGTTTTGGTACCAGTATCATGCTGTTTTGGTTACTGTAGCCTTGTAGTATAGTTTGAAGTCAGGTAGCGCGATGCCTCCAGCTTTGTTCTTTTGACTTAGGATTGTCTTGGCAATGCGGGCTCTTTTTTGGTTCCATATGAACTTTAAAGTAGTTTTTTCCAATTCTGTGAAGAAAGTCATTGGTAGCTTAACGGGGATGGCACTGCATCTATAAATTACCTTGGGCAATATGGCCATTTTCACGATATCGACTCTTCCTATCCATGAGCATGAATGTTCTTCCATGTGTTTGTGTCCTCTTTTATTTCACTAAGCAGTGGTTTGTAGTTCTCCTTGAAGAGGTCCTTCACATCCCTTATAAGTTGGATTCCTAGGTATTTTATTCTCTTTGAAGCAATTGTGAATGGGAGTTCATTCATGATTTGGCTCTGTCTGTTACTGGTGTATAAGAATGCTTGTGATTTTTGCACATTGATTTTGTATCCTGAGACTTTGCTGAAGTTGCTTATCAGCTTGAGGAGATTTCAAATAAAATTTTTAAAAAATTCTATTAATACTTGAAGGGCAAGTTTAAATGTGATCTTCTCCCTATTTCTCACCTCACTCAGTTAACATTAATAATTTCATTTGTGCTATCAAACCAGTTGTTATTATAATCTGTTAGTTATATATTACCTATATTAGAACCCAGGCTAGTAAAAAAACTTATTCAAATTTCTTTACATCCCCCTTCACAAGGAGGAGTTCCATACAGTTCATTACACAGGGTAGGTACCTAACACATCTTGATTTTGCTACAGAAATAATTACATTTACCCATTAAAATGTCACAAACAGTTAATGGTTATGCTAGGATTCACTTCTTCAAATGACAACATGAACAGGATTGGGAAGCTCTGATGGCAGAAGAGAAGAGACTAGATAAACTCTGCATTTGACCCAGAAAATATGTCAAATCCTGTGATCACGTATAAAGTTCAACAACGCCCTGTGGCTATATATTCTAGTGCTCCTAAGTTTTACCTTTCTTTCCTTTAGAAATATTCACATGATGTGAATGCTGAGGCATAAATAAACAAAAGAAATATTCACTTAAGCAAATAATCCACAAGAATCTTTCAAGAAGTAGTCTCTGCACAGATTAGGGGAGACTAAAGAGACGTAACTAAATGCAATGTGGGCCGGGCATGGTGGCTCATGCCTGTAATCCCAGCACTTTGGGAGGCCAAGGCAGGCGGATCAACTGAGGTTGGGAGTTCGAGACCAGCCTGAACAACATGGAGAAACCCTGTCTCTACTAAAAATACAAAATTAGCTGGGTGTGGTGGCACATGCCTGTAATCCCAGCTACTAGGGAGGCTGAGGCAGGAGATTCACTTGAACCTGGGAGGTGGAGGTTGCGGTGAGCCAAGATCGTGCCATTGCACTCTAGCCTGGGCAACAACAGCAAAACTCCGTCCCAAAAAAAAAATGCAATGTGGGATCCTGGATTGGACAGTGGAACAGAAAAAGGGTATTAGTGGAAAAATTCGTGAAATCCAAGTGAAGCCTGGAGTTTAGTTAGTAGTATTACCCCAATGTTAATTTCTTAGTTTTGATAAATGTACATTGGTTATGTGAAATGTTAACACTTGGACAAACTGGGTGAAGGGCAAACAGGAATTCTACACCGTCTTTGGAACTCTTCTGCACATCCAAAGTTATTTTGAAACACAGTTGTGACTCTACTGTGAATTAAGGCAAAGAAGGATATATTCATCCTGAAGTATTTGCATATTCATCCATTCAACAAATTATTTTGTGCCTGCTATGAACATAACATCATGGGATGACTCTGGGAACAAAACAAAGATTCCTGCCACCATGGTGCTTACAGTTCAGTAGAGAAAGCAGGCAATAAACAATAAACATAGTAAGTTACACGGTATGAGAGAGGATAATATGGAAAAACACAACAGTAAAGCAGCATTGAGGGATCGGCAGTGGGAAGCCGGTGGAGAATCACAATATTAAAAATAGTCATTTGGAAAGGACTCACTGACACAAGGCATTTAAGCAGACATGAAGGAGGTGAGACAGTGAGCCAAAAGATACATGGGGGGAAGAGCTTTCCAGACAACCAGAACAGCTAAGGCAAAGGTCATAAGACAGGAGCATGCTCAGACTGGGAAATGGCAAGACAAAAGCAATACAATTAGTGAAGGGGAGAGAAAGCTCCAGAGGTTACGGGTGGTCAGATCATATGAGGGATCTGGCTTTTCCTCTGAACAAATGGGAGGCCACTGGAGACTTTTGAACAGAGGAATGCCGTGCTTCGACTTAATGCTTTAAAAGAATCACTCCAGGCAGGGCGCAGTGGCTCAAGCCTATAAGCCCAGCACTCTGGGAGGCCGAGGCGGGCCTAAAAATACAAAAATTAGCTGGGCGTGGTGGCCCGCGCCTGTAATCCCAGCTACTTGGGAGGCTGAGGCAGGAGAATTGCTTTAACCCGAGAGGCAGAAGTTGCAGTGAGCTGAGATCGTGCCACTGCACTCTAGCCTGGGTGACAGAGCAAGACTCCATCTGGGAAAAAGAAAAAAAAAAAATCACTCTGGCAGTTGTATTAATAATATGCTTTATGCAACATCACCTACATGGTATTCTTGGAAAAAATGTTTAACATGAATCTAATTATGAGGAAACAATCAGATAATTCCACAACATGGGATAGTCTGCAAGACAATATTCCCAGACTCTTTAAATTAAAAACAGTCAGTGTCATGAAAAACAAAAAAGGTGAGGGGGATTATTTTAGATTAACAAGGTCATAAAACCCAAACACAATGAACAACCTTGATTGAAATCCTAAACAGGGGAATGTATTAATTTCCAATGGCTGCTGTAACAAATGACCTCAAACGATATGGCTTGAAATTTATTCTTTCAAGGTTCTGGAGGTCAGAAGTCAGAAATCAGTATTACTGGTCTGAAATCAAGGTGTCAGAGAGGCCGAACTCCCTCCAGAGGGTCTAGGGGAAAATTCATTTCTTGTTTCTTCCAAATTCTGGTTGCTATGGGCATTCCTTGGCTTACAGATGCCTCTCTCTAAACTCTGCCTCTGTCTTCACGTCACCTCCTCCTGTGTGCGTCAAATCTCTCTTTGCCTCTCTCTAGAATGGTACATATGATAGCATTTAGAGCCAACCAGGATAATCTCCGCATCTCAACATCCTGAATCACATCTGTAAAGATATTGTTTTCCAAATAACATTAACATTCAGGTTCCAGGTATTAGGACCTAACATTTAATCTACCTAATAGGTAAAAAAGTATCTCTGACCAAGGTGGTAGCAGTGGAGATAGTGAGAATGTATTTGAATTCTGGATATATTTGGAAGGGTGAGGCAACAATACTAACAGACTAAACATGAAGTAAGAGAGAAAGAGAGGAATAAAGAAAGGGTGCAAGGCTTTTGAGAGACTGCACTGTCAACTGACAAGAGGAAGATTACATTTCTGAGGAAACAACAGGAATCCAGTTTTGAACATACTGATTTTGGGATGCCAATTCAAACTGGAGATGTTAAGACAGCAGTCAGATATATTTAAGTCTGGATTTCAGGAGAGAAGTCTGGGCTGGAGAGGTAGATTTAGGACTTATCTGTAAAGAGATGATATTGGATCATATTAAAGTCATGAGGGGGTTGGGCGCGGTGGCTCACGCCTGTCATCCCAGCACTTTGGGAGGCTGAGGTGGGTGGATCATGAGGTCAGGAGATCAATACCATCCTGGCTGACACAGTGAAACCCCGTCTCTACTAAAAATGCAAAAAACTAGCTGGGTGTGGTGGCGGGCGCCTGTAGTCCCTGCTACTCGGGAGGCTGAGGCAGGAGAATGGCGAGAACCCGGGAGGCGGAGGTTGCCAGTGAGCCGAGATTGTGCCACTGCACTCCAGCCTGGGCGACAGAGCAAGACTCCATCTCAAAAAAAAAAAAAAAGTCACGAGGGTTGGGCACGGTAGCTCACACCTGTAATCCCAGCACTTTAGGAGGCTGAGGCAGGCGACCACCTGAGGTCAGGAGTTCAAGACCACCCTGGCCAACATGGCGAAACCCTGTCTCTACTAAAAAATACAAAAATTAGCCTGGCATGGTAGCGGGTGCCTGTAATCCCAGCTACTCAGGAAGCTAAGGTAGGGTGAATTGCTTGAACCCAGGAGGCAGAGGTTGCAGTGAGCTGAGATCGCGCCACTATACTCCAGCCTGGGTGACAGAGCAAGACTCTGTCTCAAAAAAAAAAAAAAAAAGTCATGAGGTATTGGATGAGATAACCAAGGGAGATAATGACACCAATCTATGAAATCACAAGATGCCTGACAGGGCAGAAAAAAACTAGAGAAAATCTTATAACCTCAGTCATCCTAAGACTGAATGGATCCAGCAGTTCTTTAACCAAACTGCATCCAAAGGAGTCCACAGCACTCAAAGATCTTGGAAGATTTTCTGGTTCCCCTCAATTTAAAAATGTATGCAGCTAATCAAATGGCAGGTCCAGGATCCCTGAGATAGGAAACTTAGAACCAATATTCCACTTAAACATTCCACAAAAGCATTCCAAGTCCTACCAAAATAATTCAACAGCTATCACTCAAGAAAACATCCTTTAGGTTGGGCGCAGTGGCTCACACCTCACTTTGCAAGACCAAGGTGGGTGGATGGCTTGAGCCCAGGAGTTCGAAACCAGCCTAGGCAACATGGTGAAACCCCATCTCTACCAAAAATACAAAAATTGGCCAGTCTCATAGCCCGGTCTCAAAATAAATAAATTAAAAATTAAAAATAATTTTAAAAAAATCCTTTAAAAAATACCCAACACAAAATCATTTTATTAAGAATCTCTTACATTTTTAAAACATAGATAAAAACTGCTATAAATGCCATACAAATAGCCATTGCTTAAAATTCTGCATTCTCCCAAAAACCCACTTAGCACAACTGCATTTTTTTATTTTATTACTGGCTTCTAGAAGGATCTAGAAACTTTGTGTTATACAAATTAAACACTATAGCACTATAAATCAATTTTAATGAAACTGAATACAACTGGACATGTTAACTAAACGACAATATACTAGTCACATATCTAAAGAGGAGCAACATTTTTCAAAAACAATATATGCGGCCGGGCGCGGTGGCTCATGCCTGTAATCCCAGCACTTTGGGAGGCTAAAGCAGGAGGATCACTTGAAGTCAGGAGTTCGAGACCAGCCTGGCCAACATGGTGAACCCTGTCACTACTAAAAATACAAAAATTAGCTGGGCATGGTGGCACACGACTGCAGTCCCAGCTACTTGAGAGGCTGAGGCAGGAGAATGGCTTGAACCCGGGAGGGGGAGGTTGCAGTGAGCCAAGATTGTGCCATTGCACTCCAGCCTGGGTGACAGAGCGAGACTCTGTCTCAAAAAAAAATAAAAATAAAAACAATATATGAATCAGTTTCAGGATTATTTGTGAAAAGTGAAACACTGTGTACGATATTTTGAATATACAAACATTTTTCTAGAAAGAAGGTTCAAAACATTTTATTATATTCTCAATGGGATCCATTATTCCAACATAGTTTAAAACTCTCAGGTTTGAATTAACATTGCTAAATACCTGAAAATGAAAATAAACCATAGTTGAATATGTCAGAATTGAAAAAAATTAAATATTAAAAATAGAACACACATTTTCCCACTCTTTAAAAATAATTATACTAAACAAAGAAGGGAAATTTGGCAAGTTAAAGCCATGTTCAGACATAAAGAAAATTATTGAAGGAAAAGAGTCTCTAAAGAATTTCCTTAACAAAATAAGTACATTTACTTCTGAAAGCTTTAAGCCTTAGAGGAACCCAAGCCTGGGATCTCAAGTGTAAGTTGCTGCTATCAAAGTTGCCAGTGAGGTAATCAGCTAAAATCTTCCTATTTCTAGTAATTCAGCCAAGATTCATCTCCTATTTTACTCTAGGGATCTAAAAAGGGCTTTTAAATGATAAGAATGGGTAAAATTGAGAAAGGTCCTAAACACAAAAGGGAAGCAGAAACTGGCTAAGTAATTATTTTCAACACAGTTCAGTTTATGCAGTGTTCAAAGAAATGCATGCTTTCCTGAATTAAAAAGTTCTTAATACATTTAACATTAGGCATAATGTTGACTCAAAGTCTCTTTGGCTCTACACACATTACCTAACACTTTTATATCTTACTATGAGTTAATAACTGTGCTTAGAACCTTTTTTTTTTTTTTTTTTTTTTTTTTTGTCCTTTTTACTTTGAGATGGAGTCTCGCTCTGTCGCCCAGGCTGGCGTGCAATGGCGCAGTCTGGGCTCACTGCAATCTCCACCTCCTGGGTTCAAGCGATTCTCCTGCCTCAGCCTCCTGAGTAGCTGGGATTACAGGCGCGTGCCACTAAGCCCCGCTAAGTTTTGTATTCTTAGTACAGACAATGTTTCACCATGTTGGCCAGGCTGGTCTTGAACTCTTGACCTCAAGGGATCTGCCTCAGCCTCCCAAAGTGCTGGGATTACAGGAGTGAGCCACTGTGCCGGCCAGCACTAACTTGTATTAACTCATTTAATTCACATATACTATGGTAAACTGATTTTTTTTTTTTTTTTCTGAGATGAATTCCTTGGACTGACAATAAGTACTATAGGTTTACTTTGGGGTTTGATTCAGAAGTTACTTCCACAAGAAAAGCCTTTTAAGTCCTGATTCCTGGCATCATGCTATTGTGGCTATAGTCAACCTAGAATTACATTTCTTCCAGAATGAATTTAAGAATCTCATTAAGTTCAAAATTCACTTAAATACTGATGGACCCTGCAACTGCCTTGATCTCTCCGGGCAAAAGTGAGCTTATAACACTCCATTCTACTCACTATATCAGAAAAGCTGGAACTAGCCTAAAAGTAAAATCAGAATAGAGAGATACTTGTAGGCTACTTATTTGGAGACATGAAGGTCTTCAGCCAGACCTTACAGAGAATTACTTCACTTACTCAGGTAATGTTTATGGAGCCATTTCACTGTGCTGTGTACTGGAAATACAATACAGGATAAAAAAATACACTAGGGGACAAAAAATAACAAATGCCTGCTCTTGTGGAATTTCCAGTTTGGGGAGAAGACTGACATTAATCAAAGGATTGCAATTATGACTATATGGCTCTAAAGTGAGATAATTCTCTGAAAGAAAGAAGCACAGTTTACTTAATGTTGATTAAAATAAAGCGGTGGCATAGAGTACTCTGGGATGTCAGAGACTTCCCTGAGTGACAGATGCCTGACCTAGGACTTAAAGAATAGTCATTAATTAGGCAAAGACTGGGGGATGGGGGGAATAGGTAGGAAGCATTCCAAACTCAAAATAAGCCCAATGTGTCTGGAGGGCAAAGACACAGGGAAGAGAGGGGAGGTTTAAGACAAGAGGGTGGGCAGGGTTTGCTAAGAAGTTTAGGCTCATAGATCTCAATATAACAGCAATGGAAAAATCATTGAGGTGGTTTTAAGTGGTGTAGAAGAGACCAGGCAGGGAGGGGGAAAAATTCTCACTTTAAAAAGATCATTCTGGCTTCACTATGGAGAACACAGATGGGAGAATGGTCAGGATAGACTTGTGAGAAAATTAGTGAGTTATATTGTAGTGAAATAGGGAGGTGTGAGAATGATAGAGAAATGGGTAGATTTAAGACCTATATAGGAGATAAAACTGATGGCACCTGATAAGTTATTGAAGATAAAATCAGATATGGGGGATGGGGAAGAATGAGGTATTCAGATAACTTATAAGTATCTGGCTTTAGAAACTAGTTAGATTGTGGTACTAACTTGTTTCAAAATGGAAGACTGGAAGAGAATCTGGTTTGCAATGAAAGACAGCATGTTCCATCTTAGATATGTTGATGATTATTTCACTGGCTGAATATTTTGTACAACGAGAGAAAAGTTTACCGTGGGATCGGAAGACCAAGGATCAAGTTCTGGGTTCAGACATTACAAATAGGACTCTGATTTTAACAAGTCACAATTTGTAGGCATCGGTTTTCTGAGGCTTATTTCACTGACTTGGACTACATCACCTGCAGTTCTTTCCTAAGCTTTGGAGACTAAGAGCTTGCACAAGTCATTGGATAATCATCCTTTTGATCTGATTAAAGAAACTACAAGTAAATAAGCTCACATTAAATATTGTGAGCTATTAAATATTGTTAAAATACGAATGCTTAAATTTGCCCTATTACAGTAGGCTTTCCAAATCTACGGTTCTGCATCTGAAGACATGACCAACTGTGGATTGAAAATATTTGAAGAAAAAAAAACAATTTAAAAAGCCAATACAACAACAAAAAATACAGTACAATAAATAAAGAATACAGTACAACTGTTTACATGGCATTTACATTGTATTAGATATTATAAGTAATCTAGAAATGGTTTTTGTTGTTAAAACTTATACTTTATTTTCTTGAATGTTTATATTATGATTTTTGTCACTATCTATACTGTTTTTTTTTTTAAAGCCTGAGCCACTTTGTGGTTTTAGCCTCAATATAATAATAATCCCCTACTTTTAGAATTCCTTTTCCCTTATCACTTTGCCTTTGTATGGTTTCTATAAAATGAAGACCTTGGAAAATCAACATTTTCTGTGAACTCAAGAGATTATATAGGCAGTGCTCAAATCAGCAGGATTACGCAGGTAAAACCAGTTGGATAGTAGATACACTATGATCTCTTTGACCACAATGTAGTTGTATGCATGTCTAAAAGGTCATACTGATTCACCATTAAAATAAAGATTACATGTAGGTTGACCAGGGAGGACTATCCATAGAATTGTGTGAACTGTGGTAGGGTAGGCAGTATACAACATTCATGGATGAAACACCTAGCTAACTGCTTTCCTAAAAATTATCTATTGTCTAAAAGACAAACATCTAGGTTTTTTTATGTTTTTTTTTTTTCTTTAACTTACGAAGATTCAAGTAACTAATATGTTAGTTCTTCTGGTTTAAAATGAAAGTAACTGGCTATGGTAATGTAGAGAAGGCAGATGACTGCATCAGAATATTTAAGACTTAAATTTTGAGTTACCTCACCTTATAAAAATATATATCAATATACTAAATACTCAACAAAGATCCAGGATGTACAATATTTAAAAATACATTTCTCTTGGATCAGCACCAAGAATAATGTTTCTGTTCAACCTGCGTCAAGTTTGTTTTTTTGTTTGTTTTTTGGGGCAGAGTGTCTCACTTTGTGGCCCAGGCTGGAGTGTAGTGGTGCGATCTTGGCTTATTGCAACCTCTGGCTTCCAGGTTCAAGTGATTCTCACACCTCAGCCTCCCAAGTAGCTGGGATTACAGGCATGTGCCACGATACCCAGCTTTTTATTTTTATTTTGTATTTTTAGTAGAGACAGGGTTTCACCACGTTGGCCAGGCTGGTCTCGAACTCCTGACCTCAAGTGATCTGCCTGCCTTGGCCTCCCAAAGTTATGTCAAGTGTTTAAGTTCAGGCGAGTTAAAATTATTTCTGATAAAAATCACAAGCTCCACAAAAATCATTAAAAATATATCCAAACACCTTTCAAATACATTCCGATATCAGGTCAGGCATTTCACTTGAAAGAACATAATAATAACTACCTTACCACTGAATTTTTGCAGTAAGATGTTTTAAGTCAACTTTGTCTTACGGGAATATTTTACATCTTACACAAAGGAGCCACTGGCACTTAGACACTTAAAATTACTAGAACCATTAAGACTGAGGTGAAGAATTTGTATAGCCTTCTACATATACTTGTCCTCCTGGCAATATCAAATGCCGTGTCTTCGAAGTTGTTTTTCAGCCCTGGTTTGATGTAATGGTTCATCAGGAGGAGCTCTAGGTTATCTGTGCTATCTCCTTTCCCAGCCACAAGATGCAAGGCGGTCAAGAGGCTTTGGTTTGATTAACTGGGTGTGGTGGCGTGTGCCTGTAGTCCTAGCTACTTGGGAGGCTGAGGCAGGAAGATCACTTGAATCTGGGAGGTGGAGGTTGCAGTGAGCGCAGATTGTACCATTGCACCCCAGCCTGGGTGACAGAGCAAGACCCTGTATCAAAAAAAAACAAAAAAAGGCTTTTGTTTGGGCATTGATATCTGCATCATGCTGAAGTAAGAAAGAAGCCACTCTGGTACCACTTGCAAGTACTGTGCAGGGGTGTCCAGCCATCCACCATCACTGCATGAACATCTGCCCCTTATGCTATAAGCTCAGGGACCGAAGTGTCCACTGTAGGCTGCTCAATGAACACTAAGGATAAAGACATACTCATGGCTTCAGGTCTGACCCAGCATAGTCCCAGTGGTGGTAGCCACAGGAGTGACTCCGTCACCCTACCCCAGCTCCAGGTGGATCAGCACAGATAGACACACACACACACACACACACACACACACAGACTCAGTTTGTTTGGGAGAAAGTAAGTGAAGAGAACCAGAGTCTCTGCCTGGTAATCCAGAGAATTCATTCAGGTCTTATCCAAAACTACCAAGGCAGTAACTCTACAAATCCGTAAGAACCACAGGTTACTAGGTTTGGGGTGCCCCCTAATGCAGATACGACTTAGATCACAATACCCAAGTTCAAATACCTGGAAAGACTTCCTAAGAAGAACAGGTAAAAAAAAGTCTAGCCTGCAAAGGCTACAATAAATACCTGACTCTTCAATGCCCAGACACCAACAAACATCTGCAAGTATCAAGACCATCCAGGAAAACATGACCTCACCAAATGAACTAAATAAGGCAGCAAGGACCAATCTTGGAGAAACAGAGATATGTGACTGATCTGGTTTGAATCTGTATCCTCACCAAATATCATGTCAAATTATAATCTCCAGTGTTGGAGGTGGGGCCTGGTGGGAGGTGACTGGATCATGGGGGTGGTCCTTAATGAATGGTTTAGCACCATCCCCTCAGTACTGTTCTCCTGACAGTGAGATCTGGTTGTTTAAAAGTGTGTAGCAGCTCTCTGCCCCTCTTCCTCCTGCTTCTGACCATGTGAGACGCCTTGCTCCCACTTTGACTTCCACCATGATTGTAAGTTTCCTGAGGCACCCTCAGAAGTCAAGCAGATGTCAGAATCATGTTTCCTGTACAGCCTGTGGAAATATGGGCCAATTTAACCTCTTTTATTTATAAATTTCCCAGTCTCAGGTATTCATAGCAATTTGAGAATGGACTAATACAGTGACCTTTCAGACAGAGAATTCAAATAGCTGTTTTGAGAAAACTCAACAAAATTCAAGGTAACGCGGAGAAGGAGTTCAGAATTCTATCAGATAAATTTAACAAGGAGATTTAAATAATTAAAAAGAACCACGCAGAAATTCTGGGGTTGAAATATGCAACTGACATTGAAGAATGCATCAGAGTTTTTTAATAGCAGAAGGATCAAGCAGAAGAAAGATTTAGTGAGCCTGAGACTATTTGAAAATACAGTCAGATGGGACACAAGAAAAAAGAGTAAGAATGAAGCGCACCTACAGGATCTAGAAAATAGCCTCAAAAGGACAAACCTAAGAGTTATTGGTCTTAAGCAGGAGGCAGAGAAAGAGATAGGAATAGAAGGTTTATTTTTTAAAAAAAGGTTTATTCAAAGAAATAATAGCAGAGAACTTTCCAAACCTAGAAAAGGTCATCAATATCCAAATATAAGAAGATTAATGAACACCAAGCAGATTTAACCCAAAAAAGGCTATCTCAAGGCATTTAATAATCAAATTCCCAATGGTCAAGGATAAAGAAAGAATCCTAAGTGCTGAAGGAAAAAAACTTTTACCCCAGAATAATGTATCTAACTAAAATATACTTCAAACATAGAGAACTAAAGACTTTCCCAGACAAACAAACACTGAGGGATTTCATCAACACCAGACCTAGCCTAGAAGAAATGCTAACAGGTATAGTTCAATCAGAAAGAAAAGGACATTAATGAGCATTAAGAAATTATCTCAAGGTACAAAACTCACTGGTAACAGTAATTACACAGAGAAACACAGAATAACACTGTAACTGTGGTGTGTAAATTACTCTTATTTTAAGTAGACTAAAAGATAAACAAATAAAAAATACAACAACTTTTCAAGACACACAGTACAATAAGATATAAATAAAAACAAAAAGTTAAAAAGCAGGGGGATGAAGTTTAGGTGTAAAGTGTTTATTAGTTTTCTTTTTGCTTGTTTGTTTATGCAAACAGTGTTAGGCTATTAGTGTAAAATAATAGGTTATAAGATAGTATTTGCAAGCCTCATGGTAACCTCAAATCAAAAAGCATACAACAGATATACTGAAAATAAAAAATAGGAAATTAAAATCATACCACCAGAGAAGATCACCTTCACTAAAAGGAAGACAGAAAGGAAGGATGGAAGACAAGACCCACAAAACAACCAGAAAACAAGCAAAAAAAAAATGGAAGGAGTAAGCCCTTGCTCATCAATAATAACACTGAATGTAAATGGACTAAGCTCCCCAGTAAAAAAAACAGAGTGGCTAAAGGGATTAAAAAACAAAACAAAACAAAACAAAACACAAGACTCAGTGATCTGTTGTCTGTTGCCTACAAGAAGCACACTTCACCTACAAAGACATACATAGACTGAAAATAAAGGGATGGAAAAACATATTCCATGACAATGGAAATCAAAAAAGACTAGCAGCTACACACATATCAGACGAAACAGATTTCAAGACAAAAACTAAGAAGAGACAAAGAAGGTCACTATATAATGATAAAGGGGGCAATTCAGCAAGAAGATGTAACAATTGTAATTGTATATGGAGGCAACACTGGAGCACCCAGATACATAAAGCAAATATTGTTACAGCTAAAAAGAGAGACAGACTCCAATATAATAATAGCTGGAAACTTCAACATCCCATTTTCAGCATTTGACAGATCTTCCAGAGAGAAAATCAACACACATCTGACTTAATCTGCACTACAGACCAAATGGACCTAATAGATATACACATAATATTTCATCCCAAAGCTGCAGAGTACACATTCTTTTCCTCAGCACATGGATCATTCTCAAGGACGGACCATATGTTATGTCACAAAACAAGTCTTAAAACATTAAAAAAAAATGAAATAATACCAAGCATCTTCTCTGACCACAATGGAATAAAACTAGAAATCAGTAACAAGTGGAATTATTGAAAATTTTATTGAAATAAATTATAAAGGAAACACAACATACAAAAATCGATGGGATACAACAAAAGCAGTACTAAGAGGCAAGTTTACAACTATAAGTGCCTACATCAAAAAAGAAAAAAAAACCCTCAAATAAACCACCATTTAACGATGCATATTAAAGAACTAGAAAAGCAAGAGCAAACCAAACCCCAAATTAGTAGAAGAAATAATAAAGATCAGGCCAGGCACGGTGGCTCACGCCTGTAATCCCAGCACTTTGGGAGGCTGAGGCAGGTGGATCACTTGATGTCAGGAGTTCAAGACAAGCCTGGATAACTTGGTGAAACCCCATCTCTACTAAAAATTCAAAAAATTAGCCGAGCATGGTGGTGTGCGTCTGTAATCTCAGTTACTCGGGAGGCTGAGGCAGGAGGATAGCTTGAACCTGTGAAGCGGAGGTTGCAGTGAGCCAAGATCATGCCACTGCACTCCAGGGTTGGTAACAGAGCGAGATTTCATCTCAAAATACAAAACAAAACAAAATAAAAGATAAAGATCAGAGCAGAAATAAGTGAAACTGAAACAAAAAAAAATTTGCAAAACTTCAAAGAAACAAAACGCTTTTTTTTTTTGGAAAAAAAATTGACAAACTGCTAGACAGACTAAGAAAAAGAGAAGACACAACTAAGTAAAATCAGAGATTAAGAAGGAAACATTCAACTGATACCACAGAAATTCAAAGGATGATCAGTGGCTGCTATGACCAACTATATGCCAATAAATGAGAAAATCTAGAGAAAATGGATAAATTCCTAGATACATACAACCTACCAAGATTGAGCCATGAAGAAATCCAAAACCTGAACAAACCAATAATAAGCAACAACATCAATGACATAATAAAAAATCTCCCAGAAAAGAAAAGCCTGGGACCTGATGGCTTCACTACAGAAGAAAACCAGACATTTAAAGAACAAATACCAATCCTATTCAAACTATTCTGAAAACTAGAGGAGAAGGGAATAATTCCAAATTCACTCTATGAGGCCTGTATACCAAAATCAAAGACATATTACATATTAAAAGAAAAAAAGCTACAGACCAATATCACTGATGAAAATGAATGCAAAAATTCTCAACAAAATACTAACAAACCAAATTCAACAACACATTAAAAAGATCATTCATCATGACTAAACAGGATTTATCCCAGGGATGCAAGGATGGTTCAACATATGCAAATCAATCCATCTGATATATCATCATATCAACAAAACGAAGGACGAAAACCATATGATCATTTCAATTGATGCTGAAAAACCACTTGATAACATTCGACATCCCTTCATAATAAAAACCTTAAAAAAGCTGGGTATAGAAGAAATGTACCTTAACATAATTAAACTATATATGGCAGACTCTCAGCTAGTATCATACTGATGAGGAAAAAAAAAAAGCCTTTCCTCTAAGATCTGGAACACAACAAGAATATCCACTTTCACCACTGTTATTCAACACAGTACTAGAAGTCCTAGCTACAGCAATCAGACAAGAGAAAGATATAACGCGCATCCAAATTGGAAAGGAAGGAGTCAAGTTATCCTTGTTTGCAGATTATATGATCTCATATTTGGAAAAACCTAAAGACTCCACCAAAAAACTATTAGAACTGATACAAAATCAGTAAAGCTGCAAGATACAAAATCAACCTACAAAAATCTAGCATTTCTATATGCCAAAAGCAAACAATCTAAAAAAGAAATCAAGAAAGTAATCCCAGTTGCAATAACTACAAATAAAATTAAATACCTAGTAACCAAATAAATGAAAAGTCTCTACAATGAAAACTAAAACACTGGAGCAAGAAATTGAAGAGGACACAAAAAACTGGAAAGATAGTCCATATTCATGGGTTGGAAGACTCAATATTGTTAAAATGCCCATTCTCCCCAAAGCAATCTACAGATTTCATGCAATCCCTGTAAAAATACCAATAATGTTCTTCACAAAAGTAGGAAAAACAATCTTAGGCCGGGTGTGATGACTCAAGCCTGCAATCCCAGTACTTCAGGAGGCCGAGGTGGGCGGATCACTTGAGGCAAGGAGTTCAAGACCAGCCTGGCCAACATGGCAAGACATCGTCTCTACTAAAAACACAAAAATTAGCCAGGCAAGGTGGCGGGTACCTGTAATCCCAGCTATTCAGGAGGCTGAGGTATGAGAATCGCTTGAACCTGGGAGGCAGAGGTTGCAGTGAGCAGAGACTATGCCACTGCTACTCTAAGGAAAAAGAACAAAACGAGGAATTTCATTACCTGACTTCAAATTATACTACAGTTAGAGTAACCAAAATGGCATGACACTGGCATAAAAATAGACACATTAGACCAGTGGAACAGTCTAATAAAGAATGCAGAAATGAATCCATACATCTACAGTGAACTCACTTTAGACAAAGGTGCCGAGAACATACAATGGAGAAAGGACAGTCTCTTCAATCAATGGTGCTGGGAAAACTAGATATCTTTATGCAGAAGAATGAAGCTTGACCCCCTATCTCTTTTTTCATTTGATAAAAAAATCAAATGAAAATGGATTAAAAACTTAAATGTAAGACCTAAACTATGAAACTACTAAAAGAAAACATTGGGGAACCTCTCCAGAACACTGGAGTGGGCAAGGATTTCTTGAGTAATACCCCACAAGCACGGGCAACCAAAGCAAAAATGGACAAATGGGATCACATCAAGTGAAAAACCTTCTGCACAGCAAAATAAACAATCAACAAAAGACAACCCACAGAATGGGAGAAAATATTTTCAAACTACCCATCTGGCAAGGGATTAATACCCCAAATACAAAAGGAGCTCATACAACTCTACAGGAAAAAAAAAATCTAATAATCCAATCAAAACTGGGCAAAAGATCTGAATAGACATTTCTCAAAAGACATACAAATGGCAAACAGGTATATGAAAAGCTGCTCAACATCACTGACTATCGGAGGAATGCAAATCAAAACTACAATGAGATATAATCTCATCACAGTTAAAATGGTTTTATACAAAGTCAGGCAATAACAAATGCAGGCGAGGATGTGGAGGAAGGAGAACCCTTGTAGATGGCTGGTGGAAATGTAAATTAATACAACTACTATGGAGAACAGTTTGGAGTTTCCTCAAAAAACTAAAAATAGAGCTACTATATGATCCAGTGATCCCACTCCTAGAAATATACCCAAAATAAAGGAAATCAGTATATCCAAGAGATGTCTGCACTTCCACGTTTATTACAGCACTATTCACAATAGCCAAGATTTGGAAGCAACCTAAGTGTCCATCAACAGATGAATGGATAAAGAAAATGTGCTACTTATACATAATGGAGCACTATTCAGCCATAAGAAGAATGAGATCCTGTTGTTTGCAACACCATGGATGGAACTGAAGTCATTATGTTAAGTGAAATAAGCCAGACACAGAAAGACAAACTTCACATGTCTTCACTTATTTGTGGGAGCTAAAAATTAAAGCAATTGGCCGGCACGGTGCCTCACACCTGTAATCCCAGCACTTCGGGAGGCCGAGACAAGTGAATCACAAGGTCAGGAATTCAAGACCAGCCTGGTCAATATGGTGAAACCCTGTCTCTACTAAAAATACAAAAAAATTAGCCAGACATGGTGTAGTCCCAGCTACTCAGAAGGCTAAGGCAGGAGAATCCCTTGAATCGGGGAGGCAGAGGTTGCAGTGAGCCAAGATCGTGCCACTGCATTCCAGCCTGGGCAACAGAGTGAGACTCCGTCTCAAAAAAAAAAAAAAATTAAAACTATTGAACTCATGAACATAGAAAGTAGAAGCATAGTTACCAGAGGCTGAGAAGGGTAGGAGGTAGGATGGGGGGAAGTGGGGATGGTTAATGGGTACAAAAAAGCAGAATGAATAAGACCTAGTATTTACTAGCACAACAGGGTGCCTATAGTAAAAAATAATGTAATTGTACATTTTAAAATAATTAAGAGTATAACTGGATTGTTTGTAACACAAATGGTAAATGCTTGAGGGGATGGATACCTCATCTTCCATGATGGGATTATTATGCACTGAATGCTTGTATCAAAATATCTCATGTAACCCATAAATACTTCTGCTACGTATCCACAAAAATTAAAAATTTTTTAAAAATGGGTTGGGCACAGTGGCTTATACCTGTAATCCCAACACTTTGGGAGGCCAAGGTAGGCAGATTCTTTGAGCCCAGGATTTTGAGATCAGCAAGGGCAACAAAGCAAAATCCCATCTCTACGAAAAAATATAAAAATTACCTGGGTGTGGGGGTGTGCAACTGTAGTCCCAGCAACTCAGGAAGCTGAGGTGGGAGGGTGGCTTGAGCCTGGGAGGCAGAAGTTGCAGGGAACCAAGACTGTGCCACCGTAATCCAGCCTCGGCGACAGAGCCAGACCCTGTCTCAAATAAGTAAATAGTATTGAAAAAACTTTTGTAGTGAGACAAAAAAGGTTTTTTGGTACACAACATTTAAATCTCTACAAAAAATACAAAAATTAGCCAGGCATGGTAGCCCACGCCTGTAGTCCCAACTACTTGGGAGGCTCAGTAAGCTAAGGCAGGATGATCCCTTGACTCCAGGAGGTTGAGGCTACAGTGAGCGTTGATCGGGCCACTGCACTCCAGCCTGGGTGACAAAGTAAGACTTTGTCTCAAAAAACGAGAGATTTAATACCAAATGGTTCATAAAGATGCAAAACTGCTATGTAAAGTTTCCATATGTTTTGTAACAGAAAATGTTAGGGGTAAGATGATGTATGTGGTATCACTCTTTACACTCCAAGTCATTAGCTTGCTTCTTTCACAGTACCTACTACTAAGATCTGACTTTTTATAAAAGTAATTTATGTCCCTTGCTTGTTAGCATAGATACCTTGTCAAAATTTGTATAAGGTAAGCGGCTTATAAAATTTTATCTGAAAAAAAACCTCACTAGGCTATCATGGAGGTTTAAGATCAAAGATACTATGCTACCCTTTTGAAACAGGTGAGAAATTAGAAAAAGGTTAGTCCAATTAGAAGTTCTCTTACAATGTTATGACAATCATCAAAAGTATAACAGCAGCACAGGAATAAACAAGTTGCTAGGAAAAAAAGAGAAAACCCACAGACACTAGTATATGTAATTATTTAGCGTGTAATAAAAGGAAAATCAGAAAACAGAAAGGGAATGTTTATTCAATAAACAGGGACTGGAACATGTGGCTAGTTTTTGAAAAATAATCTACTCAGATCCTTACCCTACAGCAAAATAAATTCCAAGTATATCACATCTCTATCTACTCTCTATCCATAAGATACAAATAATATATAAAAAGTGATTTAAATTTACTAAATATGGCTGGCACAATGGCTCACGCCTGTAATCCCAGCACTTTGGGAGGCCAGCCAGATCACTTGAGGTCAGGAGTTTGAGACCAGCCTGGCCAACATGGTGAAAACCTGTCTCCACTAAAAATACAAAAACTAGTCAGGCATGGTGGCACAAGCCTGTATTCCCAGCTATTCAGGAGGCTGAGGCACAAGAATCGCTTGAACCTGGGAGGCAGAAGTTGCAATGAGCAAAGACTGCACCACTGCACTCTAGCCTGGGCAACAGAGTCAGACTCCATCTCAAAATAAATAAATTAATGAATTAACTAAATTAATGAATTACTAAATAAGTAACTTTAACACACATTAAAATATATTTTAAAAGTCGATACATAAAAATATTTTAGAAGATACTATATCACATTTTTTATTTTTATTTTTTAATTTTTGAAACAGGGTTTCACTCTGTCACCCACGCTGCAGTACAGTGGCGCAAGCACAGCTCACTGTAGCCTCAACCTCCAAGGCTCAAGCAATCCTCCTGCCTCAGCCTTTTAAGTAGATGGAACTGCTGGCATGTGCCTCCACATCCAGCTAATTTTTATTATTTTATATGTAGAGACGGGGTCTCCCTACATTGCCCAGGCTGGTCCCAAGGTCCTGGGCTCAAGTGATCCTCGCACCTCAGCCTCCCAAAGTGTTGGGATTAGAAGTGCGAACCACCATGCCGAGCCAATAACTATCAAATCTATGAATATTAATAGAATGAAACTGAAATTACAATGAAAGAAAAACGAAAATATTAATTCAACTACAAAAAAATTTAAATATCCTACGCATGAAAAGGAAAACTACCAAAAGTGGAAAGGCCAAGAATAAACTAATGAAAATATCTACAGCTTGAGACAATCAGACATTATGCCCTCCTGATAGGATGCACTATGAATTACATAAAACCACTAATAAAATATTCATTCTTTCCCCCAAAAAATGTTGAACCTGAATCTAATTAAGACTTTAGAGCAGGCTGGGCGTGGTGGCTCACGCCTGTAATGCCAGTACTTTGGGAGGCCGAGGTGGGTGGATCACCTGAGGTTGGGAGTTCGAGACCAGCCTGACCAAAAAGAAGAAACCCCGTCTCTACTAAAAATACAAAAATTAGCTGGGCATGGTGGCGCATACCTGTAATCCCAGCTACTCGGAGGCTGAGGCAGGAAAATCACTTGAACCCGGGAGGCGGAGGTTGCAGTGAGCTGAGATCAAGCCATTGCACTCCAACCTGGGCAATAAGAGTGAAACTCCGCGCCCCCTCCCACCCGCACACAACAGACTTTAGAGGAAAGGTGTTAACAAACCCAGGAGATAGAGAAACAAGTTAACCACCAAGAAATAGACGATAAACAAAGAATCCAAAATATGGGACATTCTACAGGGAAAATAACCCAGTTTCTTGAAAAAAATCCAATGCATAAAAACAAAGGGAAGGGGAATCAGTTTTTAGACAATCTCCCCCACCACAGGCACACAAAAGCTTCTCAGTCCATTCATTAAAAACTAAAAAGTCCTTATCAGAGCCAGAGCCTACGTCCTTGGGATTTTACCCTGTGAAAAAGAATCCAAAAAACTAAAATATTCACGTACAAAAAGATGATGTTCAGCATGTTTTTTCATTTCCTTTCCTATTTACCTATTTTTGTTTCTTTTTCCAACTTTTATTTTAGATACAGGGAGTACATGTGCAGGTTTGCTACTTGGGTATATTGTATAATGCTGAGATTTGGGGTACAAATGATCCCATATCACCCAAGTATTGAATAAAATACCCAATAGGTTTTCAACCATTCCCCTCCTTCCTTTCTCCCCCATCTAATAGTCCCGAGTTTCTGTTGTTGCCATCTTTATGTCTACGAGTACCCAATGTTTAGCTTCCACTTACAAGTGTGAACATGTGGTATTTGACAGCATGGTTTTAACAGTGAAAAATTATAAATGACAAAAGAACGTTAAGCAAATTAAGGGATATCCAGAATATAATATTATACAGCCTCTAAAATGTTTATAGTAATAAAAAGGACATATAATAATGAAAAGTGCATATTTTAAATGTTTAGTGAAAAATCAGGATAAAAGGATATATATGGGCCAGGCGCCATGGCTCACACCTATAATCCCAGCACTTTGGGAGGCTGAGCCAGGTGGATGGCTTGAGCCCAAGAGTTTGACACCAGCCTGGACAACATGGTGAAACCCATGTCTACAAAGCAAAACAAAATAAACATTAGCCAGGTATGGTAGCGCATGCCTGTATTTCCAGCTACTCAAGAGGCTGAGGTGGCAGGATCACTTGAGGCAGAGGTTGCAGTGAGTCAAGATCGTGACACTGCACTCCGGTATGGGCGACAGAGTAAGATGCTGTCTCAAAAAAAAAAAAAAAAAAAAGTGGTGGGGGGATATATAAGGTAACAAGAAAACATACACAAAAGCATATTAAAAATGGAAAGGAAATACAGTAAATATTAACACTGTATGGCTAGTGTTTGCACTTTCAAGTTGTTTTTTCTTTGCTTTCTAGTTTTAACAGCCAGGCATTTTCTGTGATTTTAAAAATCCTTTCTCAAATTAGAAACTATATATATGCTATATATATGTGACCCATATAATAACAAATCTAGATAAGCTAGCTTTATGTTACAGCATATTTGTTTTTCCCATTTCAAAATGTTATTTATTAAGCACGGTATCATTCTATAACCATTTTCTGAACATTTCCCCAACTCTTTACCAAAACAAAGCTCTCTTAAATTCTTTCTCCATTGTATTTCTTTTCAACTCCTCCCTGAGTAACTCGTATTTAGTGGGAATAAAGTTTTTATTTTGGCCAGGTGCGGTGGCTCACGCCTGTAATCCCAGCACTTTGGGAGGCTGAGGCAGGTGGATAATTTGAGGTCAGGAGTTCGAGATCAGCCTGACCAACATGGTGAAACCCCATCTCTACTAAAAATACAAAAATTAGCCAGGCGTGGTGCTATGTGCCTGTAATGCCAGCTCCTTAGGAGGCTGAGGCAGGAGAATCGCTTGAACCGGGAGGCAGACATTGTAGTAAGCTGAGATCACACCAGTGCACTCCAGCCTGGGCAACAGAGCGAGACTCCATCTCAAAAAAAAGAAAAAAAATTTTTATTTCAGAGTATAAAATTATTCTGCATTTAAAATCAACATTATAACCCCACATCTAAAAGACCCATGGAGGAGTGAAAAACATTTGTTGAAAGTGTACTTTCTGTATACTATTTTAAGTTTCTTTGTTCTATAAAAATATGGTAATATTTGTTTGATACATTCGATGACAGCAACCAAAATTTATTTTGAGTTTACAGTCTGCAACGTGAATTTCTAAAAATATCAAACTAACAGTCAAGTTTAATTGGCACAGACATATCTGTTATGTTTAACAGAAACAAAGACTCACACGTGTGGGGAATGACAGTTCTGAGTTTTTCTCTTTCCAGCAAATATGCTTCATTAGCCATTATTCTTTTTTCCTCTAGAGTTTCTCTGAGGTCACTGCCACATTGCTTCCTATCAGACAAGTTAACACTGAGGAACCTGTGCCTGTGTGCAATCTCAGCAGATTTGCACTTATTGTTATGTTACTTTTTTTTACATACACATTTTTAAACATATACCCAAGGCCAGAGAATAAGGGAAAAGTATAATGAACTCCCATGTACTCACTACCCAGCTTCAACAATTATCAACAATTTACTATTCTTGTTTTATCTACTATCCTCCCAACTTTTTAAGACAGGGAGCAGGAGTTGGAAGTATTTTAAAACAAATCTTAGACATGATTAGATGAAAATTTTTGGCTAGCAAACTAAAAAGGTTTTTATTTTGTTTTGTTTTGTTTTGTTTTTGAGACAGAGTCTCAGTCACCCAGGCTGGAGTACAGTGGCACAATCTTGGCTCATTGCAACCTCTGCCTCCTGGGTTCAAGCGATTCTCCTGCCTCAGCCTCCCTAGTAGCTGGGACTACAGGCGCATGCCACCAGGCCCAGCTAATTTCTGTATTTTTAGTAGAGATGGGGTTTCACCATATTGGTTATTGGTCAGGCTGGTCTTGAACTTCTGACCTAGTGATCCACTCGCCTCAGCCTCCCAAAATGCTGGGATTACAGGCGTGAGCCACCGTGCCCGGCCTCAAACTAAAAAGTTTGTTTTGTTTTGTTTTGTTTTGTTTTTTGAGATGGAGTTTTGCTCTTGTTGCCTAGGCTGGAATGCAAAGGCACGATCTTGGCTCACAGCAACCTCCACCTCCGGGTTCAAGCAATTCTCCTGCCTCAGCCTCCCAAGTAGCTGGGATTACAGGTGCCTGCCACCAAGCCTGGCTAATTTTTTGTATTTTTAGTAGAGGCGGGGGTTTCACCATGTTGGCCAGGCTGGTCTCAAACTCCTGACCTCAGATGATCCAACCACCTTGACTTCCCAAAGTGCTGGGATTAAAGGCGTGAGCCACCCCACCCAGCCTCTAAAAAGTTTTAAAGGTACTTGTCTTCTCTTGCTTAAAACTTAAGATGTTAAAAATATTAAGATATTAAACTTAACATCTAATATAGTTCAAATTAAAATCCAGCCAGGCACAATGGCACACACTTGTAATCCCAGTGCTTTGGGAGGCTGAGGCAAGAAGATCACTTGAGCCCAGAAGTTCAAGACCAGCCTGGGCAACAAAGTGAAACCCCACCTCTACAAACAAAGTTTTAAAAATTAGCCAGACATGGCAGCATACACCTGTAGACCCAGCTATTCAGAAGGCCGAAGTAGAGGATCACCTGAGCCGAGGAGGTCAAGGCTGCAGTGAGCTGTGATTGCTCTACTGCACAGCAGCTTGGGCAACATCTGTCTCAAAAAACAAAAAAAAAAAAAGAAGAAGAAGTAGTTAAGAGTTAAGCGACTCTCTCACCAGAAGCAGAACTTAGAGTATCTGATTCTAAGACCAGACTGTTTTCCTCACAAGACATACTGCCACTTTAAAAACTTGACTACATCACAAGACCTCTTGGATTTATGACTCTAGATCAATAAACAAATAAATGTTAGATCATACTCCATTTTGTCAAACAACAACAATAAATAACTTTTAACTCATGAGAACCTAACATTTTCTCAAATGTTGTGTTATACACCAGAACATAATCTGTAAATTAATCAAACCTCCTCCTCCTTTGGGTAAAAGGACAGACCTTTCAGCAAGTGTCCTTTCAAGAAGACCAATTTAATTAATTAATGGCTATGTATTTCTCTAAGGTCAGAACTACAGTCCCCATATGCAGAGAATACATTATTGGGTACAGCTGAAAAGGGGGTCCTTTGAGCATAGCATCAATAAACAGTACCGAAAGCCAAGGGTTTTTTTCCTTTAGAGACTAGGTCTTACTTTGTCAACCCGAGCTGGAAAGCAGTGGCACGATCATAGCTCACAGCAGTCTTGAACTCCTGAGCTCAAGTGATCCTCTTGCCTTAGCCTCCTGGGTAGCTGGGACTACAGGTACCTGCCACTACGCCTGGCTAATTCTTTAAAATTTTTTTTACAGACACGAAGTCTCACTTTGTTGTACACACTGTTCTTGAACTCCTGGCTTCAGGTGATCCTTCCTAGTAGACCTCCCAAAGTGCTGGGATTACAGGCATGAGCCACCATGCCTGGCCAAGTTCATTTTTAAATTCTGACTTTAGTAAAAAAGTTTAGAAATGGGAGATAAAATGTAGCATCTGCCCCTATGAGCAATGATAACCACGTCTTCTTGTTATCATAAAAAGGCACTGACTTTTTCCTTAATTCTAAGAAAAGGAATCCTGATTTTTTAAAAAATGTGCATAAAACTTAAGGTTACAATTTTTAAAATTATTCTGAAACAAATATTATTTTAATTATGATATCTATATGGCTCTAATTTTCTATTCTTTAGAAAATTATTACTTTCTTGGGTCCTATGGGTTTCCATAAAAGGTCATTCTTTTTTTTTTATGTGACTATTTCTTTTTTTTTTTTAATTTTTATTTTTATTTTAAGTTCCGGAGTACAGGTGCAGGATGTGCAGGTTTATTACATAGGTAAATGTGTGCCATGGTGGTTTGCTGCACCTATCAACCCATCACCTAGGTATTAAGCCCAGTATGCACGAGCTATATTTTTCTTAATGCTCTCTCCCCCATCCCAACCCCAACAGATCCCAATGTGTGTTGTTCCCCTCCATGTGTCCATGTGTTTTCACTGTTCAGCTCCCATTTGGAAGTGAGAATATGTAGTGTTTGGTTTTCTGTTCCTGCATTAGTTTGCTGAGGATAATGGCTTCCAGCTCTATCCATGTCCCTGCAAAGGACATGATCTCATTCCTTTTTTATGGCTGCATAGCATTCCATAGTATATGTGTACCACACTTCCTTTAACCAGTCTATCGTTGATGGGCATTTGGATTGATTCTGTCTTTGCTACTGCAGATAGTGCTTCAATGAGCATACGCAAGCATGCATCTTTGTAACAGGATGATTTATATTCCTTTGGATATATACCCAGTAATGGGATTGCTGGGTCAAATGGTATTTCTGGTTCTAGATCTCTGAGGAATCACAAAAGGCCATTTTTTCTTTTTTCAAGACGGAGTCTCGCTCTGTCACCCAGGCTGGAGTGCAGCAGCACGATCTTGGCTCACTGCAACCTCTGCCTCCTGGGTTCAAATAATTTTCCTGTCTCAGCCTCCCAAGTAGCTGGGACTAAAGGCGCCTGCCACCATGCCCAGCTAATTTTTGTATTTTTAGTAGATATAAGGTTTCACATTGTTGGTCGGGCTGGTCTTGAACTCTCAACCTCAGCTGATCCACTTGCCTCGGCCTCCCAAAGTGCTGGGATTACAGGTGTGAGCCACCGTGTCCGGCTAAAAGGCCATTCTTAATTTTCAAAAGAGAACTTTATGACATCTGGGAATTTCAGAGGCTTTGCAGAACAATATTAAGAAATCTACAGTTTGGTAGGCTTGAGGTCAGTTGTTCAAGACCAGCCTTAGCAACATAGCAAGACCCCATCTCTATTCTATTTTAAATAAACAATAAAAATAGAAAACAAGAAAAGAAACCTACTGTTTATAGAATAGAGTGAGTTTAGGTCTTTCAGTGAGGTCTGTTTTCTTAACAAAATGCACATTGAAGTGTAAAAATACTGCCCAACTGATGATATTCCTTCAAGAATACTAGCAGATGAGTAAACTGGCAATATGATTAAAAAATATATATATATACATGCCTCTTGACCCAGCAGTTTCCTTAGAAATGTGACCTAAAGGACTCATTAAAAATGTGTGCAAAGATTTTCCCACTAGGATGTTCTCCTCAATGCTGCTTAAAATAACAAAAAATTCAAAACAACCTCAGAATCTATAGTAAGAAAATCTGTAAATAAGGATGTAGCTACAGTGAGCTATGATCTCACCACTGCACTAAAGCCTGGGCAACAGAGATGCCGCCTCTTAGAAAAAAAGTCTACCAACCCCAAACGAAAGTAATTGCATAGACTAGTCTTAGAAGTTCACTATCTTGATAATAGCGCTAGTAGAGATACTAAGACACTGAGCCCTTTCTAAAATAATGTAGAGGTGTATCAAAGACCAGAGAGTTTTACTGTTCTTTTCAGTGATTCCTCAAAGATGGTGGTCTTAATTTCCCTATACATATATGAATCAGAACCCACCCCCCAACTCCCTTGTTTTCTTTTTCCTGGGCTTGAAGCAAGAGGCAATTGCACTGGTGACTCTCCACAATGTCATGAGTTCTCAGTTGTTCCATTAAAGATTATCACAGTGCAAGTAAAAAAACAGCCAATAAGAGAAATGGTTCTCACCTATTTGATCTACAGAAACATATAGACCTCCAAGGTTCAACAGAAAAATTTTCCTGGAACTCCTAAACTTCAGGCATAAGACCCAAATAACTTCATTCCTAGCCTTTTAGTTTGTACCAAGGTATCACAAACTTATTTACAAAGTTTATTCTGACCAATGCAAATAAAATTTGGCACCTCATTAAAACTTCTTTGAATCTATTACTCCATGAATAGAAGATGAAAAATACTCATACTGATGGATAAACACTTTACACAACACTGAATCAACTCCCCTTTGCTTGCCTCCTTCTAAAGGACTGGCTTAATTACAGTAGTAGAACCCAAACATGAATCAATCTCATGACTAAGAATTAACTATGCATCCATTTAGCAAATGAAAGTTTATTTTAGCATTTGAAATTCTGTGGTTCCTCAGGAATATAGCCAGATAATGGATTTTTACTAACAAATGCAACTAACACCATTTCATCTCCTCTCTAGGAATGACTGAAGACTCTTGACTGTCATCTATTCAGCACCTGGAAGTATTATCTTTTTGTAATAAGAAAAGAAAACTAGCTGAAAGAAAAGAAAATATACTTGTTCCTTCAAATATAGATCATACAATCAAATACACCTTAATTCACTTGTAAACATGTCACTTGTAATGTAAGTTCTAACTCCAGATGAAAAATGGAAAGTAAGCTCTCTACCATCCTAGTATTGATAGGAAATCCTCACTGTAGAGTAACGGAAAACAGTCTTTGGTCTATTTTAGTTGAATCTTTACATTAGTTGAGGAAACAATGAACTCAAGGCAAATTAAGTTACCCTCCCTAAGTTATTTTTCCTCAACAAATCAAGCTCAAAGACAATCTTACAAACTAGAAACACAGAATAAAAGAATAGAGGAAGATACCGTCTCCTATGCCATATTACAGCCCAGAATTAGTTAATCTAATTCAAAGTATTGGCAAAGATTTTCCATCAACTAGACCAGGTGTTTATCATTCATTACCATGTACTGCTTAAGCATGTAAAGTAGGTGAAACACAAATAATTTGGAGTTATCTCCAGACAAAGAGTAAAAACACAAGAAAAATGTTAAAATCCTATTACGTTCAACAGCTGATTTTCAGAATTTACATCATTAATTTTTATTAACATTAGGAATGATTTGCCTACACTGTTCAGCTTAATGAAAGTGTAATGGAAATGCAAGAATCTGGCAGCACTTATTAATATCTGTTTAGCAATTATACACTTGAAGTTTAATCATGGATTTAAAAACTTCAATAAACTAGTGAAAGAAGAAATTTTAAAAAAGAAAACAGTGAAAGAAATAGAATCAAGGCATTAATCCACCAAGAAAAGGGTTCGCCGTGTGTTCACTCTGACCTTGAGTCTATCACCACATGGAAATTTTTTAGGCATTTTCCCAGGGAAGGAAAAAAGGGAAGAAAAAAGAGATACTCTTAGTGCTGCTGCTGCCTTCCTTCTTTACTGTTCTAGTCTCCATATCTTCAAAAAAATACTTAGTAATTTTTCCCCTAAAATGTTATAAATGTGCTTACTGATCCAATCTTACTGTTAGAGTATCCATGAACAATCCTTGGCCCGCTTCCTCTTCTCTACCCACATTCTCTCCCTTGGTGATCTTATCTAAACTTAAAACTCAAGGATTTAAATACTTTGCCTCCATAATGTATAATTCCAGCTCAGTCTTCTCTCTTAACTCCAGACTCATACATCTAACTGCCCACTTGATCAGAATATCTTATAGGCGTCTCAAATTCAGAATGTCCAAAAATGAATTCCTGAGCTGTGCCAACCCTCCTCCAACCTAAGCAACCCATACTATGGTATTCTCCAGTTAAGTTGATGGTAATTCCTTTTTTCTTCAACTTACTGAAGTTTAAAACCTTTAGAGTCATCTTTGATTCATCCCCTTTCTCTCACACCCCACCTTTTGATAACAAAATCCTACTGTTTCAATCTTCCAAATATGTGCAGAAATTGACTACATCTCACTACCTCCACTGCCACTACGTGGCCTGAGCCACCACCATCATCTCTTTCTTAAATTACCGCAGGCTTCCCAACAGATCTTCCAGCTTCTACCCTTGAGCCTCCCCGATACACACATACAATTTAGTCTTAATACAGCTAGCTGCCAGGATGATCCTTTTAAAACTAAGTCAGAGGTCTCTCTACCCTGTTCAAATCAGGCAATGGCTGCCCAGCTCTCTTAGAGTAAAAACCAAAGTCCTTCCAACAACATAAGGCCCCATCATAGAAGGCCTCCCCTTCTATTATTTGTTCCTCTTGTTCACTCCTCCAGACTCTTTAGGGTTACTTGAACTCACCAGGTGACCGCTTGACGTTTTCTTTGGGATACTTTTCCCAAATATCTACTTGGCTAACTCCCTTACTTTCTTAAGTCTTTGTTCAAAGATCACCTCTCAGTGTGGGCTACCCCGAACACCTTGTTTAATACTGCAATCAGCTCCTTTACTACCAAAAAGAGGGAGTAAACTATGCTTAGTGAACTCATCTCACCTAGCACAGACTGCGGAAGAAAGTACTAAGATCAGAGGGAGTATTCTCATGAGGAAATAGAATAGGAGATTAGCTGGAACCTTTGTCAAGATCCCAATTATATTCAGGGATTTAAAAAGAGAATTCTGTATGTTAAGGGATGAAGAAATGAGGAGATCAGTTACCAAAAAGGATCTATACTCAGGATCTGTCTGAGTCACAGATACACAGCTGCAATATACTCATATATGCGTCTCAAGGGGGAAAAGCCCACACTTTAAAGCACAGCAAAGTATTTCCTTATCCATACATCACAAAAGAGAAACAGCAAGAAAATATATCCCAGCTTAAGCATAGCATATGCAAATGAATTTAACAATAATTTCTTAAGCCAAGCATGGTTGCACACACCTATAATTCCAGCTACTTGAGAGGCTGAGGAGGAAGGATCACCTGAGCCCGAAAGTTCAAGAACAGCCTGGGCAACACAGTGAGACTCTGTCTCAAATAATAATAACAATAATAACAACAACAATTTATTCTCCACATGCCTGCAACAGTTCATCTCTAGGAAAAGGGGCTTACTTGAGACTAGATGCTTACATTAAAAATATGTATACGCATTTTGAAACCTGATTAGCCAACATCTAACCACCTCAATTTATAGTAAAAAGGATTCCAAAAACTCAAACCTGTTTAGCATAACATAAAATGACAAACAGAAAACCTTGCCATTTCCAGGGAGAATAAAAAATCAATAATTTATTCAAACATGTATTGAGCGCCTACTATTTGTCAGGCCTGTGACAGGAGCCAGTATGGCATTAAGAGTGTAGTAACTACAGTCAAAATGAGGTATAAATATCAAACACATGAGAATTTTTTCTCTTTGTAACAGATTTATCAATCATGTTGACAATGGCTACATATTCTGGAACCTTCCCTTTAAGCCATATCATTCATTCAACAAAGTTGCAGTATCTATTAAGTGCAAGCACTGTAGTAGATGCTGAGAGATTACAAATATAAATAGCAGGTTACATTAATTGGGTACTTCCCATGTACCCCAGATTCTGTATATTATCTCATTCATCAACTCAGCAACTTTATAAATTAAATACTTCCCTGTTTTAGAGATGATAAACTATTATGCTAAACTGTTTCTCTCAAGTAGCTTCAAGTCTAGAAGTCAGAAAGATACGCTTAGAAATAATATTAATACTATCTGGCCAGCTCTACCTCATTACCACCCAAAAGTCTAATAAACAAAAATGGCAATTTATGTACCCACAGGTAAAGAGTACACACATTCTATACTACAGAATTGCTTTCTAAAGGACAAATTTAAATTACAATAAATAAATGGGCCAGGCACAGCGGCTCACACCTGTAATCCCAGCACTTTGGGACGCTGAGGCAGGCGGATCACCTGAGGTCAGGAGTTCAAGACCAGCCTGACCAACATGGAGAAACCACATCTCTAATAAAAATACAAAATTAGCCAGGTGTGGTGGCAGGCACCTGTAATCCCAGCTACTAGGGAGGCTAAGGCAGGAGAATCAGTTGAACCCAGTAGGTGGAGGTTGTGGTAAGCCAAGATCACACCATTGCGCTCCAGCCTGGGCAACAAAAGCAAAGCTCTGTCTTAAAAACTAATAATAATAAATAAAATGAAATAAAAGGCTTGTAGTTGTATATGATCTGTGTAATGATAGCAGTTTTGTAAGAAAAATAAAATGAAAGGAAATAATAGACAATGAAAGCAACTAATGACTGATTTCTAGCTTCTTCCTTTCTACTCTAAAAAAGCTGCTCTGTAATAACTTTAATTACTTCAGTGACAAGACTTCTAATTCTGTCCAACTCATTTTTTCCTAACACATTTCATCCTAACACATGGGAACAAAATCAGGTGACTTGTACAAAACGAAACACTATTTTAAGTATTTATCTATAAACTGCTTTCCTTTTTTTTTTTTTTTTTTACAAATTTTAAAATCTTACGTAGATAAGGCTTCCTCTGCCCCTAAGTAAACTTTCTGCACATTAACTGCACCTAGCTTGGTGAGACAGATGGAGACCCTGCAAGGTCTACAAACTCTCTGTTTAAAAGGTGGCAAATGAGTTCTACTGACCATCAAAGCTAGGTTTCTTGGAAGCACTGACCCTGGGGCCATGTTTTTTCACCTTGCAAGGCCAAAGCAGACAATGGAGTCAAAGCTAAAAGAAGAGAAGCCAAAGGAAGATTGGACTTAAACATGAAAATCCGTACCATACAAATTTATAACACAAACAGCCCATCTTTTTCAACACTACCATCACAGTGTTAATTTACAAAAATGGAAAGACTGATCCTACTCTTTCCAAATTCTAAATCTATCACTCAACTAGGTAAAATCTCAGCATTTTTTTATGAACTCCAACTGCTAACCTCCTTTGGGGGTAAAAACAAAAATAAAAACTGAGGATTCCATTCCTGTGTAAAGCAGAGAGTTAATGTAAAAAGATCATACTTTAACTGTGAAGACAAAGCAGCAAAGTTTCTTCCTAAAATGGAAGCAGGAATACCTAAGTGAACTCAAGTTACTATTCAGTACAAAAAGCAGTCTTAGGAACTTTAAGAGGAGTTTGTAAGACCAATTTTTAGAAACATTTTTGAATCCTAGATAAACCTAGTATCAATGATCTGAAGATAATTTAATGTTTAAAAATAAAAGGATTATTTACTATCTCTCTTGATCTACATCCTAAATGATTTCAAGAGATCTCTTGGAAACTAATAAGAAACATGCAAATAAATGCCTTTTGCAAATAAAAAAATTTAAGTTGACTTTTAATCATATGCTCTAAATAAAAAAAATTTCTTTAATGAAAATGGGCCGGTTGTGGTGGCTCATGCCTAATAATCCCAGCACTTTGGGAGGCTGAGGTGAGTGGATCACTTGAAGTCAGGAGTTCAAGATGAGCCTAGCCAATGTGGCGAAACGCCATCTCTACTAAAAATACAAAAATCACCTAACTGTGGTAGCGTATGCCTGTAATCCCAGCTACTAGGGAGACTGAGGCAGGAGAACTGCTTGAGCCTGCGGGGGCAGAGGTTGCAATGAGCCAAGATCACACCACTGCACTCCAGCCTGGGCAACAGAGCAAGTCTCCAGCTCAAAAAAGAAAAGAAAATGAATGTTACTGTTTAATGACTAGAATAGATTCATAATTCAGAGACAAAATATTATATATACAAATAAAAGCATAATAAAATGTAGTGATTACTTTGGCCATTATTTGTAAGTGAATTTGAGTATCCACAAACTTTACCTTGAGTATCTACTCTTTATTGATTACATCCTCAGCAACAAGAAACAAAACAAGGGCAACCCACTGCAACTACAGATTGGTGGCCAGAAGGTAAGAGTACATGAGGATCTAGTGCAAACAAGGTAAGAACTGTTAGAGCCCATGAATATTTCAGAAGAATAATGAAAAAGTGTGCCAGATGGGTGCACTTGCAGCTAGCTGGCTAACAACAAAATTTCTGACCAAAGCCTAATGCTTCCTTACATAATTTATCAAGCACTTTTCAGTTCCCTTCCACTACCACCCTTCTCTTTTCATTGTGATGATTATTATTATTATTATTTTGAGACAGGGTCTGGCTCTGTCACCCAGTCTGGAGTGCAGTGGCGAGATCTCTGCTCACTGCAACCTCCAACTCCCAGGCTCAAGTGATCCTCCCACCTCAGTCTCCAGAGTAGCTGGGACTACAGGTAGGCATCACCCCCCTTGGCTAATTTTTGTATTTTTTTAGAGACAGGGTTTTGCCATGTTGCCCAGGCTGATCTCACACTCCTAGCCTTAAGCGATCCTCCCACCTCTGCCTCCCTAATTGCTAGATTACAGGTGTGAGCCACCACAACCAGCCCATGCCACACTGCAATTCTAAAGATAGCAGATTGTATTATTTCCTTCAGCGGAGATGGCATCAAAATCCTGCACACTACTATTGCTTTAGTATGCTCTACTTAAAACCACTGCTGAAGATTATAGGTCCTAACAGATTAACCAATGTGGCAGTCAGCCTCAAGATGACTCTCAATGATTCTTGGTTCCTGATATTCACAACCTTGCCAATTCAACTACTGCATCTATTGCCGGTAATCCCAGCACTTTCAGAGGCTAAGGCAGATGGCTCACTTGAGACCAGTCTGGGCAACATGGCAAAACTCTGTCTCCACAAAAAAAATTTAAAAGCACAGGTGTGCAGGCACACACCTGTAGTCTCAACAACTTGGGAGATTAGGATAGAAAGATGCTTGAGCCCAGGAGGCGGAGGTTGCAGTGAGCTGAGATCGTCTCACAAAAAAAAAGAAAGAAAGAAAAGAAAGGAGTATATCTATTGAATCCTTTTACACTTACGTTGTTGAGTCCTGTTAAGCAATTTATACATCTTGCTTATGTGGATACCTCTGGTCACTTACATGTAGATAGTATACTCCTAAAACAGATGCGCAACCAACAAAATCTGTAATTTTCATGCATAAAAGGCTCAAAGTTAGTCCTGTTTTCATTTAGAATGTAATTTAGGTTAACACATAATAGGTTTATTAATGTTCCTTTTAAGTATATAAATGCCCTGCTCTCTATCAGATTAAAAAGGTGGGCTCTTTTACACATGAGAATGATTTAAGTTTCTGAGACTGTTCTCTTTAGTTAAAGGGGCCTAGATTTGGACCCAGAAGAATCTGTGTTGTGGTTCTAATTCTGCCACTAGCAATGCAAACTTAGGTAAGTCATTTAACATCTCTAAACATGATTGCCAACTGCAAACTAGGGACTATATTTGACTGGCTCTAAAAACTAAAAAATAGTGGCTGGGCACAGAGGTTCATGCCTGTAATCCCAGCACTTTGGGAGCCTAAAGCAGGTAGATTGCTTGAACCCAGGAGTTCGAGACCAGCCTGGGCAACATGGTAAAGCCCCATCTCTAGGAAAAAAAATATAAAAATTAGCTGGGCATAGTGGCATGCACCTGTAGTCCCAACTACTGGGACTTGCAGACTAGGGTGGAAGGATCGCTTGAACCCAGAAGATGGAGATGGCAGTGAGCTGAGATCACACCACTACACTCCAGCCTAGGTGACAGAAGTGAAACTCTTGTCTCAAAAAAATAAAAAAATATAATTTGAAGCCAGTCATGGTGGTGCACACCTGTAGTTCCAGCTACTCAAGAGACTGATGCAGGAGGATTGCCTGAGCCCAGGAGTTCGAGGCTATAGTGTGCTGTAATCATGTCTGTGAACAACTACTGCATTCCAGGCAGGGAAACATAGTGAGAACCTCTCTTAAAAACAAAACTCGGCCAGGCGTGGTGGCTTACGCCTGTAATCCCAGCACTTTGGGAGGCCGAGGCGGGCATATGCATATTCCTATTGCAACACATTATTTCCAAATAAAAATAATTTTCTTTTAGACAGCCTGTCTCTATTTGTTATTTAGGTTGACAAACCCAACATACAATAAAATTGCCAAATTCATTAGCTGGGTGTGGTGGTACATGCCTGTAGTCCCAGCTATTTGGAAAGCTGAGGTGGGAGGATCACTTGAGCCCAGGAAATGGAGGCTGCAGTGAGCTGTGATAGCACCACTGCACTCCAGCCTGTGTGCCAGAGCAACACCTTGTCTCAAAAAAAAAAAAAAAGAAGTTGCCAAATTCAATTTACTTGTGCATCCTATCTTTCCCATCCATCCCCCATCTTCTTTACTCCCACCACTACTATTCTGATTTAGACCCTTTCCTTCTAATTTGTCTTATAGTAATAGCCTCCTGAGAGGTTACAGTGAGCCAAGATCGCGCCACTGCACTCCAGCCTGGGCAACTGAGTGAGACTGTGTCTAAAAAAAAAAAAAAAAAAAAACCTCCTAATTGGTTTCCCCACTTCAAATCTCATCCCAGTTTAATTCCATTCTATATCCTCCACCCAGAGTGATAGTCCTAAGGCTATGGTTTTGAGCAAGCCATTCCTTTGTTCAAAACCTTTAGGGTGATACATACCTGCAGTCCCAGCTACTTGGGAGGCTGAGGTGCGAGAACTGCTTGAGCCCAGGAGATAAAGGCTGCAGTGAGCTATGGCCTCACCACTGCATTCCAGCCTAGGCAACAGGGCAAGATTCCACCTCTTTAAACAACAACAACAACAACAAGTCACCTCTCAGTGGCTCTTTTCTGTTTTGGGGGGGTTGTTTGCTGTTGTTTTGTAGAGACAAGGTCTTGCTTTGTTGACCAGGCCAGTCATGAACTCCTGGGCTCAAGCCAAGCCATCCTCCTGCCTCCGCCTTCCGAAGTACTGGGATTACAGGTGTGAGCCACCACAACTGGCCTCTTTTCTGTCTTTCAGAGGGCGCTCATCTAGCATTCAACGAGTAGAGAACATAGGTTGAGCATCCCTAATCCAGAAATATGAAGTGCTCCAAAATCTGAAATTTTTTGACTGCCAATATGACACCACAAGTGGAAAATTCCATATCTGAACTAAAGTGATGGGTACACAAAATCATTTAAAATACTGTATAAAATTACCTTCAGGCTACATGAAAAAGGTACATATGAAATGTAAGTGAATTTCATGTTTAGACTTAGGTACCATCCTTAAGAAATCTCATTATGTATATGCAAATATTCCAAAATCTGAAAAAATACAAAATCCTAAATACTTTTGGTCTCAAATATTTTGGATAAGGGACGCTCAACTTGTATTGGGAATGCTTCCCAGCAGCCACCTCCCTCCCTCTTCTACTGTGAACTAGCTATGTAGTTTTCATCCCAAATTAGTCTCAGCAATCAGTTTAATCCCATTTTACTTGCCACACTGATTTGTTAAAGGACAGACCACAGCAAACACCCATATTTTTGTTTCCTGACAGGAGTGAAGGCTAGAGGAGGAAAGTTAAATTCTCTTCTAAGGAAGGTGTGATGTGCAAATACAAACTTAACTTCTGCTGCCACTTAACCACTCTGAGAGAAGCCACCTGAAGAGAAGTCAACACTGTGTAAAGGTTGCGCCTAAACAGCTGCAGTAAAATGGAGCTGGAGCCACATTCAAATTACACTCTGAACACATGGACCCCAAAAACTCCTTTTAAATTTTGTGAACCAGCCAAATTCCTTTATTTCCTCTTTGACCTATAAACCACAAGCATTCTAACCGATAGAGAACTCCAAAGGCTGATTCAATCTCTTTACCCAAGTCATCTCCCACCACTTCATAAAATGTTGAAGTGGGCTAATCTATATACCTCTTTTTTTTGGTCTGGTATGTTGCTCAGACTGGTCTTAAACTCCTGGGCTCAAGCAATCCTCCCACCTTAGCCTCCCAGGTAGCTGGGGTTACAGGTACATACATGCCACCACACCCAGCAACATATTTTTTTTTTTTTTTTTGGAGACGAGGGTCTTACTGTGTCACCCAGGCTGGAGTACAGTGGTGAAATCTTGGCTCACTGAAATCTCCACCTTCTGGGCTCAGGCCATCTTCCACCTCAGCCTACCAAGTAGCTGGGACCACAGGTGCATACTGCCACACCCAGCTAATTTTCTGTATTTTTGGTAGAGATGGAGTTTCACCACACTGCTCATGCTGGTCTCGAACTCCTGAGCTCAAGCAATTCACCTGCCTCTCAAAGTGCTCGGATTAAAGGTATGAGCCACCGCACCTGGCCCACATACCTCTTTTATGTGTGTAACATATACATCTGGCTCTGGAAACAAAAAGTAGGAGCAGTGAGCTGGGCATAAATAGACCTTCTTCTCCACAATTTGCTCTCTTACATTATTTTGTGACTGTGTTATATTATCCCCCCAAAATTTTAAAGAGCCAGTGCCAGCTGGGAGCAGTGGCTCATGCCTATAATCCCAGCACTTTGGGAGCCGGAGGCAGGCACATCACTTGAGGCCAGGAGTTTGAGACTACCCTGGCCAATGTGGTGAACTCCATCTCTATTAAAAATACACAAAAAAATTAGCCGAGTGTGGTGGTACATGCCTGTGATCCCAGCTACTCAGGAGGCTGAGGCAGTAGGATCGCTTGAGCCCAGGAGGCAGAGGTTGCAGTGAGCCATGACTGTGTCACTGCATTCCAGCCTGGGCAACAGAGTGAGACTCTGTCTCAAAAAAATAATAATAGCCAACGCCAGTCACAGTACACAGTACTTAGGAAAAACTAAAATTCATCTCAATTCAACTCATTCTAAAAGATAACCAAAAAATGGCTGGGCGTGGTGGCTCGGGCCTGTAATCCCAACACTTTGGGAGGCCGAGGCAGGCAGATCACGAGGTCAGGAGATTGAAACCATCCTGGTTAACACAATGAAACCTCATCTCTACTAAAAATACAAAAAATTAGCTGAGCATGGTGGCAGGCACCTGTAATCCCAGCTACTCAGGAGGCTGAGGCAGAAGAATCGCTGGAACCCGGGAGGTGGAGGTTGCACTGAGCTGAGATCACGATACTGCACTCCAGCCTAGGCGACAGAGCAATACTCTGTCTCAAAAAAAATAAAAAAATAAAACCAAGAGAAAAAAATTATAAGCAATATCTCTCTGGATAAGAACTAATCAAAATTCTTTTTTTTTTTTTTTTTTTTTTTTGAGACAGAGTCTCGCTCTGTCTCCCAGGCTGGAGCACAGTGGCGCGATCTCAGCTCACTGCAAGCTCCATCTCCCATGTTCACACCATTCTCCTGCCTCAGCCTCCAGAGTAGCTGGGACTACAGGCGCCCGCCACCACGTCCGGCTAATTTTTGTATTTTTAGTAAAGACAGGGTTTCACTGTGTTAGCCAGGATGATCTCGATCTCCTGACCTCAAGATCCGCCCGCCTCGGCCTCCCAAAATGCTGGGATTACAGGTGTGAGCCACCGCGCCCAGCCAAAATTCTATTTTTAAAAAAAAAAAAAGTTTTCTTTTTTAGGAGTTTGGTTTCATTTACTCAAAAAGATTTTAGTAATTTTTTTGGCACTGTCATTACTAACAAAAATCATATTCATTTTCAGTAAATTGATAGGTTTAAAGAAAATGAGAAATGCACATTTGTCCTTGCAGAAGGTTTTCCAATTACTGTAACTCCCTTCTCAGGTTATACCTTCTTAGGTTATCTTAAGGTCTTTGTTATTTGGTTGATTGGTTTAAACATTTGAAACTCACAGGTAGGTTTTGGCAGGAAAGTCATTTACAGAAAGGGTGAGAAATGTTACCTACCTTAGAGCAACACAAACTGAGAATTTTAAAAGCACCAACAGCCAAAATATAATAAGACAATCAAAAGATTGTCCCTGTTATTATTCTGCTGCATGAAAGGGGAAACTGCAGGCAATCTCTGCGTTCTCAGCTGCAAGTGCCAGCACTGATCATGAAATGTTTACCTAGCCCTTACTATGGGAGACAGGAAGGGGAGTTGTGAAGGACAAGTGTCAGATCCGCTGCTACTTCAAGACTCAGCCTCCCTGAAATATCACTCTTTCTTAGCAACCTGCAGGGAGACAACCAGATTTTTCCATAAGAGGTTTCTTATACCATATAAACATATTTCCATTCTACGTGACAACACACAATTCGGATCAGTAAGATAGAGATCAAGAGTTTATCTTGTCACTGAGTTGCCTCTTCTGCTAACTAGCTTCTTCCTGTCTTCCCATCTTATTTATCACTAGTGTTTTCCCCTTTCCATAATAGAAAAAAAGAATTTTAATAGATTATTTTAGCATTAAACTGAGATTCAAAGCTACTCTTTCTTTTCACATTTCACTTTACTGATTGTAGAAAGGATTTGAGTTTAAAAAAAAAAAAAAAACGTTGCAAGAACTATGATTTAATTTCTAGCTCTCAAAGTAAACACTTGAATTAGAAAACTCCATTTTATCCATTCACTCTTTTTTAGAAAAATAATTTAAAAGCCACAATCTTGTTTTGTTTTGTTTTGTTTTTTGAGACGGAGTTTCACTCTTGTTACCCAGGCTGGAGTGCAATAGCATGTTCTCGGCTCACCGCAACCTCCACCTCTCGGGTTCAAGCAATTCTCCTGCCTCAGCCTCCCGAGTAGCTGGCAAGCCACCATGCCCGGCTAATTGTTTTTGTATTTTTAGTAGAGACAAGGTTTCACCATGTTGGCTAGGCTGGTCTCGAACTCCTGACCTCAGGTGATCTGCCTGCCTTGGCCTCCTAAACTGCTGGGATTACATGCATGAGCCACCATGCCAAGCCAAAAGCTGAAATTTTTTAAAAGCACATATTGCCAGGCTGGATGCAGTGGCTCACGCCTGTAATCCCAGCACTTTGGGAGGCTAATGTGGGTGGATCATGTGAGGTCGGGAATTCGAGACCAGCCTGACCAACATGGAAAAACCCCATCTCGACTAAAAATACATTAGCCAGGTGTGGTTGGTGCATGCCTGTAATCCCAGCTACCTGGGAGGCTGAGGCAGGAGAATCGCTTGAACCCGGGAGGCGGAGGTTGTGGTGAGCCGAGATCACGCCATTGCACTCCAGCCTAGGCAGCAAGAGAGAAACTCTGTTTCAAAAAAAAAAAAAAGCACATACTGCCTTTTGTTATTTCAAACCAATCATTTTATTTATCCTTATTTATTGTTCAGTAGCAAGAATGCGCCACATAAACCACAGCCCTACAGCTTCATTGTTATAAATCTTTCTGATGGTGTGTAAAACAGACATTCCTCAGAAATTCCTATTAAAAATATCTGAAACAGAGCAAACGCTTAATTTTCTGGATAATCTTGAAGACAGGATGTAAAACAATAACAAAATAAATATAAAATCCCCAAGCCCTTATTTTTGTCACTAATTTTACTCTTTCTCAAAAAAAACTCACATGAGTTATTAACACAAAGCCAGTGAAATCAGTCTCCTTTTTTCTGCCCTTGTTTCTCTTCCTACTCTATTTTAGGCATCTGAAAAAGTATCTAAAAAGTGTCTATTATAAGAAGGTTAAAGCACTGATTCTCTCTGAAAATAATCTCCCGCTCTTGTTTGACACCCTCTGAATCCAGATTTTAACTTCACATACCCAGAGACAACAAATAGGGAATAAAGAGTTGAATCTCTCTTGGATTTTCTTATCCTAGAAAGCTCTAATGGTTAGCCTCTCCCGAAATAAACCATTTTAGAAAACATAATTAAATAGATTTGGGGGACAGGAAAGCATTAAGGAAGAAAAAGACTTTTTAAAGAAAAAATATTTACGAAACTCATGCCAATTAAATCTGAGTGTTCTCTTTAATTCTAAGAGCATCTTTTAAAGAAGCTTGAAGCTTTATATGTTGCTGTGTAAGGGAACCTGAGCAGACTAGAGAAAAGCTCAAAGGCCTATCTATAATCCCATCACAAAGCGACAGGGTCAAAAGGCAGAGGTCAGGGAACAGGGTACAAGATAGTTCCCACACTTGAAAGAAAACTATATCTCATTTGTTCAGAGACATTAAAAAATATTCAATTGTGTTACTAAAATAATACGACAATTTATACGTTAAGTCCCAAGGCAAATTTGAATATTATGAAATAATGTACTTTTAAGAGCAAAAAATTTGTTACCTCTTCTACATTTGAAACAAAGCACCAATCTCTTGCTCACACACATATGCCAGTGCTTCAACTGTCCCTCAAAGACTGATGTTCAGATAACAGTTGTCACCTGATCTATTCAACAGAGTTCAATAAGGCACTGAAATAAATACTGAATGTGCATACATGTCAACAGACATTTCATATCTGGGCCTCTGCCGCATGATGATTCAACAAGGTATGTCTACTTCATGGCCTTAAGTTCACATTCAGAAAAAGCTAAATTTTTACTCTTGCTTAGAGATTTCATTCCAGGGAAAAGTGAATGTAATTTTGCTCAACGGTCATTAAGCAGGCTCAACACTTGTGCAGGAGACTCTTACAATGACTCCATGACTCTTCAATCGGCAATTAAATCTACAGAAGCTCTGGGGTCTAGGGCATTTGCTGGCTATCCTTCTACTACTTCTCCTACTCTAACCACAAATTTTGTGTTCTAAGTGGCAGAGAGGGTGATAGAGGTATCAATGAGATAACTTAAAGAGAATTTTGGCCAGGCACCGTGGTGCACGCCATTAGTCCCAGCTATCCCAGGAGGCTGAAGTGAGCTATGATGGCCTGTTAATAGCCACTGAGCTCCAGTCTGGGCAACACAGGGAGACTCCATCTCTTAAAAAAAAAAAAAGGCACAGTGGCTCATGCCTGAAATCCCAACACTGGGAGGCCAAGGTGGAAGAACCATGTGAGGCAAGGACCATTTGAGACCAGCCTGGACAACACAGTGAGATCTTATCTCTACAAAAAAATTAAAAAAAATTAGCCAGGTGTGGTGGCATGTGCCTGTGGTCCCAGCTACTCGGAAGACTGAGGCAGGAGAACCACTTGAGCCCTGGAGATAGAGGCTGCAGTGAGCCACGATCGCGCCACCGCACTCCAGCATGGGTGAGAGAGTGAGACCCTGTCTCTAAAAAACAATAATTAAAAAAAATTAAAAGGGGGGTGGCCAGGCACAGTGGCTCATACCTGTAATCCCAGCACTTTGAGAGGCCAAGGCGGGTGGAGCTCTTTAAGTCAGGAGTTCGAGACCAACCTGGGCACACGGCAAAACCCTGTCTCTACTAAAAATACAAAAGTTAGCCGGGCATGCTGGTGTGTGCCCGTAGTCCCAGCTACTTGGAAGGCTGAGGCAGAAGAATCGCTTGACCCTGGGAGGTGTAAGATGCAGTAAGCCAAGACTGCGCTACTGCACTCCAATCTGGGCGACAGAGCAAGACTCTGTCTCAAAATAAAAAATAAAAAAATAAAAGGGAGGTGGAGGGATTTCGGAATTTTGGAATCACCAGTATGGTTCTTACGTTTTTGTTTTCTACCAACTTCTATCTTCTCCATACACTCAACACTTTAATTATTTCCCTATTGGCCCCATCCACCAGAAACAAGATGATTTACAAGTGGTTCACTGTAAACGAGTCCTGTCAGTTCTTCGCTCTGAAGAATATACAAGATTTTACATTCTAGTACACACAGCTTTCATGTATTTAATTAAAATCAGATTGTAGCTAGAGCTGCCAATAAAAAAATGAAGCACTGCCAGACAGGAGTGAGAATAACCGAACAAAATAACCTATTTTCGCATAGCCACCTCAAGTACCAATGCCTTTGTTTTAATTAACTGAAATCACAGTCATTGTTCTAGTGAACAATGGCACAAAACAAGTGAAGTCTAGTGTGAAAGTTCATTTTCCTGGAGCTGAGCCAGAATATTTTGAAATCCTGACAAAAGTTTATTTATTAAGAAAAAGCATACACTTGAGACAGGAGATAGGAAATAGTTTTAAACAATCTGTTATCTTATTACCCCGGCTATTTACATTTCCTTAAAAGTTAGAGTTGAAGTTGAGGATAACTTAACTAAAAATAAAAAACACTGTGGTTCTAAAAGTAAATCATCTACAAGCTTTAAACCTATAACCAGCCATAAATTCCTACTGCTCAATGTATTCTTATTAAAGTTAGTATCTCATTCTCATGGAATTCCAATTGATATGTTGGTGCTGATTCTTGTGACAAAGGAGGACTTCTACATCAGGGAATTACGTAAGAGTAGACTGTGACTACCCACTACCCCTTCAAAAACAATTCACATCTCTGCCCAAAGGAAACAATTCCTTTTTGCTATTTTAGTCCTGATCTACAGCAATAAAAAATTGATATAAATTTACTATCTAGAAAGAATACCGTTAGACTAGCAGATTGTTCTTGTTTTCTCAAAGGACCACAAGAGAAGGAAGAGGAAGAAAACTGAAGGGATACTGGAAATAAAAGGTACTAAACCTGAAAAGGTGTGAGATATAAGAAATTTCCCAGTTTCAGGCTGGATGTGGTGGCTCACACCTGTAATTCCAGTACTTTGGGAGGTCCAGGCAGGATCACTTGAGTCCAGGAGTTCGAGACAGCTTTTGCAACACAGTGTGACCCCATGTCTACAAAAAACTTAAAAATTAACCAGGCACATAGCAGGGCATGGTGGTACATGCCTGTAATCTCAGCTACTTGGGAGGCTGAGGCACGAGAATTACTTGAACACAAGAGGCGGAGGTTGCAGTGAGTCAAGATCATGCCACTGCACTCCAGCCTGGGTGACAGAGCAAGACTGTCTCAAAAAAAAGAAAGAAAGAAAAAAGTTAACCAGGCATGGTGGCATGTGCCTGTAGTCCCAGCTACTCAAGAGGCTGAAGTGGGAGGATTGCTTGTCTCAAAAAAAAAAAAAATTCTACAACCCTAACATTATTAATTCCATCACGTTTTTGTTTGTTTGTTTTTAGCACACATCACCTTTTGGATCTTTTTTTATTGTAATCTATAAATGCTCTTTCCAAAATACTGTCACATTGTAAAAACAATCCAGCTCAGCAAAAGTGTTGAGAAACACATTCCCAAGGGTATCCTCAGATAATGCACAAAATAGTTTTCTAGAGGAAAGTAAAGCAAACAAACTGACTACTTCTGCAGTGATATTCCTAAAGGCTTTATTAATATGTGGAAACTATTCATAACTCATGAGTAACAGTAGCTTACCAGTAGCATAAAACAGATTTCCCATTATGTATGGGGCTATGTACAATTACTGGTTTGATGCATACAATGCCACCTTTCTCTCCCATCCAATAAAAGCACATAGGAATGGAACTGAATAAAAATGATACCATTAGAGGGAAGAACTTGAATCCATTCCACTTATTTTAAAATATATATCGTAACCTCAGTATGTCTGCTATTGTTAGTAATTACTTGTGACCTACCTCATGAATGGTAGGCCCATTAATGTGTCACCAACCAGCAGTTGAGGACAGCTGGTCTGAAGGGGCAGCAGGGCATAGGAAAAAGGGCTAGTTTGCAGCCAGACACCCTGGGATGGAATCCGAGCTACAGCCTTTCCTGTCTTTGGGCAACTCACTGAATGTCACCCTTCTCATCTACCAAATGAGAAAAGTAATACTTTCAAGTTATTGTGAGAATTAGTGTTTATAAATCACCAACCACAGTTCATGCTTCATAAATGTTAGCTATTTTCATAGCTTCATAGTATAAGGGTGACTTCCTGGGATTATTTCTGACTTAATAATGCTAGCACATATCTTTGAAAGTCATTTAAAAAAAGCATTATTTCAAAATTAGCTTTCTGCAGTGATATACACCCGTTTTTATCAGAAAAATAAAAAGTAACCCAAGAAACCCATGTTAGTAAAAACAGTTACAATATTTAATTTCAAATAAAGTTAGTAAAGTCATAGATGCTCGGAAAAGGTGCAGAACATCTGAGAAAGCCAATCCTCCAGCCTCTTCTATCCTTAGGATGTGCTGTCTCAGCAACAGATAAAATACTAACACTTTCATTCCTAGAATTCTCAGTTCTTACCTCGTCACACTCAACCAGCCATCCCCGCATTTTGTTTGAAAAGTAATGGAGGCCAGGCGCAGTGGCTCACGCCTGTAATCCCAGCACTTTGGGTAGCTGAGGAGTATGAATCACCTGAGGTCAGAAGTCTGAGGCCAGCCTGGCCAACAAGGTGAAACCCCTTCTCTACTAAAAATACAAAAATTAGCCAGGCGTGGTGGTGAGTGCCTGTAGTCCCAGCTACTTGGGAGGCTGAGGCAGGAGAATCACCTGAATTCAGGAGGCAGATACTGCAGTGAGGCGAGATCGCGCCACAGCACTCCAGCCTGGGTTGCTGTTGTTGTTTTGAGACAGAGCGAGATTCTGCGAAAGAAAAAAGGAGAAAGGGGGAGGGGAAGGGAAGGGAAAGGGGAAGGGAAAGGGGAAGGGGAAGGGGAAGGGGAAAGGGAAGGGAAGGGACCGAGAGGAAGATGGAAGGAAGGAAGGAAGGAAGGAGAGAAAGAGAGAGAGAAAGTAATGGGGAAAGACAGTACCATTTAATCCCATACATAGGATTAAACTTTATAGAAACAAAGAGAACTGTACTGGCTGACTGTGCCCAAAGCTGATGTAGGTGCCATGAAGAACAAATCTGTATATGCAGTTTCCTAAGATATTCCTTTAAAACCACAACTGAAGCTACAAGTGCTCTTTAGTACAACCACTTTCTGAAATTTTATAAACACTATCCATCGTTTATGTGCTCAACACTTGACACTAGTTTATAAATAAATAAGACATGTTTGCTTAAAAAAAATCAAAGCCTTGTTGGTACCTGCATGCTTGCTTGCATATAACTGGTTAAAAAAAAAAAAAAGGTTAATTTTATTTACCGTATCTTATTTAAAGAGGGAAGGAATAGACTAATATATTTTGTAGTTAGCTCTTCACAAAGTTGTTAGATACCTTTTTTAAAAAGTCATTTACCCATTCTGTTGCTTTTTCATCAATCTCAAGTTTCCCATTTTTAAGGAAACTCTAGCTTCCATTTTAGGGTTTTTATTTATTTTATTTTATTTTTAATTTTTGAGACAGGGTCTCATTCTGTTACCCAGGCTGGAGTGCGGTAGTGCAATCTCAGCTCACTGCAACCTTGACATCTTGGATTCAAGCGATTCTCGTGCCTCAGCCTCCCGAGTAGTTGGGATTACTGGCAAACCCCACCACGTCCAGCTAATTTTTTTATTTCTAGCAGAGACGGAGTTCCGCCACCTTGGTGAGCATGCTCACAAACTCCTGACCTCAAGTGATCCACCCATCTTGGCCACCCAAAGTGCTGGGATTACAGGGGTAAGCCACCGCACCTGGCCCATTTTAGCGATTTTAAAACCCACACATAGGCCAGGCATAGTGGTAATCCCAGCACTTTGAGAGGCCAAGATGGGCAGATCCCTTGAGCCCAGGAGTTCAAGACCACCCTGGGCAACACAGATCCCATCTCTACAAAAAAAGATTTTTTTAATTAGTCAGGCATGGTGGTGTACACCTATAGTCCCAGCTACTTGGGAGGCTGAGGTAGGAGGATCACTTGAGCCTAGGAGGTTGAGGCTGCAGTGAGCTGTGATCGCAGTACTGCACTCCAGCCTGGGCAACAGAGCAAGATCCTGTCTCATTCTTGTTATAAATAAACAAATAAATGTAATATTTTTTGTTATAAACAAATATCTACAAGTTTGAACCTTATTCTAAATACAAAGGAAGTTATTAGAGAATTTTAAGTAGAAAAATATTATTCTAAGATCTCACTGACTATTATTTGGGAACTGGCAGTGTCATCCATACTACAGTAATAATCTAGAGATTAGCATGGTAATTTCAAACAGGAACCCCTGGGTCCTTAAAAGTCCATGAAGATAATAATTGGGAGTCCATTAATTGACATTAAGATTTCAAAATTCTTCTTAAAAATTGTAGCTTTCGGCCAGGCACAATGGCTCACGCCTGTAATCCCAGCACAGAGGCAGGCAGAACACCTGAGGTCGGGAGATCGAGACCAGCCTGAACAACATGGTGAAACCTCCATCTCTACTAAAAATACAAAAATTAGTGGGGCGTGGTGGCACATGCCTGTAATCCCAGCTACTCGGGAAGCTGAGGCAGGAGAATCACTTGAACCTGGGAGGCGGAGGCTGCGGTGAGCCGAGATCGCACCATTGCACTCCAGCCTGGGCAATAAGAGCGAAACTGTCTCAAAAAAAAAAAAAGTAGCTTTCCTGGAAAGAGAACAGTATAAACTAACTGATTTTCTCCCTTTCCTGATGGCTGATTTTGTAATTCCTTAATTGCTCCTCATGTGGTACAGTTATCCTTCAGTATCTGTGTGGGATTGTTTTCAAGACTCCCAAGATGCTTGAGCCCCTTACATAAAATGGTGTAGTATATACAGATAACACAAGCACATTCTCCCGTACACTTCAAGTAATCTCCAGGTTAGTTACAATACTTAATACGACGCAAATTCCATGTAAATGGTTGTTATGCTGTATTGTTTAAGGAACAATAGCAAGTGCAAAAAACTTGTACATGTTCAGTACAAATGCAACCACCATTTTTGATTTTTATTTTTTTGGAACACTGTATTTTCAATTTGATGACGGTCGAACCCACAGATGTGGGACCCACACATGGAGGGCTGACTATACATGTGGTATGTACTGGTCCTCTTGTTCTATGACATTTAGGATTTTTTTTTTTTTTACGGATAAACTTAGTTTTTTTACTCAAAAACAATTTCAGGCCCCAAGGGTGGTAGTTAGAAATCATTCATCTCATTTAACCCTTTTCAAGACAGACAAGAACACTGATGCCTGCAGCTGTCATAAGTGACAGGCCAGGACTGGAATCTCAGCTTCTGACTGTGCATCTAGCTCTAATTGCTGTACTCACTGCCCTGCCAGCTATGGTTTCACAAGCATTCATACATTCCTTTAAAAAACTATAAACTCACCTAATAACAAATTATTTATGCTAAGAAATAATAAAACCCAGTAAGAAGAGCAAGAGTTTTTTTAAAAAGTTAAAATTTCATAGTAAAAGCCTTTATATAGTAACATCTTATCTTTAAAAATATTCATTGACAAAAGCAAAAATATCATTAAATATATACTCTTCTAACTCCCTGATGAATGAATGAAGAAATGCATGCAAGAGAAATTACTAGTGCTAACTAAAGAAGAAACAAGCTAGGTCAGGTCATAAACGTCATAAAGGCCCAGTAGTGTCGCCTTTAGTATCTTTACCATATAGAGGAATAAAAAAATAATTTCATTTGATGATAAGGTTACCCATTTGGGATCTGTATACTGGTAGATTTTACAATCTGTATGATACAGCATATGTTACTAGGAAGACAGCAAATACACTGGTTATGGGTATGGATGAATTACATCAAGCAGACCTTCAATCTAGGCTGCTTTCTTATTATATGAACTGGAGTAAAGTACTTAAATTCTCTAGACTCAGTTTCCTCCTGTGTACAAAAGAGAAAACAGGCCGGGTGCAGTGTCACACCTGTAATCCCAGCACTTTGGGAGGCCAAGGTGGGCGGATCACAAGGTCAGGAGTTTTAGACCAGCCTGACCAACAACATGGTGAAACCCCATCTCTACTAAAAGTACAAAAAGTAGCCAGGCGTGGTGGTGCGTGCCGTAATCCCAGCTACTCAGGAGGCTAAGGCAGGAGAATCGCTTGAACCTGGGAGGCACAGGTTGCAGTGAACAGAGATCACACCACTGCACTCCAGCCTGGGCAACAGAGTGAGACTCAGCCTTTAAAAAAAAAAAAAAAAAAGAGAGAGATGGGCCGGGCATGGCGGCTCACGCCTGTAATCCCAGCACTTTGGGAGTCCGCGGTGGGCGGATCACGAGGTCAGGAGATCGAGACCATCCTGGCTAACATGGTGAAACTCCGTCTCTACTAAAATACACAAAAAAATTGGCCAGGCGTGGTGGTGGGCGCCTGTAGTCCCAGCTACGCAGGAGGCTGAGGCAGGAGAGTGGCGTGAACCCCGGAGGCAGAGCTTGCAGTGAGCCAAGATCGCGCCACTGCACTCCGCCTGGTCGACAGAGTGAGACTCCATCTCAAAAAAAAAAAAAAAAAAAAAAACGAGAGAAAAAACAATGCCCCTAAGGTTGTTGTCTGGACTGAATGAGGTAATGACTACGAAGAATTTAGCACAGTGGCTGGGTGCGGTAGCTCACGTCTGTAATCCTAGCACTTTGGGAGGCCAAGGCAAGGAGATCACCTGAGGTCAGGAGTTCAAGACCAATCTGGCCAACATGATGAAACCCCGTCTCTAACAAAAAATACAAAAATTAGCCGGGCATGGTGTCACGCACCTGTAGTCCCAGCTACTCGGGAGGTTGAGGCACAAGAATTGCTTAAACCTGGGAGGCGGAGGTTGCAGTGAACCGAGATCACACCACTGCACTCCAGCCTGAGCAACAGAGCAAGACTGTGTCTCAAAAACAAACAAACAAACAAACAACAACAAGAATTTAGCACAGTGTCTGGCATGTGGAAAGCACTATAAATATGTTAGCTATTTTACTATTACTATTTCATCATAGATTCTTACAGAACAGAGACCATCACTTATGTATGTAGTCCAGAATCTAACACACTGTAAGCACTTAACATTAAATAATCCAAAATATAATAGTTAGTTATGGTTTTACCAAAAACAAAATTTAGGTCATTATTAAACAAAAATGCTAAGGATCAGGCATATGGTACACATTTCCTAAAGCGTCTTGTATAGAACCATCTCCACCATTCAGTAAATTATAGAAAAGGAAAATGTTTTCTCCATATGAAGCTTTACGGAAATCATGACTAACAAAGCATTGTATTCTAGATATTTACTTTTATTACTCTGAAAGTATCTGTGACCAACAGTGGAAATACAAGGAAAAGGATGTGCACAGGAATTTCAGGACAGTCTGTCTTAACACCTTAGCAGCAAACAGAACTTGTACTCCTTCAGGTTCCTTTCTCTCTCCCTGTCCTCTTTTCTTTTCCTTTCTCTCCTCCCACAAAGACACTATTTGTCTCACCCTCTTTCCCCTCTCTTGTCTTCCCAGTTGTCTATGCTGGTGTGTCCTGCATTAACAAAATGTGCCATAAGCCTGAGCCTTGGGGTTATCATAAAGAATTTAGCGTCACTCACTTTTGGGCCAATTTCACTATAAAGAGTTTCATTTCCAGTAGATTTCCAAAACTGAGTGATCATTATACCACAGCGTCTTAGTCTGTTTTCGTGTTGCTATAAAGAAATACCTGAGGCTGGGTAGTCTATAAAGAAATGGCTCAGCCAGGCATGGTGGCTCACTGCCTATAATCCCAGCACTTTGGGAGGCCAAGGAGGGGCGGACTGCTTGAGCTCAGGAGTTTGAGATTAGCCTGGGCAACATCTTTGTACAGATGGCAAAACCCCACCTCTACAAAAAATACAAAAATTAGCCAGGCATGGTGGCACACGCCTGTGTTCCCAGCTACTAGGGATACTGAGGTGAAGGACTGCTTGAGCCCAAGGAGATTGAGACTGCAATGAGCCAAGATTGCACCACTGCACTCCAGCCTGGGTAACAGCGGAGGCTCTGTCCCCCACTCCCGCCCCTCCCCTCTCCCAGAAAAAAAAAGAAAGAAAGAGAGAGAAAGAGAGAAAAAAGAAATAGTTTGCGGTTCTACTACGCCAAAGGCATGGCACCAGCATCTGCTTCTGGTGATGGCTTCAGGCTGCTTCCTCTCATGGCAGAAGGCTAAGCGATTAACGATCACATAGCAAGAGAGAGGAAAAAAGAGGGTAAGGGAGGGGTGCCAGACTCTTTTTAACAACTAGCTCTTCCGGGAACTCACAGAGGGAGAACTCACTCATTACCTCCAGGAGGGCACCAAGCCATCAACAAGGCATCTGCCCCTATAACCCAAAGATCTCCCAATAAGCCCCACTTCCAACTTTAGGAATCAAATTTCAACATGAGGTTTGGGGACAAAGAGTCAAACTAGCACACAGCAACCAGATCTTGAATCTTCTCTGGCCTCATTAAAATGAAGGCTGATCCCTGTACTACTCCTTCCCCAGCCCCCGAGCTACCCGGGGCAGACCTTCCAAACTCCCAGGAATCTACTGTGAGCCTAGGATGTCAACAAAGCTAACAACTGACACAGTACCAATGGTATTTGCATCAGGGTAGCTTCTATTCCACCTAAGCCTATACACCCGGCCACTGTTTTTAAAAGACACACTTCAGCACAGTCTTGACTATGACATTCAGTCTGGAATAAGGGCAATCCTGAAATGCTTGTTGAATGAGTCAAGCTCATCTTTTTTCTGAGCTTAAATAGAATAACTACGGAGCATAGTGCACTGGAACCACCAGGCACTAGTCAGGTGTCTACTGCTGATCAAATGTAATCTGAGAGGGCCCTTAATCTCTGAGCCTCAGTTTCTTTACCGTAAATATGTTTACGGTCCCTTCAAGAACTAATGTGACATGATATTCTGTCAGTCTCGACTAAATTTTATACTTATTTGAATTCAGATCATGGTCTCCACTGTCTCTACGCTCTTTTGAAAACCACACCCAACACAACCAAAGCTAAAAATAGCTGCAGATCTATTTTAGAAAAGATCTAAACAAAACTCTATGGCAGAGAGCTCATCTATCAGACTTCAACAACTATTAGGAGGGCTGTATCCAGACTACCAAGGGAACACTAACAATATTCTGGTCATCACATAATTTATAGACTCATATGTAAACTTATATTCATTCCCTTATTAAACACTGTGTACTGTATATAAGACACTATGAAAGAGACAAAGTCCCTGCTCTCTTAGAGGGCCTGTATATTTATGTCACTTAATAAAGGCCTTATCATGTCCTTCATTTTCCCATTGCTCAAAAGATTGCTGTAAATTAAGCCATGTGTATTCCTATAGCCAGGTTTTAAAGGAAATAAGAGCTATAAAATAAGATTTCAAAATGATGTCTGCCTTCCCTGACATTAATTAATTGCATGATTTACCTCCATTTATACCTCCTTTCTTCTATATGCAATAAAGAATTCCGCTTTGAAACTTTTTCCTTATCTTTAATATTTAAAGGAAATTTAAACATTTCTCCCAAAGGATATTTTGTTTATGGACAAAGTGCCTCTTGAAAATATACAATGAGTAGGAGAAGCACAACAACTAAGATGTGGTACAGAAAGGACAACAGGTAATATGAGTATATCAGTATATACATGTGGACATCACCATAAAGTTTCTAAGTCCTCCATTTTAAAATATATTTTTATGTATATAGTTAAATTATTTTCAGCTATTAAGAGATCTATGTATTTGAGATGAAAGAAGTCTTTTCCATTGCTGTTTAAGCTGGGTTTTACTAGGAGTGTCTAAAAACTATTTGAAGCCTTGATAAGTTTTATTATAAGGTCTTAGTCTATTTAACTGTTATTGTCTTTACTTTGATTTCAATGTCCCACCACCTGCAGTGTGAATTCTAGGAACATGCATATGTTAAGAAAGTCTATGAAGCAAACTGGTAGAATTTATGTTTAATAGGAGTCAATTAAGACCTTCTAGAGGCAGGGTGACAACTTGCTAAGAAAGTGTGATAAAGACAGATCAGCTTCAGCAAGGCAAAATAGAAACTTAACTATCATTAACTTTGAAATTAATGCAGCAAAACAGAAACCACCTTCTGGCTCATTTGCCTAACACAGTTTCATGATCCCCAAATGTTGCTCTACAGAAATAGTCAAGAAAATTCTTAGTTGAGAACATGATACGACATTCTTCTGTTTTCCTGCCATGTCACTATCCATACTCCTCAATCTCCTCAGTTGTCTCCTCCTCATTCTCCCCACCTATGCATGCTAGAATGGCCCCAAGGCTCAACCATTTGAGTGTCCTCCTCTCTTTTCTATCTATACTCAACCCTCAAGTAATTTCATCTAATTTCATGGCGTTAAATTTATACCTACAGTCCAGATCTTCCCCCAAGAGATGTCTTGTCTATGTGACATCTCCATTTGAACACCTAATGGACACCTCCAACTTAACACATCCAAAACTGAACTGATTTCCAGGCTGATTCTCCACCAGTCTTCCTATTTCAGGAGAGAAGCTTACAACTGTTCAGTCCAAAAATCTTGGAGTCATCTTTGATCACTTTCTTTCAATATGACTACCATATTCATAGATTTCATACATATTCATACAAATCATCAGCAAATCTCATTGGGTCAACCTTCAACATCTATCTAGAATCTGAGTCCTTCCTGCCACTTCACCAAGCCGACAACATCTCTCACCACAAACACCTTTTTTTTTTTTTTGAGACAGAGTCTCCCTCTGTTGCCCAGGCTGGAGTGCACTGGCACAATCTCAGTTCACTGCAACCTCCACCTCCTGGGTTCAAGTGATCCTCCTGCCTCAGTCTCCGGAGTAACTGGGATACTGGACTCCTTGCTGTTACCAGTACAAACTAGGGACTGTCCCACTCAGGGTCTTCGCACTTGCTGTTTCTTCTGCCTGCAATGCTGTGCCTCCAGGTGATCTATCTGGCCTGCTTCCTCACCTCCTTCAAGGCTCTGTTCAAATGTCACCCTCCCTGTGAGGACTTCCCTAAACCATCTTATTTAAAATCACAACCCCACCATCCTACCACTCTGCTGGCATGTCCCTAAATCTACTCCCCTGCTTTATTTTTCCTCATAGCACTTATTAACATCTGGAGAACTATATACAGTCAGCACTTCATGTGGACTCTGCATCCACAGATTCAACCAAGCACAGATTGAAAATGTAGTTAGCCCTACAATAGCTGCATCTGTAGTGAACATGCACAGACTTTTTTTCTTGTCATCATTTCCTAAACAATACAGTATAACAACTATTTACATAACATTACAATGTTAATAGGTATTATAAGTAATCTAGAGATGACAAAGTATATAGGAAAATATTCATAGGTTATATATGCTACACCATTTTATTATAAGAGAGTTGAGCATCCGATGATTTTGGTGTGGGGGACACTCTAGAATCCATCACCCATGGTTACGGAGAGATTATTGTATTTTCATTATCTCTTTACACTAGAACGTATGCTCCATGATGGCAGGGATTTCTGACTGCTTTCCTCACAGCTGTCCCCAGTGCCTAAAAAACCGACTACAGATAGACGCTTTCAAAACTGTTAGATGAATGATACCGAAATATTACCAGGCAAAATACATTATTACCTGATTACATTAAATATTATGAGAAGCAGAAATCCCAATCACCCACACTCACAGTTTTGCAAAAAGCGACATCAGAGTTTGTTTCTTAAAAATGCATTAAAGTCTGATGGTATTGTTAACGTCATTCTCACTGTGCCTAAAGAGTCCTAGGTCACACCTAAAAGGTACTGTTTTAGCTTCAGGAAGCAAATGGAGAAGAAAAAATACAGGCTTTTTTCCTTTCATCAGTCATCACTGACAGAAGGCCTCCAAGTGACTCTGGTGCCACAAATGTTTAGGATCTTTAGGGAAGAAAGGAGTCTAGAAAAATAAGAATATTCCTTCACCAAGTTTGAGAAGAATCTCCCCTAATCTCTCTGCAGACATTTTTTCTTCATATCCTTTGACAAAGCCATTCTTAAGATGTACATGAAATCTTAGTTGAAGAAACAATGTGATTACATAATTACACATACAGAAAAACCTGGTATTCTATTAGTTCTCCAAAATTTAAAACTAGACTTACAGTTTTTGTTGAAAATGTTTTGTGTTTCTACCTCCAAAGAATATGAAAAAAAGAAAATGTTTTGCTGTGAAGCTGAGTTAAGAAAAAGGTAGCCAAGACGTGGGTTGATCGGACTGTATTTTAAGGCTTAACAGTTTTGTTTACTATTGTTTATTATTTAATATATTCTTCCCAGTCTCCCCACCCCCACCAAAGGAAAAGCGAAAAATTTACGTTGGTGCAATCAATAAGGAATTATCTGTCCTAAGGAAGTTGTTCTGAAAGGCTATGACCTAAGTCTTTAACACTGACACAAAGTTCAGGCGGTAGATGTCACTTCTCTCACCCATTTAACGACAACAACATATCAAGATTCAGATCCCGCGGAGGCAAGCGGAAAGGAACATGGGTGAAAAATGAAATCAGTCGTTTATCCCCGGCCTCCTCTCGACACTGCGCACTCCGCCGCCCCCCCATTGCCCTTTAACGGCCCCTTTTCCCCGCATCGTTTCCCCAACACAGCCCCGCACTGCGCCATCAAATGAATCAAGCAGAGGGACCGGTATCCCTCCGGGAAAACCAGGCACTAACACACGGTGCACCCAAGTGAGTTTAAACTCGGGAACAGTGTAGGCAGTGTCAACAAAGCGCGGTGCTGGATCCCGAGCGTCCAAAGGTCCCCGTCAGCTCCCAGACGCGGCCAAATCCACAGGATTCCAAAAGGTGACTTGGCCGGCACCGCAGAGCGGGAGGCGGCGCAGAGGGCAGAGTCCAGGATGAAGTCCGACCGGCCTCCGCCCCGCGCTCGCACCGCACGGCCACCGGCGCCTCCGCGGACTCTACCCCCGCGGCAGCCGAGCTGAGTCCGACTCCCCCTCCCCCAAGAGGCCCGAGAGCGGCGTCACGTGCGGGGCCGAAACTTCGCGGCCGGGGCTGGGAGGCCGGCGGGTGGGAGGCAGGCACGGCGGCCGGGGGGCAACCCGCGCTCCCGGTGAGTCACTGGCCGCCTCCGCGTGCGGCTGCGGGCGAAGGGGCCGACGCACCAGGCGGGGACCATGCCCTTGGGGCCACCCCCGCGCCCGTTATTAATAACCCTGCGCCCGGAGGCGAAAGCCCGGGTGGGCGCAGCCGCACAGCCCGCACGCGGAATAAATAACAATGTCATTAAATCGCGCCCGAGCGCCCGTTCGGCCAGAGAGAGGCGGGGGGACGCCGCTGGGAGCTGACTTTGTCTGGCGCCCGCACCCCGCCTCCCGCGCGTCCCCGCAGCGTCCCCCGCGCCCCTGAGGGAACCCAGCGCCGCCTGAGGGAACCCAAGCCCTAGCCTTACCCGCCAGCTCGTCAGGCTCCAGCCCGCTGTCCGCGTCGATCCCGCACAGCACGAAGTAGTGCGCGAAGCGGCAGGCGGCCGGGGAGGAGCCCGAGCCCGGGCCGGGCGCCGCGCCGCTCCCGCTCATCCCGGCCGCGCTGCTCTAGTGGCCGCCGCCGCCGCCCGGGAAGGCTTTCTGTGGAGGCTGCCTCCACCGCTCCGGCTGTGGTATCTGCGCCCGCCCTAGGGCGACACTGGCGTGCCCATGGCCGCGCAGCCGCCTCTCGCCGCCGCAGCCTGCCTCCTCGCTCGGCGCGGGGGAAGCGGCCGCGGGCTCGCGCGCGGCGGGTCCGGAGCCCGGCCAGGTGGGGGAGGGGCGCGGGGGGAGTGTCGGCCTGAGAGGTCCGCGCCGCCGCAGCTGCGCTCGCGAGCTGAGGAGCCGCCGCGTCTGGCGCCCGCGGGTCAGCTGAGCGGCGCTCGGGCTGTGGGAGCGCGGGGCAGGCGGGGGCACCGGGGCTCGGCGCGTGCAACGGTGAGGGGTGGGGGGCGCGCACGCGAGGGGCGGAGGCGCGCGCTTCTACCGTGCGCGCGCGCCCGCGGGCTCGAAGGCCGAGCCTGGCGTGGGGCCGCATTCATGCCCACCTGCCCCGGCTGCGGCATCGAGGGCGACCCTGCACACACCCCTCCTCGCCCTGGCCAGCCGATAAGAGGGCTAGTCTCAGTGTGGGGGGTCTGTCTTCTAAGGGGGATGTCACCCATCCTAATTTTTTTTAATGCAGCTTTGGGGAAGGTGAACAGCCACTCTGAGATCATTTCGCATAACGGTCTGAACCATCTTCTTTTAAACTGTGACCTGTGTGGGGGGTGTCTGTCTCACTTTAAGTCCCTCCCTTCCGATTTACAGGCCATCCTTCCTCAGTGACTTAGTGATAAGTCAACGGTGAGGGGGAAAAAACACAACTCAATACCCACAAAGCGTTGAGACTTCTAGAAGGAGTGCAGTCACCAACCCCCGCCTTCTGTCATTTATCCTGACATTTTCCAGGTCAGTGTAAATAGCCAAGGCGCTCCAGTTCCGCAGCCCTGTACCCATGCAATGTTATCGGCTCTCCCGGCAGGTAGCAATCGGAGGCTAAAGCAACAGGAATTAGACCCTGAACTCTGCTCCTCCCAAGGGCACGGCTTTCTTGCCCTGCTCAGCTCTGTCTTTTGCCTCTTCGGAAAGAGCTCGACAACCACTTCTTTTCCCTTTGAAAGGAAACTCACTGGGCTCAGTGGCTCACGCCTGTAGTCCCAACAGTTTGGGAAGCCCAGGTGGGAAGAATCCCATGAGACCAGGAGTTCAAGACCAGCCTGGGCAATATAGGGAGACTCTGTCTCCACCTAAGTGAAGATAAAATTTATTTATTTAAAAAAATAATGTTTTTAAGAGACGGAGTCTCACTATATTACCCAGGCTGCTCTCAAACTCCTGGGCTCAAGCAAGTCTCCCGCCTTGGCCTCCCAAAGTGCTAGGATTACAGGCATGAGCCACTGTGCCCAGCCATGTAAGTAAAAATAAAACTTAAAAGATAGAAAACTGAATCCAATTCATCTCCACATGGCAACCCCTTCCACACCACTCCCTGCTTTCTTCTTTGGGGATTTGGGGTATCTACCACCAGACACACAAGCAAACCTTCCAGAGAGGTTGCCTGAGAGAACCTCGATTATTTGACTGAATAATATTCTTCCTGGAAGATAAATGTGCATGCATACCATCATTTAATGTAGCTTGTATCTTCACTTTCTTTTTTCAATTTTGAAATGGAAGTGGCTGGCCACGTTGGCTCAGGCCTGTAATCCCAGCACTTTGAGAGACCGAGGCAGGAGGAGCACTTGAGTTCGGGAATTCAAGACCAGCCTGGGCAACATAGTGAGACTCTGTCTCTATAAAAATAAAATGAGGCCGGGTGCAGTGGCTCAAACCTGTAATCCCAGCTCTTTCGGAGGCCAAGGCAAGAGGCTCACTTGAGATCAGGAACTCGAGAGGGGCCTGGCCAAGATGGTGAAGCCCCGTCTCTACTAAAAATACAAAAAATTAGCCAGGTGTGGTGGCGGGCGCCTGTAGTCCCAGCTACTCGGGAGGCTGAAGCAGGAGAATCACTTGAACCTGGTAGGCAGAGGTTGCAGTGAGCAGAGATCACACCACCACACTCCAGCCTGGGCGACAGAGCAAGACTCTGTCCCCCGCGCCTCCCCCCACCCAAAAAAAAGAAAAGAAAATACAAGAAGAATCAAGAAATCAGGGTGAGCCACAGTCTGGGTAATTGACCTTTAGGTCCTATTGCACCCTGTACTTCTTCAAAAACACTTGTAATGACTTTTCTGTGTCTTCTTAGCTGTGCTATAAACTCCACAGAGCAAGAGTTGGACTCTGTGGTTCTTCACTTTTCTGGTATGTAGCAGAACTCTGGTCCTATATAGCCCCTCAATTTATATTTGAGTGATGAAAGAAGGGTGGTTATCTAGGTAATAACAGGTTGTTGATGCTACTAGGAAAATATACAAACTTTAATATCTGTAACATTTTTTAAAAAATAAGCCCTGGGCCAGGCATGGTGGCTCACACCTGTAATTCCAGCACTTTGGGAGGCCGAGGCGGGTGGATCACATGAGGTCGGGAGTTCAAGACCAGACTGGCCAACATGGTAAAACCCTGTTTCTACTAAAAATACAAAAATTAGCCAGGTGTGGTGGTGCATGCCTGTAGTCCCAGCTACTTGGGAGGCTGAGGCAGAAGAATGGCTTGAACCCGAGAGGCGGAGGTTGCAGTGAGCCAAGATCACACCACTGCACTCCAGCCTGGGCAACAGAGCAAGACTCCGTCTCAAAACAAAACAAAACTTAGTCAGAAACTCAGAATTGTTCCTTTCCACAGAAATCTTTAGTAAAAGACAAAAGATGTATACGATCTGAAGAGAAACCAGAGTATGAACCTAATTGTGAACACTTTAATTACTCTTATACAATATTGCTTTTCCTTGCGTAGAAAGTACTGAGATGCATAACATTTCATTAGTAAGGAAGGAAGTGCCAGGCTATCTGTTTCTCCTATCCTTGGTAGTGACTTCTTACAGAATGTTTGTTAGATTCCAAGCTAATCAAACAAACACAGTTAAAAAACTGTTTTACTGTTTGCACTAGCCAAAGCACGTCAGTTTTTTTTTTTTTTTGAGACGGAGTCTCGCTCTGTCCCCCAGGCTGGAGTGCAGTGGTGCAATCTCGGCTCACTGCAAGCTCCCCCTCCCGGGTTCACGCCATTCTCCTGCCTCAGCCTCCCGACCAGCTGGGACTACAGGCACCCGCCACAGCGCCTGGCTAATTTTTTGTATTTTTAGTAGAGACGGGGTTTCACCGTGGTCTCAATCTCTTGACCTTGTGATCCGCCCGCCTCGGCCTCCCAAAGTGCTGGGATTACAGGCGTGAGCCACCGCGCCCGGCCGGCTTTTAAAAAAATTTGAACAGTAACTGATTTATGAGCTTGTAAGCCCCACATTAATATTTTTAAGGTGAAAAAAATTGAATCACCAACAAACAATGTGGGCAATTAAAATATACTAATCTCATAAAAATAGAATTCCTAAAATCTTTCCTAAAGCTTTTAAGAGAATAGTCACACATTACAAAACTAAACACGAATTTGAAAATATCCGTATACTTTTCTAATTGTCACTTCAGGATGACACTGTGTAAGTATATTCTGCATTAAGCTACAATGAAACGAAGTTTAAAGGATACTCAAGAATTAGCTATGTATCATTGTATGCAGATTGTCCTCTAAAATAATGACAGAGAAGTAAATTAGCTCAGTGAACAAAAATCTGAGCAATGATCTGCTGTCTCCAAAGGACTTACTGGTAAAGCCTCAAATGGACTGCATGGCATGCTTGGGATAGCTGAGTCCTGCCATGGTCTGTGAAAGTGGAGGAATGAGAGATTGATAGCACTGCTAAGCTAGTGGCACATGGTGACTGACTACTAGTACAATGTGGTCCAATGAATGTTTTGGGCTCTAAATAGTTACATTAGCAATCAATCCCTTCTTTCTTAGTTTGTTTGTATGTGGCTAGAGTGTGGTGGTGAAGAATGGTGTTGACAAGGATTGTCATAGCATCAAAAGACAAAAATAACCTCTCCTCTCCTTAACACAATTTAAATATTTTGGAGAGTCCACTCTCCCTCACTGTACTTGCTGCTTCTCGATCCCTTACAGCCCTCTGTTTCTGGGAGGTGGGCGGGTCACTCACCCAGGCTGGAGGGCAGTGGCACAATCTTGGCTCACTGCTTCCTCCACCTCCCTGGCTCAAGCGATCCTCCCACCTCAGCCTCCTGAATAGCTGGGACCACCCACAGGCATGTGCCACCACACCCAGCTAGTGTTTTGTATTTTTGGTAGAGACAGGGTTTCACCCTGTTGCCAAGGCTGGTCTCCAACCCTTAGGCTCAAGCGATCCACCTGCCTCAGTCTCCCAAAGTGCTGGGATTACGGGTTTGAGCCACCTTAGAACCCTCTTTACCCCTTGTTGTTGTTAACCACTTTTTACTAGCTAACAATTATAATACATTTTCCTGTTCAAATTACTGGTTTCTATCTCCTGACTGATCCATAAGCCAAATGTCCATCACCAGATGAATGGAGAATTAAATTGGTATCCTCATACAAGGGAACAGCACTTAGTAGTAAAGAGGAATGAACCGCTGATACATGCAACAGGGTGCTTGGCTGTCAAAAATATGCTAAGCAAAAGATGCCAGGCACGGAGGAGTCCATAGTGTATCACTCTACCCATAGGAAATTCTAGACTGGACAGGAAGCAGATCAGTGGTTGCCTAGGGCCAGAGGTGGGATGTGGTGGGAAATTGACTGTAAAAGGGCAGGAGGGAACTTTCTGGAGCAATGGGAAAATGTTGTATCTTGATTGTGGTAGTGCTTTCACAGATGGATGTATTTGTCAAAACCCAATGTGCTCTTACAGCAAATACATTTTGATATATAGAAATTGTACCTCTTAGCTGGGCACGGTGATGCATGCCTCTGGTCCCAGCTACTTAGGAGACTGAGGTGGGAAGATCGCTTGAACCCAGGAGATGAAGGTTTTGATGAGCTGAGTTTGCGCCACTGCCCTTCAGCCTGGGCAACAGAGCAAGACCCTGTCAAACAAACAAACAAACGAATAAATAAATAAATAAATTGTACTCACAAACCTATTTACAAACAAAAAAGAGCCAAAAGATTTATGTCCAGTTTTTATTGCATCCTACTCATTTTCAAAAAATTTTGTAAAGTTTCAAAACTTTACATTTCCTAAAATTCTGCTCATTTTAGTTGATTGACAAGGACTGATCCAAATTCTTACAAAAATTTTATTCGATTTTGGTTTTTTTCAACCAGTATGTTTTGTGGTGGTTTGGTGTGCCGATGTAGGGGACAGCCTCCAGACTCTCACTACCTAGGTTCAAATCTCACTTCTTTTAGTATCTATAAGACAATCTGCTTAATGTTACTCTAGCTTTAATTTCCTTATTTGTCCAGTGTGGATCAATATTAAGTTATTGTGAAGTTTGAAGGAGATAATACATGTAGAGTGCTTATCATGGTCCCTAGCATGTAGAAAGTATTCAATATATGTAAGTCATTGCTTCTGTGTGCCAGGCACTGAGCTAGACATTTTAACATACTCTGTCTCATTATTTTCATTTTTTTTTTTTTTTTTTTTTTTTGAGACAGGGTCTCTCTCTGTTGCTCAGGCTGGAGTGCAGTGGTATGATTTTTTTGTTTTGGAAGGCAGTTTTATAATTTTATTTGATATATTTGATGATCAGCGGTTAGTTCTCATCCACATTGACTGTAGATTTTTGAAAGCTTGTTTGGTGAATCTTCATTCTCATTACGTTTTCTGGACAACTGCATAGGGATGCCGTATGGGACATTCCTTAATCCTTTGGTCAAGACAGCTTTGTTAAGGCTGGTATCAGTGTGCACATCTGCAGTTCCCATGTCCTTGATGGCAAATTTCCAGATCTGAGTGCCCAAGGGGCACACTTCTTGAAGCCAGCTCCATGAATGCACTTGTGAATGTTGATGGTATATTCTCTGGTCACCAGTTCATTGATGGCAGAACTGTAATTCTTCTCGCCACCCTTCTTTGCAGGACGCATTCTGAGGGGCCCAGGTTGGAAAGGAGGAGTGTGAGGGATTGTGGGCGAAGTGCAGTGGTGTGATTATAGCTCACTGCAGCCTCCATCTTCCAGGCTCAAGTGATCCTCTCATCTCAGCCTCCCTAGGAGCTGCAGCTGCAGGCACATGCCACCATGCCCAGCTAATTCTTTCTTTCTTTTCTTTTATTTTTTGACCAAGGTATCACTCTGCCACCTAGGCTGGAGTTCAGTGGCACGATCACAGCTCACTGCAGCCTCCACCTCCTGGGCACAAATGATCCTCCCACCTCTCAGCCCCCTGAGTACAGGAACCACAGGCACAAGCTATCACACTCCGCTAATGTTTGTATTTTTTGTAAAGCTGGGGTTTTACCATGTTGGCCAGGCTGGTCTCCTAGGCTCAAGTGCTATGCCTGCCTCAGCCTCCCAAAGTGCTGGGATTACAGGCGTGAGCCATCCCGCCTGGCCAATTTTTTATTTTTATTTTTAATAGAGATGGGGTCTCCATACATTGCCCAGGCTAGTCTCGAACTTCTAAACTCAAATGATCTTCCTGCCTTGGCCTCCCAAAGTGCTGGGATTACAGGCATGAGCCACCACGCCCAGTCATGAAAATCAGTCCAAGAGGTCTAGCACTTCTTGCGTAGCATTTCAGAATACAACAGGCTGTGGTCACTTTAATCAGATAGAACCAATGGAGATATGCAGACCTAGTTCCAGGCCCACTCAATGAGATGTGATAAATTCTGAGAGGGGTATAGAGGGGTTGGGGGCACTGAGCCTGTGCTGTGTTGACAAGAGAAGTTCAATGTGGCAGTCAAACTTAGCATCCAAAGTGGGCCACAATCTCTAGACAGCATCTACACAGTCAGCAAAAGGGGCCCTAAGATTTAGTTGTTGCAAATGGTGACAGAAAGGAGCATCCAAGGCATCTGGCATTCAGAAATACGGGCAAGCAAGGCGGGGCACAGCAGCTTACACCTGTAATCCCAGCACTTTGGGAGGCCAAGGCAGGTGGATCACCTGAGGCCAGGAGTTCAAGGCCAGCCTGGCCAACATGGGGAAACCCTGTCTCTACTAAAAATACAAAAATTATCCAGGTGTGGTGGCGCACACCTATAATCCCAGCTACTTGGAAGACTGAGGTAGGAGAATCGCTTGAACCCAGGAGGTGGAGGTTGCAGTGAGCCGAGATTGCACCAGTGTGCTCCAGCCTGGGAGACAGAGTGAGACTCTGCCTCCAAAAAACAAAATAAAATAATATAAAATTCCAGGCAAGCAGCTTCAGGAAGTCTATCAAGGAATCATGGGTTCTGTCCAGTTGGAATAAGAAATGAAGGGAATATAGTGGATTGAATTGTGGCCCCAAAAAAGTGTGTCCAAGTCCTAATCCCTATACCTGTGAATGTGATCTTATTCAGAAATAAAATATTTGCAGATGTAATTGAGGATCTCATCCTGAGATCCTTAATGCAGTGCAAGTATAGCTGAGTGGGCCCTAAACCCAATGACTGGCGTCCTTATAAGAAAGGGAGATTTGAGATATTGAGACACACAGATGCGAAGATCATGTGAAGACAGAGACAGAACTTGGAGTGTTGTTGCCACAAGCTAAGGAGTGCCAAGTGTTGCCAGCAGACACCACCAGCTAGAAGAGAGGGTTGGAATGGATTCTCCCTGGGGGCCCCCAGAAGGAATCAGCCCTCCTGACACCTTGGTTTTAGCCTGTGGCATCTAAAACTGTGAGAAAATTAATTTCTGTTATTTAAACCACCAAGGTTGTGGTAATTGGTTGCAGCAGCCCTGGGAAATTAATATAGAGGGTAACCTGCAAGGGCCCAGCCTGAAAAAGGAACTGGAGACCTAGGTAGGCTACCAGAGCAGAACCCAAGATACTATGACTGAGGGCTCCTGGAGAGAGATACTTGCATATAAGGTAGAAACTCAATTCTAATGACCTAAGTACAATGACGAAGTCTAAATACAAAAGACAGGGACAGGACTTGGTAGAAGGTCCAAGCAGAACACATTTGAAGCCGAAAACAGGGCAGGGATAGGCCTGAAAATCAACATCAAGTGTCTTCATCTATGGGAAGGAAAAGCTCTAAAGAGACCAGAAGCTGAAATAGGGTAGTATTGTGTTTTTTGTTGTTGTTTTTTTTTTTTTTAAACAGAGATGAAGTCTCGCTATATTGCCCAGGCTGGTCTCAAACTCTTGGGCTCAAGCAATGCTACCACTTCAGCCTCCCAAAGTGCTGGGATTATAGGCATGAGCCACCACACCCAGCAGGGTTTGGGTTTTAAAAGGTCAATCAACATCTTCATCTTTCTTCCCTAAGATTGGAACCAATTGCGAAATAAGATATAGGATGCCAACAGGTGGAGAACAGGTTCTATTATTAAATGTAGCCTCTGTTAATGCTAAAGCTGGCTGGAGTGTGGTGGCTCACACCTGTAATCCTAGCACTTTGGGAGGCTAAGGTGGGCAGATCACCTGAGGTCAGGAGTTCAAGACCACCCTGGCCAACATGGTGAAACCCCATCTCTACTGAAAATACAAAAATTAGCTGGGCGCAATGGTGAACGCCTGTAATCCCAGCTACTCAGGAGGCTGAGGCAGGAGAATCGCTTGAATCTGGGAGGCGGAGATTGTGGTGAGTGGAGATAGCACCACTGCACTCCAGCCTGGCGTGACAGAGAGGACTCGGTCTGAAAAAAAAAAAAAAATGCTGAAACTGATCCGAAGAAAGAACAGGTCTGTGGCCAAGAAGGTTTACTACATTACTTTCCATCCTTCCAATCTTTTTCTTCCTGCTAACCAAACCCTGGCTCAGGCCACCGAAGGGGATATTTGACTCTGTAGAGCATCTACATTTAGTTCAGTATTGCTGTCCCATGTAAGGCCCAGGTAGAAAGAAAATGGAAGACTCTCCAATGCTTGCTACCTTTAATAAGATTAGCGCCATCCAATGGAGAAATGAAGACCATGACAACTTTGCTAACCTAGCAGGCAGGGGAGGGGTGAAGTGGGGGCCAACAGTGTTACTGTAGTAGAAGTCCCTCTACATGGAAACGTGACACAAGAGGAAAGAAAGTTCCTCCCTAGTAGGTGACTGTTTAATCAGAATCCATCCCCTCCTCCTTCATTGTGTAGCGTTCAGATAGGATTGGGCTTACACCTAGCTCTAGGGTGAGTCTTTGTGAACCTATGCTCCTTGTAAGAGTTACTGACTCAGGGATGAACAATTATCCTAAGCTGTTCTAATTAGGATGAGGTTCAGAACTTTTGATAGTTGGAGAAAGGAACATCTTCTCCCCTTGGGTGTAAATAGGATATACACAGTCCCAAAATTATCAGCAGCCTTACAAGGAAAGCCAGGCCAAGGATGAAGCCAATATATGGAATGGAGCAGAGCCAAGAATATCACTGAAAAGCGATTATATTATAAATCTGGCTCAAATCATACAGGAAGCCTACTCAATATCCGGAATTTGTCAGTTAATGTGAGCCAATGCATTCCTTTTATTGTTTCAGCCAGTTTGAGTTATTTTATTTAACTTTCAACCAAAAGTTTACTCTCAAAATAAGGGGAACGGTCTCTAAGATCCTGTCCAGTTAAAAATATCTTACAAATCTAAAAGGAAAGAAATATATAATTCCATATTCTAGAAAAAGTCCCAGAACTAGCTCTTCTTAAGGATGTGACAGTGATCTGCACTAGAGCTTCAGGCAGCTAAGGTAGGGTCTCCTGGAAATCAGTCCATAAGATGAGGAAGAAATCTTATTTATTTATTTATTTATTTTGAGAAGGAGAGTCTCACTGTGTCACCCAGACCGGAGTGCAGTGGTGCAATCTCAGCTCACTGCAACCTCCGCCTCCTGGGTTAAAGCAATTCTCTGCCTCAGCCTCCCCAGTAGCTGGGATTACAGGCGTCCGCCCCCACACCCAGCTAATTTTCATATTTTTAGTAGAGACGGGGTTTCACCATATTGGCCAGGTTGGTCTTAAACTCCTGACCTCATGATCCACCCGCCTCAGCCTCCCAAAGTGCTAGGATTACAGGCATGAGCCACCACAGCCGGCCCAAGATGAGGAAGAAATCTTAGCAGCCTTCTGCAGAAGGTATTTTCCTGGGTTGGCTGGGTTCCTTCTCATCAAACCGAAATCAAGAGTATGTGAATAGCAATTAAAATGCAGATTTTCTATCAAAATTTAGAATACTCATACCGTCTGATTCATCAATTCTGCATCTCAAAATTTCTCCTACGGAAATATGCAAGTAAAGGATATGTGTACAACAACGTCCCCTGAAACATTGCTCATTATATTTAAAAAGTGGAAACGATCTTATTTCTACTACTAGGAAATAGGAAGTAGCTGGGCGCGGTGGCTCACATCTGTAATCCCAGCACTTTGGGAGGCAGGAGGTTCCTTTGAGCCCAGGAGTTCAAGACCAGTCTGGGCAACATGATGAAACCCTGCCTCTATTAAAAATAAAAAGTAAAAAGTATAAACAATTTTTTAAATAAAAATAAAAAAACAAAAAAGGAAGAGGTTAAATAGATTCTGGCATATCTAATACAATGCATGCTAAGAATGAGGTTATACTGATGGAAAAAATATCTAATATATGGCTGAATATAAAAGGCAAGAATAGTGGTGGCTCACACTTGTAATCCCAGCACTTTGGGAGGCCGAGGTGGGTGGATCACTTGAGTCAGGAGTTCAAGATCAGCCTGGCCAACATGGTGAAACACCGTCTCCACTAAAAATACAAAAAATTAGCCAGGCTTGGTGGTACGCGCCTATAGTCCCACCTACTCGGGAGGCTGAGTCAGGAGAATCACTTGAATCTGTGAGGTGGAGGTTGCAGTGAGCCAAGATCATGAGACTGTACTCCAGCCTGGGCAACACAGCGAGACTCCATCTCAAAAAAAAAAAAAAAAGCAAGAAAAGAAAAATACACAGTTCCTATTTTTGTGTTAAAGTATATACATCTGTATACATGTTTGTGCATGAAAACATGTGAACAGCTTCCATTTTTTATTTTTCATATTTCTATATTGTTAAAAAATTGACAACAGGCATCTGTTGCTTTTTGTAATTCAAAACCTTTGTTAAGTCTGTGTGTGTTTCCGTGAGAACAGATGATCAGCATTGCGAATCATGGCTATTCTTATATAAATCACTCAAATATGTAACTATTATAATGACTAGTGAGACTAAGTTGAATAACTATACATATATGCATATACATACATGGATGCATGAACATTCATTAATTACTCAACAATTCTTATAATGCCTACTATATGCCAGGTAATGTTCCAGGGATATATCAATGAATAAAATCCTAGAGATATATAATGCTGCACATATATACATTCAAAATACTCTAAGAGTATAAATAACTGTGAAATTGAAAGGATTAGCCAGGTGTGATGGCATGTACTTATAACCCTAGCTACTTGGGAGGCTGAGGTGGGAGGGTTGCTTGAGCCCAGGAGTTGCAGGTGGAAGTGAGCTATGATCGCACCACTGCACTCCAGCCTGAGTGACAGAGCAGAGACCTTGTCTCTAAAAAATAAAAATAAAAAAAGAGAAATGAAACAAAGTATGCATAATTTTCAATCATCAAAAAAATTTGGCTACTCAGTGATGAACTTGATTTTATGTAACAAATTTGTAATCTTTCTCAAGTCCATCTAAAAACCTTAAGGTTGAAAACACTCCATTCGGTAGCCAACAGAATAAAACTATCAGTCTTGATCTGAGTATATTTTGGATCCAGCATCTTTTTTTTTTTTTTTTTTTTTTTTTGAGACGGAGTTTCGCTCTTGTTGCCCAAGCTACAGTGCAATGGCGCCATCTCGGCTCACCGCAATCTCTGCCCCCAGGTTCAAGCAATTCTCCTGCCTCAGCCTCAGGAGTAGCTGGGATTACAGGCATGCACCTCCATGCCCGGCTAATTTTGTATTTTTAGTAGAGACAGGGTTTCTCAAATTCCTGACCTCAGGTGATCCACCCGCCTCGGCCTACCAAAGTGCTGGAATTACAGGCGTGAGCCACCACACCCAGCCTGGATTCAGCATCTTTAAACCCTGGCCACATGACAGAGTTTGAACCTGAGTTCTCTGTTCCAGACTTCACATGTGATTTTTCTCTCTCACTCTTTTTTTTCTCTCTCACTCTCTTTTTCTTTTTCCTTTTTTTTTTTTTGAAACGGAGTCTCGCTCTGTCACCTAGGCTGGAGTGTAGTGGTGCGATCTCCGCTCACTGCAACTTCCACCTCCCGAGCTCAAGTGATTCTCCTGCCTCCAGCGTCCCACATAGCTAGGATTACGGGTGCCTGCCACCACGCCCTGCTACATACAATTTATCTTGTTCTTTTATTATTATTATTATTATTTTGAGATTAGGTCTCGCTCCGTCATCTAGGCTAGAGTCCAGTGGCGCAATCATGGCTCACTGCAGCCGCCACCTCCCAGGTTCAAGTGGTCCTCCCACTCAGCCTCCCAAGTAGCTGGATCACAGGCATGTGCCAACACAAACACACCGGGCTAATTTTCTTCCTCTTCTTTTTTTTTTTAATAGAGACTGAGTTTCGCTTTGTTGCTCACATTGGTCTGGAACTCCTGGACTTAAGTGATCTGCCCACCTCAGCCTTGTAAAGTGTTGGGATTACAGGCATGAGCTATGGAGCCTGGCCTCTACATACAATTTCTAACACCTCTTTTAAATCACAGAAATCTCACTTGTCTATTCTTTCCCACTTTGAATTCAGAGGCACTTGTAACTGGTCCCACACCTTTTAGTATTGCAATGTTATTCTAGGTGTATTAATTGCTTTAGTCTGTTTGGCCTGCTATGACAAAATGCCATAAACTAAGTGGCTTATAAGCGACAGAAATTTATTTACTGCAGTCTGGAGGCTGGGTAGTCCAAGGTGCCAGCAAATTCATTGTCTGGTGAAGGCTAGTTTCCTGGATGATAGATGGCACCTTCTCACTGTGTCCTCAGGTGGTAAAAGAAAAGAACTAGTTCTCTTGGGGTCTCTTTTATAAAGGCACTAATCCCACTGATAAGGTGCCCGCCTTCATGACCTAATCAGCTCCCAAAGGCCCTACCTCCTAACGCCTCACATTGGGGGTTCGGATTTCAACATGTGAATTTGAGAAGACACAAACATTCAGACAATAGCATTGTTTTCTTCCCTACTTGTGCAGCTAAGAGCTTCCGGAGATAGGGAACTGTCTTCTCTCACCTCACATCCATACATCACACAGTTTATACTTTCAGAAAATTGATTGATTAAATGCATCCCTCAGCCTCCCCAACAAAGATCGTATATCTACTCTAAAAATAGAACACAAATCCTCCATGCTTTTTAGTCATAATCAATATGACTGTTCATAAGGCAATTATTTTAAGTTTAGCAATTTAGCCATAATCCCATTATTGAATTAGGCTTGAAATCTTAGAAACTTCAAGATGTTTATTTGCCCTAGCTCCCTTCTAAGCAAACATCATCCTCCAAGTCTATATCCTCTCCACAGGCATCATTTCTAACGAGCAATGTTAGCTTACATAATAGTTTTTGGAAAATGTTTTGGAAAGTATCTATTCTGTTTGAGGAAAACTATGGACTGACTCTCCTCTCTCTCTCTAAAGAATTCTTCTCCTATGACTATTTCCTTTAACTTCAGACTCAAACAATGATTAAAGATGGCAAGAAAAATGCCAGGAGAAAAGCCCATTTAATTGTACTGTTGGAATAATTGTTCCTGACTCCTAGCTTGTCCATTGTAATTTTGTGGGGGGGAAGGAAAAAAATTAGTATCAGACTCCAGCAATCTCCAAACAAGCCAAAATTATAATCTGGTGAGTGCCTATTTAAAGTAACAGAATCCAAGGCAACATAAGAGGCTTAATTTTGGCTATGCGTGTTATTACCTAAGAGTAGGAGAGAGAGTTATCTAGTAGCGAAAAGCCAGGAGCATGAATCAACCACTTTAGATTTATACTCCCCTTTAGAGTTTACGATGGATAAAAAAACTTTATGTCCCTGTGTTTAGCTTCTCTGTCCTTAAAATATAAGCAAACTCTCTATCACTCAGCAAAATTGTTGTCTATATAAGCTGAAAAAAACATCAAGCTCCTCAAACAGGTTGATTAGTAAATAAATGGCCCAACACAAAAAGGGTAATTTCAGTTTAAAATTTTTTTTTATTTTTTAAATTAACAGATAAAATTGTATGTATTTACTGTGTATAACATAATATTTTGAAGTATATATACATGGTATAATGACTAAATCTAGCTGACATATGCATTACCTCTAATCTCAATTTAAATTGGGGCAATCATATTTTTCTTTTACTTTTTTTTTTTTTTTTTGAGATGGAGTCTCCCTCTGTTGCCCAGTCTGGAGTGCACTGGGACTACAGGCGTGCACCACCATCCCCAGCTAATATTTTTTGTATTTTTAGTAGAGACGAGGTTTCACCGTGTTAGCTAGACCGGTCTCAAACTCTAGATCTCAGGTGCTCTGCCAGCTTCAGCCTTCCAAAGTGCTGGAATTACAGGCGTGAGTCACCTTGTCCAGCCATATTTTTCTTTTTCTATTTTCAATTTTAAAGAATGTATTAAGTAGAGACAGGGCCTCACCATATTGTCCAGGCTGGTCTCCAACTCCTGGGCTCAGACAATCCTTCTAACTCTGCCTACCAAAGTCCTGGAATTACAGACGGCAGACGTGAGCCACTGAACTTGCCCCATATTTTTCAAAAGTGAAATTTTGCAGGCACTTGTAGTCCCAGCTACTCAAGAGGCTGACATGGGAGGATCCCTTGAGGCCAGGAGTTCAAATCCAGCCTGATAACACAGCAAAACCCCATCTCAAAAAGAAAAAAAAAGGCTGGGCACAGTAGCTCATGCCTGTAATCCCAGCACTTTGGGAGGCCGAGGCAGGCAGATCACCTGAGGTCAGGAATTCAAGACCAGCTTGACCAACGTGGTGAAACCCTGTCTCTACCAAAAATACAAAAATTATCCGGGCGTGGTGGTGGGCGCCTGTAATCCCAGCTACTTGGGAGGCTGAGGCAGGAGAATTGCTTCAACCCAGGAGGCAGAGATTGCAGTGAGCTGAGATCGCGCCACTGCACTCCAGCCTAGGTGACAGGAGGGAAACTTCGTCTCACAAAAAAAAAAAAAAACGAAACCTTTTCTCTAAGGTAGATTATACAGCTGATCCTAAACAACACTGGTTTGAACTGTGTGGGTCTGCTTATATACCAATTTTCTTCTGCCTTTGCTGCCCCTGAGACAGCCTGTTCTTCCTCCTCCTCCTCAGCCTACTCAATGTGAAGATGATGAGGATGGAGACCTTCATGAGGAGCCACTTCCACTTAATAAACAGTAAACATACTTTCTCTTCCTTATGATTTTCTTCACATTTTCTTTTACTTAGCTTACTTTATTGTAAGAATACAATATGTAACACATATAACATACAAAATATGTTAATCGACTGTTTACATTATCCATAGGGCTTGTGCTCTACAGTAGGTTATTAGTAGCTAAATTTTGGGGGAGTCAAAAGTTAAATGCAAATTTTCTACTTGAGGAAGGGTCAGTGCCCCAATCTCTATGTTGAATATTCAAGAGTCAACTGTAATTCAAGTTGTACATTTTAATTTTTTTCTTACACTAGTAAATACCAGACTGAGAGGATTGAAGGTTTGACACATATCACACATCTTTGCTTGATCTCCTTAGCTCTTATAAACATTATTAAATGTACAGTCCTTTGTGATTCAATTATTATTATACATGTGATATGAAATAGATTTCTGAGCTGGGCATGGTGGCTCATGCCTGTAATCCCAGCAACTCAGGAGGCTGAGGCCAGTGGATCACTTGGGGCCAGGAGTTTCAGAGCAGCTTGGGCAACATAGCAAGACTCCATTTCTAAATATTATTTAATTAATTCAATAAGAAAGAATTTTAAATGACTACTAAAAAAATCACAAAAATAATAGCATATTTTAGCCTTTAAAAATTAGTAGAGATTGGGATTCCCGGAGCAAGATGGCCAAATAGGAGCAGCTCCAGCCTCCAGCTCCCAGCGCGAGTGACACAGAGGACAGGTGATTTCTGCATTTTCAACTGAGGTACCAGGTTCATCTCACTGGGGAGTGCCGGACAATCAATGCTGGTCAGCTGGTATAGCCCGACCAGCAAGAGCTGAAGCAGGGTGAACCATCACCTCACCTGGGAAGCTCAAGGGGGAAGGGAATCCCTTTTCCTAGCCAAGGGAAACTGAGACACACAACACCTGGAAAATCGGGTAACTCCCACCCTAATACTGTGCCTTACCAAGGGTCTTAGCAAACGGCACACCAGGAGATTATATCCCACACCTGGACGGGAGGGTCCCACGCCCATGGAGCCTGCCTCATTGCTAGCACAGCAGTCTGAGATCTAACTGCAAGGCAGCAGCGAGACTGGGGGAGGGGCACCCACCATTGCTGAGGCTTAAGTAGGTAAACAAAGCCTCCAGGAAGCTCAAACTGGGTGGAGCCCACCGCACCTCAAGGAGGCCTGCCTGTCTCTGTAGACTCCATCTCTGGGGACAGGGCATAGCTAAACAAAAAGCAGCAGAAGCTTCGGCAGAGGTAAATGACCCTGTCTTACAGCTTTGAAGAGAGCAGTGGATCTTCCAGCACAGAAATTGAGATCTGAGAATGGACAGACTGCCTGCTCAAGTGGGTCCCTGACCCCTGAGTAGCCTAACTGGGAGATATCCCCCACTAGATGCAGACCGACACCTCACACCTCACACAGCAGGGTACACCCCTGAGATGAAGCTTCCAGAGCAAGAATCAGACAGCAACACTCGCTGTTCAGCAATATTCTATCTTCTGCAGCCTCCACTGCTGATACCCAGGCAAACAGGGTCTGGAGTGGACCTCAAACAATCTCCAACAGACCTACAGCTGAGGGTCCTGACTGTTAGAAGGAAAACTAACAAACCAACAGGACACCCACACCAAAACCCCATCAGTTTGTCACCACCATCAAAGACCAAAGGCAGATAAAACCACAAAGATGGGAAAAAAGCAGGGCAGAAAAGCTGGAAATTCAAAAAATCAGAGTCATCTCCCCCTCCAAAGGAACACAGCTCATCGCCAGCAATGGATCAAAGCTGGATGGAGAATGACTTTGACGAGTTGAGAAAAGAAGGCTTCCACCAATCAAACTTCTCAGAGCTAAAGGAGGAACTACATAACCAGCGCAAAGAAACTAAAAATCTTGAAAAAAGAATGGAAGAATGGATAACTAGAATAATCAATGCAGAGAAGGCCATAAATGAACCGACAGAGATAAAAACCATGACACAAGAAACACGTGACAAATGCACAAGCTTCAGTAACCGACTTGATCAACTGGAAGAAAGAGTATCAATGATTGAAGATCAAATGAATGAAATGAAGCGAGAAGAGAAGTCTAGAGAAAAAAGAGGAAAAAGAAATGAACAAAGCCTCCAAGAACTTTGGAATTATGTGAAAAGACCAAATCTACGTCTGATTGGTGTGCCTGAAAGTGAGGGGGAGAATGGTACCAAGTTGGAAAACACTCTTCAGGATATCATCCAGGAGAACTTCACCAACCTAGGAAGGCAGGCCAACATTCAAATTCAGGAAATACAGAGAATGCCACAAAGATACTCCTCGAGAAGAACAACTCCAAGACACATAATTGTCAGATTCACCAAAGTTGAAATGAAGGAAAAAATGTTAAGGGCAGCCAGAGAGAAAGGTCGGGTTACCCACAAAGGGAAGCCCATCAGACTAACAGCAGATCTCTTGGCAGAAACTCTCCAAGCCAGAAGAGAGTGGCGGCCAATATTCAACATTCTTAAAGAAAAGAATTTTCAACCCAGAATTTCATATCCAGCCAAACTAAGTTTCATAAGTGAAGGAGAAATAAAATCCTTTAGAGACAAGCAAATGCTTAGAGATTTTGTCACCACCAGGCCTGCCCTACAAGAGACCCTGAAGGAAGCACTAAACATGGAAAGGAACAATCGGTACCAGCCATTGCAAAAACATGCCAAAATGTAAAGACCATCGAGGCTAGGAAAAAACTGCATCAACTAACAAGCAAAATAACCAGCTAATATCACAATGACAGGATCAAGTTCACACATAACAATATTAACTTTAAATGTAAATGGACTAAATGGTCCAATTAAAAGACACAGACTGGCAAATTGGATAAAGAGTCAAGACCCATCAGTGTGCTGTATTCAGGAGCCCCATCTCACACGCAGACACACACATAGGCTCAAAATAAAGGGATGGAGGAAGATCTACCAAGCAAATGGAGAACAAAAAAAAGCAGGAGTTGCAATCCTAGTCTCTGATAAAACAGACTTTAAACCATCAAAGATCAAAAGAGACAAAGAAGGCCATTACATAATGGTAAAGGGATCAATTCAACAGGAAGAGCTAACTATCCTAAATATATATGCACCCAATACAGGAGCACCCAGATTCATAAAGCAAGTCCTTAGAGACTTATGAAGAGGCTTAGACTCCCATACAATAATAATGGGAGACTTCAACACCCCACTGTCAACATTAGACAGATCAATGAGACAGAAAGTTAACAAGGATATCCAGGAATCGAACTCACCTCTGCACCAAGCGGACCTAATAGACATCTACAGAACTCTCCACCCCAAATCAACAGAATATACGTTCTTCTCAGCACCACATCACACTTATTCCAAAATTGACCACAATGTTAGAAGTAAAGCACTCCTCAGCAAATGTACAAGAACAGAAATTATAACAAACTGTCTCTCAGACCACAGTGCAATCAGACTAGAACTCAGGACTAAGAAACTCAATCAAAACCGCTCAACTACATGGAAACTGAACAACCTGCTCCTGAATGACTACTGGGTACATAACGAAATGAAGGCAGAAATAAAGATGTTCTTTGAAACCAATGAGAAGAAAGATACAACATACCAGAATCTCTGGGACACATTTAAAGCAGTGTGTAGAGGGAAATTTATAGCACTAAATGCCCACAAGAGAAAGCTGGAAGGATCTAAAATTGACACCCTAACTTCACAATTAAAAGAACTAGAGAAGCAAGAGCAAACACATTCAAAAGCTAGCAGAAGGCAAGAAATAACTCAGAGCAGAACTGAAGGAGATAGAGACACAAAAAACCTTCCAAAAAAATCAATGAATCCAGGAGCTGGTTTTTTGAAAAGATCAACAAAATTGATAGACCGCTAGCAAGACTAATAAAGAAGAAAAGAGAGAAGAATCAAATAGACACAATAAAAAATGATAAAGGGGATATCACCACCGACCCCACAGAAATACAAACTACCATCAGAGAATACTATAAACACCTCTATGCAAATAAACTAGAAAACCTAGAAGAAATGGATAATTTCCTGGACACTTACACTCTCCCAAGACTAAACCGGGAAGAAGTTGAATCCCTGAATAGACCAATAGCAGGCTCTGAAATTGAGGCAACAATTAATAGCCTCCGAACCAAAAAAAGTCCAGAACCAGACGGATTCACAGCCGAATTCTACCAGAGGTACAAGGAGGAGCTGGTACCATTCCTTCTGAAACTATTCCAATCAATAGAAAAAGAGGGAATCCTCCCTAACTCATTTTATGAGGCCAACATCATCCTGATACCAAAGCCTGGCAGAGACACAACAAAAAAAGAGAATTTTAGACCAACATCCCTGATGAACATTGATGCCAAAATCCTCAGTAAAATACTGGCAAACCGAATCCAGCAGCACATCAAAAAGCTTATCCACCATGATCAAGTGGGCTTCATCCCTGGGATGCAAGGCTGGTTCAACATATGCAAATCAATAAACGTAATCCAGCATATAAACAGAACCAAAGACAAAAACCACATGATTATCTCAATAGATGCAGAAAAGGCCTTTGAAAAAATTCAACAGCCCTTCATGCTAAAAACTCTCAATAAATTTGGTATTGATGGAACGTATCTTAAAATAATAAGAGCTATTTATGACAGACCCACAGCCAATATCATACTGAATGGGCAAAAACTGGAAGCATTCCCTTTGAAAACTGGCACAAGACAGGGATGCCCTCTCTCACCACTCCTTTTCAACATATTTTTGGAAGTTCTGGCTAGGGCAATCAGGCAAGAGAAAGAAATAAAGGGTATTCAGTTAGGAAAAAAAAGTCAAATTGTCCCTGTTTGCAGATGACATGATTGTATATTTAGAAAACCCCATCATCTTGGCCCAAAATCTTCTTAAGCTGATAAACAACTTCAGCAAAGTCTCAGGATACAAAATTAATGTGCAAAAATCACAAGCATTCTTATACACCAGTAACAGACAAACAGAGAGCCAAATCATGAATGAACTTCCATTCACAATTGCTTCAAAGAGAATAAAATACCTAGAATCCAACTTACAAGGGATGTAAAGGAATTCTTCAAGGAGAACTACAAACCACTACTCAGTGAAATAAAAGAGGACACAAACAAATGGAAGAACATACCATGCTCATGGATAGGAAGAATCAATATCATGAAAATGGCCATACTGCCCAAGATAATTTATAGATTCAATGCCATCCCCATCAAGCTACCAATGACTTTCTTCACAGAATTGGAAAAAACTGCTTTAAAGTTCATATGGAACCAAAAAAGACCCCGCATTGCCAAGACAGTCCTAAGTCAAAAGAACAAAGCTGGAGGCATCACGCTACCTGACTTCAAACTATACTACAAGGCTACAGTAACCAGAACAGCATGGTACTGGTACCAAAACAGAGATATAGACCAGAGCCCTCAGAAATAATACCACACATCTACAACCATCTGATCTTTGACAAACCTGAGAAAAACAAGAAATGGGGAAAGGATTCCCTATTTAATAAATGGTGCAGGAAAATTGACTAGCCATAAGCAGAAAGCTGAAACTGGATCCTCTCCTTACTCCTTATACGAAAATTAATTCAAGATGGATTAGAGACTTAAATGTTAGACCTAATACCATAAAAACCCTAGAAGAAAACCTAGGTAATACCATTCAGGACATAGGCATGGGTAAGGACTTCATGTCTAAAATACCAAAAGCAATGGCAACAAGAACCAAAATTGACAAATGGGATCTAATTAAACTAAAGAGCTTCTGCACAGCAAAAGAAACCACCACCAGAGTGAACAGGCAACCTACAGAATGGGAGAAAATTTTTGCAATCTACTCATCTGACAAAGGGCTAATATCCAGAATCTACAAAGAACTCAAACAAATTTACAAGAAAAAAACAAACAACCCCATTAAAAAGTGGGCACAGGATGTGTACAGACATTTCTCAAAAGAAGACATTCATACAGCCAATAGACACATGAAAAATGCTTCTCATCACTCGCCATCAGAGAAATGCAAATCAAAACCACAATGAGATACCATCTCACACCAGTTAGAATGGCAGTCATTAAAAAATCAGGAAACAATAGGTGCTGGAGAGGATGTGGAGAAATAGGAACACTTTTACACTGTTGATGGGATTGTAAACTAGTTCAACCGTTGTGGAAAACAGTATGGCGATTCCTCAAGGATCTAGAACTAGAAATACCATATGACCCAGCCATCCCATTTCTGGGTATATAACCAAAGGATTATAAATCATGCTGCTATAAAGAAACATGTACACGTATGTTTATTGCGGCACTATTCACAATAGCAAAGACTTGGAATCAACCCAAATGTCCATCAGTGACAGACTGGATTAAGAAAATGTGGCACATATACACCATGGAATACTATGCAGCCATAAAAAAGGATGAGTTCATGTCCTTTGCAGGGACACAGGTGCAGCTGGAAACCATCATTCTCAGCAAACTTTTGCAAGAACAGAAAACCGAACACCGCATGTTCTCACTCATAGGTGGGAACTGAACAATGAGATCACTCAGACATGGGAAGGGGAACATCACACACAAGGGGCCTATTATGGAGAGGGGGGAGGGTGGAGGACTGGCATTGGGAGTTATAACTGATGTAAATGACGAGTTGATGGGTGCTGATGAGTTGATGGGTGTGGCACACCAACATGGCACATGTATACATATGTAACAAACCTGCATGTTGTACATATGTACTCTAGAACTTAAAGTATAATTAAAAAAAAAAATTAGTAGAGATTGGGTGCAGGGTCTCATGCTTGCAATCCCAGCACTTTGGGAGGCTGATATGGGAGGATCACTTGAGGCTAGGAGTTTGAGACCAGCCTGGGCAACATAGTGAGAACCCTTCTCAACAAAAAATACAAAATCTAGCCAGGTTTGTTGGCACATGCCTGTAGTCCCAGCTACTTGGGAGGCTGAGATGGGAGATGTAGGAAGTAAAAAGTTCCTCTTCAAAGTTTCCCATCTTGTTAAAGAATAAATCATAAGTATTAGAAATAATAGTTTCTTTTAAAGACTAACTTCCTTCAAGCCTCCTTGATTTATGCTAATAACTCTTTGTTAAGCCCTATCCTATGTAGCTGCTAGATATAAGGGAATGAGTATATTCTATGTCTTTGTACTTTGACCAAGATATTTGTTTCCTTTCATAAGCAACTTCCTCTTTTTCTTTGTTCTCCCTTGCTTTTACCTATTTAGGAAAGTTTTAAGTTATTACCCAGTCAGGTTAGTTTAGATTGTGAGGTCCAGCGCCAGTCAATGGAGACAGGACACATTAGCAGGGACAAGCTGTGTAAGGAATAAAAATTGCTTCCCTCCTTTGTTCGGGTGTGCTCTTGCCGTTGTTCCATCTGCGAGGAACACCCTTTCTGCAGAAAGTAAAATTGATTTGCTGAGGGAACTTTTTGTCTAAATGCTGATTTTTCCTTGTGGTACCGAGGAACAAGCATTCTATTTCTAAATAAACATTTTACTTCTAGGCCGGGCACGGTGGCTCACGCCTGTAATCCCAGCACTTTGGGAGGCTGAGGTGGGTCGATCACGAGGTCAGGAGATCGAGACCATCCTGGCTAACACGGTGAAACCCCATCTCTACTAAAATACAAAAAATTAGCCGGGCGTGGTGGTGAACACCTGTAGTCCCAGCTGCTCGGGAGGCTGAGGCAGGAGAATGGCATGAACCTGGGAGGCAGAAGCCTGGCGACAGAGCGAGACTCCATCTCAAAAATAAATAAATAAATAAATAAATAAATAAATAAACAAACAAACATTTTACTTCTAACAGGAGGATTGCTTGAGCCTGGAAGATCAAAGCTGCAGTGAGCCATGATTGTTCCACTGCACTCCAGCCTGGGTGTCACAGTGAGACTTTATCGCAAAAAAATAAAAAATAAATGAAAATACATAAAAATGAAAAATAGAAATGAATAGAGAAAATAATAGGCAACGCTCAGACATGAGTTTTGAAATTTTAAGTTATTAAGAACATAAAATTCAAAAAAAAGAACATAAAATTCAAGCTTAGAATACCCACTTAAACCTTTTATAAATTCCCTTTCTACAAATCTATTATAGTTATCTATAAACTGAATCCATTATAATTACCAGTGAAAAGAGTGAAGAATATCTTACTTAGGGATATATACTATATAAGGTATAGCTAGAAATTTTAAAATATGGTGGAGCCACCTTTTCAACATCGTTGGGTAAAAAGTGAGTTCTGGAGATGCCTCTAAGACAAAATATGGCCAGATTATAATAAAGAAATAAGACAATAATAGAATTTAAAATGTTTAACTTTTAAAAAGTTACCAAAAAATGGAAAGCTTATAAGGTTAATATCTGAATTTAGCCACTAAAATATTGTCTGTTTTGTAATGTATTTTAAAATGTTATCAGTGGCTACAGGCAGGCATTAGCTACACAAACGTAGCAATTAATGTAACAGCAGTTGAGTGTTGAGGCCAAATTAGAGGGAATTATTTATTCTTGTTGCTAAGATTGGAAGTGTATAGGAGGCACCCAGAAGCTACCATAAAAGAGGTTATGGTTAAATACACACTACTTTTTATATTCATATTGAAACATACAATTTCACAAAATCCTTTCAAGAAAAGCAACCCTAAAGCAAGTGAAAGATAGAAAACAATTGCAATCTCATGTCTGTTTTGAACAAACCTCAAATAACTATTGAGCTTTTTTTCTTAAACTTTTTGTTATAGAAATTTCCACACACACACAAAATAGAATAGAATAATGAGCCCCCATGTATCTATTACCCAGATTCAACGTTTATGAACATATGGCAACATTTATCAACATATGGCCAATCTATTTCATTTACAACCCCACTGCTCTCACCCCCTGCACACTAGATTATTTAAAATCAACTGTTGGTCAGGGCACGGTGGCTCATGCCTGTAATCCCAGCACTTTGGAAGGTCGAGGCGGGCGGATCACTTGAAGTCAAGAGTTGGAGACCAGTCTGGCCAACATGGTGAAACCCTGTCTCTACTAAAATACAAAAATTCAGCAGGCATGGTGGTGTGTGCCTGTAATCCCAGCTACTCAGGAGGCTGAGGCAGGAGAATTGCTTGAACCCAGGAGGCAGAGGTTGCAGTGAGCCGAGATTGTGCCACTACATTCCAACCTGGACTATAGAACAAACTCTGTTCCAAAAAAATAAATAAATAAATAAATAAATAAATAAATAAATAAATAAAAAATAGGTCGGGCACGGTGGCTCACTCCTGTAATCCCAGCACTTTGGGGGGCCAAAGCGGGCTGATCATGAGGTCAGGAGATCGAGACCATCCTGGCTAACACGGTGAAACCCCGTCTCTACTAAAAATACAAAAAATTAGCCGGGCGTGGTGGCGGGCGCCTGTAGTCCCAGCTACTCGGGAGGTTGAGGCAGGAGAATGGCGTGAACCCGGGAGGAGGAGCTTGCGGTGAGCCGAGATCGTGCCACTGCACTCCAACCTGGGTGACAGAGCAAGACTCTGTCTCAAAAATAAATAAATAAATAATGAATTAAAAATTAAAAAATTTAATTAGAAAAATAAATTAAAAAATCAACTGTCAGGCCAGGCACGATGGCTCATGCCTGTAATCCCAGCGTTTTGGGAGCCCAAGGCAGGCAGATCACTTGAGGTCAGGAGTTCCAGACCAGCCTGGCCAATATGGTGAAACCCTGTTGCTACTAAAAATACAAAAATTAGCCAGGTGTGGTGGCAGGCACCTGTAATCCCAGCTACTCAGAAGGCTGAGGCAGAAGAATCACTTGAACCTGGGAGGAAGAGGTTGCAGTGAGCCAAGATGGACCCACTGCACTCCAGCCTGGGCAACAGAGCAAGACTCTGTCTCAAAAAAAAAAAAAAAAAAAAAAATCAACTGTCAGATATCATATCAGGTCATTCCATCAGAAAATACTGTGGTATGTATATCTAGGAGATAAAACTCTTTTTGTTTCTTCAAGGCACAATCAGAATTCCAGTGTCACATCTACAAAAAACGAACCCCTTAATATCACATAACATACAGTTGGTAATATTGAAAGTCTTACTGGTCAGACACAGTGGGTCATGCATGTAATCCCAGCACTTTAGGAGTCCTAGGTGGGAGGATCACTTGAGCCCTGGAGTTCAAGACCAGCCTGGGTGACCCTATCTCTACCAAAAAAAAAATGTAAAATAAAAATTTTAAAAAAAGTCTTACTTCTAGTCACATAGCTTAGATAATATTTAGTAGTAATATAAAATGTTTTCAGATTGATCTATATAGGAATCTAAATTTTTTAGATTATTTCCATGTAATACTTGAACCGTTTTGTTGTATTAAAATTACACTAAAATGAACATGTAAACCACTTTCCCATGTTTAACAGATAGGTTGGCTAATTTTATCCAAGTGCTAGGAATGTAGCAAGTTGATTACAGGACAAGAAACAGCGAAACTGAAATCCAACTTCTCTGCTTTTGAAAATAACCTCTCTGAATTCAGAAAAGAAGTAATATCTCAACAGCCTACTTGCTAAAGTCATGACGACTTTTCAACCGGTTTGTACTGCTATTGTTGCACTTAATGTTAAAATATTAAAATTCTTCTGAAAAGGTTGGTAACCAGCTACTACACTGTACTCCCAACCCCAACCTACCAGATTCTCTTCCCCCACTCCCCAAACCCTGACTTCTCTGGCCCTGGGGAGAGCAGGCCTGGGCTCCCCACTCCACATCCCTCTTCACATGGCATCTGCATGTGGTCTGTACAGCAAGGTAGTTGGACTTCTTAAGTGCAGGTCAGGATTCCCAAGAGCAAAATGTGGAAGATACCAGTCTTTCCAATACTTAAGCTTGGACCTAGCACAGCATCACTTCTGCCATATTTTATTGGTTAATAGAGTCACAAGGCCAGCCCAGATTCAAGGAACTATACTGGGGCCTGCGTACCAGGAGTGTTTCATGGGGTCAAGGGAGGTGGAGGTAATCAATGAAACTGGCAAGCACACCATACCAAGGCTCAGTATATTTTACCCATTGTATGACTATCTGGCAGCTGAGAAGAAAAGAAATACTCTAAATGGCTCAGCTGTATTGCAAATTATAGCATCTTTCCTAATGTAGAGCTGTACTAACTAGAGTAGAAAGGGCTCATGAACTACTTTGAGTATAGGAGTCTTTGCAGCAACTTGATCAAAAAGCACACACTTAGATATGGAAATATTTTGTTATACAAACTCTTTGCAGATATACTCATTATAATGAAATTTCCAAGTTGGGTACAGTGGCTCACGACTGTAATCCCAGCACTTTAGGAGGCCGAGGCAGCCAGATTGCTTGAGTTCAGGAGTTCAAGACCAGCCTGGGCAACATGGCAAGACCCCATCTCTAGCTGGGTGTGGTGGCTCACGCCTGTAATCCCAGCACTTTGGGAGGCCGAGGCAGGTGGATCATGAGGTCAGGAGATCAAAACCATCCTGTCTAACACAGTGAAACCCCGTCCCTACTAAAAATACAAAAAATTAGCCGGGCGTGGTGGCGTGTGCCTGTAGTCCCAGCTACTCAGGAGGCTGAGGCAGAGAATGGCGTGAACACGGGAGGCAGACCTTGCAGTGAGCTGAGTTTGCACCACTGCACTCCAGCCTAGGCAACAGAGCAAGGCTCTGTCTCAAAACAAAAACAAAAACAAAAAACAAAACAAGAAAACCCATCTCTACAAAAAAGAAAAAAAGGAGACCACTTCTCTACAAAAATTTTTTTTCAAATTAGTCGGGTGTGGTAGCATATGCCTGTAGTCCCAGCTACTTTGGAGGCTGAGGCAGTAAGATTGCTGGAGCCCAGGAATTCAAGGCTACAGTGAGCTATGATCACCACGCACTCCAACTAGGGTGACAGCATTAGACACTGTCAAAAGAAAGAAAGAAAAGAAAGAAAGAGAAAGAGAGAGAGAGAAAGAAAGAGGGAAAGAAAGAAAGAAAAAGAAAGAAAGAAAGAAAGAAAGAAAGAAAGAAAGAAAGAAAGAAAGATCTATTCTCTTAACCAGACAGACAGCACAGTGTAGTAGTTAAGTACAGGACTCTGGAGTCTGCCTATCTGGGTTTGAGTCCTACCTGGGCTGCTTACTAGCCAGTGGTCTTGGTTTCTTAATCTCCTCATGCTTCAGTCTCCTCACCTGCAAAATGAGAATGGTGATAATAGGACCTACATTAGGGATGTGATACTGTGAAATATTTATTTGGTCTTCCTCCCATCTCCTGGCATAAAATCTTTGGAATCTCCCAAGTGATAAGTGTCTTTTTGTAACCCAATGAGTTGACTGATGGCTGGCAGCCCCCAGGTGGCTTCAGGATGGAGGTTGGGCACATAAAAGACCAAGACAAAATTAGAGAGTTGTGATTTTCAGCCTTATCCAACTTCTGGGAAGGGGAAGGGGCTGCAGGTTAAGTTGATCACTGATGGCCAATGATTTAATCAATCATGCCTACATAATGAAGACTCCGTAAAAACCCCAAAGGACATAAAAGCCCCAAAGGTCTGATTGGGGGAGCTTCTGGATAGCTGAACACGTGGAGGTTCCTGGAGGGTGCCCCTTACCCCACGTAGGGCATGGAAGCTCTGTGCTCCTTCCCATACCTTGCCCTATGCATCCTTTCAACTACCCTTTATAATTTTTTTTTTTTTTTTTTTTGAGACGGAGCCTTGCTCTATCGCCAAGCTGGAGTGCAGTGGCACAATCTTGGCTCGCTGCAACCTCCAACTCCCTGGCTCAAGGTGAATTGAACCAGGCATGTGCCACCATGCCCAGCTAATTTTTGTATTTTTTTTTGTAGAGATGGGGTTTCACCATATTGGCCAGAATGGTCTTGATCTCTTGACCTCATGATCCACCCACCTTGGCCTCCCAAAGTTCTGGGATTACAGGCATGAGCTATGGCGCCTGGCCTTTTTATTTTTATTTTTATTTTTTAGACAGAGCCTTGCTCTGCCACCCAGGCTTGAGTGCAGTGGTGCAATCTTGGCTCACTGCAACCTCTGCATCCCTGTTCAAGCAATTCTCCTGCCTCAGCCTCCCGAGTAACTGGGATCACAGGCACCTGCCAATAATATTCTTTATAATAAACTGATAAATGTAGATATGTGTTTCCCTGAGCTCTGTGAACAGCTCTAGCAAATAAATCCCCCAAGAAGGGGGCCATGGAACCCCGATTTATAGTTGGTAGGTCAGAAGCACAGGCAAAACAACCTGGGGCTTGCAATTGCATTGGAAGTGGGACTGAGTCCTAAGCCTATGGCATCTGACACTATCTCCAAGTAGATAGTGTAAGAATTGGATTGGATTAGAGGACACGCCTCCCTCCCCACTCCACCACCACCACCCAGCTAGTGTCCATTGCAGAATTTTTTTTTAGACAGGGTCTTGCTCTGTCACCCAGGCTGGAGTGCAGTGGCATGATCAAGGCTTACTGCAGCCTATCAACCTCTCAGACTCAAGAGGTAATCCCACCTCAGCATCCCTAGCTGGGACCACAGGCACACCCCCCTTGCTCCTCCACCTAATTTTTTTTATTTCTTGCTGGTGGAGAGAAACTTCCACATATTTGTTCACAAAAGTCTTCTGTGTTGATTGTTACCATGTGAGAGCAGAGGAAAAACTGTTTTTTCTACTCAGTGGGTTATTGATAACTAAATTAGTTAATGTCTATAAAGTACAGGATAATGCCAAAGAGTAACTACTACTAGGTAAGCATTTATTAAATGAAACACCAATTTCAGGTTTAAAAAAAAACCTGAAATGTTGATTCTATTGAATAAAAAGTATAGGAGGTTGTTTTTTTGGATTAAGTTTCTGTGCTAGGCTCCAACAGACAAAACCAAAAATCAAAATAGAGTCACCCATGCTAAAGTTCTGTCACCAAACTTAAATAAGTTGTTATCTGATCTTCAGAGTGAGACCGGTGGGCTGGGAGAAGTTCCCAAACACTGATGAAAACTCGACCCAGGCCAGTGTGCAGGCTCCTGATACCATGATAAGAAGGCATTCAAGGATGAGTCAGAAAATGGTGAAAGTATGGAGATTTACTGCAAAGTAAAAAATACACACTCAAGAAAGGGGAGCATGGCCATACTCATGTGAGAGTTGCACAAAGGGGCTTGGGGTTTCTTATATGGGTTTCTTTACCCAAGGGGTGGACTATTCATGAAGATTCCTGGAAAAAGGTGAAGATTTCTTAGAACTGTGGTGCTGCCCATTTTTACACCAAATACAGTGTTCTTGTCACAGTGTAGGGGGGTGTGTGATGTGTTTATTAATGAGTGAATAATGAGGTCCTAGGAGAAACCTAGGTCAAATCCTGCTCTGTGTTGGGTCTGGTTGGTTTTAGCCAGCTTGGCCCACACCCTGTTTTTCATGGTCTTATCAGTCCCAAGTTTATGGAGCTATTTCAACAGTTTCATTTTGGAAGCCATGTGAAACTGCTGCCTGGAATTTTCTATTCTCTTGCAACCACCGTATATTATTCCTGTCTTAAGGGAAACCGAGAGAGAGAGAGAGCCAAATTCCCAAACAGGTCAGTTAATCTTCAAGAGTCATGATAATGAAGTTCCCTCTGCTTTAATCCTTTCACACACAGAAAAAGTAGCCCCAAGAAACCTGATGTTAACTAATCAGTTATTTTTCTATTGTTCTGTCTCCTTCTCTCATCTTACAAGAAAAGTCGCTTTGAAACAATGGACATACTCTTTGCTTTTTTTTTTTTTTTTTTTTTTTTTTCTGAGACAGAGTCTCACTGTGTTGTCCAGGCTGGAGTATAGTGGTGCCATCTCAGTTCACTGCAACCTCCACCTCATGGGCTCCACCATGATCCTTCCACCTCAGCCTCCTGAGTAGCTGCGATTACAGGCACGGGCCACCACATCCAGCTAATTTTTGTATTTTTTAGTAGAGATGGGGTTTCAGCATGTTGCCCAGGCTGGTCTTGAACTCGTGACCTCAAGTGATTCACCCTTCTGGGCCTCCTAACGTGCTGGGATTACAGGTGTGAGCCACGGTACGCAGCCTGCTTCTTTCTTCATTCCTTCTTGCTCTGTAAAGCCAATGCCTTCTGCTCAGCTGGTCATCTGTTTTGTGGAACAAAGTGTTACCTGTTTCTAGAATTGCAAATAAAGCCAATTGAGATTTTTTTTTTCTTTTTGGTAGAGTCACATTGTGTTGCCCAGGCTATAGTGCAGCGGCGCAATCTCAGCTCACTGCAACTTCCAACTCCTGGGTTTAAGGGATTCTTCCACCTCAGTCTGCCAAGTAGCTAGAACTACAGGCGCATACCACCATGCCTGGCTAATTTTTGTATTTTTAGTAGAGATGGGATTTCACCATGTTAGCCAGGCTGGTATTGAACTCCTAACCTCAAGTGATTTACCCACCTCAGCCTCCCAAAGTGTTGGGATTACGGGCGTGAACCACCGTGCCCGGCCCAACTGAGATATTTAGACTAAATTTGTTGTAACTTTGTCTTTTGACAAGTCTAAGAATATCAGTAATTTTTTGGCAACCAGTAGATAGCCCCTTCCCTTTTTTTAACGTCCCAAAAGACAATTGAACTAAATCAAAATAATTTACCAGGATATAATCTAAACACTTCCTTCATTCAGGTTTTCCCCAGTTATTAACTATATTAACATAATTAGTAGTTATGCCAACTCATGATATGTTCTTTTTTTAAAAAATTTTTTTGTAGCCAGGCATGTGGCGGGTGCCTGTAATCCCAGCTACTTGGGAGGCTGAGGCAGGAGAATCGCTTGAACCTGGGAGGCAGAGGTTGTAGTGAGCCGAGATCGTGCCACTTCACTCCAGCCTGGGCAACAAAGCAAGACTTTGCTTCAAAAAAAAAAAAAATTGTTTTTGCAATTATTTAATCAGACTTTCTTAAGACTTTGCCCTTTATGCACTTTTACCTTCCTTAATAACTCTTCAAAAGAGGCCTTGAAAAAAATGCAATGACTAGCAAGTTAAGGGAATATTGGAAAGCAATGACTGTTCAAAGGTTGGTTTCACCCATAGCTATGAGTGTCATAGTCCCAGGAAGATGGGTTGAATTCAGGGCCACTCTAGGAATTTTGCTGCAGTTTCATAAGCATAGACTATTCCAGACTGCACACCCTTTTTACCTACAATGAGTCCCAAGGCAAATAGAACACTGTGAAGAGGGAGACCAGAATTAATCTAGTTCTCGTCAGAGTATTCTAGGATAAATTCCCAGGCCAAATTGTCACTGACAATTTTAGAAACTCTGGATTGGATAAATTCATTATGATAAAGATTAAAATATCACCTTGTGTTTATGTGTTGTGGGAGCTTTTTAAAGGGTTTTTAGTCTTATGAATAGTCTCAGCAATATTGAAAGACTAATATAGTAATAGTAATTATTGCTTCCATGTTAATCAGCATCCAAAGATAAGGGGTCAAAGCAGGTTATTAATTATAAATCAGAATATCTGTGGCTCATCTGGCCTGGAAGTTTCTCTGAATATGAGTGAATTAAAGAGTAATGCATGTCCCCTTTGCCTTCCCTGCACTTAGACATGTACCTACCAAGTATTGAGCACTGACTACTGAAATTGTAATTCTCTTCTTTTCTTCTCATTTTTATTTTTTGTGATGCTATAACAATAAAGGAGAAAATCTAAGGCATACATAATCTTACCACCTCAATGCAATTATCTCCATTTCTACTTATTTCCTTCTAGACTTTGTCCAGATGCATACAGGCCTTTACATAATTATCATCACAGTGTATGTGCTTCTTGATTTTACTTTTTCTCCATTTATAGCAACTTTCGTTCAAATTGTTTCATAATCGTCTTTATTACTACAGCTTTATATTCCTGTTAGTTGGTACGTGATAATTTACTTAGCTATTTATCAGGAGACATGTAGGTTTTTTCCAAATTTTTTCCCTACAAAAGTTGAGATGAACTTCTCTGTTCTTATATCTTCCTTGGATTATTTCTACGTAATACATTTATCAGGATAAGATTATAGGTTGTGGCCAGGCATGGTGGCTCACACCTGTAATTCCAGCACTTTGGGAGGCCGAGGCAGGTGGATCACCTGAGGTCAGGAGTTTGAGACCAGCCTGGCCAACATGGCAAAACCTTGTCTCTACTAAAAATATAAAAATTATCTGGGTGTGGTGGTGAATGCCTGTAGTCTCAGCTACTTGGGAGGCTGAGGCAGGAGAATTGCTTGAACCTGGGAGGTGGAGATTTCTGTGAGGTGAGGTGGTGCCACTGCACTCCAGCCTGGGCAACAGAGCGAGATCCTGTCTCAAAAAACAAAAAAAACAAAAAAATAAATTATAGCTTGTGGCAGATTGTATGTTCCAAAAGCAGCCACAATGATGTCCTCCTGATCCCAGTGCTCTTCTGCAATGTGATCTTGTCACTCCCCTTTGAACCTGGGTCCTGTAACTGCTTTGACCAATAGAATATGGCAACAGTGACATCGCACCTTTTCAGGGGCAGTCCTTGTTTGGCCTGGTAACATCTACTTCCCACTTCAGCAAAGTGCAACTATTCTGAAATCCCGCCCCCGCCCCAATGCTATGAGAAGTCCAAGCTACATGAAGGGGTCCTAGGGGCTCCAGTGCTAGGTATAGAACAAGAAAAGCTCCAGGGCATTTGAGAGACTGTGAGGAAAGACACCACCTGGGAAGTGTATGTTCCAGATCTCATTACCCGACAGAAAGCCAGGCAGACAAATTGTCTAGCAGAGCCCTTCCAAATTTCATACTCACACAACTGCATGCAAAAGAAATGGTTATATAGGTTGAACATCCTTAATCTGAAAATTCAAAATCCTAAATGTTCCAGAATCCAAAACTTTTTGAGCCTTAACATGATGCCACAAGAGAAAAATTCCACACATGACCTCATGTGATGAGTTGAAGTCAAAACAAAAGCTGACGGCACACAGTTTACTTAGCATTCCCAAAGGAAAACAGACCCTCCCAGTCCCCTTCAGCTGTGATATATCTTTTCTGCATCTGTTCAGATTCCCTCATGCAAGCACATTCACAAAGCGTAATAAAATAAAAACTTTGTTTCATGCACAAAATTATTTAAGATATTGTATGGACAGGCACAGTGGCTCACACCTGTAATCTCAGCACTTTGGGAGGCTGAAGAGGGCAGTTAGCTTGAGCCCAGGAGTTCGAGACCAGCCTGGGCAACATAGCAAAACCCTGTCTCTACCAAAATCATAATAATAATAATAATAATAATATGAAAATTTGGCTGGGCACAGTGGTTCATGCCTGTAATCCCAGCACTTTGGGAGGCTGAGGCGGGTGAATCATCTGAGGCCAGGAGTTTGAGACCAGCCTGGCCAACATGGTGAAATCCCGTCTCTACTGGAAAAACAAAAATGAGCTGGGCATAGTGCTGTGCACCTTAATCCCAGCAACATGGGAGGCTGAGGCACGAGAATGGCTTGAATCTGGAAGGTGGAGGTTTCAGTGAGCCAAGATGGTGCCACTGCACTCCAGCCTGGGCAACAGAGTGACACCCTGTCTCAATTAAAGAAAAAAAGAAAACAAAAATTAGCTGGGCGGCATGGCACACGTCTTTAGTCCTGGCTACTTGGGAGGCTGAGGTGGGAGGATCACTCAAACCTGGGAAGTCGAGGTTGCAGTGAGCTGAGATCATGCCCCTGCACTCCAACTGGAGTGACAGAGCAAGAACCTATCTCAAAATAAATAAATAAATGATAAAAATAAAATATTATGTAAAACCACATTTGGTCTATGTGCATAAGGTGTATATGAAACATAAATGAATTTCATGTTTAGACCTGGGCTCCATTCCCAACAGATCTCCTTATGTATATGCAAATGTTCCAAAATCTGAAACAGTTCTGGTCCCAAACATTTTGCATTAGGGATACTCAACTTGTATTAAGCCATCAAGTTTGTCAGTAGTTACTAATATAAAGGTATTTGAAACACAGGTCAAAAGATACATTTTCTTTTCCCACACACTGGCAAGAGTTTCTAATAGGATTGATTCTGTTTATACAATTTGCAGTGTCCTTAAAGAGTCTGTGCTTTTCAGGGTGCAAGCCTCAGAAGGCTGTTCTCTGCCCTGATTCTCAGTTTCTTCATTTAAGGTGTCATATTGTCCAACTTTTTAGAGGGCATTTTTGCCTCTTTTCTGAGTGGATAACTCCTTACTTTGGAAGTCCTCCACTAATTTTCTTACCTTCACCAGCTCTAGTTTTTCTTCCCTCTTGTTCTCCCTACTTCTCTGTCATCTTCTGCTCTGCTCATCTTCAAACAAAAGTAAATGCTACTCGGCTGGGCACGGTGGCTCATGCCTGTAATCCCAGCACTTTGGGAGGCCAAGGCAGGCAGATCACTTGAGGTCAGGAGTTTGAGACCAGCCTGTCCAACATGGTGAAACGCCCCCTCTACTACAAATACAAAAAAATTAGCCAGGTGTGGTGACGGGCGCCTGTAATCCCAGCTGTTCAGGAGGCTGAGGCAGGAGAATCACTTGAACCTGGGAGGCGGAGGTTGCAGTGAGCTGAGGTTGCATTCTGCCTGGGTGACAAAGCAAGACTCTGTCTCAAAATAAATAAATAAATAAAATAATAGCTACCGGTGGAACATGTTATTCATGCCTGTAATCCAGCTTTTTGGGAGGCAGAGGCAGGGGGATCACTTGGGCCCAAGAGTTCGAGTGAGGTATGATTGCGCCACTGCACTCCAGCTTGAGCAACAGAATAAGACCCCATGTCAAATAAATAAATAAAAGCTGCCACAGAGACGATAAAATAATCATAATCACAGTAAAACCTTCCATTTATCTACCTTATTTTTTTTTTTCTTTGAGACAGAGTTTCGCTTCTGTTGCCCAGGCTGGAGTTCAATGGCAAGATCTTGGCTCACTGCAATCTCCGCCTCCCAGGTTCAAGTGATTTTCTTGCCTCAGTCTCCCAAACAGCTGGGATTACAGGCACCCGCCACCATGCCCCGCTAATTTTTGTAGTTTTAGTGGAGACGGGGTTTCACCATGTTGGCCAGGCTGGTTTCAAACTCCTGACCTCAGGTGATCCACCCGCCTAAGCCTCCCAAAGTGCTGGGATTACAGGCATGAGCTACCGAGCCTGGCCTATCGACCTTAAATTTAAACATATGAAGCTTTTTTTAACTCACTTGAAGAAAGGAACCAGGAAGGGCTGAAGTATGTGTGTATGACTTCGTGGTACATTAAAGATAAATGCTTGATTCACTAATTCATTCAAAGAAACTTTTTGAGGCCGGGCATGGTGGCTCAAACCTGTAATCCCAGCACTTTGGGAGGCAGGAGGATTGCTTGAGGCCAGAAGTTGGAAACAAGCCTAAGCAACAGAGTCAGATCCCATCTCTACAAAAAAACAGACAACAACAACAAAAACAAAAACCTTTTGAATACTTATTATGGGTCACACATACTGATTCTCTCAGGTAGGACTCTCAGTATGCAGTGTAGAAAACTAACTCAAATTGGATTAAGGCAAATGGGAATTTATTGGCTCGTGGAATTGAGGACCAGTTTCAGGTTTCGTGGCTGACTGCTCTTCTCTGTGTGCTGGTTCCTTTCTCAGGCTCTAAGTAGTTGGTCGAAGTAGCATCTCTCGACTCACAGCCTCTGAGGTTCAAGTTCAATGAGAGGGAGCGAGAGAGAAATTGTTCTAGGGAACTGCAGCAAGACCTAGGATCCAACGAGTGGACCATCTTAGATGGTCCCATTTCTGAAGGGCCCATTTCTGAACCAGTCCCAGTGGCCAGGGGTATAAGCATGTTCTGATTGGCTTAGGCTTGGACACATGTTCCACCTCTAGAGCTGAGTTGGCTTTATCTGGAGTACAGGGACTGAAAGTGGGGAACGGAAGTCTCCCCAGAGCAAAATAGGAGTGCTCTGAGATGTGGTTGCAAATCAACACACCCCAGCTCTATCTGTTTGACTACTATTTATGAGTTTTCAGCAGACATAAATGTGTTAATAGTAGTAGATCAGCTGGGTGCAGTGGCTCACGCCTGTAATCCCAGCACTTTGGGAGGCCGAGGCGGGTGGATCACCTGAGGTCAGGAGTTCAAGACCAGCCTGACCAATATGGTGAAACTCTGTCTCTACTAAAAATACAAAAATTAGCCGGTCGTGGTGGCGTGCGCTTGTAATCCCAGCTACTCGGGAGGCTGAGGCAAGAGAACTGCTTGAAACTGGGAGGCAGAGGTTGTAGTGAGCCCAGATCACGCTATTGCGTGACAGAGCAACCCGGGTGACAGAGCAACCCTCTGTCTCAAAAAAAAAAAAAAAAAAAGGTAGATCACAGCCTTCTTTGACTAATACTGTATCCACATCCACTCCCCTATTTAACCAGTGTGTCCCCTCTAAGAATCTTTATCCTCATGGTTCACATGGTATATTAGTCTATTCTCATGCTGCTAATAAAGACATACCCAAGACTTGGTAATTTATAAAAGAAAGAAGTTTAATTGACTCACAGTTCTACATGGCTAGGGAGGCCTCACAATCACGGCAGAAGGTGAATGAGGAGCAAAGTCAGGTCTTACATGGCAGCAGGCAAGAGACCTTGTGCAGGGGAACTCCCCATTATAAAACCATCAGATCTTGTGAGACTTACTCACTACTATGAGAACAGTATGGGGGAAACCATCCCCATGATTCAATTATCTTCACCTGGTCCTGCCCTTGACACGTGGGGATTATTACAACTTCAGGTGAGATGTAGGTGGGGACACACCGTATCACGTGGCCAAACCATATCACATGGCTTTGGAACCCTTCAGGGTACTGGGTGCATGGATATTTGTAATGTTTTATTGCTTCTCTTTTGAGGTGCCACAAAATACCCTTCTCTACTTGGAGATGCAGGCTCCAGGAAAAGGAAGGAGACCAACAGATGAGAAGTGACTTCTTTTCTTCCACTTCTAGGAAAATACATAATTAGAACCTTCCAAGATGTAAGGAAAAAGGGCCAGATTTAGATTTCCAAATGTGGAGTGACAAGTATTTTACAAAACGAGGGAGTTGGATTAGATAGCTCACTAAAGTCCCTCCTAGTAATCGAAGGATTCTATGATTCACATCCTTTCTTTTAGAACAGCAGTGTTTGTGTTGGTTTCAATAAGGTGAGAGGGCATGGGCTCCTTCAGTGGCAGGAAGGAGGGGAAGAGATGAAGCAGGGCAGGGAGGGGCAAGTGGGGACTGTGAGACAAATATCACCCATTTCCCAGTTTTAGTTGTCAGGCAACTGCTCTTCACTCCCCACTTGGATTTTGAGCATTTTCACAAATCTTCAGAATTAGTTCAAATCATCAACTTGTACTTGGTAGCTTTATTCCCTTGGCTCTTGAAAGGGAAAGGAAATCAAAGCTTGTCTGCCCAGAATCTGGCAGGAGCATTTAATAAAGATGTTCAGCTGGGCACAGTGGCTCATGCCTGTAATCTCAGCACTTTGGGAGGCCGAGGCCGGCGGATCACTTGAGGTCAGGAGTTTGAGACTAGCCTGGCCAACATGGTAAAACCCCATCTCTACTAAAACTACAAAAATTAGCCAGGCGTGGTGGCAGGCACCTGTAATCCCAGCTACTCAGGAGGCTGAGGCAGGAGAATTGCTTGAACCCGGGAGGCAGACGTTGCAGTGAGCTTAGATCATGCCACTGCACTTCAACCTGGGTGACAAGAGGGAGACTCTGTCTCAAAAAAAAAAAAAAAAAAAAAAAAGATGTTCATCCCATGGTGGGGGCAGGCTTAAGGACTCTGCGGTGGTCTCTCAGGATCTACTCCAGATCCAAGCTGGCTTCTAGGAAATACTGCAAGTGCTAGGAATGCCAAGATTTATCAGCTCTGTTGCAGAATGAATTAGCGGCTCTCAAGTGAAGTCACTGCAGAACAAACGGCTACAAAAGGAGAGAAAAGAATGAGGGGGAGATGTTATAGGCGCAAACTGGCATGGAAAGCCCTGCAACGCAAGCAAGCAAGATGTTTGAATTCTCTCAAGAGAGGCAGAGAAAGCAACACAGGAAAACACTTAGACGTCCATGGAGGCAGAGAGGACCCTGAAGCGGAAGTCTGTCGGTGAGCAGCATTTCAAAGCTGAGCCAAAGACAGGGAATTGGCCAAAGCACTAGGAAAGAGAGCTGCTGGCCGTCAGTAGCTGCTCAACCAATATGGGTTGAAATGAAGTCTAGTTTCAGCATTTGTGCTGCTGTTGCCTCATTTTATGTTTTTTTGTTTTTGTTTTGAGACGGAGTTTTGCTCTTGTCGCCCAGGCTGGAGTGCAATGGTGCAATCTCAGCTCACTGCAACCTCTGCACCACCCCGCCGCCAGGTTCAAGCAATTCTCCTGCCTCAGTCTTCCTAGCAGTTGGGATTATAGACACGCACCACCATGCCCGGCTAATTTTGTATTTTCAGTAGAGACGGGGTTTCACCATGTTGGCCAGGCTGGTCTCGATCTCCTGACCTCAGGTGATCCAGCTGCCTCGGCCTCCCAAAGTGCTGGGGTTACAGGCGTGAGCCACCGCACCTGTCCCATTTTACATTTCATTTCTTATTGATCACTTGCAGGTCAGAGAGCCACACAAGCTACAGTCCCAAGCATCTGTATTCTAAACGATGCAGCTTGGCAAGGGCGTCACAAATATGCCCCTCTACCCAGTTTCCTCTTCCACATAGTCCTGCCTCTCTATGTAAGGACCCAGAAGTGCCTCAGGTCGTGTTAAAGCCTACATTTCACTCTTTTCTCTGAAATACAACAATTTGAGAAATAGGAAATGCATGATTTCTAACCTGACAGAGGTGAATTTTACGTGAGCCTTGTGGGCCTGGTGAACAGTGAAGGTTAAGAAATCCCCCACCCGGGCTGGGCGCAGTGGCTCACACCTGTAATCCCAGCACTTTGGGAGGACGAGGTGAGAGGATCACCTGAGGTCAGGAGTTTGAGACCAGCCATGATTAACATGGTGAAACCCCGTCTCTACCAAAAATACAAAAAATTTAGCCAGGCGTGGTGGTGGGCGCCTCTACTCCCATCTACTCGGGAGACTGAGGCGGAGGAATCTCTGGAACCCGGCAGGCGGAGGTTGCAGGGAGCCGAGATCACGCCCTGGCACTCCAGCCTGGCCACAGAGCAAGACTCAGTCTCAAAAAGAAAGGATGGGAGGGAAGGAGGGAAGGAAGGAAGGAAGGAAGGAAGGAAGGAAGGAAGGAAGGAAGGGAGGAAGGCAGGGAGGGTGGGAGGGAGGGAGGGAAGGAAAATACCCCACCCTTCATGCTTACTGCAAAGACCACCCCCCAGCCCTTCCAGATGTCACTTCAGTAAGACTCACAGATGCTCTTCTCCTTTATCTATGTTAAGACCAGGCACAGACCCTCAAAATTTCCTTTCTTTGCCTCACAGATGATTAGCTGAACCGCTTGACCTCACTGAAGAACTAGAGCTTCAGTGTTACCCAAACTTTGGTTAAGCTTCTCTCCTTCCTTAGGGCCTCAGAACTTTGCTTACCCTTGGCCTGATCCCCTTCAGAGAACAGAGTGGCCTCAGTGCCCAACATTCCAATTTGCTCGATTTGTTACTCTTTCATCTGCTTCCCACATCTGGTTCATCCTAGCCTTGTTTCCTCCTACCACAGAGAAACCCTTTGCAACCTTTGAGATGTTTACAGACCTTCCAGTCCCAGCATTCCCCTCCCTCTACTACAACAGTACCCCCACAACGCCCTGGCAATAACCTGTGAATAAAGGTCTCTCTTTTACCACATTCAGAATTCTTTTTATTTGACAAACCAGAAACAGAAGACAACCCATCAGCTCGTCTTCTGAGCTCCTCGCGCCAGGAATTTCATAGAAACTGCATATTGTTTGATTCCTCGGCCCCCTGGATGGGTTTCCAGAGTGCACTGGGGCTTGCCAAGAGAATGTGACCTCTGACAAACAGTAATATGGGTAGAGAGCCTAAGTTAAATGCTTATCATGTGCTAGGTACTATTTTATGTGTTTTATGTTTGTTATCACATTTAATTTTCCCAATTTCCATAAGAGGAAAGTATTATTTTCAGCCCTGTCTTACAAGACAGGAAACAGGGGCTCTCAGTTAAATTACTCAAGGTCACACAGTCAGTGAGTGACAGAGCTGGGATGCAAATGCAGGTCAGTCTGAGGCCATGGTTGGGCTTGTAATCACCATGCCATGGGCTTTCCTAAGAGGCGGCTTCTTGGAAATGTTCCTTTCGATGTCTGATGTATCTGGATAGAAGCATGTGAAAAAGAAACTGTCAGTTGGGAATTAGCCACGCGCCAACAGCCAGAGCATGGTGTCCACTTGCCGAACACTGAAGGAAATCAAAATATTTCTCCCCAACATGTTGAGGATTGTTAGTTGAAGACACTGAACCGCAGGGGACCGCTCTGCCTCAGCCTCTGTGTGCCTGATGGCAGGGCGTAAATCCTTCCTTACTGGAGACAGCACTTGCTTCTTGGCCAAGAGAAGGCACCAGCAGGCACCAGCGGAAACTGGGAACAGATTTTACTCTCTTCCCACATGTATTAGTCAGGATTCTCTTAGAGGGACAGAACTAATAGGAAAGATATAGATAGATAGATAGATAGATAGATAGATAGATACATAGATACATAGATAGATAGATACATAGATAGATACATAGATACAGAGACAGATAGAGATAAAGGGAAGTTTATTACGTATTAAGTTACACAATCACAAAGTCCCACAATAGGCTGTCTGCAAGCTGAGGAGCAAGGAGAGCCAGTTCAAGTCCCCAAAATGAAGAACTTGGAGTCCAATGTTCAGCACGGAAGAAAGATGTAAGCTGGGATGCTAGGCCTGTCTCACTTCTTCATGTTTTTCTGTTTTATATTCACTGGTAGCTGATTAGATTGTGCCCACCAGATTAAGGGTGGATCTGCCTTCCCCAGCCCAGACTCGAATATTAATCTCTATGCGGATACACCCAGGATCAATAGTTTGTATCATTCAATCCAAGCAAGTTGACACTCAGTATTAACCATCATACCACATTTTCCCCACCTTTGAAAAGACTGGAACTGCCCTCTCTTTTGTCTTGTCACTAAGTCGGATTTATGGCTCTTTGTCAAACTATGATTTAAGCAAAGCCCCTAAGCCACTGCCTTGAGAGAGAAATACTTTTGAACTGAGGCCTCTCCAGTGTGATAGGTACTGCATGCATTAATAAATTTCTGCTTGTTTTTCTTTCGTTAATCTAACTTTTGTTTTCAGGAGAGTATCTCAACTGAAAACCTAAAAAAGAAAAGGAAAAAATATTATGTTTTTCTCCCCCACAATGTCCACCTGCCGAACACAGACCATTTCACAGAAAAGGAATGTCTAATGCAATGGAGTGAAACAAAGAAGAGACCAGTGTGCAATCTCGGCTCACTGCAATCTCTGCCTCTCAGGTTCGATATTCTCCTGCTTCAGCCTCCCAAGTAGCTGGGACTACAGGCATGTGCCACCATGCCCAGCTAATTTTTTGTATTTAGTAGACATGGGGTTTCACCATGTTGGTCAGGCTGGTCTTGAACTCCTGACCTCAGGTGATCCACCCGCCTCGGCCTCCCAAACTGCTGGGATTATAGGCGTGAGCCACCGCACCCAGCCTTCTTCTTTCTTCTTTACGCTCCCAACTCCCCCGCTGCAACTCCCATTCTACGGAGAAGGTGTTATCTCCTTTGGGCTAATGTTTTACCATACTGAAAAGACCTAAGTTAGTTCTCTTCACCTCAATTTCCCAGCTGGGTCAGAAGAGACCCTGTTCCTACCTTTAGGTTCTGAATAGGAGAAAGAACTACAGAAGCATCTCCACCAAAGCTCTTCTTCCCAAAGTTTACTTTTGTATTGTTTAGGCCCTGGAGGTGAAGGATAGACAGTTAAATTATTATTCTTCAGGAGGCTGAGGTGAGAGGATAGCTATAGTCCAGGAAGTCGAGGCTGCCATGAGCTATGATCGCACCACTACACTCCAGCCTGGGAGACAGAGCAAGACTTTCTCTAAAAAAGAGGTTAAAAAAAAAAAAAAAAAAAGAACAAGATTATGTCCTTTGTGGGGACATGGATGGAGTTGGAAGCTGTTATCCTTAGCAAACTAACACAGGAACAGAAAACCAAACACCCTATATTCTCACTTATAAGTGAGAGCTGTACAATGAGAACACATGGACACATGGGGGGAACAACAAACTGGGGCCTGTCAGGGGGTGGGAGGAGAGAGAGCATCAGGGAGAATAGCTCATGGATGCTGGGCTTCACACCTAGGTGATGGGATGATCTGTTCAGGAAAGCACCATGGCACACATTTACCTACGTAACCAACCTGCACATCCTGCACATGTACCCCAGAACTTTAAAGTAGAGAAAAAAAGAGGCTGGGTGCGGTGGCTCAGACCTATAATCCTAGCACTTTGGGAGGCTGAGGCGGGTGGATCACTTGAGGTCAGGAGTTTGAGACCAGCCTAGCCAACATGGTAAAACCCCATCTCCACTAAAAATACAAAAATTAGCCAGGTGTGGTGGCAGGTGCCTGTAATCCCAGATACTCAGGAGGCTGAGGTAGGAGAATTGCTTGAACCTGGGAGGCGGAGGTTGCAGTGAGCCAAGATCGTGCCACTGTACTCCAGCCTGGGCAACAGAGCGAGATTCCGTCTCAAAACAAAATCAGAAACAAATACCATCACACTGGTGGTTAGTGCTTCAACAGAGAAATTCTGAAGGGACACAATTCAGTCCATAGCAAGTAGTACAATGGTTTTAAAAAATTTTTATTTTTAATTCATATGTAATAATTGTACATATTTATAGGGTACAATGTGATGTCGTGATACATGTATACATTGTGTAATGACAAAATCAGAGTAACTAGTACATTCACCACCTCAAAGATTAATTTTTTGTGTGGTGGGAACATACAAAATCCTCTCCTCTAGCTATTTTGCGATATACAATACCTTATTGTTGGCTACGGCCACCCTACTATGCAATGGGATGTGCGAATTTATTCTTCCTTGTTCATCGTAACTTTAAAAGTTTATTTTTGGCTGGGCACAGTGGCTCATGCCCGTAATCCCAGCACTTTGGGAGGCCAAGGTAGGTGGATCATCTGAGGTCAGGAGTTCAAAAACAGCCTGGTCAACATGGCGAAACCCTGTCTCTACTAAAAATACAAAAAAATTAGCCAGGCATGGCGGCAGGCGCCTGTAATCCCAGCTACTTGGGAGACTGAGGCATGAGAATCACTTGAAACCGGGCGGCAGAGGTTGGCAGTGAGCCGAGATCACGCCACTGCACTCCAGCCTTGGTGACAGAGCGAGACTCTGTCTCAATAAAAAGAAAAAAAAAAAAAAGTTTATTTTTGTTGTAACATTCTTTTATTTCTAGAGGCATGTGCTATGTAACAATTCAAGACTGCGGACCAGATGAAATAATGATAGCAGCACACATCTAGAACTTCTTTGGTCACATGAATGCATAATAAATGTATGAAGTAGAAACTCAAATCTACTTAGTATGACTACAGCAGACTAACAACAATAACCAGGACGGGTGGCTCACACCTGTAATCCCAGCACTTCAGCACTTTAGGAGACCAAGACCAGCAGATTGCTTGAGCTCAGGAGTTCCAGACCAGCCTGGGCAACATGGCAAAACCACATCTCTACAAAAATTACAAAAATTAGCTAAGCATGTTGATGTGCGCCTATAATGCCAGCTACTTGGGAGGCTGAGGTGGGAGGGAGGTGGGGACCACAGTGAGCAGAGATGGTGCCGCTGCACTCCAGCCCAGTGACAGAGTGAGATCATGTCTCAAAAAAAAAGAAAAAAGAAAAAAAAATGCAGTGACCACCAAAAACTTCTCTCTACAGTAACATGGCAACGAAAATAGATGCCGTTACTATGTACTTTAACTTCTATTATGATTATTTGACATGAGATTCCTTTCCTTTGCTTTCCTTTTTTTTTTTTCTTTTCCTTTTCCTTTCCCTTTCTTTTTTTGGAGACAGGGTCTCACTCTGTTGCCCAGGCTGGAGTGCAATGGCACAATCTTAGCTCACTGCAACCTCTGCCTCCCCGGCTCCAATGATCCTCTTGCCTCAGCCTCCTGAGTAGCTGGGACTACAGGTGCCCACTACCATGTTCAGTGATTTTTTTTTTTTCTGTAGTTTTTGTAGACAGGGTTTCATCAAATTTTCCATGCTAGAGATTTCTTTTTTTTTTCTTTCTTTCTTTGAAAAAAATGAAAAATAAAAGTCTTGCTGTCGCCTAGGCTAGAGTTCAATGGTGTGATCTTGGCTCACTTCAACCTCTGCCTCTCAGGTTCAAGTGATTCTCCTGCCTCAGCCTCCCGAGTAGCTGGGATTACAGGCTTCCTGCCACCATGCCTGGCTGATTTTTGTATTTTTAGTAGAGATGGGGTTTCACCATGTTGGCCAGGCTGGTCTTGAACTCCTGATCTAAGGTGATCTGCCTGCCTTGGCCTCCCGAAGTGCTGGAATGACAGGCATGAGCCACCGTTCCCGGACTCATGCTGGAGATTTCTAAGACAATGCAGTTAGGGCCCATTAATGCAGGATTCTATGGCACTGCTCTAGTTATTTTGCTAGAGCAATAATCTCCTATAATAAAATTAAGGTGATTTTTATGAGATCTGAGTTTCTTTCTAGATATTGAGGGCTATTTTAGAAAACACACCTGTATTATTCAATAAAATGACAGGTATTTTTAGTATACGATGTGATGTTTTCCAACAGCACTGTAATGGCCACTTATGTCTATACATCACTTTTTAAAATTTATTTATTTTTATTTAAGATTTTCTTTTTCTTTCCTTTTTTTTTGTGAGAGAGTCTTGCTCTGTCACCCAGACTGGAGTGCAGTGACACGATCTCGGCTCACTGCAACCTCTGCCTCCCGGGTGCAAGTGATTCTTCTGCCTCAGCCTCCTGAATAGCTGGGATTAAGGCACCTGTCACCACACTTGGCTAATTTTTGTATTTTTAGTAAAGACAGGGTTTTGCCATGTTGGCCAGGCTGGTCTCGAACTCCCGATCTCAGGTGATCCACCTGCCTCAGCCTCCTAAAATGTTGAGATTACAGGCGTGAGCCACCACGCCGGGCCCAAAAACTTTTCTAGAGGTGAGGTCTTGCTATGTTGCCCAGGCTGTCCTTGAACTCCTGAGCTTAAGCAATATTTCCCATCTCATCTTCCCAAGAAGCTGGGACTACAAGCACGTAACACCACACCTGCCATTACTTTCTAAATCACACAAATAATTCATTTATATATTAAAGGTAACTAAATTGTGCAAATTGTGGTACTCATAAAAAGCAAAGCCAGACTTTGAATTCTGTGTTTAATGTCCCAAACTCTCAACTGCTACACTGTACTGCTTCCCCATGACAATTTCACTGTCACCCCCGCTGCTTTTGGGTTTGCTTACCACAGGAGTTGGCTGGAATACATGCATATGCCATGTCGGTATTCAGTGGTGGCCCACGTGGCTGAAACAATGGTCACTGGGCAACTTTGTCCAGCTGAACATGGGCTGTTGCAAAGCTTCACTGTGGTAATAACCACAACAGGAAAAAATGCTGCTAGACTTGAAGTTACAATTGCATCTAGTCTATGCCTTTACGTGTTGTCAAAAACTGGGGTGGGTTGGCCAGGCACGGTGGCTCACACCTGTAATCCCAGCACTTTGGGAGGCTGAGGCAGGCGGGTCACTTGAGGTCAGGAATTCGAGAACAGCCTGGCCAACATGGTGAAACCCCGTCTCTACTAAAACTACAAAAAAAATCATCCGGGTGTGGAGGTGGGCACCTGTAATCCCAGCTACTCGGGAGGCTGAGGCAGGAGAATCGCTTGAACCCGGGAGGTGGAGGTTGCAGTGAGCCAAGATGGCGCCATTGCACTCCAGCCTGGTTTTAAGCAAAACTCCATCTCAAAAAACAAAACAAAACAAACAACAACAACAAACTAAGGTGGGTTTTTCAATAAAATTGAAAGTTTCATTTAACTGTCTTAGTGTATCAGTAAAATTAGATTTTGACTCTGTCTGCCAGGCTCCTGCCTATAATTCCAGCACTTTAGGAGGCTGTAGGGGGAGGATTGCTTGACTCCAGGAATTTGAGACCAGCCTGAGCAACATAGTGAGACCTCGTCTCTATAAGTTTTTTTTATTTTATTTTAAGGACTCAAATATCTGTTTAAAGAATAAAAGGAAACACCCAGTGCAGCTTTATTAAGTGTTGAGACTTAAATTTATTGAACTTTCTATATGCATCAATTTTTCTGATTTAATGATACAGAACATAAAGCCAGGCACAGTGGCTCACGCCTGTGATCCCAACACTTTGGGAGGCCAAGGCAGGCGGGTCACCTAAGGTCGGGAGTTCGAGACCAGCCTGACCAACATGAAGAAACCCCATCTCTACTAAAAATACAAAATTGGCCAGGCATGGTGGTGCACACCTGTAATCCCAGCTACTTGGGAAGCTGAGGCAAGAGAATCGCTTGAACCTGGCGGTGGGGCAGTGCAGAGGTTGCAGTGAGCTGAGATCATGCCATTGCACTCCAGCCTGGGCAACAAGTGAAACTCCATCTCAAAAAAAGATAGAGAAAATAATGTCTGCTATCTTCTTAGCATCTTAGAGAAGTCATGAGATTGAGATAATATCCAAAGTATCTTGTCTCAATGTATAGATTTATGATTTTTTTATATATATATATATATATATATATATAGTTTGTTTGTTTTGAGACAGAGTCTTGCTCTGTTGCCTAGGCTGGAGTGCAATGGCACGATCTCGGCTCACTGCAGCCTCTGCCTCCTGGGTTCAAGTGATTCTTCCACCACAGCCTCCTGAGTAGCTGGGACCACAGGCACACGCCACCATACCCAGCTAATTTTTTGTACTTTTAATAGAGACGGGGTTTCACTATGTTGTCTCGAACTCCTGGCCTCAAGTGATCCACCCACATCGGCCTCCCAAAGTGCTGGGATTGCAGGTGTGATCTCTTGTTTCTGAATCCCAAAGATTAATATCTGCTGAAAGTTTGGAAACACTGCCCTAGTTTAATGCCCTCTGTTGTGTATGGGAGGATTAAGGTTTTGCGGCCACGGAGAAGCAGAGCTCTACAAGCAGCTGCAGGTTGTAATTATAACATGGGCTCAAATCTAAAGGTGGGAGTGGTGGGGTGGGTAGGGGGTGGTAGGGTCAGTAGTTTTTCATCTATGGAGGGTGGTCAATAATTAGAATATTCTTAAGGTTAAGAAATATTCCTGGAAATCAGCCAAGCACAGTGGCTCATGCCTATAACCCTAGCACTTTGGGAGGCTGAAGCTAGAGGATCACTGGAGCGTGGGAAGTTTGAGACCAGCTTTGGTAACATAGTGAGACCCCTGTCTCTAAAAAAAAAAAAAGATGAGAGAAAAAAGTATTCTAAGAAATCTTATATAGATTAAAATGCTTATGTAGGTTAAAATGCTTTTAATGTCATCAGAATATGAAAGTTATAGGCTGGGAGCTGTGGGACACGCCTGTGATTCTAGCACTTTGGGAAGCCGAGGCAGGTGGATCACGAGGTCAGGAGTTATAGACTAGCCTGGCCAAGATGGTGAAACCCCGTCTCTACTACAAATACAAAAAAATTAGCCAGACGTTGGGGCGGGTGCCTGTAATCCCAGCTACTTGGAGGCTGAGGCAGGAGAATTGCTTGAACCCGGGAGGTGGAGGTTGCAGTGAGCTGAGATTGCGCCACTGCACTCCAGCCTGTGTGACAGAGCAAGATTCTGTCTCAAAAAAAAAAAGAGTATGAAAGTTTTATTTCATTTATTTCGTTTCTTCTTGTTATTAGGAATTTCATAGAATCCAACAAGTTGGAGTTGAAATGGAAAAATAAAATTGATATTTACAGAAGTTATTTATTTATTTATTTGTTTTTAAGTAGTGAGGAGGTCTCACTGTGTTGCCCAGGCTGGCCTCAAACTCCTGGGCTCAAGCAATCCTCTCACCTTGGCCTCCCAAAGTGCTGGGATTGCAGGCGTGAGCCATCGTACACAGCCAAGAAAGTTATTTTGACTTTCTTGGTTGACTAAATGATGACTAATGATTGTGGCAGAATCTACGTGATAATTCTATGTATTGGCCAAACTATTTCATTTTTTCCTGCAGAAGGAAACTACATTCCCCTGTACTCCCTTGCAAAAAGGACCTCTCATAGTCTCTCAGGCTGGCCCTCTCTTCATCTGCATGACTGGAAATAAAGGTTTCAAGATGGCAGACGCACAGGATGGGAGAAGCCTTGATCCCTGAATTTGCTACTTAGAGAAGAGTTGCTCTGGTGAACCCTCTGACCAGGAACATCAGCATAAATGAGAACCAAACCTTCATAGCATTAAGCCACTGAGCATTCAGGGTTGGGTTCCTACCCCAGCCTAGTCTATCCTATCCCTGTACCATGCTGTGTCTTCTTTACTCTTCACGGGCATGGAGAACCACATCCACCTGCGGAGGAACGCCATGTGAGATATACAGAGAGGCATGTGAGTGACTGCCAAATGAGGCAGCCATTCATACTGTGGTGCGTATGAGGCACTACCAGAAGGGTGTCTCCACACTTGGAAATGGACTCGCTGAGACATCAGCGAAGAAAGCCCATGTTCGGTAGATTCCACTGCCATCTGTTAAAATAACCTCAATGACCCAAGAGCTCTTTTCATGAAACCATATGCCTCCGTCACACCCCTGTGCCGTATCTGCTCATTATGACTGAATAAATGGCAATGTATTGTCCATTGTACAACAATCTGCGGGAGTGTGGCAGCGTAAGACTCCATCACCGTGCACAGTACCGAAGAAGAGAGAAAAAAGAAAACAAAAGCGAAAAGCTAAAAACAAAATCCAGATTGTCAGCAAGAGGAAATATGCTGAAAGGGAACAGCCAGCTGCTTGACAGCATTAGTGTAAGAGAAGAGGGCCCTGCAGCCACGATGTAGAGACACTGTGTCCTCACGGGAGCGGAGTCACAGGAATCGAGTGGGACTGAATGGCAACCATCTTATTTTTATTTTTTTTTATTTTTTTTATTTTTGAGGCGGAGTCTCCCTCTGTCACCCAGGCTGGAGTGCAGTGGCTGGATCTCAGCTCACTGCAAGCTCCGCCTCCCAGGTTTACGCCATTCTCCTGCCTCAGCCTCCCAAGTAGCTGGGACTACAGGCGCCTGCCACCTCGCCCGGCTAGATTTTTGTATTTTTTAGTAGAGACGGGGTTTCACCGTGTTAGCCAGGATGGTCTTGATCTCCTGACCTTGTGATCCGCCCATCTCGGCCTCCCAAAGTGCTGGGATTACAGGCTTGAGCCACCGCGCCCGGCCACCATCTTATTTTTTAATTTAATTTATTTATTTGAGACAGAGTCTCCCTCTTGCTGCCCAGGCTGGAGTACAGTGGCGCCATCTTGGCCCACTGCAACCTCCGCCTCCTGGGTTCAAGCGATTCTCCTGCCTCAACCTCCCGAGTAGCTGGGATTACAGGCACTTGCCAACACACTCGGCTAATTTTTGTATTTTTAGTAGAGACGGGGTTTCGCCATGTTGACGAGGCTGGTCTCAAACTCCTAACCTCAGGTGATCCACCCGCCTCGGCCTCCCGAAGTGCTGGGATTACAGGCATGAGCCACCATGCCCAGCCTTTTAAATTTATTTTAAAAATAAACACATTTCTTATAGTTCTGGAGGTTTGAAAGTCCACAGTTGTTGGGCTGCATCTGGTGAGGGCCTTCTTACCTCAGCATAACATGACAGAGGACATCACGGGGCAAGAGGTCATTTTCTTGACTGAGAGTTTGATTTAGTCTAGAATCTGACCCCATCTTGACATAAATACCATTGGCTCAGATAAATATTAAGTGCAACAGTTTATCTAATTTAGTTATTTATTTGCATTTATTTATTTATTTTTATTTTGTTTATTGAGAGGGGTTTCATCATGTTGCCCATGCTGGTCTTGAACTCCTGGACTCAAGCAATCCTCTCACTTTGGCTTCCTAGAGTGCTGGGATCATAGGCTTGAACCACCGCGTTCAGCTAGGTTATCTAATTTAAAAACAGCAAAATCTAAAGTCAGATTCTTACTTAGATTTGGTGTTTCAGACTTCAAAGAGATAAGATGTCACCAGATAAAAACTACTAGGTGGCAGCCAGGCGTGGTGGCTCACGCCTGTAATCCCAGCACTTTGGGAGATCAAGGCGGGTGGATCACGAGGTCATGAGTTCAATATGGTGAAACCCCATCTCTACTAAAAGTACAAAAAATAGCTGGGGGTGGTGGCAGGCGCCTGCAATCCCAGCTACTAGGGAGGCTGAGGCAGGAGAATGATTTGAACCCAGGAGGTGGAGGTTGTAGTGAGACGAGATCACACCATTTGCACCCCAGCCTGGGCGACAGGGTGAGACATCATCTCAAAAACAAACAAACAAAAACCTACTAATTGGCTTACGCCTATAATCCCAGCACTTTGGGAGGCCCAGGTGGGCCCACTGCTTGAGCTCGGAAGTTCAAGACCAGCCCGGACAACATAGCAAAACCCTGTCTCTAAAAAAACAAAAACAAACAAACAAAAAAACCTTAGCTGGGCGTGATGGCGCATGCCTTTAGTCTCAGCTACTCAAGAGGCTGTGGTGGGAGGATCCTGAGCCTGGGAGGCAGAGGCTGTAGTGAGCTATGATCGTGCCACTGTACCCCAGCCTGGGTGACAGTCCCTACCTCAGAAAAATAAAACCAAAAAACTACTGGGGCCACATCAGAACTGAAAGAGTTCTGCAGGCCCGTCAGAGAAAGGAGAAGTGAGAGTCAACCTCAAGACTACATTTAAAAGCATTTTCCTCTTTAGTATAGCGGTGTGTTAAAAAAAAAAAAAGCATTTATATGAAGTATGTTAGTGAAACACCAAAAACCTAATTATGTCCTAAATCTCTGGCACACTCTAGGTTACAAATAGTAATTTGTAAAAGACCCATTGAATGAACACATTAAACAGCAGGTTGCTTTTTCCTTCTCAAACCGCACTATAAAAATTCCTCTCTCACATATGTAGGGCCCGGAGCCAGACAGTTATGAGCTGATGATGCCCCCTGGTGGCCAATGTGGGGAGCCACCTGGCCAGGCGTGCTTCCTGGCTTTGTCCCAGCCGTGCCTTTACTCTTTGGTGGGTGGGTGGATGGGTTGGTTGGTTGGTTGATTGAGACAGAGTCTTGCTCTGTCGCCCAGGCTGGAGTGCAGTGGCCATTTTGGCTCACTGCAGCCTCCGTCTCCCAGGTTCAAGCAATTCTCCTGCCTCAGCCTCCAGAGTAGGTGGGACTACAGGCGTCCACCACCATGCTCGGCTAATTTTTGTATTTTTGGTAGAGGCGGGGTTTCACCATATTGGCCAGGCTGGTCTTGAACTGCAGACTTCAAGTGATCCTCCCGCCTCAGCCTCCCAAAGTGCTGGGATTACAGACATGGGCCACCGTGCCCGGCCAGACCATGCCTTTACTTTTGCACATAAGCACAGTATTTCTGAAAATCAAGTGAAAAAGTTGGATTTATATACTCTGTGAGTTTACATGTTATAGAGATTTCCATTTCCAGAGAATTAAAATGGATAATTCTTAATTTTATTTCACAATTTTCAAATCAATCTTTTCCTTCCTTCCCTCCCTTCTTCCCTTCCCTTCTTCCTTCCTTCCTTCCTTCCCTCCCTCCCTCCCCCCCTCCTTCCCCCCTTCCTTCCTTCCTTCCTTCCTTCCAGATGGAGTCTTGCTTTGTTACCCAGGCTGGAGTGCAGTGGTGTGATCTCGGCTCACTGCAACCTCCACCTCCCAGGTTCAAGTGATTCTCCTGCCTCAGCCCCCTGAGTAGCTGGAATCATAGATGTGCACCACTACACCTGGGTAATTTTTGTATTTTTAGTAGAGACAGGGTTTCACCGTGTTGGGCAGGCTGGTTGTGAACTCCTGGCCTCAAGTAATCCACCCACCTTGGCCTCCCAGAGTGCTGGGATTATAGGTGTGAGCCACTATGCCCAGGCATATTTCTTTCTTTCTTTTCTTTTCTTTTTTTTTTAATTGACACAGCATCTCTCTCTGTTGCTGAGTCTTGGAGTACAGTGGTGCAATCATGCTCACTGCAGCCTTGACCTCCAGGGCTTAAGTGACACTCCCAACTCAGCCTAAGTATCTGGGGCTACAGGTATGTGCCACCACATCCAACCAACTATTTTTTTCTCTTTTTTTTTTTTTTTTTTTTTTTAGTAGAGTAGGTCTTGTGATGTTTGATGAACGGATGAGATAAGGTAAAGACAGACATTTTGGATGATCTCCTTTTACAGGCTTTCCCTATTCAGTGAGGCGGGGGCCATCCATGTCCCTAGTCTTAGTGCATTGGAGACTCCAAGTCAGACTTCCCGTCCTTCCGGTGTCCACACCAGTCATCCTCCCCCATATTCTTCCAGCCCTGTTTTATGCCCTTCTCTACCAGAAGAACCCAGCCCTGCCTGCACTACTCACAGTAGCACCTCATATCCACTGGGAAAGTCTAATCTTTGCCCTCTGCGGGAAGTGGCTGATGGGGACGGAAGGACTATTAGGGTGCATGTGCCTTTCTCTATGTCTGATTAGGCTTTATGCAAGGAAAAGTTTGGTCCATTTTCTGAAGATCCTAGTAAATTTCTTGATGAATTTGAGAAATTGGTTCAAACTTATGCTTTAACATGGCAGGATCTTCACGTTCTTTTGTCCACTTGCTGTACAATAGAAGAAAAACAACAAATTTCAGGAGTGGCTAGGATCCATGATCCACATAGACCATAGCCCAGATCATGATGTATATCGGGCTAAGAAAACAGCAGTACCCGAGCAGGATCCAGGAAGGAATTATCAGAGGGGATGTGAAGACTTAGCAAAGAAGGACTTATTACTTATTTGATAGAGGTGTGAGAAAATGTGTAAAAAAGTCTGTCAATTAGTTAGAGAGATCACACAAGGTAAAGACGAAAATCCAGCCCTATTTTAAGGATGCCTGGCAGAGGCTATAAGAAAGTATACTAGGCTGGGGGCGGTGGCTCATGCCTGTAAATCCCAGCACTTTGGGAGGTTGAGGTGGGTGGATCACTTGAGGTTGGGAGTTTGAGACCAGCCAGACCAACATGGAGAAACCTCGTCTCTACTGAAAATACAAAAAAGTAGCGGGGTGTGGTGGCGCATGCCTGTAATCCCAGCTACTTGTGAGACTGAGGCAGGAGAATCACTTGAATCCAGGAGGCGGAGGTTGTAGTGAGCCGATATCGTGCCATTGCACTCCAGCCTGGGCAACAAGAGCGAAACTCCACCTCAAAAAAAAAAAAAAAAAAAAGAAAGTATACTAATACTGGCTGGGTGCAGTGGCTCACACCGGTAATCCCAGCACTTTGGAAGGTTGAGGGGGGTGGATCACTTGAGGCCAGGAGTTTGAGACTAGCCTGAGCAACAGGGCAAAACTCTGTCTCTATAAAAAAAAGACAAAAATTAGCTGGGCGTGGTGGCGCATGCCTGTAGTCCTAGTTACTCAGGAGGCTGAGGTGGAAGGATCGCTTTTCCCCAAGTGCTTGAGGCTGCAGTGAGTCATGAACACGCCACGCACTCCAGCCTGGGTGACAGAGCAAGACCATGTCTCAAAAAAAAAAAAAAAAAAATTGCATGCTAATACTGAGCCAGGTTCAAGAGAGGGACACTCTATTGGGAGTTCATTTCATAACACAGGCTGCTCCTGATATTCGTAGGAAACTGCAGAAAGCTGCTTTGGAGCCTGAGATTCCTATGAGTCAGCTCTTCGATATGGCCTTTGCAATATTTAACAACAGAGACAAGGCAGAGGAAGCAGATAAGTTGAAATGCTCTTCCCAAAAAGCAGAGCTCTTGGCCGTCACACTGAGTGCACCACCTACTCAGGTTCACCTGCCTCATCAGTGGGCTTGGCAAAGGGTACCACCAGGCGAAGAACCCCCGGAGCACTTTCCGAACTACCGCACCCTGGACATAGATGAGTGTGCTAACTTGTCAGGAGCTGGGTCGTTGGAAGAGGAAGTGGCCCAGGTTCCATAGGGAGACTTTGGCCCCTAAACCCATCATGGTCCAGCAGACCTAGGTGTGACAGGGCCTGAGACCCCCTGCCTCAGCTCCAGTCGGACAATTAACCGTATTGCTGGAGGAATCTTAGGTGACTCTAGATAGGGTGGGTAAGATGATTGATTCTTATTGGATATGGGAACTGCTTACTCTGGTTTGACTCATTATAGCGGGCCCTTACCCCCGCAAGACTGCATTGTGAGAGGAGCTGATGGCTGACCCCAGACTTACCATTTTACCTATCCTTTGAGCTGTACAACTGGGACTCTAATCTTTATTCATGTCTTTTTACTAATGTCTGAATGCCCTACCTATAAGCACTGCTCTAGCCTTAGGGTCCCCTCATTTAAATTAATAAGTCATTCCTTTTTTTTTTTTTGGAAACTGATTCTCGCTCTGTTGCCCAGGCTGGAGTGCAGTGGCACAATCTCAGCTCACTGCAACCTCTGCCTCCCAGGTTCAAGAGATTCTCCTGCCTCAGCCTCCCAAGTAGCTGAGACTAGAGGCACTCGATACCACGCCTGGCTAATTTTGTATTTTTAGTAGAGACGGGGTTTCTCCACGTTGGTCAGGCTGGTCTTGAACTCCCAACCTCAGGTGATCTCCCTGCCTTGGCCTCCCAAAATGCTGGGATTACAGGCGTGAGCCACTGCATCCGGCCAGGTGGCTTATTTTTCTAAGCAATGGGGTCCTGTGGCCGTGGGATGGCCAGGATGTCTCACAGCCATTGCAGCTACTCCCTTCTCAGTAGATGAAACCACTAAACTCACACTGAGCCACCACCTGGAAGTGTTGACCCTGCATCACATTCAGGGGCTAAAGGACATCAGAGGATGACAGGAGTCTGCTTATTAAAATATGAAATGTTACTGTTGGACACTCCAAACATAACCCTTAAAATATGCCAGACTTTAAACCCTACAACTCCAATATTGCTTGAATATTGGAGTTGAAATAAAATAAAAATAAAAATAAATTTTTTTAAAAAGCCAAAACCAAAAAACCCCCTGCAACTTATTTGCCAGAATCCACAGACCCTTTAAATCCACTCCTGTGTATAAGTTATAGAACAAGCTTATTCTCGCAGACCAGATTTAAAAGATGAGCCTTTACACAACCCCAAGCAGAATGGTTTGCTGATGGGAGCAGCCTTATGCATCAAGGAAACAGAAAGGCTGGATATGCTACAATCAGTCAAAGTGAGATAATCGAGGCACGAGCCTTATTAACTTCTACTGTCTCAAAAGGCAGAACTAGTGACCCTCACCAGGACCCTGTAATTAGGGAAGGATTTAAAGCTGAAAATGTGCATTGACTCAAAATTTGCATTTTTAGTGCTCCATGCCCTGCTATCTGGAAGGAACAAGGGCTTCTGACTACCATGGGCTCTCCCATAAAGCATCATTTAGTCAAACCTAAGCCTGTTAGACACTTTTCTTCTACCAAGAGAAGTAGCTGTAATTCATTGCAGGGGGCATCAAAAGAGGGACTCTAATACAACAAAAGGAAATTCTTTTGCAGGTGCGGCAGCCAAGGCTGCTGCATTAAAGGAACCAGCAGAACCTATAGGCATGTTGGTGCCTACTGCCCCAGTAATAGCAGAACCAGAACATACTAAAGAAGAACAAGAATGGGCTGAAAGCCACGGTTTGGATCAAGATCCTTCCAGCCGGTGAGTTAATGATAATTATAGGTTGTTCATACCAGATGCAAATCAATGGAAAATAGTCAAACACTTGCACGATTCTACTCACTTGGGGAGAGACTCTTTGTGTCCATTGATGTCTTGCCTATTTATAGGTAAAAGTCTTAGTAAGACAATACAACAAGTGACTTGGGCTTATGAGATTTGTACCTGAAATAATCTGGGTAATCAATCCTTGCCCTCACCTCTGGTCAAAACTGTCCGATATAGAGGAACTTATCCTGGTGAAGACTGGCAACTAGATTTTTCTCAAATGCCTTCTTGTTGGGGATTCAAATATTTGTTAGTATTTGGTGATACTTTTACTGGTTGGGATTGAGGCTTTTCCAGGTGGGTCTGAAAAGGCCCTAGATGTCTCCAAATGCCTGTTAAAGAAATCGTCCCGGCCGGGTGTGGTGGCCCACGCCTGCAATCCTGGCACTTTGGGAGGCTGAGGGGGGCGGATCACTTGAGGTCAGGAGTTTGAGACCAACCTAGCTAATATGGTGAAATCCCGTCTCTACTAAAAATACAAAAATCAGCCAAGCTTCGTGGCACATGCCTGTAGTCCCAGCTACTTGGGAGGCTGAGGCAGGAGAATCGCTTGAACCTGGGAAGCAGAGGTTGCAGTGAGCTGAGACTGCACCATTGCACTCCAGCCTGGGTATTGCAGTGAGGCTCCATCTCAGAAAAAAAAAAAAGAAAAAAGAAAAAAAGAAAAAGAAAAGAAAAGAAAAGAAGTCATCCCTAGGTTCTGGTTGCCTGAGAGTCTCCAAAGTGATAACAGCCCCTCCTTTACTGCAAGCCATAACCCATTACACATCTTTAGCCCTGAGAATTCAATATTGTCTTCATTCTGCGTGGAGACCCCAATCCTCTGGCAAAGTAGAGAGAGCCAATCAAACTGTAAAAAGGACTTTAGCTAAACTATGTCAGGAAACGTCATAGTCACAGTCATGGCTTTCCCTGCTACCTGTAGCCTTATTGCTGGTTCGAGCCATCCCAAAGACAGATTTGACAGCTAAGTCCTTTCGAATTAATGTATGGTAGGCCCTTTCTTTCTTCTTGCCTTCTTTTCTTTTCTTTTCTTTTTTTTAGACAGAGTCTCACTCCGTCACCCAGGCTGGAGCGTAGTGGTGCAGTCTGGGCTCGCTGCAACCTCTGCCTCCCAGGTTCAAGTGATTCTCCTGCCTCAGCCTCCCGAGTACCTGGGACTACAGGCCTGTGCCACCAGGCCCAGCTAACTTTTGTATTTTTAGTAGAGACGGAGTTTCACTATGTTGGTCAGGCTGGTGTTGAACTTCCGACCTCAGGTCACCCACCTCAGCCTCCCAGAGTGCTAGGATTACAGGTGTGAGCCACTGTGCCAGGCAATAGGCCTTTCTTGACTGCAGATTTTCTAACAGAGGAAAACAGCCACCAATTGCAAAAATATATTAATTTTAGACAGGTACAAAAGGCACTTTGTGAATATGAATATGCAGTTGGGTATACTTATCCAGAATTAAACATGTGTCTCCTGGAACTACATGCCACAGGTATCTCACACAGGGACCGCTGTTCTGGAATACTCCTGTGAGCCAATAAAGGATCAACAGCTTCTTCTCAGGCCATGCGCGGTGGCTTACCCCTGTAATCCCAGCACTTTGGGAGGCTGAAGGGGGCGGATCACCTGAGGTTAGGAGTTAGAGACCAGCCTGGCCAACATAGTAAAATCCTGTCTCAACTAAAAATACAAAAATTAGCCAGGTGTGGTGGCAGACACCTATAATCCCAGCTACTCAGGAGGATGAGGCAGGAGAATGGCTTGAACCTGGGAGGCGGAGGTTGCAGTGAGCTGAGATTGCGCCAGGGCACTCCAGCCTGGGAAGCAGGAGCCAGACTCCATCTTAAAAACAAACAAACAAACAAAAACTTCTCTTTTACTACAGAGTTGAAACTAATTTGTTTGCAGATTGGGCACAAACTCTCTCCCCCTGCAAAACCAGACACATTGTTGGGTAAGCCATGAGTTACCTCTTTCATCAACCTCAGGCTTACTTTGGCGTATTCAATAGGCTGTTTTAAGCCTTTGGAGCCATTTCTATAAGTAGTCTGTAAGAAATAAGCACCTTAGGACAGGTGCAGTGGCTCAGGCCTGTAATCCCAGCACTTTTGAGGCTGAGGTGGGTGGATCATGAGGTCAGGCGTTTGAGACCAGCCTTACCAACATGGTGAAACCCCGTCTCCACTAAAAATACAAAAATTAGCCGAGCATGATGGCACGTTCCTGTAATTCCAGCTACTCGGGAGGCTGAGGCAGGAGAATCCCTTGAACCCAGGAGGTGGAATTTGCAGTGAGTCGAGATTGCGCACCACTGCAGTCTGGGGGACACAGCGAGACTCCGTCTCAAAAAAAAAAAATTTACGAATGAGTACCTTCCTTTTCCAATGTACCAAAGGGACACCAGTCATTATTCCTTTTCTTTCTACACTGAAACTAAGAAATGTCTTTGTCAGTTAATTCACAAACAAATGATTAACATCCCTACTTTTTTTTTTTTTTTTTGAGACGGAGCTTCGCTCTTGTTGCCCAAGTTGGAGTACAGTGGCATGATCTCAGTTCACCGCAACCTCCGCCTCCCCAGTTCAAGCGATTCTCCTGCCTCAGCCTCCCGAGTAGCTGGGATTACAGGCGTGTGCCACCACGCCTGGCTAATTTTGTATTTTTAGTAGAGACGGGATTTCTCCATCTTGGTCTGGCTGGTCTCAAACTCCCGACCTCAGGTAATGCGCCAGCCTTGGCCTCCCAATAACATCCCCACTTTAGGCTACACCATATATAATGAGTTCAGTTGGTTAACGGTTACCCAAATTCAAGTAGCAAGCAAAGTACCCTTTTGCCTTGAGAGGTATGAGAACAGCAGCCTCCAGGCTGACATACATAACATGGGTTGGCTGCCACCCAAACAATGCAATCAAACCCTCCCCTTAACTGATCAGATGTGGATAGGATAGCAAAATACATCTCTAAGATTGGGTGCCCATTCCTCCCCTTGGGGATGGTTATGGGCATGTGAGTCTCAAGGTTGACCGTATCCACCTTACAGTCAGACTGGACGATACACTTGGGGCTGTCTTTATCTCCCAGATGTCCTTACACATCTAGATTCCCTCCCCACCAATTGGGAAACAGTGATGGCTCATCATAGACAGAAAAAGTGGGCTTCTTAGTGATTTTATTCTATGGCTGCCTTCTCTCCTCAAGCAGTGGCTGTAGATGTTGAATTACAAGTAGAAGCCCTGGCAAAACACACAGCTGCAGCTTTTATTTATTTATTTTTGAGAGGGAGTCTCCCTCTGTCACCCAGGTTGAAAAGCAGTGGCGCCATCTCGGCTCACTGCAAACTCCACCTCCCAGGTTAGCCTTAGCCTCCCGAGTCACTGGGACAACAGGCGTGTGCCGCCACTCCTAGCCAATTTTTGGTTTTTTAGTAGAGACAGGTTTTCACCGTGTTGGCCAGGCTGGTCTCTAACTCCTGAACTCAAGCGATCCACCTGCCTCAATCTCCCAAAGTGCTGGGATTATAGGTGTGAGCCATCAGGCCCAGCCCACTGTAGCTTTTAATAATACTCATCAGGCTATCACCCTTCTGACAGAAGAGACTTACCAAAGAAGACAAATGGCTCTACAAAACTGTATGGCTTTAAACATTTTAACTGCAGCCCAAGGAGGAACTTCTGCCCTGATCAAAACTGAATGTTGTATTTATGTTCCCAAGTATTCCCATAATGTATCCCAGGCTATGAGCTCCTTGGAAACTCACATGACAGCACTGATTCTCTGTCTCAAGGCCCCATAATAGCCAGTTTTGTTAGCTATCCAGCACTTGGAAAGCGTTTCTTTTCAGCATGCTTGGTATTGTAATGTCAATATTGGTTATTGTAAGTTGCTGTGCTTTTTACTTCTGTTGTACTTGTGTGGGGTTGCAAGATAAAATAGCTCAGCAACTTCTTTACCCATCTATTTACTAATTTCATATTTTAACTTTATAGGAACTAATGGGACATTGGTCAAGCAAGGAACCAACTGCCTGGCTCCCTGAAGAGGCTCAGTGCATGCATTCATGAGAGGACCCTGTCCCGGCAATCGACGTCCACTATCAGCAGGAAGAAGTTACAGAAGAATGATCTTTGCCCTCCTCTCCTCTTAAAAGTAAAGGTTCTCTTAGCTGGGTGGCACACGCCTGTAAACTCAGATACTAGGGAGGCTGAGGCACGAGAATCACTTGAGCCTGGGAGGTGGAGGCTGCAGTGAGCTGAGATCGCACCACCGTACTCTAGCCTGGGTGGCAGAGCGAGACCCTGTCTCAAAAAAACAAAACAAAACAAAAAGATTAAGGGTTCCCTCATAAATAGTGGGGGTAATGTTAGGGAAGCAGGAGCCTAGGAGGGCCAGAGTGGCACCATTTTAAGTTCAGCTCTATCTTGAGAAATAGCAAAGCCCATTCTCTGTTGGTCACGACCCACACTCAAGGGCTGTTTACAGTGGAAGAAGCAGCCTAAAGATACCTACAAGGACACACTCCTATGACAGCTGAGAGTCCAGATGTCCAATACCCATAACAATCTCTGTTTTCAAGATAATAATAGTTATGCTTTGATATATCCACACACTAGAATGTCAAGGCCAGTTTTCTTTAAATCAGTAGAGTCATACATTCTGTCATGCTGTCTGCTCACCCACACATGGACACAGCTTAGCTTAGCCTTTATATAGACAAGATCTCTAGAGAAGAAAAACAAAAAACAAAGTCGAGGTGTTCCTGCTCTTGCTTTCTGAGGATGCCCTACTCTAACAGTGTAGTTTCTAATAATGTTGCTTCTTTCACTGCACTCTGTGACTCATTTTGAAGTCCCTCGTGCTTGAGATCCAAGAGCCCTCTCTTGGGGTCTGGATAGAGACCCCTTTTCCGGTAACACAATCATTGAAGGTATAGAGGTCCCGGGCTGCTGGGAATATTTTATATTTCCTTCTGAAGACTCTCCATCCTGCCCTTATTTCTTAAAGCTGAGTTAATACCACTGCAGATAATTTATTTCTCCCTCCTGTATACATATCTTCCTTTTGTCCTCTTTTGTCACTTTTAATACCGCGTGGAGGTGCAAAACCACTTCTAGTAATGGCTGGGGAAACAAGCCATGGAAGTCCCAGGGTGAAATAAGACTTTCTAAGAAACTACTTGAGTCTCAACCTCTAAAACCTTTCAAGTACCCAGATGTTTCTTTTCATCTTGTCACAAATTTGTATATTCCTCTTCATCCCGTTAAAATCTACCCTGTTTTTCTTAAATTACCAACTTTCAAGGTAAATAGAACGCTGCTGGTTCTCTTTTTATCAGTGTGCCATTTTATTTTCACAATAGAATGGTCTTAAATTCATCCTTAAACTGTGAAACATGCAAGTCTCAAGTGATAACATGGCTTAGATAACTTTCGTTTGAGAGCCTGGAAACTAAGTGTCATCCATTACAATGTTTCTGTGTAAGGATATATTCCAACTCCCGAAATAACCAAGAGATGAGGTCTCTTTGTGCCAAGTTTATAAAACTCTTGGTTGTTATGTCTCATGCAGAGACACGATATTTGTTGATAGTTTAAATAATGATTATTATCAATGTTAATAGAATGTTTTCTATGTTCCAGGCCTTGCTTTAAGAAGATTATAGGCATTGACTCATTTAATTCTCACCACAGCCTATGAAGTAGGTACTTCTTGTCCTCTCATTTTTCAATTTTATTTTGTTCTGTATTTTTAGTAGAGATGGGGTTTTGCCATGTTGCCCAGGCTGGTCTCGAACTCTTGAGCTCAAGCAATACACCCACCTTGGCCTCCCAAAGTGCTGGCATTACAGGTGTGAGCCACCATGCCCGGCCTTGTTCTCTCATCTTATAGACAAATTCACCAAAGCACAGAGAGGTTAAGGCACTTAATCAGGCTCACAGAGCTAGTAAGTGGTGGAACAGATTGACTTTAGAGCCACTATGCTCTGCCCTTTAACAGAATTCATTCTGTAATATAAGGCTTATTTGGAGTCTCATTAGGCATATTTTGAAACTACTCAGATTAATATTAAAACTCCATGAAGGTAGGAACCAAGTCTTATTCATTCCTGTTTCTCCCACAAATTTTTTTTTTTTTTGAGATGAAGTCTCACTCTGTTGCCCAGGCTGGAGTGGAGTGGCATGATAACGGCTCACTGCATCCTCATCTGCCCAAGCCCAGGTGAGCCTCACACCTCAGCCTCCTGAGTAGCTGGGATTACAGGTGCGCTCCACCACACCCGGCTAATTTTTGTATTTTTTTGTAGAGTTAGGGTTTCACTATGTTGCCCAGGCTAGCCTCAAACTCCTGGGCTCAAGCAATCCTCCCGCCTCAGCTTCCCAAAGTGCTGAGATTATAGGTGTGCACCACCACGCCAGGCCCAGAGCCATACATGTTGGTTTAACCAAAAGAGCTGAAGGATGGCTTGGAGCACTGGCATAAATGATGTCCCTTTAGTTGTCAGGGCTGACTGGGAGGGAAACCACCCTGCCACCAACAGTGGTGCTTGGCCTTGTCAAAGAGCACCTTGTACTTGAGGTGCCCTCTTTGTCCTGGTCCCATCCATTCACCAGCAGCCTTCACACATCTGTCCTAAAACCTTAGATTTTACCTATCTATTGCTGCACATACACCGGTGCCAGGGGACACTGTCCACCACACCTGGCTAATTTTTTGCATTTTTAGTAGAGATGGGGTTTCATCATGAAGGCCAGGCTGGTCTCAAACTCCTGACCTCCGGTGATCCACCTCCCTAGGCCTCCCAAAGTGTTGGGATTACAGGCGTGAGACACCACGCCCGGCCCCAAATGTTCCATCTTTTCTAGAAATACCCTCAGAGGAACACCCAGAGGACCGTTTGACTATCTGAGCGCATTGCAACCCAGTCAAGCTGACACACAGAATTAACTCTCACAGAGCCGATAAAGAAGAAGTGGATCAAGAAAGTGCTTCTTTTGCTGCAGGATGAGGTGGGAGCAGGGGTTGCATGACAGGCACACCACTCTGGCCTAATTTTCCGTCTTTCTAGTAGATATTGGGTTCAGCTTGTTTCCTCCCCAGCACTGCTACTCAAACTCCTGGGTTCAAGTGCATTATCTTGCCTTAGCAAGCCAAGGTGCTGGGTCTAAGCAGGGTGTTGAAGGAAAGCAATTTTCTTTCTTTCTTGTCTTTCTGTTCTTTCTTTCTTGGAGAGCAATTTTGGTAACTAGAGACTGCTGGGAAAGAGAATGTGGGCTATCAGAGAGTGCAGGGGACATAGAAGGAAGTCTTTAGAACTTGGATGGGAGTCCAAGTTCTGCCACTTCCAGGCCTTTGTGCATTTAGGCCAGTTACTTAAGCTGTTTGGCCTCAGTGTCCATATATTGCATTAACACTGGGAATAACAATGTTTACCTTACAAGATTGTTAAGGGAATTAAATGAGATCATGCAAATAAAGAGCCTGCCATAGAGTTGCACTCAATAAATACTATTTTACTTTCCCCCGAATTCCCTGCCTGTACTTTTGGCACCTGAAAAACTAATTAGGTAGAAATAGGCTGGAGAACAGCAGGGGAAAACAAGCTAAACTTTCTCGGACTACATTTTTACATGGATAAAAATTTTTACCACTGCAACTCTAAGCAGCACTCAGTATCTTTGAGTTATTAGTGACATTTTTCTCTGATGTTCTTTTAGCTCCTGGGGTCACTGGGCTAAGAGAGGTGGAGATAGGCTTTGCGCAATGCTGCCTTGTCCCCCTGCTCAGAGGCAGACGTGACTTAACAGGAAGAATCCTAGAGGCCTTCTGATGCTGTAGAGAAGATTCATGTTTGAAGAGAGTTAGCCTGGATGACATGAAAGTTGCTGTTGTTTTTTTCCAGAGAAAAGGAAAGAGACATAACATTCCCCCTTCCCGCCCAAGCATCAGTTTCCTCTTCTGAACAGGTTGCTGTGGAGATTAAAAACTTTGTACACAGCACACTGTACACAGGCGATATGAAGTTGTTAGAATCTCATTACCATTGACAATGGCTAATTATAGATGTGAACATCTAAATGTGTCTGAAGGGGACAGAGAAGTTTGGTGAGGATAACTTACAATCTTTTCATCTTTTGTTTTGTTTTGTTTTAGAGAGGGTCTCGCAATGTCGCCCAGGCTGGAGTGCAGTGGCACGATCTTGGCTCACTGCAGCCTCCACCTCCCGGGTTCAAATAATTCTCGAATCTCAACCTCCCAAGTAGCTGGGATTACAGGCATGTGACACCGCGCCCAGCTCATTTTTGTATTTTTGGTAGGGACAGGGTTTCACCATGTTGGCCAGGCTAGTCTCGAACTCCTGACATCACGTGGTCCGCCCACCCTGTCCTCCCAAAGTGCTGGGATTACAGGCGTGAGCCACCTTGCCCAGCCTTTTTTTGTTTTGTTTTGTTTTTTAGAGACAGCATCTTGCTCTGTTCTTTAAGCTAAAGTGCAGTGGCTTGAACATGGCTAACTGTACCCTCAACCTCCTGGGCTCAAGTGATCCTCCTGCCTCAGCCTCCTGAGTAGCTGGGATGACAGGTGTGCACCACCATCCTCAGCTAGTTCTTATCATTTTTGTGGAGACCAGGTTTCATTATGTTGCCCAGGCTGGAATTTTCGTATTTTTTGTCAGAAAGCCTCGCTATGTTGCCCAGGCTGGTTTCAAACTCCTGACCTCAAGCAGTCCTCCCACCTTGGCCTCCCAAAGGATCTTGTGCTGAGATTACAGGCATGTTCCTCCACGCCCGGCCCCTTCATCTTTTTATATTGTGTAATTATAATACAGAGTAGTTTGAGCTTGGTGATGCGAAAGCTTTCCTTTCGCCTTCCTGCCACTCCTTGTTTGTGTACTTTATTTTCAAAGGCCATTAACATGTTGACAGCCACTGAGCTGCTGTTTTTGTTTTGTTGTTCCCTTGACCACACTCCAACCATGACTCCCAATTAACATTCCTAATGGAATCCAAGTCTCTAGGCCTGACAGTCCAGGCCCTCCACCAGCCTGCCTCGCCCTATCCTCATTTTGCCTCCTGCAACCTGGCTCTGACGAGTGCTCTTCCCTAGTCAGACTGGGCAGTTTATTTTTTATGCATTGAACTTGCAAATCCCTGCCTTTGGCTCTGTGCTTGAAATAGCTTCCTCTTTCTCATTACCGAGTCTACGTCCTGTGTTTAAGTGTAGCTCTGGAACCAGACGACCTGAGTGTGTCATCCCAACTCTACTGCCAGCTATTTATGAGCCCTCAGGCAAGTTACTGAACCTTCCTGTGACTTCACTTTTTTACCTCTAAAACAGAGGTCATAATAGTATACCTACATTCTAGACTTACATTGATGCTTAAAGAGGTAATTTAGGGGCCGGGCGCGGTGGCTCATACCTGTAATCCCAGCACTTTGTGGGACTGAGGCGGGTGGATCACCTGAGGTCAGGAATTCGAGACCAGCCTGGTCAACATGGCAAAACCCCGTCTCTACTAAAAATACAAAAATTAGCCAGGTGTGGTGGCAGGTGCCTGTAATCCCAGCTACTCGGGAGCCTGGGACAGGAGAATCACTTGAACCTGGGAGGCAGAGGTTGCAGTCAGCCGAGATCGCGCCATTGCACTCCAGCCTTGGTGACAGAGCGAGACTCCATCTCAAAAGAAAAGAAAAGAAAAGAAAAAACAAGTGTTGACAAGAATGTGGAGAAATTGGAAGTTTCATAAATTGCTGGTGAGAATGTAAAATTGGGCAGTCACTTTGCAGAACAGTCTGGCAATTCCTAAATAATTTGAGCGTAGAGTTACTATGTGACCCAGCACTTCCATTCCTAGGTATATATCCAAGTGAATTGAAAGCATATGTCACCACATAAATGTGTACATTAGTGTTCATAGTGGCATTATTCATAATAGCCAAAAAGTGTAAACCACTTTAATGTTTATCAACTGGTGAATGGAGAAACACAATGTAGTACTGAATATTCACATAATGGAATGTTATTTAGCCACAAAAGGAATGTTGTACAATTGTCCCTCAGTATCCACAGGGGATTGGTTTCAGGACCCCTGAGGATACCAAAATTCATGGATGCTTAGGTTCCTTATATAAAATGATGTAGTATTTGCATATTACTTTAAATCATCTCTAGATTATCTATAATGTTGAATATGATGTAAATAGTGTTTTGTTTTGTTTTGTTTTGAGATGGAGTCTCACTCTTTTGCCCAGGCTGGAGTGTAGTGGCACGATCTCAGCTGACTGCAACCCCCGCCTCCCGGGTTCAAGTGATTTTCCTGTCTCAGCCTCCTGAGTAACTGGGATTACAGGCGTGCACCACCATGCCCAACTAATTTTTGTATTTTTCGTAGAGACAGGTTTCACCATGTTGGTCAGGCTGGTCCTGAACTCCTGACCTCGTGATCCACCTGTCTCAGTCTCCCAAAGTGCTGGGATTACAGGCGTGAGTCACCGTGCCCGGCCAATAGTTGTGGTTTTTTTGGAGACAGAGTCTCGCTTTGTCACCCAGGCTGGAATGCAATGGTGTGAAATTGGCTCACTGCAACCTCTGCCTCTCGGGTTCAAGCAATTATTCTGCCTTAGCCTCCCAAGTAGCGGGGATTACAGGTGCCCACCACCACGCCCTGCTAATTTTTTGTATTTTAGTAGAGACGGGGTTTCACTGTGTTGCCCAGGCTGGAGATAGTTGTTGTATTATATTGTTAAGGAAATAATGACAAGAAAAAAAGTCTATACATGCTGTTCAGTACAGACACAAAAGTTTTTTCCCAATTTTTTCAACGTGTGGTTTGGTTGAATCTATGGATGTGGAACCTACGGATACAGAGGCCTGACTGTACTTATTCATTCTACAACATGAATGAAGAAAACATTATACTCCATGAAAGAGTTAGCCACAAAGGACTACATATGGTATGATCCCACTCACAGGCACCCCTCCTTTCACTGTGCTTGGCTTTACTGTGCCTCACGGATACTGTGACTTTTACAAATTGAATGTTTTTGGTACCCCTGTGTCGGGCTAGTCTATTGGTGCCATTTTTTTTTTCAAACAGAGTGTGCTTACTTCGTGTTTCTGTGTCACATTTTGGTAATCCTCACAGTATTCAAATATTTTCATTATTATTAAAAGTAATGGTCAAAACCACAATTACTTTTGCACCAACCTAATATTACATATGTTCTGGTGATCTGTGATCAGAGATCTTTGGTGTTTCTATTGTAATTGTTTTGGGGCACCCATGAAAGACGGAGAACTTAATGGATAAATGTGTATGTTCTTTTTCTTTTCTTTACTTTTCTTTTTTTGGAGACAGAATCTCTCTCCGTAGCGAAGTACAATGGCACGATCTCGGCTTACTGCAACCTCCACCTCCCAAGTTCAAGCGATTCTGCTGCCTCAGCCCCCCGAGTAGCTGGGATTACAGGCACATACCACCACGCCCAGCTGATTTATGTATTTTTAGTATAGGTGGGGTTTTACCATGTTGGCCAGTTTGGTCTCGAACTCCTGGCCTCAAGTGATCCACCCGCCTCCCAAAGTGCTGGGATTACAGGCATGATCCATCACGCCGGTCCCCACCCCCCGACTTTTTTTTTTTTTTTTTTTTGAGACAGGGTCTCGCTTTATTGCCAGGCTGGAATGCAGTGGTGAAATCTCAGCTCACTGCAGCTTCAAACTCCTGGGCTCAAACAATCCTCCCACCTCAGCACCCCATGTAGCTGGGATTACAGGTGTGTGTCACCATGCTCAGCTAATTTTTGTATTTTTACTAGAGACGAGGACTCTCCATGTTGGCCAGGCTGGTCTTGAACTCCTGAGCTCAAGCAATCCGCCCACCCTGGCCTCCCAAAGTTCTGGGATTCCAGGCGTAAGCCACTGCACTCAGCCCTGCTGTCAGAGGCCTTTGAACCACAGCAACTCCATCTCGAACAGGGGCTGGTTAACCTGAGGCTGTAACCTGCTGGGCTACATTTCCAGTAAGTTAAGGTATTCTTAGTCACCGAATGAGATAGGAGGTCATTATAAAGACCTTGCTGATCAAACAGGTTGCAGTAAGGAAGCCAACCAAAACCCACCAAAACCAACATGGCAACGAGAGTGATCTCCAGTTGTCCTCACTGCTACACTCCCATCAGCGCCATGACAGTTTACAAATGCCATGGCAACATCAGGAAGTTCCCCTATATAGTCTCAAAGGAGAGGCATAAATAATCCACACCTTGTTTAGCATGTATCATCAATAAATAACCATAAGGCCTGGCGCGGTGGCTCAAACCTGTAATCCCAGCACTTTGGGAGGCCGAGACGGGCGGATCACGAGGTCAGGAGATCGAGACCATCCTGGCTAACACGGTGAAACTCCGTCTCTACTAAAAAATACAAAAAACTAGCCAGGCAAGGTGGCGGGCGCCTGTAGTCCCAGCTACTGGGGAGGCTGAGGCAGGAGAATGGCGTAGACCTGGGAGGTGGAGCTTGCAGTGAGCTGAGATCCGGCCACTGCATTCCAGCCTGGGCGACAGAGTGAGACTCCATCTCAAAAAAAAAAAATATATATAAAAATATTTGAGGAAAAAGAAAAAAAGGCCAGTTGCGGTGGCTCAAACCTGTAATCCCAGCACTTTGGAAGGCCAAGATAGGAGAACCACTTGAGCCCAGGAATTTAAGACCAGCCTGGGCAACACAGTAAGACGTCATCTCTACAAGTAACTAAAAGAAATATATATATATGGCCGGGCGCGGTGGCTCAAGCCTGTAATCCCAGCACTTTGGGAGGCCGAGATGGGCGGATCACGAGGTCAGGAGATCGAGACTAGCCTGGCTAACACGGTGAAACCCCGTCTCTACTAAAAAAATACAAAAAACTAGCCGGGCAAGGTGGCGGGCGCCTGTAGTCCCAGCTACTCTGGAGGCTGAGGCAGGAGAATGGCGGGAACCCGGGAGGCAGAGCTTGTAGTGAGCTGAGATCAGGCCACTGCACTCCAGCCTGGGTGACAGAGCGAGACTCCGTCTCAAAAAAAATTAAAAAAAAAAATAAATAAATAAATAAATAACCATAAAAAAATGGGCAACCAGCAGCCCTTGGGGCTGCTCTGTCTTTGGAGTAGCCATTACTTTCTTAAACCTGCTTTCATTTTACGGACTTGCCCTGATTTCTTTCTTGCATGAGATCCAAGAACACTCTCTTGGGATCTGAAATGATCCCTTTCCAGTAACACTACTAGAGGGTTTTGAATGCAAGATTGAAATGATCTGACCTTTTTTTTTTTTTTTTTTAAAGAATCACTCTGGCTTTTTTGTTGAGAATTGACTAAAGGAAGCAAGGGGGGATAAGAAGGTTAGTTCAAAGACCTTTGCAACGAAAGAGTTAAGGACACGCCACCCCCAAATATGCCAGTTTGGCATACTGATTATTTCAAGGTGAAGGTACTTGAGAGACTGTCATCGCAGGAAGAGCTAGCAGACTTTCACAGTGGGCAGGATCTATGCAAACCTGCAGCCGAGGAAGCTGAGAGGCGGAAGAAAGAGGCTGACACATACAGTTTCCTAGGAAGAAACGTTTACTAGGGACTTAGAACAGAAGCCATGTCTGTATCTCAGGAAGCGGTGAGACAAGATGGTGGATCCCTGCACCATTACCCCTCAAACCCGGGGCTCATATACCCCAGGAGAGGAGTGATTCAGGAGGGACGTGGAGAACAACTGAAGTAGGATAACATCAAGGCCGCTTGACCTAAGGGCAGGGTTTACAGTCAGTATGTGCTCTTACACGAAGAACAACAGATAAACTGGAAGTCTTAGAAGACTTCCTGGAACTGGGGTTAATCAGAAACCAACATGGATTAGCATCCAGGATGGAGTTGCTTTGCCCTCCCCACTGACATGTCCATTCCTACCTTGAGGAAGCCATAAAAATTCCTTTGAGAAAGATGCCTTCCTTTTTTTTTTTCCTTTTCTCTTTTTTGAGATGGAGCCTTGCTCTGTCCCCCAGGCTGGAGTGCAACGGCACAATCACGGCTCACTGCAACCTCCACCTCCCGGGTTGCAGTGAGGCAACCCGGGTTCAAGCAATTCTTTAGCCTCAGCCTCCGGAACAGCGGGGATTACAGGTGCGTGCCACCACGCCTGGCTAATTTTTGTATTTTTAGTAGAGATGGGGTTTTACCATGTTGGCCAGGCTGGTCTCGAACTCCTGATCTCAGGTGTGATCTGATCTGCCTCTGCCTTCTAAAGTGCTGAGATTACAGGCATGAGCCACCGTGCCCATTTCCTTTAGTAGAAAGAGAAAATAACCCTTATCTCCAGAGACTGGGAATTGATGCTACAATGGACCTATACAGATAAACTTACTAAACCAACATTTATCTTTCACCAGCTTTGCACTTCACCCATACAGGAGTTTAGAAAAAATCACTTAGGCAGATAGTAGGAGTGTGGGAGTCCTCAGTAAGGCTTTTCTTTTTCATGAAAAGCAGCCCCAAATAATTTTCTAACAAAGAGCATCCTGTGAAGCTGAGCTGCAGACATAGACAAGCAAGCTGGGAGCTTGCACCAGTGAACGCCAGGAGGAACTTCGGGCTACACATGTTCAAGTTGGAGGCTCCATCCTCCTTTCTCTTTGTCAGCCACGTGTACTGTAAGGAGCAGACAAGATGGTGCTGACCAACTGGAAAGTTCATTTACATAATAAGATTAGAGTGGGGTAACCAGCCTTCCCCTGCCCACTATGTAAACATCATACCTGATCAAACCAATCTGTGAGCCCTATGTAAATCAGGCACCGCCTCCTCAGACCTCACTATAAAATTTGGCGCATCCACCACCGGCTGGGCCTTTCCGCTGGGAGATCCATTTCTCTGTAGAGAAAGCTGTTTCTCTTTCCCTTCTCTTCTGCCTATTAAACCTCTGCTCCTAAACTCCTCGTGTGTGTCCGTGTCCTAAATTTTCCTGGTGCCTGACGACAAACCCCAGGTTTATACCCCAGACAATGTAGCTGCTTCATCACCATGTATCTCCTAATGATTTCCCCACAATTTACTGCCCCGAGTTCAAATCCCTTTGTCTTCATAAATTTATCATTTCTTTGTCTAAAAGGTATAAAAGCTTTTTGTTCTGGCCATTTTCTTCAGGTTGTCACCCCTTTCATCTTGTGAGATTCTTCATGTACAAGTAAAAATTAATAACACTTGTATGCTTTTCTGTTAATCTGGTTTATGTCCATTTAGTTCTTAGACTCAGAAGCTCCCAAGGGAGTACAGGAGAATTTATCCTGCCATCAACAATAACCCAGGCTAGAGTTGATGGTGATTTGTATTAGAGGAAAGCAATGCAGGTGGTGAAAAGTGGTCAGATTCTGCATAGACAGTATTTTGGATTTGCTGGTGGGTTAGTTGTGTAGTGTGCACGTGCGTGCGAGAGAGAAAAAGATTGAGAGAGAATGTCTTATAGATTATACCAAATATGTTTTAAGCTTTAAGCCTGAACTATTTATTATCAGTGATAAATATTTCCATCATATCTTACAACTAAAGAAATGTGCCAGGCTAGACATGGTGGCTCACACCTGTAATCCCAGCACTTTGGGAAGCTGAGGCCGGCAGATTGCTTGAGCTCAGGAGTTCGAAACCAGCCTGGGCAACACGGTGACATCCGGTCTCTACTAAAATACAAAAAAATCAGCTGGGCGTGGCGGCGTGCGCCTGTAGTCCCAGCTGCTCAGGAGGCTGAGGCAGGAGAATCGCTTGAACCCAGGAGGCAGAGGTTGCAGTGAGCCGAGATCGTGCCACTGCGCTCCAGCCTGGACTACAGAGCGAGACTCCTTATCAAAAAAAAAAAAAAAAAAAGGTACCAGTGTGTAGTAACATTGTGGCTGAGAATCTTTGCTCTTTATACATGACTCTGTTTAAGTTTCAGTTTTGTTTTTGCTCTTACCATTTTAGCTGAAACACACTTGGCTAAATTGTTAAGCTAAATTATCAGTAGATGGCACCACAGCCTTAGTTAGCTGAAGATTTCTGGGTTTTGCAGGGAGAAAGGATTCCCTTTTGTAGTCAACTGGTCTTATATAGTGTCAGTTGTCAGATATTTAGGTGTGACTCAGTGACCTGTGCTTAAAAGTTTGCCTGGTTACTAACTGAGGGAGCAACAAGTGCAAACTGCAGATAAGGAACTGAAAAAAGGAAACACACAAATTTACACAGACACGGTGCCATAGATTTGTTGCAAGGGCAGTTTGGTAGAGAGAAGGGCAGTTTGGTAGAGAGAAGCTGGAAGGAAGCTGAAGCTCCAGAAAACCCAAAACTACAAACTTCCTTCAAAAGTCTGGAGAGAGGCCGGGTGCGGTGGTTCATGCCTGTAATCCTAGCACTTTGAGAGGCCGAAGTGGGTGGATCACTTGAGGCCAGGAGTTTGAGACCAGCCTGGCCAACATGGTGAAACCCCGTCTCTACTAAAAATACAAAAAATTAGCTGGGTGTGGTGGCGGGCGCCTGTAATCCTAGCTATTTGGGAGGCTGAGGTGGGAGAATCACTTGAACCTGGGAGGCAGAAGTTGCAGTGAGCTGAGATAGTGCTACTACACTCCAGCCTGGGCGACAGAGTAAAATTCCGTCTCAAAAAAAAAAAAAAAAAAAAAAAAGAAGACAGATAATAGCAAGTGTTGGCTAGGATGTGGAGCAATTGGAAATCTCATGTAATGATGGTGGAAATGTAAAATAACGCAACTATTTTATTTTATTTTATGTTGTTTCTGAGACAGAGTCTCGCTCGGTCATCCAGGCTGGAGTGCAGTTGCACGATCTTGGCTCACTGCAACCTCTGCCTCCTGGGTTCAAGTGATTCTCCTGTCTCAGCCTCCTGAGTAACTGGGATTACAGGCACACACCACAATGTCCGACTAATTTTTGTATTTTTAGTAGAGACGGGGTTTCACCATGTTGGCCAGGCTGTTCTCGAACTCCTGACCTCCAGTGGTCCTCCCACCTTGGCCTTCCAATGTCCTGGGATTACAGGCATGAGCCACGGTGCCCAGCAGGCACAACCATTTTAGAAAAAGTTTGCAGTTAATCATACACCTACCATATGATCTAGCCATTGCACTCCTAGGTATTTATGCAAAGGAAAGAAAGCATAAGGCTATACAAAGACTTGTACACAAATGTTCAAAACAACTTTATTTGTAATAGTAAAAGAAAGAAAACTCAAATGTCCATCAACAGGTAAATGGATAAACACGGGAGCTTATCTATACATACAATGAAACACTACTTAGTAATATAAAGGAGTGAATTATTGATGCAGGAAACATGGATGAATAAAAATAATTACTAGTGAAAGAAATAAGACAAAAACAGAATAAACTCTATACAATTGCATGCATATGAAAATCTAGAAAAAACAAAGCAATCTATAGTGACAGAAAGCCAAGAATGGTTGTAAAGGACTGAAGAAGGGAGAAGGACTGGATGGGTGCCGTGGCTCACACCTGTAAACCCAGCACTTTGGGAGGCCGAGGCAGGCAGATCACTTGAGGTCAGGAGTTCGAGACCAGCCTGGCTAACGTGGTGAAATGCTGTCTCTACTAAAAATACAAAAATTAGCCAGGTGTGGTGGTGCGCGCCTGTAATCCCAGCTAGTCGGGAGGCTGAGGCATGAGAATTGCTTGAACCCGGGAGGAGAAGGTTACAGTGAGCCAGGATCATGCCACTGCACTCCAGCCTGGGCAACAGAGTGAGACTCTGTCTCATGAAAAAAACAAAGAAAAAACAGAACAAAAAGGTTTAAAAAAAAGTGGGGGAAGAATTGGAGGGAACAATTACACAGGAGCACTGAATATGTTCACTATCTTGATTTTGGTGATGGTTTCATGAGTATATACTGTAAAGGAACATAAAAAGTCTCAAAACCCCCAAACTTATTATGCCAAAGGGAAAGTTAAGCCTGCTTACTTCGCAGCCTTGTGTCAAAGTGCTATACATTAGCCAGATCCCTACAAAAGGAAAAGGTCTCGGGTATTTCCAGATGACTGCCTTCACAAATTGCTCATAAGAAAATTCTTTCCTGGCTCCTAAACTTTTCAAGGTGTATAATAAATCCTCCCATAAATAAGGACATGTCTACTGTCACTTTAAGTCTGCAACTTAAGTCTAACTCTTTGTCCAGGAACCTAAAGTCTGGTCAATTTCACACTGATCGTGTCAATTATAAGCCTTATCTTCCCAAGTGCAAAAACAAAGATGAGATCCATTATTCTTCTACCTATCCTGAGAAGTCTGAATAATGAATTCCTCCTTTACTCCCTATTTTTGAATGTTTGCCTTTATCTCATGTATAGCATAGATTTACTGGGCACTAATTAAAATCTCACAAGAATGTCGTCATTTGCCTCACTGCCTATCTCCCTTTTCCTGCGTGTCTTTTCTCTTAAAGAAATGTGTAAATACCGAATCTCCTGAAACCTTTCCCAAGGAGCATAGGCCACAGACTCATGTTTCTGTGACTCGGGGTTTTCCTGGGCACACTTTTAAGCTCTGTCTCAATAAACCTGGATTGATTGAGATTCTTGCCTCAGTCTCTCCTTTGGGTTGACAATACATATGTCAGGACATTGGATTGTACTCTGTAAACATGCAAAGTTGCCAGTGTGAAACTATGTCAAATATACCTCAAAAAAGCTGTTAAAAGTAAATTTGTAAAATGAGATACTGATATGTAATGTTGGTTATTTTACTCACGTATTTGCCTTTTCTTTCATTTAACAGAGTTTACTGAGTGTCTAACTGTGCTAGAGGCTAAAAGAAGAATGAGATGGTCTGCTTTCAAGTCTAGACAGTGACAGTTCTGCTTGATATTCTTGTTGAACATGCCCATAGGAAGCTAAGAAAATAGGAAGATTAGTGTGTTGGCTGACGTGTTGGGGAAGGCTTTTCAGAGGACCTTAACCTTGAGCTGAGTTCTGAAGGACGAGTAGGTGGTTTGGACAGTGAGGAGCAGTTGGGGGTGGGAGGCAGTGGCAGCTTTCTGTCTTCAACAAGGCCTAGGGATGAGAGAACAAGGTGCTGTGGGAGGAAAACCAACTGCAGCAGAGAGGGGAGAAGAGCGTATTGAAAAGAGGCAGGATAGGTTAAGTTAGGACTGATTAGCATGGGCCTGGAAAGCTGTAGTCAGGATTCCAGCTGTACCAATGAAGGTCTGGGGAGCTAGAGCGGGTTTTAGGCAAGGGAGAACACAGCCTGCTGATGAACAGCACAGGCCAGTCGAGTGGAGCAAGAGAAACCATCTTGCCCTGAGGTTGGCTAGCATTATGGTTAAACGTGTTTATTTAATTAGTCTCCAAGTCCTGCTAATAGCTTATCCTTAATTATTTTCAGATGTCCCAATTCTTTCCATCCCTTTGTAGTTACCTTAGTTCTGCCTCTGTTATTGTTTGATTGGATTACCGTAATATCCTCCAGTGGCGGTTTCCTTGTCTTCAGTCTTGCCCCTACTCTAAACTCTTTGCTACCTGCAGCACAAAACATTTTTCTAAACTTCAAGTCTGATCCTCTCAGCCTTAACTGAAAACCCAATCTGCTGCTCATCAATCTCTGTGTTTCTAATAATGATCATCACTGTAATAGCACATTTAGCAAGCATTTACTACATGCCAGGAACTGGGCTAAACACGGTGTGCTTTTATCTTATTAAATCTTCCTCAAACATTATTATTATCATCACTGTTTTACAGATGAAGAAACTGATTATCAAGGTTTAGTAATGTGTCCAAGATCATACAGCTAATAAGTGTAATTGAATAACTTGTTGAAAAACCAAAAACCCCGTAAAGACAAAGTTGGGTAGGGAATAGAGTTTTTTACTTGCACCTGCAAGAGGGACTAATTATTAGAGAACTGGCTTTGTAAACAAAAATGTAGGGCGGGTAGTTAAAGTAAAAAAATCATGAGGATAGACAACAGCTCAAATTGTTATCAGTTCACAAGTTTGCTTGGATGTATGTGGGTCAATTTTGTTAAAATCTAGATGGTCCTTTCTATTACGAAATTACAGCGCATCAACACCAAACAACAGAAAAGAAAATCCATATGTCCCTGTTTTTCATGCTTTATCTGGGACTACAGGAAGGGTAGGCCTTTTCTAGACTATGGAATCTAAGCTTCAGAAAAAAAAAAAATCATTTAAGCTGCAATATAAAGAATAGTTTTGGCCAGTCATGGTGGTTCACACCTGTAATCCCAGGACTTTGGGAGGCAGAGGTGGGCGGATCACTAGGTCAAAAGTTCGACACCAGCCTGACCAACATGGTGAAACCCCCTCTCTACTAAAAATACAAAAAATAGCTGGGCGTGGTGGTGCACGCCTATAATCCCAGCTAGTGGGGAAGCTGAGGCAGGAGAATGGCTTGAACCCGGGAGGCGGAGGTTGCAGTGAGCTGAGATCACACCACTGCACTCCAGCCTGGGCGACAGAGCAAGACTCCATCTCAAAAAAAAAAAAAAAAAAAAAAAAGTCTCAAGAAAGGCAGAATTAGAGAAAGACAAGTTATAGGAACCCAGGCAAGCCATTATAATGCCAAACTAAGGCAATGGCAGGAGGGACAGAAAGAACTGGACCAGTTTTCAAACCCTTATAGAACAGGAAAGGCATGTTGCAGTCCCTTCAGCCAAGTTGCAAGTTTTGAATGAGTTATCCAAACATTATTAAATGCATCTTCAGTGATGGCTACCAAACTTTTTACCAGGAACTCTTTTTTGTAGAAATGTTAGGTCAGCCTGTTCATTCTGGTTTCTTGGGCAGTGACTGGGATGTTCAAACTACTAATTGGGATAGAGCACAGAAGCTGGTTAAAAACAATATTTCTTATACAAATTGATCTTGAACATGGATCAAGGTTCACTGTTCGCAGGAGAATCGGAGAGTGTGTGGTAATGAAAAGTTATTACAGTTGAGAAAACGAGTTTACATTAGCAACTAATTAAGAAAAAAGCAGCTCATAAATGGATGAATGCAGGTCATAAACACATTATATCAGTTATTACATAGGAAATCTATGGCAGAATACTGTGAAATGCAAGGTGTGTAGCTTATCAACAAGAATATAGCAAGTACGCCATTCAACTAAGAAGGAAATGATAAGGCTGCATCTGGGGCTGTTGACTGGAAGCACAAAGTTTCCTTTCCTTGTAGTAGTTCCGAAAGATTCCAGTTTACATGGAAAGACAGAAAGCTGTTACACCCATGGCAGGAGCAGAGAACCCCAGCGACAAATTCTAATTTTGAACAGGCAGGTGCCAGTGTATTTCTCAAACTGCAAACTAAGATGCAGAAACACAATTTTCCTGTTTCTTAGTTTTGGACCATTTCCCACCCCCCAGCACGCCAGAGCAGGTTTTAATTGTTGTCAGGTGAGATGGTGAGTTAACTTTGAGTGTTGAGTTGAGGGTCCAGTGGGATGTGGGTCCAGTTGAAAGGTGGATATATGTAGATCCAGACTCGACTGATATAGGCTGCAAATAAATTGATAGTGAATTTATGAATTATTAGAAAAGAAAGGACATTCATTATGATTTAATCGCAGTTGAATGTAGGCAGCACAAAGGGCTTATACTGTGTCTTTTTTTTTTTTAATATACTGGGTCTATTTTGCTCACCACTCTATGTCCCGTGCCTGGAAGTGCGACTAGTACATAGTAGGTGTTGCACACATAGTTTCAGAATGAAATTTTAGAAATCAAAATTCTACAAACATTGCACACAGATTTATCGTTCTCTTATTTTCCGGGCGAGGTCAGGGCGCCCTTTGGTTTCGCGCTTCTGGCCCTTTAAGAAAGTGGAGGAGAAAGAAAGCCCTGCTGGGAAAAAGGGCGGGGCCGCGAGAGTCCGCCGTCCGTCCCGCCCACGTCCCGGCCGCAGCCAGCAGCTCGCGCTAGGCTCGGTTTTGGTAGCGGGACCCAGAAAATGTAAAGCATGCGCAGGAAGAGTCGCCAGGGTGCGTGACAGGCGAGCCCTGTGCTTTACTTCCGAGGGCGGTGTCAGCAAAGCTAGGTAAGGAGAGCGGGAGGACGGTGCCTGCCCCTTTAAGATCGACTCCACCCCGCCTCTGGAGGAAAATGACGCAGTCGTCTACAGTTTCTGGAACGTAACCCTTTTGATCCCGTCAGCTCTCCTTCTCATTAAGAGAAATACCAAGTGGCCCCCACAGTCACATACGTCATAACCCAGGCCTCATCGGTGCTGGGACGGGAGAGGGAAGCGCCGGTCTAAAGGACATGGGGTCCAAATCCCAAATAGTCTCTATTTGCTCTGCGTTATAGGTTGCATTGTGTGATTCAAGTGACAGCCTAGTACTGCTTAACAAAATTAGTCTAATGGTAGACCAGGCCCTGAGAGACCCCTGCGATCCTGGGACACTGATGTGGGGTAACTAACACCCACTGGAAGTCTACGCTGAGTTCACAGGCTATGTATGACCTGACATGCATTTTGGGCTGCCCTGTGTTTTGATATTTGAACCAGTTGCTGGTGTTTAAAAGCGGGAGCTGGCCGGGCGTGGTGGCTCGCGCCTGTAGTCTCAGCACTTTGGGAGGCCGAGGCAGAAGGATCGCTTGAGGTCAGGAGTTCCAGAGCAGTCTGGCCAACATGGCGAAACCTGGTCTCTACACACGCACACAAAAATACAAAAATTAGCCGGGCGTGGTGGCACGCGCCCGTAATCCCAGGACTCGGGAGGCTGAGATAGGAGAATCGCTTGAACCTGGGAGTCGGAGGTTGCAGTGAGTCGAGATCGCACCACTGCACTCCCGCCTGGGCGACAGAGACTCTGTCTCAAAAAAAAAAAAAAAAAAAAAGAAAAAAAAGAAAAAAGTGGAAGCTAGTGTGTCAATATCTAGATTTTTTCGATGATTTTGAGAAATCGGAGGGATCTGGCAGCATGTTCCTGCCTGGCCCTTTTGAACTGTTTGAAAACAGTCTCTAGCTTGCCGCAGCCCCTGTGTTATTTTACAGCCAGCCTGCATCACTCATTTATGATGTCCAGCGCCTTGTAGGGATTTGGATTTTTGATCCCTAATCTAAATACTTTAGTGGATTTAAGACCATTTAAAACATTTATGCAGAAGAGATCCGAGGTCTCCAAACAACTGGGTGCATAAGTTGTGTTTAAGTTGTTGTTCCTCATTCTCATTTATTCTTACCAGCCTGGGTGTGTGTGTGTGTATGTGTATATATATATATATATAAAACGTCTTAGTGATCAGTTGCACAGGTGTTTTTCTATTGGAGCAAATCTTTTCAGTTTAGGCTTGGTAAAATCGAACCATCAGATGCTTTTACAGAAAGAGATCTAGGAGTTGGTGTTCTTTTATTACAATTAAATCCATACAGTATTTTTAAAGGAAAAAAACCTGAGTCTTGATTGCATTGTCTTCTGATATGACAATCTTTAGTGAAATAGAGTAGTCAATATAATTTGTATTAATATATCTCTGCCCACAGACAATTATAAATTCATTAACCCCCCAGCTCTTGGCTAGACTTCACGAAGGCAAAAACTGTGTTTGCCCTGTTAACTACTTTATCCCACCACTAGAATAATAAGCTTCCTGAAGACACAAGACTTCTGTTATTTTGTTCAGTTACCAAGCGTGCCTACTTTGTTAAATTTCTGAAAGAAGTTGTACAGTTGGCCCACAATATAACAATATAGCAATGTAAAATTACAGCAATAAAAATAACGCAAAAATACAGTGTAACAACTATTTTTTTTTTTTTTTTTTGAGACGGAGTCTCGCGCTGTCGCCCAGGCTGGAGTGCAGTGGCGCGATCTCTATTTACATAGCATTTACGTTGTATTAAGTATTATGAGTCATCCAGAGATGATTTAAAGTATACCACAGCATATGCCTAGTATACCACAGCATATGCTTAGTTTATATGCAAATATGCCGTTTTATATAAGGGACTTGAGTATCGTCTGTGGTACCCTGGAAGCAGGGGATACTGGAACCAATCCCTTGAGGATACTGAGGGATGACTGTATGCCTGATTTCCTGTAAGAGGCATTTTCTTGAGGATTCTTTCAAAATCAAATGCTTGTATATTTGTTGTGTTAAATTACTAAAAGGATTCTCTTGTGAAAAAGTATCATTTAAAAAGATTGGATTTTCCCAATTGATGCACCAAAGCTTTCATCTGAAATGAACTTGCACATGTGAGTCATCAGATACAGAGCTTACACTGTAATATTTTCTTTCTTTTTTTTTTTTTCTTTGAGACGGAGTTTTGCTCTTGTTGCCCAGGCTGAAGTATAATGGTACGATCTCAGCTCAGTGCAACCTCTGCCTCACGGGTTCAAGCAATTCTCAAGTAGTGGAATTACAGGCACCCGCCATCATGCCTGGCTAATTTTTTTGTATTTTTAGTAGAGACAGGGTTTCACCATGATGACCAGGCTGGTCTTGAACTCCTGACCTCAGGTGATCCTCCCACTTCGGCCTCCCAAAGTGCTGGGATTACAGGTGTGAGCCACCGCCCACGGCCAATATTTTCTTATTATGTAATGGGATCTGGAAATGTTGTTCTTCCTTGGAATTCTCAGTATTACTTTTTTTTTTTCCCCAGAGACTCAGAGATTCCAGTTGAGATCAAGTTGGGAGACACACCCTTGTTCATTCTCCTTGAGAAGCAGCCATTATCAACAGAACATTGATAGAACCTGTGTTTGGGGAAAGGCCTGATGGCTTTGAGTCTAGGTTGGAAAGCACCCAGGAATCGCTGTGGTCTCCTCTTGCAGGCTATGCGAAGCAGTGGTCTTCTCTTGTTTCCCTGTGGCCGGTGTCCCTGGAGGGGAGCTGGAAGCTTTTTGGATCCTGAGATAAAGGCTTTCCTGGAGGAGAACACTGAAGTCACCAGCAGTGGTAGCCTCACCCCTGAAATCCAGTTGCGGCTTTTGACCCCCAGATGCAAATTCTGGTGGGAGAGAGCTGACCTGTGGCCCCACAGTGATCCTTACTGGGCAATCTACTGGCCAGGAGGCCAAGCCCTGTCTAGGTATTACCCTATTGAAACCTTTAAGGCGGTACAGATCTTTGCTCTTTCAGTCTCCTCCAACTCCAGCCTCTACAAAAAACCACAGCAGGTCTGGGCGTGGTGGCTCATGCCTGTAGTTTCAGTACTTTGGGAGGCTGAGACTGTATAGTAAGCTGTGATCCTGCCACTGCACTCCCGCCTGGCCTGTCTTTAAAAACAAAACAAAACAGAAACCAGCAAAACTCAAAAGTCTTCTTGTTTTCTTTTTTCTTCTTTTTTTTTTTTTGGTAGAGATAGGATCTTGCTATGTTGTCCAGGCTAGTCTTAAACTCCTGGCCTCCTCAACCTCCCCAAGTCCTGGTATTACAGACGTGGGCCTCTGAGCCTGACCTTAGGTTAGCCATATCTTTTGGTTGCCTTGTTGCATAATTTTCCCTTGTAACCCAAGCTTATCAAGCCATTTTCCCAAGTAGCTGTCTCCCCAAGAGAAATCCTAGAGTCAGCTGTCAGGACCCTGGATAGCGATAAGTGATCCAGAAATCTCATCTGTTAGGAGGTTCATGGTTCATAGCGCATGACCATTGCAGAGTTTTTAGATGGAAGCTAAATACCCAGTCCTTCAGCTCTCCTTTAATTCAGTGAATGTTGCTCCATAAATCTCACATTCTTTCCAGAGTTGCTTCTTTTCCCATAAAACAGGAGCTGTGAGTGAGTGGGGTGCTCAAAGATTCCCTCTTTTATTGGGTGCAGTGCCTGTAATCCCAGTGCTTTAGGAAGCCAGTGCAGGAGGACAGCTTGAAGTCAAGAGTTCGAGACCAGCTAGGCAACATAGTGATACCCCTGTCTCTACCAAAAAAAAAGTTTTTTTTAATTAGCCAGGTGTGGTGTCTTGTGCCTGTAATCTTAGCAACTCAGGAGGCTGAGGTGGGAGGATCACATGAACCCAGGATTTCTAGGTTACACTGAGCTGTGATTGCACCATTGCACTTCAGCCTGGGTAATAGAGTGAGACCCTGTATCTATTTTTAAAAGAGAGAATAAAAGTCTCAGTGGCTCATGCCTGTAATCCCAGCACTTTGGGAGGCCGAGGCTGGCGGATCACTTGAGGTCAGGAGTTCAAGAGCAGCCTGGCCAATGTGGCGATAGAGTGAGGAAAAAATCCCTTTTCTCTAGAGGCTTGTTGAAAATTTAGGACTTGAATCTGCGTTTTAATCCCCCCTCCCCATCTTCTAACTCTCCATATTGCAGAGGTCTTAGGGCATTTTCTCACATAGCCACACTATACTTCTTATTGAAACACAGCTGATGAAATAAAGGCAAGAGCTTTTTGCATTTTGATCTAGTCTTTGTTGTAGGATTGGTAAATGATTTCGTCTGTTTATGCCCTGTGGTTCTAAAGCTGTGAAACAAAAAAGGTGATAAGGACTTCTGTTTCACAGGAATGGTATAGCCTACGTAATTAGTGTTATATGTAGTTTTAAGTAAAGTGTGTAAATGAAAACATAGAGCTTTTGGTTGGAAATTCCAAGGACTGGAAAGCTTTCCAGCTGGTACAAAATAATGCCAACTTTCTGATTGTTGTATTGCTAGATTTTCAAGCTTTATTTAGTTACATCATAGTTTTAGAATGCTGACATCTTAAGTGATATCTATTAAAGTGACTATCAACTTGAAATAAAATCAACTTCTTTAAGAGACTGAGTTAGATGTCATAAATTGGTGACCCATAGGTGTGTTTTGTTTGACCTGTACTTATAAACTTCAAAAAAATTATTTGCTGATATTTAAAACTGGCGAGATTTCATGTAAAAATTGACTTTGCTTTGAAAAACAGGGATACCTGGTAAACAGGGATTCTGTGTGGCAACAGTGAGCTGAAGATGGGTAGCAGCTATTTATTTACTTATTTAGAGATGGAGTTTTGTTCTCGTCATCCAGGCTGGAGTGCAATGGCGTGATCTCAGCTCACTGCAACCTCCACTTGAACCACTCCGGGTTCAAGCAATTCTTCTGCCTCAATCTCCCGAGTAGCTGGGATTACAGGTGCCCTCCACCGCACCTGGCTACTTTTAGTATTTTTAGTAGAGATGGGGTTTCACCATGTTGGCCAGGCTGATCTCAAATTCCTGACCTCATCTTCCCAAAGTGCTGGGATTACAGGTGTGAGCTACTGCACCCAGCCTATTTATTTATTTAGAGATGGAGTCTCACTCTGTTGTCCAGGTTGGAGTGCAGTGGTGCAATCTCAGCCTACTACAACCTACACCTGCCAGGTTCAAGTGATCCTCCTGCCTTGGCCTCTCAAGTAACTGGGATTATAGGCACCCGCTGGATAATTTTGTATTTTTTTTTTTTTTGAGACGGAGTCTCGCTCTGTCACCTAGGCTGGAGTGCAGTGGTGTGATCTTGGCTCATTGCAACCTCCGCCTCCCGAGTTGAAGTGATTCTCCTGCCTCAGCCTCTCAAGTAGCTGGGACTACAGGCTTGTGCCACCATGTCGGGCTAATTTTTGTATTTTTAGTAGAGACAGGATTTCACCATGTTGATCAGGCTGGTTTTGAACTCCTGACCTCGTGATCCACCCTCAGCCTCCCAAAGTGTTGGGATTACAGGCGTGAGCCAACGTGCCTGACCTAATTTTGTATTTTTATTAGAGACACGGTTTCACCATGTTGGCCAGGCTGGTCTCGAACTCCTGACCTCAAGTGATCTGCCGGCCTTGGCCTCCCAAAGTGCTGGGATTACAGGCATGAGCCACTGTGCCTGGCGGTAGCAGCTATTTAGACAGGGCATGTATACCTCTACTTTGCCATAGTTTTACTGGTAGATGTTGTCAAGTCCCAGGTTTTTGGTGCCATGAACAAAGAATTGGACATGACACACATACAAGTAGTAAAGCAGCAAACAGTTTGTTAAGCACAATGCGATCAGCAGTGGATCAGGCTGACCCGTGAGTGGTATCAGCCCTGGTTTGTTACATTTCATGGCCTTTTATATTCTTTTTCCTCACTTGCTTAACCTTACTTTATTTTTCAGAAGTGAATTGCTCATCCTTGCCTTTCCCTCATTGTGCCTAAACTGCACTTTATTTCTCATAAGCTAATTGTGCATCCTTTCTTAACAGTATTTTATCTTTCCCGACAAAATTGCTTATCTTTTATTTCTTGTAACCAAATTGCTACTGCAAGCCCTTTCAACTTATTTTCCTTATCTTGCATGTTCCAACTCATTGCTTACTCCCTTATCTATTAGTGCTTACTTTCTTATTTCATATGTCCTGTTTCTGCTATCTTGTATGTTTTGCTTTTGGTATTGCTTCAGCTAGCCTATGTCCAATGGGTCCCCTTCACCCCGACTTCCTCTGCCATTCTTCTGCCTCAGTAGTACCCACTGTTCCTTATTACTCCAATCCTAAGATCAAGAGTCAGCTGAAATTTGTTATTTCAGTGTTTCCCCATCCATCTTCACTTGTTTGGTAACTGTTTAGCCCCAGTCCAAATTCCTTGGCTGAACTGGACTTTGGGTTTTACCAGAGAGGTCATTATACTACAATTCAAGCAGCAGGAAAGTCACTCTATTATTTAGTCTAGAGGAGACAGTGACTCTTGGATTGAGTTTACTTAATTTTAGTCTTTGTTTTAGCACTATTTTGTCAGTCTTAATTCCTGGTGCTTGGTAGTTTCTGGAACGTACTAAGTATTCAATACTTTGTCAGCCCAAATGAGAGACTGAGGCATGAGTCTCAACCAGCCGAGGTTTGTTAAGCCCAAGAAAAATACAAGTCACAGAAAAGTTTGTGGCCTGTGCTCTTCTAAGAGGTTTTTAGGAGGCACAGCCTGCCTGCCTGCCTGCCTGCCTGCCTGCCTGCCTGCCCGGCTCCCTCCTTCTTCCTTCCTCTTCCTTCCTTCCTTCCTTCCTTCCTTCCTTCCTCCCTCCCTCCCCCCTCCCCTCCCTCCTGGCCTCCTCCGCAGCCACGCAAAATGGCGGCGAAAACAAAAGATTAAAAGATTTGAAATGATCGGATCGACCCGAGATCGATTGTTGATCCGCAGTCAACCTAAGGACATGTCTTTTCTTTCTTTTCCTTTTTTTTGGATACCTCTTATTTGCCGAGACCAGCTGGGTTGGGGAGACCCTAACCCAGAGGCACTAGAGGAATTAAAGACACACACACAGAAATATAGAGGTGTGGAGTGGGAAATCAGGGGTCTCACAGCCTTCAGAGCTGAGAGCCCCGAACAGAGATTTACCCACGTATTTATTAACAGCAAGCCAGTCATTAGCATTGTTTCTGTAGATATTAGATTAACTAAAAGTATCCCTTATGGGAAATGAAGGGATGGTCTGAAATAAAGGGATGGGTTGGGCTATCTGCAGCAGGAGCATGTCCTTAAGGCACAGATCACTCATGCTATTGTTTGTGCTTTAAGAAAGCTTTTAAGCGGTTTTCTGCCCTGGGTGGGCCAGGTGTTCCTTGCCCTCATTCCAGTAAACCCACAACCTTCCAGCGTGGGCGTTATGACCATCATGAACATGTCACAGTGCTGCAGAGATTTTGTTTATGGCCAGTTTTGGGGCCAGTTTATGGCCAGATTTTGGGGGGCCTGTTCCCAACACTTATTTTTCCTCATCTCTCTGAGACATGTTTCTCCTTTCTTTTTAATTTAGGTATCTTTTGGATAATCCTGATGTTGTCAGAGGAAAATCTGTATTAGATCTTGGGAGTGGTTGTGGAGCCACAGCTATTGCTGCTAAGATGAGCGGGGCATCAAGGATCTTGGCCAATGACATAGACCCTAGTAAGGATTCATATTTTAAAATATTTAAGGCTCATCTTTTTTTTCTTCTCCAGAATAAATACGTACACACGCTCAGTGTGGTAGCTTATCGTCGCACGTATTTTGTGATCAGACATTGTGAATCTGTGTGCACTGGGACATTATCTGTAGGAATCCGCTGAGGTCGGAGTAGATGGTACATTTTTCCCAAGAGGATTTGTGTCTGCCAGACATCCTGGAGGGAGCACTTCTGTTAATTTATGGGTTAGGAATTTCCTGAAATAAGTAAATAGTGTTTATTTGACCCCAAACCCAAGTGAGTGTTGGCCTGTCTTTGAGGGTGATTTTTATTCCATTAGAACCCAGGCTGAGACAGGTAAGTTTTTATTTGATCTGATTTTCTTCTGGTCTACCCTTTCACTGAGAATATAGTCCTTGAAAACCTTTATTTTATAAAGGAGTCTCAGTTCTTTTGTTTTTTTTTGGATACAGAGCCTCACTCTGTTGGCCAGGCTGGAGTGCAGTGGCATGGTCTCGGCTCACTGCGACCTCCACCTCCTGGGTTCAAGTGATTCTCCTGCCTCAGCCTCCCGAGTAGCTGGGGTTACAGTCATGCACCACCATGTCCAGCTAATTTTTGTATTTTTATTAGAGACAGGGTTTCACCATGTTGGCCAGGCTGGTTTCAAACTCCTGACCTCAGGTGATCCGCTTGCCTTGGCCTCTCAAAGTGCTGGGATTACAGGCGTGAGCCACTGCACCCAGCCAAGTGGTCTCAGTTCTAATTTATTGCCATGCTCAATCAAGTCCAAGGCTTGTTTCCCTGTTCACAGTAAAAACCACAATATTTTGGTTAATGAAATCAGCAAATATTCCTAAAATTCCCAGCATTTCTAGGTGTTTTGAATTGTTTGTTTTGTTTTCAGGATATCGAGTCATATATTTGGAAATTGTGGCATAGCTTATATTGAGATAACCTTTATACTTCTTTAAACAACAACTTTCAACAAAAAAGAAGAAAAATATATTGTTAGCAGATCTTTTAAATTATTTAATCAACAGGGAATTATAACAGCCTAGCATATACCAATTCATTTTGTGCTTTTTTTTCTTTTTTTTTAAGTTGCAGGAATGGCTATTACACTAAATTGTGAATTGAACCGACTGAATCCTTTTCCTATTTTAATCCAAAACATTTTGAATTTGGAACAAGATAAGTGGGACCTTGTTGTTCTTGGCGATATGTTTTATGATGAAAACCTTGCAGATAGTCTTCATCAGTGGTTGAAGAAGTGCTTCTGGACCTATAGAACTCGAGTACTGATTGGTGACCCTGGGCGGCCCCAGTTCAGTGGACACAGCATTCAGCATCACCTGCACAAAGTGGTAGAATATTCACTTTTGGAGCCTACTAGGCAGGAAAACAGTGGACTGACAACAAGCACAGTGTGGGATTTTCAGCCTTGAGTTGTCGAAGTGCTTCCAAGTATGAATATAGTAATGTTTGGATCTGACTCTGAAAGTTTTCTCTATAGGAGATACTCTCCAGTTTAATGAATGTAATTCTTGTTAAACGGCAAATCTTGTTTTTAAAATATGAAGGTTTAGAGTTTTGCTTACTTTTGTCATGTAACTGGTTCTGTATTTCTATGCATGCCAATTATACACATCTCTATCTGCATTTTTTTCTATTTTAACCACTGAAAAAATATGATTATACAATGCCATACTCAATGGTGGCAGCATTTAAGTAATGCAGAGGAATGAAACATTGTAGCCGGATCTGTTTCTGTAGTTGAGAACAACTGTGATGTAACTTTTAATTAAACAAAACATAGAAGAATATATATATTTTTTCTTTTTTTAGAGACAGAGTCTTTGCTCCCAGGCTGGAATGCAGTGGCTATTCAGAGGCTTAATCATTGAGCACTGCAACCTTGAACTCTGGGCTTTTTTTTTTTTTTTTTTTTGAGATGGAGTCTCGCTCGTTGCCCAGGCTGGAGTGCAGTGGCACATATCTCAGCTCACTGTAGCCTCCGCCTCCCACATTCAAGTGATTGTCCTGTCTCAGCCTCTGGAGTAGCTGGGATTCTAGGTGTGCACTACCATGCCTGGCTCATTTTTGTATTTTTAGTAGAGACTGGGTTTTGCCATGTCGGCCAGGCCAGTCTCAAACTCCTGACCTCAGGTGATCCACCCGCCTTGGCCTCCCAAAGTGCTAGGATTACAGGTGTGAGCCACCACACCAGCCTGACAATGTTTTTTATTTCGATCACTTCCTTTTGATTTTTTCTTATAGCTTCTATCTCTGCTTATGTCACCCATCATTCTTGCATGTTGTATGCTTTTCGCATTAGAGCCCTTTGCATGTTAATCAGTTATTTTAAATTTATGATCTGATAATTCTAAAATGTCTACCATATCTGAGTCTGGTTCTGATGCTTGTCTTTCCAGACTGTTTTTTTGTCTTTTAGCATGCCTTGTAATTTTTTGTTGATAGCTAGACATGATGTATTGGATAAATAAGCAGGTAAACTAAGGTAGCATGAGGTTTTAAAATCTGGGTGGGGCTATTATTTGCTGTAGTGTAGCTATCACAGGCTAAATTTTCCTCTAGTGTCCTTGCTATTGTCTCCCCTGTTATCTTTGAGTTTCCCTAGAGATTCCTTCTTATATAGAGTCTGAAGCTTGCAGTTTTTTTCACCTGTAATTCCTGTTATTATACAGTAGCCTAATTGATGTGATAAAGTATGGGAGAAGGTATGTTCTATAGTTCTGTGATTAAGTCTCAGTCAGTTAAGTCAGCCTGTGCTCCTGCTGTGACCTTCACAAGTGCTTTCAGCTTTTCTTTTGTCCCTTTGGTGAGACAGGAAGGCTAGAGGAGGCTAGAGCTGGGTACTTCCTTTCCCCCAGGTCAGCTAGGCTCTAGTAAAATAGTTTCCCTTGAGAGCTGGCTTTTGTTAAGGAGAATTGAATGCTTGGGCATATTTCAAAATGGTTACTTCCCCCATCCTCGTACCAGAAGAAGGGATTTTTCTCTGATCCTCACCCTGAGAACCTGGTAGGTATCCTGGAGGTAAAACTATGACAGTGTGGTGTCTCCCCTAGGAGTGGGCCCCCTTGAGTTGCTTTGTTTTAATTTAACAAAGTTTAATTGAGCAAAGAACAATCTGTGAATTAGGCAGCTCCCAGAAGCAGTGTAGGTTCAGAGTGACGACAGGGTTACCACACCTGGTGAGATAACAGTTATGGACAGATTCCTGGAGCTTTTGATTTTTTTTTTTTTTTTTTTTTTTTGAGACAGAGTCTCACTCTTCACCCAGGCCGGAGTGCAATGGCACGATCTTGGCTCACTGCAACCTCTGCCTCCTGGGTTAAAGTGATTCTCCTGACTCAGTCTCCCAAGTAGCTGGGATTAGAGGCGTGCATCACCATGCTCAGCTGGGATTACAGGCATGCACCACTATGCCCAGCTAATTTTTGTATTTTTAGTAAAGACAGGGCTTCACCATGTTGGCCAGGCTGGTCTCAAACTCCTGTCCTGAGGTGATCCATCCGCCTCAGCCTCCCAAATTGCTGGAATTACCATTGTGAGCCACTGCACCAGGCTGGAGCTGTTGATTCTTAAGTCCATCCACATGGAGCCTCCAGCAACTCAGGAATTATAGCATAAATGTTCCTACTGGTACTGGCTCCAGCAAAAGGCTTCTGCTCCCTGTAAGCTGTGGTTCTTTGTATTTGCATTTCTAATATGAGGCATTTGCTCTTTAACCTTAAATAAATTAGGATCTAAGTGTTGTTGATTTTTCAGTTTATTCAGCTTTATTCTTATTGTGAGGATGGGAATGATGACTTCCAATCTCTTTATATTAGAACATATAAATCAGACTAGAGACTGGAAATTTTTGTTGTTGTTGTTGTTGAGGTTTTTGTTTTGTTTTGTTTTTAGACAGGGTCTTGCTCTCTCATCCAGGCTGGAGTTCCGCGATGTGACCATCTCACTGCTGCCTCGACTTTCCAGGCTCGGGTAATCCTCCCACTTCAGCCTCCTTAGTAGCTAGGACTGCAGGCATGCACCACCATGATGCCTGGCTAGATTTTTTATTTTGTATTTTTTGTAGACATGGAGTCTTGCTACATTGGCCAGGCTGGGTATTACTGGGTGTTTTTTTCTTTCCTCCTTTATTTCTTTCCATATTTACTTATTCAATGAATATTTGAGTGCTTATTATATACCAGGCACTGTTCTAGGCACTGGGGATATAGGGATACAGCAATGAAAAAAAAAGATAAATATTTTGTCCTTACAAAATTTATATTCTAGAGTAGGGAGACATAATGAACAAATGAAAAGTAAAACAGGCATCAGATGGTGATAGGTAGTAAGGAGAAAAAGAGGTAAAGGTGATAGGGAATACTGGGTACTAGATGGGGTACAGATATTTTAAACAGAGTGGTGAGAAATAATTAATACAACTAGCAACATAAAAAAGGAGGAAAATAAAACTGCAAACTGTTTTAGGAAGATAAATCCTTCAAAGACCCAAAGAAGCTCACAACTTAAAAGTCAAAACTGGTTTCTGCAAAAAGGGGAAAATACGATTGACTTGGTTAAATATTCAGTATTAAATTTTATTGAATTCGTCTTTAGAAAAATTTCATAGATAGAACAGGCCTTACCCTTTTTGCACATATATACATATGTGCCACCTTTGCAGTGGCAACATATATAGCCACACTATAAACATACCACATTTATAAAGCAATAGTAAGGACAAGAAATGGAGTTGAATAAGTACCCCCCAACATACACAAGAAAGTTAGCATACTTACCCCGTTTTTCACTACATCAGAGGCAAAATAAGAAATCTTTTAAGAAAATCTCAACAAGACAGGCTCATGGCAAAATGAATATGAGAAATTTGGGGGTTGGTTTAAGCATGGTATGTGTCAGGTAATTTTGTGATTACCAAAAAGTTTTCACGTGAAAACTAAGACCTTTGCTGTTTATTTCACAACGTGAAATCAGTAGAACCTGAGGATACAAATCTCTGTAGTGATATTCTGTATTTACTCATTTTTACACATTTTTGAATGCAATTTTGCTAAGGAAGGAAAGCTTACAGATGAATAAAATGTAACTGGGAAGAGTAGCCATAAAATTCAATGAACTAAGAGGCTGGGCAAGAGCCTCTGTAATACTAATACGCTGAATGGCTAATAAGTCACTTCATTTCAGTGAAACAAATACCTAAATTCTTTTAAGAATTAACAGGCTTGATGTTCAGGTCTGCTTTTGGCAAATGGGTATTTAAATACTCCAGGAAGGTAAGAGCCAGAAAATAGGAAGGTAACTATGCTTTTAGAAATATGTTTACTTAGATTCTCCCAAGGTTTATACTTACAGGTAAGCTTACAACAATAACTCAAATACCTACATAGGAGAAGGAAATCTCAAGGGAAAACAGTTAATTTTAAAGTTATTTTAAAAACAAAATCCAACACCATAGATCAGAGTTCATGCTAGGATTATCATTTCAAAAATAATGACTCATCCAACAGATATAGAATAATAGCACTATTAAGATGTTTAAGAGTAAAGCACAAACATGTATATACCAAGACTCAGCTAATTCTCTGAGAGTTATAACTTAAGACAATAAAATAATTAAAAGTAGTGTTAACATTAAATAGAATGCAAATCTCTATAGATGGTTTCCTGGGAAAGTAGTTTTGATAAGCTTTCCTAGCATTGATCATCTTCAAAAAAGCATCAATAAACAGTCCATGTCACTTGCTTTAGTTTGTTTGGGCCTACTAATTGCTCCAACACTTCTCGTGAATGATCTATAAAAGAAAACAATGACAATATATTAATTGACAATAATAAATGTTTAATGTTTCCTCATGTCTAACTGGAGATGATGTTAATACACAGTTATTTAAAGGATTAAAGGAGGTGATCTATAAAGCACAGTATACAACTAACTCGCTAATAATTAACGGTAGCCCTTACTATTATTAGGTGTAGTGCACCTATCACAGTATTACTTGTTTTAAAAAAAAAAAAAAAAGGCATTTGTTGTTTTCTGTGTAATTTCATCATAATTCCACCAACCAGAGTAATGGTGCAATTTCACCATTAACCTGTGTTAATGGTTAATAACTTTTTTCAGGATCTTAGCTGGAAATAGATGATTCACTAAAGTGGAGTGACTGAACAGCATTTAATTAAGGGAATATTTACCAAAAAAGTAGGATTAAAGAAAGCCAATAAACCACCTTGGGAAGCTGCAACACACCCAAAGGGTTAGAGGAGGTAGTAGTCACCAGAATGTGACAAGTTGACCTGTAGTTGAACATTTTTCCATGTCTGTATAATACTATTATAAAACATGATTTTAAATAGATAACCATTATATAAATACACTGTAATTTAACCAGTCTATATTATTGGACATTTAGATGTTTTCAGTTTTTCACAATGTACAGTCGTGATTTTGATATGGTTTCCATCCTAGTTTTAGGATGTCTTTAAAAAATCTGAATTAAAGCAAAAATACTGATAAAATTTTGTTAGTTTAAATATTACTCATAAGTTTAACAGACTTGTTTCCATAGATACAACTTATGTTTTATATACAACCTAACCCAGTCTTGGAAATCCTGTAATTTGGTGGTTCCTAGACAGATTTCACAGACCAGTAGGAAAAAAAAAAAAAAAAAAAAGATGGGCCCAACATATACAGTGACAAAATTTTATTTTAAGTTAAACAAAATTAAGCAAAAATACCAAGGTTTATTGCCAGTAAGAGAACCAGAGAGTGTATAGAAATGAAAAGTTATTATCATTGGGAAAACAAAGGTTTACAATTCCATTTTTTAAAAAAGTAGCTAGTAAGATAAATGCAGTTTTATTGATGGTCATAAAAATATTATTGGTTATTGTAGAGGAAATCTAAATCAAAGATAGGTTCAAATTATGTTGAAAGTAAAAGAATGGAAAGACATACCATATAAATGGCAACCATGACAAAGCTGGGTGGCTATAGAAGAGGGGGGAAACATTTTCCAACTCTTTCTGTGAGGCCAGTGTTACCCTGATACCAAAGCCAGACAAAGATGTCACATGAAAACTGCAGACAAGGATCTTTTATTAATATAGACTAAAAAATGCTCAACAAAACGCCACACCAAATCCAGCCACTAGAAGAAAGGATTACATACCATGACCAACTGAGATTTATCATAGGAATGCAAGGTTAGTTTAACATCTGAAAATCAATGAGTATACTATGTTAATGTCCTATTGCTGCTGTAACAAATTACCACAAACCTAGTGGCTTGAAGCAACAAATTTGTTATCGTACAGTTTTGAAGGTCAGAATTCCAAAATGGGTCTCACTGGGCTAAAATCAGGTGTGGGCAGGTCTGCATTACTTTTTAGAGGCAAGTTTTATCTTTTTTTTTTTGGAGGCTGTACAGGAGAATCTACTTCCTTTACTTTTCTAGCTTCTAGAAACTACCACATTCCTTGCATTCCTTCCTGCTTAAAGTGAACAACATTGGGCTGGGTGCGGTGGCTCATGCCTGCAATCCCAGCACTTTGGGAGGCTGAGGCAGGCATATCATGAGGTCAGGAGTTCGAGACCAGCCTAGCCAACATAGTGAAACCCCATCTCTACTAAAAATAAAAAAAATAGCTAAGCATTGTGGCATGCGCCTGTAGTCCCAGCTACTCGGGAGGCTGAGGTGGGAGAATCACTTGAACTAGGGAGGCGGAGGTTGCAGTGAGCCGAGACCACGCCATTGTACTCCAGCCTGGGTGACAGAGTGAGACTCTGTCTCAAAAAAAAAAAAAAAGTGGGCATGATTGGGCATAGTCCTTCTCAAGCTGCCATCTCTATGGTCCTTCTCTGTCCTTCTACTTTTAAGGACCCTTATGATTATATTGGGCCTACATAGATAATCCAGGATGATCTCCCTACTTAAAAATCAACTGATTAGCAACTTTAATTCCATTGGCAACCTTATGTAACATAACATACTCACATTTTGGGCATTAGAACATGGATATCATTGGGTGGGTGAGAGCATTATTCAGCTTACCACCTACACCATTCTAATAGAACAAAGAACTAAAACCACATGATCATCTCAACAGACAAACACCATTTGGCTGGGTGCAGTGGCTCACGCCTGGAATCCCAGCACTTCGGGAGGCTGATCACCTGAGCCCAGGAGTTCAAGACCAGGCTGGCTAAGATGGGAAAACCCCGTCTCTACTAAAAATACAAAAAATAAATGAGCCAGGCATGGTGGTGGGTGTCTGTAATCCCAGCTACTCAGGAGGCCGACGCAGGGGAATTGCTTGAATCCAGGAGGCAGAGGTTGCAGTGAGCTGAGATGCTGCCACTGCACTCCAGCTTGGACAACAGAGCAAGACTCAGTCTCAAAAAACAAAACAAAACAAAACACCAGTTGACAAAAACCAATGCTCATTCAACCAACTAGGAATAGAAGATGACTTCCTCAACCTGATAAAGGGCATCTATGAAAAACCCATAGCTGGCAGGGTGCAGTGGCTTATGCCTGTAATCCCAGCATTTTGGGAGGCCAAGGCGGGAGGATCACTTGAGCCCAGGAGTTCAAGACCAGCCTGGGAAATATAGTGAGACCCTGTCTCTGCAAAAGAAATTTAAAAATTAGCTGAGTGTGGTGGCACATGCCTGTAGTCCCAATTACTCAGGAGGCTGAGGTAGGAGGATCTGCTTGAGCCTGGGAGACAGAGGTTGCAGTGAGTGTGTTCATGTCACTGCACTGCAGCCTGAGCAACAGAGCAAGACCCTGTCTCAAAAACAAACAAGAAAAACCTATAGCTAATAGTGAAAAATTAAATGTTTTCTGCCTAGGATCAAGACAAGGATATCCACTCTTTTGTTTTTGAGACAGTCTCACTCTTGTTGCCCGGGCTGGAGTTCAATGATGTGATCTCGGTTCACTGCAACCTCTGGCTCCCAGGTTCAAGTGATTCTCCTGCCTCAGCCTTCCGAGTAGCTGGGATTACAGGTGCCCTCAACCACGCCCAGTTAATTTTTTTGTACTTTTAGTGGAGATGGGGTTTCACCATGCTGGCCAGGCTGGTCTCAACTCCTGACCTCAGCAGTTTGAGACCTGATCCACCTGCCTTGGCCTCCCAAAGTGCTGGGATTACAGGCGTGAGCCACCGTGCCCCGCCAGGATGTCCACTCTTGCCATTTCTATCCAACGATGTATCAGAGGTTCTAGTCATGGAAATTAGGCAAGAAAAAGAAAAGGCATTCAGGTTGGAAGAACTAAAACTATTTGTAGATGATGTTATATTGTGTATACAATATCCCAAGGAATTCACTAAAAAAATAGAATAAATGAGTTCAGCAAGGTACAAGAACAATATATAAAAATCAAATGTATTTCTATATACCAACAATGAATAATCCAAAAATGAACTAGAAAATAATTCCATTTATGTTGCCATCAAAAATTAATAGAGTACTTAGGAATAAATCGAATGAAAGTGAAAAACTTACACTCTGAAAACTATAGGCCATTATTGAAAGAAATTAAAGATCTAAATAAAAAAATCCAGACCAAAAGACTTAATATTATTAAGATAGCAATATTTCCCAAATTACCTACAGATTCAGTGAAATTCATATCAAAATACAAGCTGGCTTTTTATTGTTTGCAGAAATCAATAAGATGGGGCCTGGCAGGGTGGCTAACACCTGTAATCTCAGCACTTTGGGAGGCCAAGGCAGGCGGATTGCTTGAGCTCAGGAGTTTAAGACCAGCCTGGGCAACATGGTGAAACCCCGTCTCTACTAAAAATACAAAAATTAGCCAGAAGTGGTAGTGCACACCTGTTGTCCCAGCTACTTGGAGGACTAAGGTGGGAGAATCGCTTGAACCCTGGTGGTCAAGGCTGCAATGAGCTGACATGGCGTCACTGCACTCCAGCCTGGGTGACAGAGACCCTGTCTCAACAACAACAACAACAACAACAACAAAAGAAATTGATGATTCTAATGTTTGTATGAGAATTGGGGGGATCCAGAACAGTCAACAGAATTTTGAAAAAGAACAAAATTAGAGACTTAACACTTCCCAATTTCTTTTTTTTTGAGATGGAGTCTCACTCTGTCGCCAGGCTGGAGTGCAGTGGGCATGTTCTCGGCTCACTGCAACCTCCGCCTCCCAGGTTCAAGCGATTCTCCTGCCTCAGTCTCCCAAGTAGCTAGGACTACAAGTGCGTGCCACCATGCCCAGCTAATTTTTGTATTTTTAGAGACAGAGTTTCACCATGTTGGCCAGGTTTCGATCTCTTGACCCCATGATCTGCCTGCCTTGGCCTCCCAAAGTGCTGAGATTACAGGTGTGAGCCACCGCACCCAGCCAACACTTCCCAATTTCATTTTAGCTGCTGTATCTACAATAATTTTGGCATTTTTCCAAGTTGTGAATGTTAGTTATCAAACGTTATATATAAATATTTGTCTTCTGTCTACATTTGTCACTCTTCTGTGGGAATTCACTATTGCACATTATAGGAAGATGCTTTTCCCTCCAATAATAAGCATGGAACATTTTTATGTAATTTAAAATTTTTGATGCTAGATGGCAGTATTATATTAGTCTCCTTAGGCAGCTTCTTCCTATGAAGATAGAGTATTTAGGACTGTGGGTTTAAATAAGAATATTCAATGCCTTTATTATGCTGCAGGGAAAAACTATGGGGTCGCTGAGTATTTCATAATCCCTTGGCAGAACATTTTATAGAAACACATACTCTCTTGGCCGGGCGCGGTGGCTCACACCTGTAATCCTAGCACTTTGGGAGGCCGAGACGGGCGGATCACGAGGTCAGGAGATCAAGACCATCCTGGCTAACACGGTGAAACCTGTCTTTACTAAACATACGAAAAAAATTAGCCGGACGTAGTGGTGGGTGCCTGTAGTCCCAGCTACTCGGGAGGCTGAGGCAGGAGAATGGCGTGAACCTGGGAGGCGGAGCTTGCAGTGAGCCGAGATTGTACCACTGCACTCCAGCCTAGGTGACTGAGACTCCGTCTCAAAAAAAAGAAAAAAAAAAAAAAAGAAACACGTACTCTCCAGACTGAAAAAGAGCTAACGGGTCATTTATGCGAATCACACGACTGATGCTTGATGTCACCTTCCTATTTGTTTCCCTATCCTAGTAACAGTTAAGCCAGTTTACACTAGAGGCTCAGGAAGGAATTATAGATTGTGGTTCAGATGACTTAGGTTTTACTTCCAGTTCTATCAACTATTTCTAAGATGTGGGGCAAGCCACTTAAATCAATTGTATCTCTGTTCCCTTATCTTTAAAATGAAGGAGTTGTATAGATGACCTTGTTGGGGCTCAGAAAAGGATTCCCCAAAGTATGGCACTTTGGCATGCTGAGTACTTTGAACTAAAGGACATTGGAAGGCCTCAGAATCCGCCTCAGAACCAAGGTCTCTGACCTTCTCCTGCCCTCCTATCTCCTACCCTTCATTCTCCCCAAGTGAGTCACAGAAACCAGGATTCCTCTTCCCCAAGGTGGGTCACAGAAACTAGCACTCTTTTCCCCAAAGGAAGACATAAAACCTACAAATATTACTCTAAACTTCCCCAGCCTTTCTGCCCAGGAGCTGGCCATAAAGAAATTCTCTGACATACCCTTGTCGGATAGGAGATCCTAAGGCCCTCATTCCAGAGTGGACCCCGCCCTATACCCTGGAAAAAGGAATGTCACACAGAAAGGCCAAGAAGAATCTGAACAAACAGGCCTTGCTGGGTTTCTCCACTCTGTTACTGTTAGCTCATTCTCTTCTCCAGTCACATCTCTACATGGCTGGCCATGCTTCGTAAGCATAAAAATAAGCAGTTTTCCTTGGGTGTTTGGCTCTTCATTTCTGAAGTCTCCTATAATCTTTGACCAAATAAACCTGTTACACCTTTCTCTTATTAACCTCACTTTTCTTATAGGACTGTCAGCCTTGATCCTTGTGATGGGTGAGGAAAGGTATAGCGTTCTGCCTCCCAACCTCTAAGGAACTGTTGACTACCTCTGTAAAAATCTATGACAATATAGATGGAGAGCATTTTTTGAAAGATTCATGGTAGGAGCACTTGGAACACCAAGAAGAAGAAGAAACTATGGGAAATACAAACTTTTTTGTTGTTGTTGTTGAGACAGAGTCTTGCTCTGTCACCCAGCCTGGGGTGCAATGGTGCCATCTCAGCTCACTGCAACTTCCATCTCCCAGATTCAAGTGATTCTTCTGCCTCAGCCTCCCAAGTAGCTGGGACTACAGGCGCCCGCCACCATGCCCGGCCAATTTTTGTATTTTTAGGAGAGACGGGGTTTCACTATATTGGCCAGGCTGGTCTCAAACTCCTGACCTTGTGATCTGCCTGCCCCGGCCTTCCAAAGTGCTGGGATTACAGGCGTGAGCCACCGTGCCCGGCCGAGAAATACAAACTTTTAACAAAGTATTTTTTTCAAATGTTCAAGGAAAATGTAATTTAGACATTTTTATAGAACACACAGTGAAAAAAGTACGGCTGAACACATTTTTACAAATAATGATCAAAGTCCTAGTGTTTCATTACAGTGATCTGGCAAAAATAAACATGTCATGCAGGATTAGTAATGAATGAAATGAATGAGTAACAAGGAAACAGAATAATATAGAATTAAGAAAAATATGAAATAAAAAAATGAGTTATCCTTTAAGCAAGGAATCAGCTTTAATTAAAGGGAAACCCTGACGCAAACCACTTGGGTCTTAAAATACTGTTTTGGCTGGGCATGGCAGCTCACGCCTGTAATCCCAGCACTTTGGGAGCCAAGGTGGGTGGATCGCTTGAGCCCAAGAATTCGAGACCAGTCTGACCAACATGGTGAAACGCTGTCTCTATTTATAAATAAATAAATAATAAAAATTTTAAATACTGTTTTGGCTCTTTGTGGCTAATCTTGACATCTATATTATCCAGAATCTACGTAAAGAACTTGCTGGCTGGGTGTGGTGGCTCACACCTGTAATCCCAGCACTTTGGGAGGCCGAGGCAGGTGGATAACCTGAGGTCAGGAGTTCAAGACCAGCCTGGCCAACATGGTGCAACCGTATCTCTACTAAAAAAATACAAAAAAAATTAGCCAGGCGTGGTGGTGCACACCTTTAATCCCAGCTATTCGGGAGGCTGAGGTTGCAGTAATCTGAGATGGTGCCACTGCACTCTAGCCTGGGCGACAGAGTGAGACTCAGTCTCAAAAAAAAAGAACTGTCCTTTAAATCAGGTTGGAACAAATCCTAAGATTAAAATTCAAGTCAACTAAATGGAAAGTGGCAGATTTCCTGTTGGATTCTCCTGCCTCTCAGGGTAAAACATAAGGACTGTCTAACTCCTTTATTGCTCTTCTAAAATCCTCCATGTCTTTGAATACTGTGAAACATGCTTAGATAATTATGAGAAAAAGCAATGCATGTCTGTTGCAGGAGATTAGCAAAGGTATGTAAGTTGAACTTACTGATAATCATTGAAGACCTAATGGAATTAAAATGCTTTGGTAAGTTTTAGGATGGGTGCAGTGGCTCACACCTGTAATCTCAGTACTTTGGGAGGCCGAGGTGGGCAGATCACCTGAGGTCAGGAGTTCAAGACTAGGCTGGCCAAAATGATAAAAGCCTGTCTCTACTAAAAATACAAAAAATTGGCCAGGCATGGTGGCACCTGCTTGTGATCCCAACTCGAGAGACTGAGATAGGAGAATTGCTTGAACCCGGGAGGCGGAGGTTGCAGTGAGCCAAGATCACGCCACTGCACTCCAGCCTGGGCAACAAAGAGCGAAACTCCTCTCAAAAAAAAAAAAAAAAGAGATTTAGTATTAAAAATTATTTTCATGCTGTTATAACAACTATAAAACTATATTTTTCTTTTTTTTTTTTTGAGATGGAGTTTTGCTCTTTGTTGCCCAGGCTGGAGTGTAGTGGCACGATCTTGGCTCACTGCAACCTCCACCTCCCGGGTTCAAGTGATTCTTCTGTCTCAGCCTCCCGAGTAGCTGGGATTACAGGCGTCTGTCACCACGCCCAGCTAATTTCTGTATTTTTAGTAGAGATGGGGTTTCACCATGTTGGCCAGGCTGGTCTCAAACTCCTGAACTCAGGTGATCCACCTGCCTCGGCCCCCCCACAGTGCTGGGATTACAGGCATGAGCCACTGCACCCAGCCAAAACCATAATTTTCATATTTCTAATAGCAGCTTAGTTTTTATCTCTTCAGCAGAAACCAACTCAGAGTACTTATAACAGTTTCAAGTCCTAATTCATAATGTGAAGTTATGTTTTAGTCTGACCAAGGTTAAGAAATTTTATAAATACTTAGAAACATAGTTGAGAAAACAGGTTAATTCAGGAGATCTGATGGGAAATTACAGTGAGCAGTGCTAATTTGGGAGTCACGTTGCTTTGAGGGTAACAAGATAATTGCACATGCGTATGCAAGTATAGTAAGTACTTTCTATAGAATATAAATTTTATTGTCTTAAATACTCATATGCATATATAAGAGGAATCATGTTATATAAGGTACCATGAAAGAAGAAAGGGCTTCCATGTATCAAACAAAAAACCCCCACAAACACAACCAGCATTTATCTTCCTTGGAAAAAGAAGAAATTAAAAATCAAATATAAGGTGAACATGTTAGCCCACTTTACTTCCATTCAATGATGTTAGCAAAAATATTTCATTATAGAAGATTTAGGGGTACTGATGGTTAAGTGGGAAGACTAGAAATGATCTGGGTAGTTAAAATTTCTTCAACTTTTTTCTCTTTAAAGAAAGTTTATTAATAAAAGCCATATGAACTATTAAAAAAAATTTTTTTTTGATGTGATGACTCAAGGTTGAATACATTGTATGAAGTCTTGCATTATTATTTTTATTTTATTTTATTTTATTTGAGACGGAGTTTTGCTCTTGTTGCTCAGGCTGCAGTATAGTGGCGTGATCTTGGCTTACTGCAACCTCTGCTTCCCGCATTCAGGCAATTCTCCTGCCTTACCCTCCCGAGTAGCTGGAATTACAGGCATACACCATCACGCCTGGCTAATTTTTGTATTTTCGGTGGAGACAGTGTTTCACCATGTTGGTCAGGCTGGTATCATAGTCCTGACCTCAGGTGATCCACCTGCCTCGGCCTCGCAAAGTTCTGGGATTACAGGCATGAGCCACTGCACCCGGCCTCTTGCATTATTACTAATATTAGATCTCTCAATGTTATGATAATTGGCTATTATGCACAAGGCAAAGTCGAGATCCATAAGAGTTAAGTGATTATTCCATGTTCTGGAGAGATGGTGGGGATGGGATCAGTGCTCGTTTTACTATATCTTAAGATTTTGGTTCTAGTCTTAGCACTATTATTATTTTATTAGACAGCGAGTCTCAGTTAATGTTGCGCAGGCTGGTTTCAAACTCCTAGGGCCTCAAGTGAGCCTCCCACCTCAGCCTCCCGAGTAGCTGGGATTATAGGCGTGCACCACCATGCCCAGCTAATTAAATAAAAATTTTTATAGAAGCAGGGTTTGGCTATGTTGCCCAGGCTGGTGTCAAACTCCTGCATTCAAGTGATCCACCCACCCTGGCCTCCCAAAGTGCTGGGATTACAGGCATGAGCCACCGCACCCTGCCACAAATAACATTTCAATATCTCACTTTCCTATTCTGTGAAATCAGGGATCAGAAAAATAACAATAGGTTGGCTAGGTTAATCAAAAAAGTGTTCTGTGCTAGAAATTTGGAAATGCTTGGACAAAGTTAAACAGTTTCTTAGGTATAGTATTTCTCAGAGTCTTTGACAAATTAACACTCATAATAGTGGCATGCTGCACTTCACAAACTTTTTGGACATATAAACACTTTTTGTTTTATGTTATGGCATACCATGTAACTGTAGTGAATCTGAAGGATTTCAGGGCAGAACAAGGAAAAAGATGTGACCACAAGGTGGCAGTGGGACACAACAAGCTCTTTTTGGACAGCGCTTTGACAGGTTTGTATGCCAGGAAGTCCCTCACAGCATGAGAGCTTCCAAAGGCAACAACAGTGTAGGGTGGCCACTACCCAGAAGGAGCAGGGTAAGAGCATGCCTGGAGGACTAGAGAGGGTGTATGTGTCATGATGTTGTTTAGCAGCAAGACTGGGGGTTCTCTAGGTTAGAGAGCTCCAAAGGGCAGCAGTGGGTTGGGGTCTTTTATAGCCCAGGGATTTTATCTATGGATAGTAGATGTTGAGTGTAGTTTGCAGGGTATGTAAAGCAGGTGGGCTCTAGATGGCTAATAATTTGGTTATGTAGGCTATACTTAAACAACTGGATGTGTAAAAATTTGATTTGGTGCTGATGGGCTTTTGAGCTAACAGTTCTGGTTGCTGTGAAGAAGTAAACAACATGGGGCCCCAAAGGTCATTTTTAGATCATTTATGTAACAGTATCACCTAGTCCAGCATTTGCCAACTGTGATCTTCCAGATCAAAAATATTTTTATTCTATTCCAAATATTTTGAACTCCTGCCATTTCAATGTCTACTTCTACCACTTCTGGCAACCACACAAAAATATAAGAAGTGATTTGAAAGGGGTATGCTATTCTTTTTTTTTTTTTTTGAGACAAAGTCTCACCCTGTCACTCAGGCTGGAGTGCAGTGGCACAATCTTGGCTAACTGCAACCTCTGCCTCCCAGGCTCAAGTGATCCTCCTGCCTTAGCCACCAGAGTAGCTAGGATTACAGGCATGCGCCACCATGCCCAGCTAATTTCTGTATTTTTAGTAGAGACAGGGTTTCACCATATTGGCCAGGCTGGTCTCAAATTCCTAATCTCAAGTGATCTGCCTGCCTTGGCCTCCCAAAGTGTGGGACTACAGGCATGAGCTACCGCACCTAGCCAGAAAATGATATGCTATTCTTGTTGCAAATGCTGAAGGTGACTGATAATTTTTCTTTACCATAAAGCAGTGGTTCCCAAAGTGTAGTCTGCATATTCTATAGTCTGAGGCCCTTTCAGGGTTGTGAACTGAACTAGTTACTTTTTTCATGGAACACCATTTTCACTTTTTAAAAGAATGACTGATATGGTTTGCTGTGTCACCACCCAAATCTCATCTTGAATTGTAGCTCCCACAATTCCCATGTGTCGTGAGAGGGACCCAGTGGGAGGTAATTGAATCATGGGGGCAAGTCTTTCCTGTGCTGTTCTTATGATAATAAGTCTCATGAGATCTGATGGTTTTAAAAGGGGAAACCCCTTTCTCTTGGCTTTCATTCTCTCTTGTCTGCCGCCACGTAAGATGTGCCTTTCACCTTCAGCCATGATTGTGAGGCTTCCCCAGCCACATGGAACTGTGAGACCATTCAACCTCTTTTTCTTTATAAGTTACCCAGCTTGGGTATGTCTGTATCAGCAGTGAGAAAATGGACTGATACAATGACTACAGTGTAAGGTTATTCTTATTTGAGTACTTGACAGACTATTTCATGAAAATAGAAGAAATGAGGCTGTCATTTCTTCTTTTTTTTGTTTTTTTTGAGATGGAGTCTCGCTCCGTTGCCCAGGCTGGAGTGCAGTGGCTCAATCTCGGCTCACTCCTAGCTCCGCCTCCTGGGTTCACACCATTCTCCTGCCTCAGCCTCCTGAGTAGCTGGGACTACAGGCGCCCACCACCACACCCAGCTAACTTTTTTATATTTTCAGTAGAGATGGGGTTTCACTGTGTTAGCCAGGATGGTCTTGATCTTGATCTTGATCTCCTGACCTCATGATCCACCCTCCTCGGCTTCCCAAAGTGCTGGGATTACAGGCGTGAGCCACCACGCCCGGCCAAGGCTGTCATTTCAAAGAAAACAAATGACAGAAATTGTTGTCAGTGATAAAGCTTTGGCTTTCAAGTGAATTTTGGAAGCCTCATAGCTGCCACTGTGATCTTGAAAGCTATCCAGGACCTCTCTAATTGAAAGGTTCTAATGACATCAGTCATGATATTAACAATTGATTTTTGTTTTGGATAATAAAATGTGTCAATATTTAAAAGATCTGTATAACTCGGAGAACCAATATCTTCCAGACTGCCAGTGCATGATGTTACAAAATCATGCATTGGTAAAGATCAACTTAAAATTCAAAACAGATTAGTGGATCATAAACACAAATGTATGAAAAGTTCATTGATATGTTTTCAACTTCCACATTGCAACAACCCATAAAAAATTACCACTTGCTGAGTTTTGGGGTATCAAAGAAGAGTATCCACAATGATTTGAAAAGTGATGATCTGAATGAAAATATATCTCTTTTCTAGGTAACAGATTTATGATTTTAAAAAAATGAATGTCTATTAAAAATTTATCTGTTTTAACACAAATTTTAATTGAACAAATATACATAAACAAAAACTCTTTGGGATCCTCAATGATTTTTTTTTTTTGAAACAGAGTCTCCCTCTGTCACCCAGGCTGGAGTGCAGTGGCGCGATCTCAGCTCAATGCAAGCTCCGCCTCCCAAGTTCACACCATTCTCCTGCTTCAGCCTCCCAAGTAGCTGGGACTACAGATGCCCGCTACCATGCCCGGCTAATTTTTTTGTATTTTTAGTAGAGACGGGGTTTCACCAGTTAGCCAGGATGGTCTCGATCTCCTGACCTCGTGATCCGCCCGCCTCGGCCTCCCAAAGTGCTGGGATTACAGGCGTGAGCCACTGCACCCCGCCTGGGACCCTCAATAAGTTTTAAGAACGTAAATGGGTCCTGGGGTATATTTGAAAAATACTACCAGAAAGTATTATTTCAATTACTGAAACCTACAAATGGTAAAGTGTTTTCTCATCACCAACATAAAAATGTGAAGGTAAAACCAATAGAATTGCTCTGAAATATACAGGGAATACAAAATCTAAGATGCTTCTTTAGTGAGTTACATTTATATCATATATCTTTTAGATTTTTATAAATTTTGTTTTCTCCCTCTATATATATTTTTGAGATGGAGTCCCACTCTGTTGCCAGGCTGGAGTGCAGTAAGATGATCTTGGCTCACTGCAACCTCTGCCTTCCAGGTTCAAGCAATTCTCCTGCCTCAGCCTCCCAAGTAGCTGGGATTACATGCACCCAGCATCACACCCAGCTAATTTTTGTATTTTTAGTAGACACGGAGTTTCACCATGTTGGCCAGGCTGGTCTTGAACTCCTGACCTCAAGTGATCCGCCCACCTCAGCCTCCCAAATGTTGGGATTACAGGGGTGAGCCACTGTGCCTGGCCTATAATGGTATTTTAATTTGTATGTTGAACAAGGATTGCTCTTAAGGTACAACATTAACAGCAACTCTACTTTTGTCTCCCTTGGTCCCTCCAAAGCTGTCCATTGAAGGATCATTCTTCCCCTGCTCTTTAATGAAAATTTAGTTAATACCATGACTTCAAATTATTTCCACTATAGCATGCTCAACCAGCTGGGCACGGTGACTTACGCTTGTAATCCCAGCACTTTGGGAGACCAAGGTGGGCGAATCACCTGAGGTCAGGAGTTCAAGAACAGCCTGGCCAACATGGTGAAACATGATTTCTACTAAAAATACAAAAATTAGCCGGACGTGATGGTGGGCATCTGTAATCCCAGCTACTTGGGGGGCTGAGGCAGAAGAATCACTTGAACCTGGGAGGCAGAGGTTGCAGTGAGTTGAGATTGCACCACTGCACTCCAGCCTGGGAGACAGAGCAAGACTCAGTCTCAAAAAAAAAAAAGAAAGAAACAAAAAAAAGGATGCTCAATCACATTTGTTTTCTGTTTTTTGTTTTTGGAAACGGAGTTTCACTCTTGTTGCCCATGCTGGAGTGCAATGACTCGATCTCAGCTCATTGCAATCATTTAGTGTGATTAAGCTCATTGCACTCATTAATCATTTAGTGTGATTAAGCTTTCCTGGTGTCTGTCCGGAATCAAACCAACTCGGCATTTATCTTAAATCCATGCTGTTAACATATCTTTGGTTACTAGTGATCTCTATAATGACATAATTTATCTCAAAAGACTCCTTGGTTTGAAAATCTGATTAACCACTCCAGTATGTTTTCCAGACTTGAAAACTGGTATTTAGGCCGAGGATGGTGATTCACGCCTGTAATCCCAGCACTTTGGGAGACTGAGGCAGGTGGATCACCTGAGGTCAGGAGTTCAAGACCAGCCTGGCCAACATGGTGAAACCCTGTCTCTATTAAAAATACAAAAATTAGCTGGGCAGGGTGGTGCAAGCCTGTAATCCCAGCTACTTGGGAGGCTGAGGCAGGAGAAGCACTTGAACCCAGGAGGTGGAGGTTGCAGTGAGCCAAGATCGTGCCACTGCACTCCAGCCTGGGTGACAGAGTGAGATTCTGCCTCAAAAAAAGAAAAAAGAAAATTGGTATTTGTTGCTTCTCTCTACAGATGCTTCTCAATTTATGATGGGGTTACACCCTGATAAACTCATTATAAGTCGAAAATACACAAAGTTGAAAATGCGTTCAATATACCTAACTTACTGAACAATATACCTTAGCCTAGCCTACATGCTCAGAACACTTAAATTAGCCTACAGGTGGGCACAATTATCTGACACAAAGCCTATTTTTTAATAAAGTGTTGACTATCTCATGTAATCATATTATACTGAAAGTGAAAAAAATGGTTGCCTAGGTTCTTGAAGTATGGCTTCTACTGAATGCATATGGCTTTTGCACCATTGTAAAGTCAAAAAACTGTAAATTGATCATTTTAAGTCAGGGATCATCTGTGTGGTGACCGCCACCATGCCCAACCAATTAATTTTTAATAGCTTAAAAATAATCCACATCAAAAGATATAAAAGGGTATACAATGACATTTTTTTCCTACTCTTGTTCCTTTATGACTTTCTGTGGAGCTAACCCCAGTTAACAGTTTCTTGTTTTCTTTTTTCTTTCTTTCTTTTTTTGACACAGGGTCTCACTCTGTTACCCAGACTGGAGTGCAGTGGGGGTGATCATGACTTACTGCAGCCTCGACGTCCCAGGCTCAAGTGATCCACCCGCCTTAGCCTCCCACAGTGCTGGGATTACAGTTATAAGCCACCGCACCCAGCCACCAGTGTCCTTGCTGGCTCCAGTTTCGTAAGAAATGTCTTTGCATAAAGTAAGATCTAATCTTCACTACAGATGTCACTGATACCCAGATACAATCTATGGTTACAGCCTTGGTTAAGGCTGGAAACCTAAAAATAAAAGTAAGAAGTTGTCAAAGGGACTTCCTAAAAATAAAAGAGAAGTTGTCAAAGGAACTTCCAGGATAACTTAACCTACAGAATAATTGTTTAGACTGGTGGCTCACGCCTGTGATCCCAGCACTTTGGGAGGCTGAAGTGGGTGGATCATGAGGTCAGGAGCCTGGCCTGGCCAATATGGTGAAACCCCATCTCTACTAAAAATACAAAAATTACTTAGATGTGGTGACATGCGCCTGTAGTCCTAGCTACTTGAGAGGCTGAGGCAGAAGAATCACTTGAACCTGGAAGGCAGAGGCTGCAGTGAGCCAAGATCGCACCACTGCACTCCAGCCTGGGCAACAGAGCAAGACTGTCTCAAACTTCATGTTGGTCAGGCTAGTCTCAAACTCCCGGCCTCAGGTGATCCACCCGCCTTGGCCTCCCAAAGTACTGGGGTTATAGGCATGAGCCACCGTGCCCGGCTATTCTGATCCTAATGTCTGCAGTTTGATAACAGTTAACGAGTCATTTAGCGTATTTGATAGATGTAATATAAACTTGAAATTTTCTTATTGTTTACATAAAGCATCATGTTCAATATCATGAACACAATCACTGCTGCCATCATAATCCTCTTCATAGCTAACATTTATTGAGCACTGGCCACCACCTTCATTTATCGTTATCATGACTAACATTTATTGAGCTCTTACTATGTGCAAGGCCATCATATAAAGAATTGTCAGAGGCTGGGCACAGCAGCTCACGTCTATAATCCTAGCACTCTGGGAGGCCGAGACAGGTGGATTGCCTGAGCTCAGGAGTTCGAGACCAGTGTGGGCAACACGGGGAAATCCCGTCTCTGCTAAAAACACAAAAAAAATTAGCCTGGCGTGGTGGCGTGTGCCTGTAGTCCCAGCTACTTAGGAGGCTGAGGCAGGAGAGTTGCTTGAACCCAGGAGGTGGAGGTTGCAGTGAGCTGAGATTGCGCCACTGCACTCCAGCTTGGATGACAGAGCGAGACTCTGTCTCCCAAAAAATAAAAAATAAAAAACAAACAAAAAAAAGAATTGTCAGATAATCATGACATAGTATTTATGAGGTAGGTACTCTCATTATGCCTATTTTACAGATGAGGAAACTGAATAATGAAATGGGTTAAGTAATGTACTCAAGGTCACACAGTTAGTAAAAGATGAAGCCAGGATTTGAACCCAAGCAATCTAATGCACTAACCTGTTATCAAGGGGCATCCATGGAAGAGTAATATACGTATCTGAGGACAGTAAGTAAGGACAGCTTCTACAGCCCCATCAGTCAGATTTACACAATGTCCCATATGAATCTCCTATGCAAAAATAAAATAAAGTCAAATGAAGACAAAGATCTATAATAACAGTACGAACAATTTTGAGAAACATTCTGATACAAAAAGAACCAGGTATCTACTTGCAAGAAAAAGTATATAGAAAAGACCAATGTAAGTCTGAAGTAATTTGGATGGAGCAGCTTAAAAAGTTAAATGCCCAACCATTTTATAAAGTAATGTGTAATATCTATTAAAGCTGAAGATGAGTATGCCCCAGAACCCAGCAATTCCAATTGTTGATATATATTATAGAGAATCTCTTCTACGTGTGCACAAGGAAACAATTTATAAATACGCCTTTTGTAGTATTACTTGTAATAGTAAAAAAAGTGGAGAATGGGAAAATCAATGCTTTATGAATAGAATAAGGGAAAACAGCTAAAATGAAAAATATCTACTTGTATTAATAGACATAAATCTCAAACATGTTAGTTCAGACCCTCTGGCAAACAGTATGGTAGTATCTTATAAAAATACTGTATTTAAAAAAACATGTATTTGCTATATGACCCAGCAATTTCACTCATAGGCATTTACCCAAGAAAAATGAAAACATATGTCTCCACAGAGGTTTGTATGCAAATGTCTGTAGCAGTATTCCTAACAGTCCAAAACTGGCAACAACCCAAATGTCCATCAAATGATAAAATTATTTTTTAATTTTTTAAAAATTTCCATAGGTTTTTGGGGGAACAGGTGGTATTTGGTTACGTAAGTTCTTTAATGGTCATTTGTGAGATTTTGGTGCACCCATCAACCAAACAGTATACACAGAACCCGATTTTTAGTCTTTTACCCCTCACCTCCTTCCCACCCTTTCCCCGAGTCCCCAAAGTCCATTGTGTCATTCTTATGCCTTTGCATCCTCACAGTTTGTCTCCTACTTATGAGTGAGAACATATGATGTTTGCTTTTCCATTCCTGAGTTAATTCACTTAGAAGAATAGTCTCCAATCCCATCCAGGTTGCTGTGAATGCCATTAATTCATTCGTTTTTATGGCTGAGTAGTATTCCATTGTATACATTTACCACCGTTTCTGTATCCACTCATTGATTGATGGGCATTTGGGTTGGTTGCACATTTTTGCAATTGCAAATTGTACTGCTATAAACATGTGTGTGCAAGTATCTTTTTCGTATAATGACTTCCGTTTCTCTGGGTAGAGACCCAGTAGTGGGATTGCTGGATCAAATGGTACTTCTACTTTGAGTTATTTAAGGAATCTCCACACTGTTTTCGATAGTGGTTGTGCTAGTTTACATTCCCACCAGCAGTGTAGAAGTGTTCCCTGTTCACTGCATCCACACCAACATCTATTATTTTTTGATTTTTTTGATTATGGCCATTCTTACAGGAGGTGGTATCGCATTGTGGTTTTGATTTGCATTTCCCCAATCATTAGTGATGTTGAGCATTTTTTTATGTTTGTTGGCCATTTGTATATCTTCTTTTGAGAACTGTCTATTCATGTTCTTAGCCCACTGTTTGATGGGACTGTTTGCTTTTTTTCTTGCTAATTTGAGTTTGTTCCAGATTCTGGATATTAGTCCTTTGTCAGATGTATAGATTGTGAAGATTTTTCTCCCACTCTGTGGGTTATCTGTTTACTCTGCTGACTGTTCCTTTTGCTGTGCAAAAGCTCTTTTAAGTTTAATTAAATCCCAGCTATTTATCTTTCCATCACATGGTAAAATTATAAATAAATTATGGCATATCCATACTATGGAATACTACTTAGCAATAAGAAGGGGCTGAGCGCAGTGGTGCACACCTGTACTCCTAGCACTTTGGGAGGCCGAGGTGGGTGGATCACGAGGTCAGGAGATCGAGACCATCCTGGCTAACATGGTGAAACCCCTCATCTCTACTAAAAATACAAAAAAAATAGCTGGGCGTGGTGGCACGTGCCTGTATTCCCAGCTACTCGGGAGGCTGAGGCAGGAGAATCATTTGAACCTGGGAGATGGAGGTTGCAGTGAGCTGAGATTGTGCCACTGCACTCCAGCCTGGGCAACAGAGTGAGACTCCATCTCGGGAAAAAAAAAAAAAAAAAAGAAATGAAATATTAACATATGCAACAACATGGATCAATCTCGCAAACACTATGCTAAGTGAAGGAAGTAAAATAAAGAAATAAAACCCAAAATACTGTATTATATTCTGCAGAATTCCATTTACATCAAATTATATTTATATAAAGTTGAATTTATATACAACTATAGAAAAGCCAAAACAATGACAAAGTAAATCAGTGGTTGCCTAAGAGAGGGTCACAGAAGGGGATCAACTACAAAGGACTAGAGACAAAAAAACAAAATAAAACCACAGAGAAAACAGACAACTTTTTAGGGTGACGAAAATGTTTATGTATCAATTGTGGTGGTGGTTATATGGCTGTATAACAATTACCAAAATTTGTCCAACTATGCACATAAAATGAATGAATTTTCTTGTATGTAAATTATACCTCAATTACACCTGAAAAATTTCAGAAAATAATTTTGAATAACACAAATTGTAAAGGGACATATATTATGAAGCTATTATGTAAAATTTGAAAACATATAAAACAAGGCTATGTCATATTTATGGATTTATACATAATAGAAAAAGTATCCATTTCTGTCTGAGCAGGGTCCACAGGAAGGAAAAAAAGAAAAGGTATCCAAACATGGAAGGAGAGATACATAATCATATTTAGGATAGTGGTTACCTCTGAAGGCAGAAAGGGAGAATAATTTTTTTTTTTTTTTTTTTTTTGAGACGGAGTCTCGCTCTGTCACCCAGGCTGGAGTTCAGTGGCCGGATCTCTGCTCACTGCAAGCTCCGCCTCCCGGGTTTACGCCATTCTCCTGGCTCAGCCTCCCGAGTAGCTGGGACTACAGGCGCTCGCCACCTCGCCCGGCTAGTTTTTTGTACTTTTTAGTAGAGACGGGGTTTCACCGTGTTCGCCAGGATGGTCTCGATCTCCTGACCTCGTGATCCGCCCGTCTCAGCCTCCCAAAGTGCTAGGATTACAGGCTTGAGCCACCGCGCCCGGCCTGGGAGAATAATTGAGTGTGGCTTTAGATGTAACATTATTTTATTTTATTTTACTTTATGTTTTTTTGAGACAGAGTTTCATTCTTGTTGCCCAGGCTGGAGTGCAATGGAGCAGTCTCGGCTCATTGCAACCTCCATTCCAGGGTTCAAGTGATTCTTCTGCCTCAGCCTCCCGAGTAGCTGGGATTACAGGCGTGTGCGACCACGCCTGGCTAATTTTTGTATTTGTAGTAGAGACAGGATTTCACCATGTTGGTCAGGCTGGCCTCAAACTCTGACCTCAAGTGATCTACTGGCCTCGCCTCTCAAAGTGTTGGGATTACAGGCGTGAGCTACTGCACCCAGCTGTAACATTATTTTAGAAAAAGAACAAATCCAGCACTTTGGGAGGCCAAGGCGGGCAGATCACCTGAGATCAGGAGTTCAAGACCAGCGTGGCCAACACAGTGAAACCCCATCTCTACTAAAAATACAAAAATTGGCTGGGTGTGGTGGTGTGCACCTGTAGTCCCAGCTACTTGGGAAGCTGAGGCAGAAGACTCACTTGAACCTGGGAGGTGGAGGTTGCAGTGAGCCGAGATCACTGCATACCAGCCTGAGTGACAAAGTGTAACTCTGTCTCAAAAACAACAACAACAACAACAAAAACCAAATTAAATGAAGGCATTAAAAAAAAGAAAATTCTGGCAGATTAGGGTCTTACTGAAATTGCATACTCATAGCATAACTTTTATGGAAAACAATTTAGGACTGTTAAAAAAGTATTCATACCTATTAATCCATTTGTTCCATTTTGGGGAGTTCATTATAGCAACGGAAGGAAAAGTGATTGTCCCAATATATAATTATTTCTAATAGTTAAAAACCAGAAACAATCTGAATTACCAAGAATAAAAAACAAGTAAAGTATGTTACATCATATGGACAGTCTGTTCTCTGATATGCCGGGATCTAGAACAGTAAATGCTTAATATTTATTAATAAATGAAATTTTATACTGCAAATTAAATTTTAATTATAAGGATTTTTGTAGAAACTTATGAAATGACTGTAATATAAGGCCAAGAATGTGATAACATTTATTGAGGTACTACCACGTATCTGGAATTGTATTAAAAGCTGAGGATAAAATGAACAAGATGATGAACACAATGATCAACAGAGATTTCAGAAACGATCATGATATTTGCTAAATGTTGTAACATAAGTTTGTACTGAGTGCTTGTCGATCTTTTTTTTCTTTAATTTTATAATTTTTTAATTTTTTTGAGACAACGTCTCACTCTGTTCCCCAAGCTGGAGTGCAGTGGTGCAAACACAGTTCACTGTAGCCTCAACCTCCCAAGTTCAATTGATCTCCCCACCCCAGCTTCCCGAGTGGCTGGGAGTACGGGCATGCACCACCACCTCTGGCTAATTTTTTTTTTTTTAGATGGAGTTTCGCTTTTGTTGTCCAGACTGAGTGCAATGGCATGATCTCGGCTCACTGCAACCTCCACCTCCCAGGTTCAAGCCTTAGCCTCCTGAGTAGCATGCACTGCCACACCCAGCTAATTTTGTATTTTCAGTAGAGACAGGGTTTCTCCATGTTGGTCAGGCTCGTCTCCGAACTTCTGACCTCACGTGATCCACCTGCCTCGGCCTCCCAAAGAGCTGGGATTACAGGCGTGAGCCACCATGTCTGGCCAATTTTTGTATTTTTCCTTTTTTTTTTTTAGATGGAGTTTTGCTCTTGTTGCCCAGGCTGAAGTGCAACGGTGTGATCTCAGCTCACCACAACCTCTGCCTCCTGGGTTCAAGCGATTCTCCTGCCTCAGCCTCCTGAGTAGTTGGGATTACAGGCATGAGCCACCACACCTGGCTAATTTTGTATTTTTAGTAGAGACAGGGTTTCTTCATGTTAGTCAGGCTGGTCTCAAACTCCCAACCTCAGGTGATCCACCCGCCTTGGCCTCCCAAAGTGCTGGGAATACAGGCATGAGCCACCGTGCCCAGCCTGTATTTTTCATAAGGACAAGGTTTCACTATGTTGCCCAGGCTGTTCTTGAACTCCTGGGCTCAAGGGATCCACTTGCCTTGGCCTCCCAAAGTGCTGAAATTACAGAAGTGAGCTACCGCATTTGGCTTCTTGTCAATCTTTAGTAAAGGTCCTTAGACCTTTAATCAAATTGATTTCCAAATTATAAATAATTTAGCAACATTAATAATTTAATTTCCCAGAATAGAACAAATTAAAAGCAACAGATTAAAATGTGATGAAAGCTGGGCCTCTGCATTACCTATGAGAGTAGTCAGTTAAAAAAAAAAAAAAGTTAGGGCTGGGTGCAATGGCTCACACCTGTAATCCCAGCACTTTGGGAGGCCAAGGAGGGTGGATCACCTGAAATCAGGTGTTTGAGACCAGCCTGGCCAACATGGTGAAACCCTGGCTCTACTAAAAATACAAAAATTAGCCGGACGTGGTGGCAGCTGCCTGTAATCCTAGCTACTTGGGAGGCTGAGGCAGGAGAATTGCTTGAACCCGGAAGGCGGAGGTTGCAGTGAGCTGAGATTGCACCATTGCACTCTAGCCTGGGCCACAAAAGCGAAACTCTGTCTCAAAAAAAAAAAAAAAGAAAAAAAAATTTAAGCCAGACATGGTGGCTTATACCTGTAATTCCAGCACTTTGGGAAGCCAAGGCAGAATTGCTTGAGTCCAGGAGTTCGAGATCATCCTGGGCAACATGGCAAGACCCGGCTCTACAAAAAATAAAAAGGTAGCCAGGAGTGGTGGCACATACATGTAGCCCCAGCTATTGAGGAAGCTGAGGTGGGAGGACTGCTTGAGCCAGGGCAGTCAAGGCTGCCGTAAGCCATGATCGGGCCCGTGTACTCCACCCTGGGTGACAGAACAAGACCCTGTCTCAAAAAACAAAATTTAAGTTTGTCCTTCAGTTTGAGTCAGAGGATGCTATAAACCAAAGGTTAAAGTATATTCACTCAGGCCAAGCATGTGGCTCACACCTGTAGTGATCCAGCACTTTAGGAGGTTAGGACAGGGGGATCACTGAGGCCAGGAGTTTGAGACCAGCATGGGCAACATAACAAGATGCTGTCTCAACAAAACAAAACAATTTTTTAAAAAATATATTCACTCTACTTTGTTTAAGGAAGGCATTAAGTTCTAATAAATTTCTAATAAATTTCCATTAAAATGTTTTGGCACTTTGGAATAATCTTTAGAAAACAAAAAATAAAAAATGTAATGATATGGCACTACAGTCACCAACACTTACTGGTTATTGCATTTTGTTCTCATTCTGCTTAGGTTGGGGCTCTTAATTTTATAATGCTGAGGTAAATATGTTAGTATGTTTACTATCATGCATAACAACTAATTTCTTGGTGGTTTTATTTGAAGGTGATTAAGTTAACTGAGAACTTTATTTAAAATTATAGTAATTACAGGATAATGTTGTAAGCATTACATAACCTACTGAATATAATGCAGTTAGTATACAGCCTGGCATAATGGTAAGTGCTCGACAAATGTTTGCACTTAAAATACCAAAAATTACTGCTCCTGCATTTAGGATGCAACTTGGAATTCAAAACTTGGTATAATAATAATATGGTAATTTCTTTCTTTCTTTTTTTTTTCAAGATGGAGTTTCATTCCTGTTGCCCAGGCTGGAGTGCAATGGTGCAATCTCGGCTCACTGAAACCTCCCACCTCCCAGGTTCAAGCGATTCTCCTGCCTCAGCCTCCCAAGTAGCTGGGATTACAGGTACTTGCCATCATGCCCAGCTAATTTTTGTATTTTTAGTAGAGATGGGGTTTTTCCATGTTGGCCAGGCTGGTCTTGAACGCCTGACTTCAGGTGATCCACCTGTCTCGGCCTCCCAAAGTGCTGGGATTATAGGCATAAGTCACCATGCCCAGCCTAACGTGGTTCTTAATAAAATATTTAAAATATATATATGCTACCAAGACCCAGATATATAAGATCACAAAAAAGAATCTCTTTGGGCAATAACTCAAGGATAAATATTTTGGCAAAAATATGCATTGTCATTCCATTACAATAGTTGGCTTTTTAAACAAATGTATTTATGGTCGGGCATGGTGGCTCACACCTATAATCCTAGCACTTTGGGAGGCCGAGGGGAGTGTATCACCTGAGGTCAGAAGTCTGAGACCAGCCTGGCCAACATGGCAAAACCCTGTCTCTAATAAAAAAATATAAAAATTAGCTGGATGTGGTTAGCACATGCCTGTAGTCCCAGCTACTTAGGAGACAGAGGCTGGAGAATCGCTTGAACTTGGGACATGGAGATTACAGTGAGCTGAGATCACACCACTGCACTCCAGCCTGGGCGACAGAGCAAGACTCCATCTCTAAATAAATAAATAAATATTAAAATGAAAAAAGTACTTAATTAATTTATTTAAGATACAAGGTCTCACTATGTTGCCAGGCTGGACTCCAACTCTTGGGTTCAAGAGATCCTCCTGCCTTAGCCTCCCTGAGTAGCTGGGACTACAGGCATGCACCACTGTACCCTATTAAAATAGTTATTTTTACTAACATTTTTATAATTCATTTACAGCTGCTTACTTCCAAAAAGGATTTGATGTAGCTTACTGTTAAACTGCATAGTTATATTATACCACTTGTCAACTGCGGAAGGCGAAAACCAAAATCCTGGAATAAAAGGCTTCTTAATATATTTAGAAATAGGTTACAAGTGTATTAGTGGGCCAGGCGCGGTGGCTCAAGCCTGTAATCCCAGCCCTTTGGGAGGCCAAGACGGGCGGATCACGAGGTCAGGAGATAGAGACCATCCTGGCTAACGTGGTGAAACCCCATCTCTACTAAAAAAAAAAATACAAGAAAACTAGCTGGGCGAGGTGGCAGGTGCCTATAGTCCCAGCTACTCGGTAGGCTAAGGCAGGAGAATGGCATAAACCCAGGAGGCAGAGCTTGCAGTGAGCTGAGATCCGGCCACTGCACTCCAGCCTGGGCGACAGAGCGAGACTCTGTCTCAAAAAAAAAAAAAAAAACAAGTGTATTAGTGATTCAATTCAAAGGATGAACACAAATTTAAGAGCTTTTTTAGGCCGGGTGCGGTGGCTCACTCCTGTAATCCCAGCACTTTGGGTGGCCAAGGCGGTCTGATCACCTGAGGTCTGGAGTTTGAGACCAGCCTGGCTAACATGGTAAAACCCCGTCTCTACTAAAAATACAAAAATTAGCTGGTGGCACACGTCTGTAATCCCAGCTGCTTGAGGGGCTGAGGCACAAGAACTGCTTGAACCTGGGAGATAGAGGTTGCAGTGAGCCGAGACCATGCCACTGCACTCCAGCCTGGGCAACAGTGCGAGACTCTATCTCAAAAAAAAAAAAAAAAAATTTTTTTAAATGATCATACAATGTGGCTATCAAGAAAAATAGGATGACAGGATGTCAAGAGAATTAGTACTCCTGGTAGAAATATCATTAAGACCTGAAATCCTATTATAAATAATATGACTTTACACTGATAAACATTCATAATCTTCATCCATAATAAGCTGATTCTTAAATCTGTTAGCAGCTAAAACTTCTGGGAAATAAAGCCTTTTATTGGAAGTAAAATGAGTTTTTATTTTAAAGCACCTTTATTTTATTTCCTAACTTAACAGTTTTTATTTACTCTGGCAATAAAGAGATACAAACCCCACCAACAAAGTCCCTTAAATATTTAATTGATAAAGCATTGGTTCTCTGCTAGGTTTTAAAAATAATTTCTGAGAATATAAACATTTAATCACCACCATCTTTATAATTATTTTTAAATTACCTCTAATTTCTTGGCACAAGGTCCACTAACAAGTGCAATCACACCACTGTCAGATACCTAAGCAAAGGGAAAAAGAAACACAGTCCATGAATCCAGACAATGGAAGTAGAATTTTCTAAAATGTATTCATTATTTAGATATAGTCTTATTGCCTCCCATTCATCAAACATGTGTTTTAGCCATATATAACTTCCACCCTTGTTACTTAATTGAGAGGAATATGCCAAAATATATCGCAATTACTTAACCACTAAAAGCATGAAGTGGTCAATAGTTTCAACAAAAACAAAATGAACTAATTGTTATATGTTCTCATTAGTCATGAAAACACATTTGGTAAACACATAGTCCATATGTTTGAAGCCTATATGTCATTTACCTGAGTAGCTGAAAAGTCAACACACTGCAAAAATGGGCAGTTTTTTCCTAATGCATGTAGGGACACATCAGTAATACTTAAGCAGCCACCTAAATCGATGATCTTTAGCAGCTGGCAATTGAGTGCAAGAGCAACGACTCCTTCATCAGTGAGATTGCAGCATCTTTTCAAAGAAGCTTCATGTAGGTATGAACAAGATGAAGCCACAGCTTTTATTCCTGGGAGAAAATATAATTATGTATCAATAAGCTATATGTATGTATATGTAGACATGAGAAATGTGACTGATTTTCATTTTAGCAATCACCAATTCAGTGTTAGCCCTTTTCAAAGTAGTCCACCTGTGAGGATATACTGATTTTCCAGTGATGCTGTCATTATTCAGAACTCTCTTGGAATGTTTCGGGAATTTTCTACACAGTCTGTAGTATCAGCAATTAATGGCAAGGCTTTATTGTCCACAGGTTGAATTGCTTTTAGGAAATAGCCAAAAGTCATTCAGAACCCAATTAGATAGTTAAATAGTAGGCGATTCTCCTTTTGGTTAAAACAAAAATTTTCAAGTAATCAAGTTAATTTTCTTGTGGACTTTGGAGGGAAACCAAAAGTTAAACTGCACAAATGGTTTCAGTCATGGTCTTCATGCTTACGGTTAGAAATTTATAGCTATGCCTATGTATTCTCTCTTCCTCCACTTTGACTGTTCTCAAAAGTGAATTTATTTTCTACCACCATGCTCCTTCTGTTAGCCTGGACCAATCTTACATTTTTCTGATGGTCAAAAAAGAGAAGTCTTTAAATCCAGTCAAACTGATATAAGTGTACACTGGAGATGGGTGCACATATATAAAAGAGTACTTTGGGGATCCTGGGCCCTTTGGTCATAAACAAACATAGTAGTACTGTCAAAAGATACCTTTATGGGGCCAAGCATGGTGGCTCATGCCTGTAATCCCAGCACTTTGGGAGGCTGAGGCGGGTGGATCACAAGGTCAGGAGATCGAGACCATCCTGGCTAACACGGTGAAACCCCGTCTCTACTGAAAATACAAAAAAATTAGCCGGATGACGTGGCGGGCACCTGTAATCCCAGCTACTTGGGAGGCTGAGGCAGGAGAATGGCGTCAACCCGGGAGGCGGTTGACCCGAGATCGGGCCACTGCACTCCAGCCTGGGCGACAGAGCAAGAGTCCGTCTCAAAAAAAAAAAAAAAAAAAGGGATACCTTTGTGGGCAAAACACACAGAAGGGAATATGGTAAATTCATGAGCAGGTCATTCCTACTGTTTTCCATATCTTAAGAACGAACTTTTTTTTTTTTCTTAAGACCAGTTATTTTATTTACCAGTGTCCAGCATGGAAGTTGTGATACAATAAGAACTATATTTGACCTTTGTTCTCAGTCCCTGACATAGAGCTCCAAAAAGCCTTGGAATTTCCTGAGTGATAGGAGTACCTTTTGTTAGTCATAATAAGCCCCTTTTGGTCACACCTAAGTTTAGGCTAATGAGGTGACAGCACAGGACCCTTAGACAGCCTAAGGTTGGGGCCTGTCTCCAGAAAAATCAAGTGATTAGAAGGTCAGAATATTCAGCTCAGTCCACAGACCTTTGGCGAGGTGGGGGTCAGGGACAGCAGGGAATAGGGGATGGGGATTAAGCTCTATAAAAACTCTTGGGATGGATGTGGTGGTTCACGCCTGTAATCCCAGCACTTTGGGAGGTTGAGGCAGGCAGATCACAACGTCAGGAGTTCAAGACCAGCCTGATCAACCTGGTGAAACCCCGTCCCTACTAAAAATACAAAAATTAGCTGGGCATGGTGGTACGTGCCTGTAATCCCAGCTACTCAGGAGGCTGAGACAGGAGAATCGCTTGAACCCGGGAGGTGGAGGTTGCAGTGAGCCGAGATTGCACCACTGCACTCCAGCCTGGGCAACAGAGCAAGACTCCCTCTCAAAAAAAAAAAAGAAAGAAAAGAAAAAAAAATTCTTGGCCAAGGGCAGTGGCTCATGCCTGTAATCCCAACACTTTGGGAGGCCGAGGCGGGCAGATTACTTGAGCTCAGGAGTTTGAGAGCAGCCTGGCCAACATGGTGAAACCCCGTCTCTACTAAAAATACAAAAATTAGCTGGGCGTGGTGTTACACGCCTGTAATCCCAGCTACTCCAGAGGCTGAGGCAGGAGAATCTCTTGAACCCAGAGGTGGAGGATGCAGTGAGCTGAGATGGCACCACTGCACTCCAGCCTGGGCGATAGAGTGAGACTCTGTCTCAAAAAAAAAAAGAAAGAAAAAGAAAAGAAAAGGAAAAAAAAGGAAGAAGAAAAAAAAAACCTCTTGAACAAGGAGACTTGATGAGCTTCTGTGTTGGTGAATGCATCCACATGCTGGGAGGGCAATGTATCCCAAGTCCACGGGGACAGAGGCTCCTGTGCTTCCAGACCTCACCTTATGTACTCTTCATCTTGCTGTTCATCAGTGTCCTTTATAATCTTTTAGAATAAACTGGTAAATGTAACAAAAGTGATTCCCTGAGTTTTGTGAGCCATTCTGACAAATTATCGAATGGAGGAGGTCATGGAAACCCTCCATTTATAGTTGGTCAGTCATGTGTACCAGAGGCCTGGTCTTGCAATTGGCATCTGAAGTGGGGATAGTCTTGTGGGACTGAGCCCTTAACTTGTGGGATCTGATGCTAACTCCAGGTAGTGTCAGAATTGAATTAAATTGTAGGGCACCCAGATGGTGTCCAGAGAGTTGGAGAATTGTTTGGTGTGAAAAAACCCCACACATTTGCTGTCAGAAGTGTGGTGTGAGTGTAGAGAAATGTGGTTTTATTGAAGAAGTTCTTTTTAGTGAGTTATTATTTATGTAAACATTTTAAAACTTATGCTTGTTTGCAATATTATGAATATCCTAACTTGCTAACCAAGATGACTGCAAAATATACTCAACTACCCACAGAATTTTCCAGAAACCTAAGTAGGCCAAAAAAGTCCTCCTTTCTTATATTGAAAAAAAAAAGAAAAGCCTGGGCAACATAGTGAGACCTCGACTCTACTAAAAATAAAAAATTAGCAGGGGATGGTGGTGCACACCTGCGGTCCCAGCTACTTGGGAGGCTGAGGTGGGAGGATCGCTTGAGCCTGGGAGGTTGAGGCTACAGTGAGCCAAGATTGTGCCACTGCATTCCAGCTTGGGTGACAGAGCAAGACACTGTCTTATATTAATAAAAAAATAAAAATATTAATGCAAACCAAATATTGAAAAAAAGAGATCTATGGGGGAAAAAGGTAAAGATTTACTAATTCATGTAATAGTGACACTGAACAATGCAGTTTGTCTAGCTATTAAAAACTATGCATTACACAAACTGATAGGAGAATACCTGGTAACTTTACTCTGATGATTAATTCTTTTGTAATATGGCATCAAAAAAGCCTTAACAAAATATGAACTGGTCATTTCTTGTTCCACTATACCAGGCAAAATATTTAAAATATAGACATACGTATCCATTTTTTTTTTTTAGTTTTAATTTTAATTTTATTTTTTTTGAGACGGAGTCTTGCTCTGTTGCCCAGGCTGGAGTGCAGTGGCACAATCTCGGCTCACTGCAACCTCCACCTCCCAGGTTCAAGCAATTCTCCTGCCTCAGCCTACCAAGTAGCTGGGACTACAGGCACATGTCACCATGCCTGGCTAATTTTTTGTATTTTTTAGTAGAGATGGGGTTTCACTGTGTTAGCCAGAATGGTCTCGACCTCCTCACCTCGTGATCTGCCCGCCTCAGCCTCCCAAATTGCTGTGATTACAGGCGTGAGCCAACACGCCCAGCCTATTTTTTATTTCTTTGAGACAGAGTCTCCGTGTCACCTAGGCTGGAGTAGTGATGCAATCTCGGCTCATTGCAACCTCTACCTCCCAGGCTCAAGGGATTCTCCTGCCTCAGCCTCCTAAGTAGCTGGGACTACAGGGTGCACCACCATGCCTGGCTAACTTTTGTATTTTTTGTAGAGACGGGGTGGGGGTGGGGGACAGTTCACCATGCTGGCCAGGCTGATATCGAACTCCTCGGCTCAAGAAGTCTGCCGGCCTCCCAGCTAAAAAAGTGCTGGGATTACTGGCATAAGCCACCTAGCCTGGCCCATGTTTATTTTAAATATGTTTAAAATACAAGGTAGTGACTTACCCACTGTCTTTCTTAACTTTGAGCACTGCTTATAAGCAAGAATTCTAACTTGGATTATTTTCTTAGTCTGAGTGTTTTTACTGATAAACATAATTTGTATTTCTTTGACTTCTTCATACTCTCTTTTGACGTATTTTCTCCCTTACTCCACCGTTTTACCAGAGAGTGAATAGTAATCTACACAGTGTTAATAAATGTACCTTCTGAAGTTACAGAAACTCGGTTCCCTTTTGAAGAATTTAAATTTAATTTCTTCAGTTTTCTACAGTTAGACAAGTGCAGGAGAGCAGCATCTGATATATCGCAGCTCCGCAGGTCTAGAGTTTGGACTTCAGGATGTAAAATCTGTAACAAATAAGTGATTTTGAAAAAATTATTTCTTTCTATAAATATAAATGTTCCATAGTCAGTGTTTTGGTGGTCATAACAGACAAGTGGCTGATGTAAAATACAGCAAAGAATACAGAAGTGTATCCATGTGGAGACAGACACATCAAGCAGGGGAAACCACATCTACTTCCAGCGGGAGGTGCAGCTTCCAGTGCCAGCAAAGTCCTTCTTGGGACACAAAGTACTGTTGAGATGGCTAATTCAGGGAAAGGATCCGTAGACCTGAGAAGCTTAACCAATGTGGCAGTGAGTAATAATCTTCTGGTAGTTGCTAGCATTAGAGACTCTCCCTATGTGCCTCTGTGCTTAGGAAGTATGAGTCTTTAATCACTTGTAAACCAAGTGCTTACAGAGCACTAGTATTGCTTATCTAGAATATTTACCTTCTGTATCATTATTTTTGGGAGCTAATACAATACCCCAGTATTACTGGGTGTTTTCTTGAGGTTGACAAATAATAGATTAATTCCTAAGCATTCTGAGCTCTTTCCTGGGAGTATTTTTCTGTTCTTTTTTTCCAAAATAGAAATGGCTTTACCTTTCTGAAAATAAAATAATGTATTATTATTGTAAAGCATTCAATTTAGAAAAATTATAATAAATTAGAAGAATAATGATTTCTATTTATTAGATGCTTACCAGGAAAGGTACTGTCATATACATTATGTTATTTTTTATTTTATTTTATTTATTTTTTGAGATGGAGTTTTACTCTTGTTGCCCAGGCTGGAGTGCAATGGCACGATCTCGGCTCACTGCAACCTCCGCCTCCCGGGTTCAAGCGATTCTCCTGCCTCAGCCTCCCAGTAGCTGGGATTACAGGCATGCACCACCACACCCGGCTAATTTTGTATTTTTTAGTAGAGATGGGGTTTCTCCATCTTGGTCAGGCTGGTCTCGAACTCCTGACTTCAGGTGATCCACCCACCTCGGCCTCCCAAAGTGCTGGGATTACAGGCGTGAGCCACAGTGCCTGGCCTACATTATGTTATTTAATATTCTCTCTCTCTCTCTCAACCCTCGCCCCCCGCCCCCGCAAGGGATTGGTCATTGCCATTTTACCAATGGGAATTAAGACCCTGAGAGCTTAAGCAGCCAACATAAAGAACATAGCCAAAGGAGCAGAGCTGGGATTGGAACCCAGGTCCTTTAAATTCCAAAGCCTAAACTTTTGACCTCTATAACTAAAATTACCCATAATACCAATACCCAGAGATAAAATTATATTAGTTTTTTAAAAATGTTAGATTGGGGGTACACATGCAGGTTTGTTACAGGGATATACTGTGTGATGCTGAAGTTTAGGCTTCAACTGAACCCATCACCCAAATAGTGAACACAGTACTTGACAGGTAGTTTTTCAACCCTTGCTTCCCTTCCTCCTTCCTCCCTTTTGAAGTCCCCAGTGTATATTTTTCCCATCTTTATGTCTGTGTGCACCCAATGATTAGCTCCCACTTATAAGTGAGAACATGTGGTATTTGGTTTTCTGTGGCTGCATTAATTCACTTAGGATAATGGCCTCCAGCTGCATCCATGCTGCTGTAAAGGACATGGTTTTATGGCTGTATATATTCATTTTGATGTTTTTTGAGTTTAAAAAAACCCTTTGAAGAACAACAGGATCAGATCACATATAAGATGAGCACTTTTTATAAAATCAATAGATTGTAGTTGTATATTATTCCATTTTCTGCAAGTACCATAACTTATTAAATGCATCCTACACTGGCAAACACCTGAGCTGAACATTTAGGTGGTTTTAGGTGGGCAATGTTGTGCCATGATTAAGAACATGTGCTTTGCAGGCAGACTGTCCAAGTTGGAACCCTATGATTGCGATCAAGCTCAGTTTTCTCTCTGTGCTTTACTAGCCTTATTATTATAACAGGAAATGTTGTGAGAAATAAAGGTGTCTTGCTTATAATATATGCTATACATAACTATGCTTATTATCATAAATTATATTATAATGAATATACCTGTGTACTTTTCTATTATCTCCCTGAGATTTCTACAGGAAGTAAATTGTTGAGTTAATAATAAGCAAATCTTTAGAATTTTTAATAGTTAATGCCAAACTGTCCTTCTAAAAGGTTTTTTAAAATCAATTTACACTCTCACTAACAGGAGATAAAAGTGACAGTTTCTCCACACTATTGCTAACATTGGGTTTGGGGATTTTTTTCAAGTCTCTGCCAAACTGAAAGGCAAACTGTCACTTTGATGACTAGTAAGGTTAAATATCCTTTGATATGTTATTGGAGATTTGTATTTTTTCCTCTGAGTAGTTCCTGATTCTTCTGGTTTTTTATTTGGTTGTTTTGGTTTTTTCTTATTGGTTTGGAGGGATTCTTTATATTGTCAAGATAAAAAAGCCCCTAGATTTTCATACATATTGTAAATATTTTTCCAAGTTTTTGACTTCGTTTCTTTTTTTTCCCTTCTTGCCATAAGGAAGTCTGTATTTTTAAGTAATCAAACCCATCCATCTTTTTTTTCTTGGTTTCCAACTTTGGTATCATGTTTAAAAAGGCCTTCTCCATCCAGAGAGTACAAAAAGATTTACAAAATACTTCAAAAACAGCCATCCAAAGATGTGTGTAACTTTGTAACAGATGCTGTATCTGGCTTTTTGAATAATGTCATAAGCAGGACTCTTGTTAAGAATGGAGTCTAGAGGGAGAGTACCCAGAAAAATCATGTCTTATTTTTCTATTTCATTCACCCTCTTCACCCCTCCTTTTTAATTCAGCTAAAATTAGGTTTAAAAAATAGTAAGGATTGCCATCAAACAAAAACCTAAGTCACTGATGTATAAGCTAAAGGGACACAAAGAAATGTGGATGGTGGAAAAGTGAAAAAACCACCATTTTTCCACAGTGTCATAACGGTTCATCTATGAGTCACATATAACATTACATACTTTAACAGAACCATCAACAATAAGAACCTGGAGATATTATTCTACTTCCACAGAGCCAAGCAAACTACACTACTAAGATATCTATGTTCAAATGCAAGCTAACATGAAGAAAATAAATCATTATAATAAAGGTATATCAGGTTAATGCAGAAGAAACGTTAAAGACACGTTGAAGTGCAATTCCAATGTGAAGTCACAGGGTTGGTCACATGCTCTAGCATGCAGGCTGGGCACAGTGGCTCACACTTATAATCCTAGATCTTTGGGAGGCCAAGGTGGGCGGATTGCTTGAGCCCAGAGGTTCAAGACCAGCCTAGGCAACATGGTAAAACCCTGTCTCTACAAAAAACACAAAAATTAGCTGGGTGTGGGAGCGGGTGCCTGTAGTCCTAGCTACTCAGGAGGCTGAGGTGGGAGGGTCACCTGAGCCCAGGAGGTTGAGGCTGTGGTGAGACATGATTATGCTACTGCACTCTACCCTGGGTGACAGAGTGAGACCCTGTCTCAAAAAACAAACAAACAAAAACCACAGAAAAATACATGCTGGAGTGCTATCATCACAGCTTGCTTCCTTTTGATTACAGGCTTTAGGCAGAAGGTGAAGTGAAGTCAGAGCTGTTATGGAGTCCTAATTAGGGAAAGGGAGTCAGGCTGGCAGGACCAGGGGAAAACAAATAAACTATAGGTCTGCCTTTCTTCATGGTCCAGAACATATAAACAAAAAGAGAGGCTGGGCGCGATGGTTCATGCCTGTAATCCCAACACTTTGGGAGGCCGAGGTGGGTGGATCACAAGGTCAGGAGATCGAGATCATCCTGGCTAACACAATGAAACCCCGTCTATACTGAAAATACAAAAAAAAAAAAAAAATTAGCCGGGCAGGGTGGCGGGCACCTGTAGTCCCAGCTACTCGGGAGGCTGAGGGAGGAAAATGGTGTGAACCTGGGAGGCGGAGCTTGCAGTGAGCAGAGATTGCGCCACTGCACTCCAACCTGGGCGACAGAGCGAGACTATGTCTTAAAAAAAAAAAAAAAAAAAAAAGGAAGCAGATAAGCTATGGGTCTGCCTTTCTTTATGGTCCAGAACATATAGCCTTCCTGCACAGACAACGTACATAACTCACAAACTTCCTGCTTACCACCAAACACTTCGATTTATCATCAAACACCTCGGCTGACAGAAGGATGCAAGTTAGCTCCCTGCTACCTTGGAATTGTCAATCAGCCCAAGTTCCATTCTATAAAATCTCCAACAAGCCTTTGTCTCCTGGCAGTTGGGTCCTCTCTTGCTGGTTCTGCCCGTTGCTCCCTTGCAATGTATTTTCATATATTATCTAATAAATCTGCCTTTCTTTACCAACAACTGTCTTGGTAAATTATTTTGCCACCATCCCACCAGCCCGGATAGTTACCGCTCACCCTCAACAGCAATTGGCAGTTCTAGTCTCTGCAGACTAGATGGTGATGGCTGCAGAGTGGTGATGGCTGCAAATCCAAAGACAATATTTAAATGTAAGTAGTGTAGAAACTACTATCATTTTCAATTTTTGAAACACAAATAGCAAAAATACAAAAGATAACACAGGAGTAGTATTGAAGGAAATTATCTACTCTGCTATTTAATAACCTTTAAAAATCAGGGGCTGAAGGTTAAGCCCTAATCTGAGGGGCTGTTTAGCAGAAGGAAGAGTGATTAACTATCTTTTTCTGGTGCTTGGGGCTCTCTGCCTTGCAGCTCATCACTCCAGACCCTCTCCAGGCCTCCACCTCCTATGTCAGCTCAATAGGGCTGAAACAGACTTGGGTCTTGCCTCCTTTACTCTTACCACTACCAGAGAGTATACAGAGATATGCTCACAGGCCAAAACAAGACACCTAGAGAGCACCACTATTTCAAAAGAAAAACAAAGATTACTGATTCCATCAGGAGCAGAGGAATTAAAATAGAGAGGCCAAAGATGTTAATAAGCATAATATTATGCTAAAAGAAATAACAAAAGATTAATAAGATAAAACAATAAGAAACCATAAAAAGGTGAATTGGAAATATTAAATATGAAAATATAGCAGTTGAAAAAAGAACAGTATAGATGAGAAGAGTGATTTTTAACTACTGGTCATTATCCATGAATGGATTACAAAATCAGTTTAGCAGACTGTGATCAATATTTTTTCAATAAAATAAGACTAAATAGAATACAATTAAATAAAAAAGACCAAAATGTACTACACATTATATTGTTACACCTAAGTGTGGTTTGTGTACTAGAGTCACAATGTAACATATATTTCTTATTGTGAGTCTTGACCAAAAAGTTTTAAACCTTTTGAAAACATGGAGGTCAAGGGTACAGGTACCATGAAGACAAGTGTGTATGGAAGGCTAATGGGAGCTGGCCAGAGCAACACCATTTTGTTCCTGAATGTCATTCTGCAACTGCTTGACTATAGAATGTACTTGCTGATGCTGCAGATGAAATTGCTGCCACTTGTGAAAAGACTATGCTATGCTGATGACTGAACTTTTTCCAAACCCCTGAATCAAGGATTTCTGCCTAGAAACCCTTATTCTAACTAATGAATTGTTTGATAACCCTCTCCCACCTTTCTCTTTAAAAGACCTCATATATCTCTTAAGACATATGAATTAAATAGTTAGGACATGATTTCAGATGCCTCTGGAATCTGTGTTCCTTGAATTCAATTCTATAACCACCAATAAACCTTTTTGCTTGGATTTTCAGTCTCCATGACTCTGGTTGACACAAGAGAAGTAACTGAGACAATGGTAGAAGATTTTTTAGGAACTATTACATGTTGCAGGAAGTCAGGGACCCCGAACAGTGGGACCAGCTGGAGCCACGGCAGAGGAACATAAATTATGAAGATTTCATGGACATTTATCACTTCCCAAATAATACTTTCATAATTTCTTCTACCTGTCTTTATTGTAATCTCTTAATCCTGTTATCTTCATAAGCTGAGGATGTACGTCACCTCAGGACCACTGAGATGATTGCATTAACTATACAAATTGATTGTAAAACATGTGTTTGAACAACATGAAGTCAGTGCATCTTGAAAAAGAACAGAATAACAGCGATTTTAGGGAACAGGGAGGACAACTATAAGGTCTGACTGCCTGTGGGGTCAGGCAAAAAGAGCCATAGTTTTCTTCTTGCAGAGAGCCCATAAACGGACGTGCAAGTAGGAAAGATATCGCTAAAATTCTTTTTCCTAGCAAGGAATATTAATATTAAGACCCTAGGAGAAGAATTGCATTCCTGGGGGGAGGTCTATAAATGGCTGCTCTGGGAGTGTCTGTCCTATGTGGTTGAGATAAGGGCTGAGCTATGCTCTGGTCTCCTGCAGTACCCTTAGGCTTACTAGGATTGGGAAACCCCAGCCCTGGTAAATTTGAGGTCAGACCGGTTCTCTGCTCTCAAATCCTGTTTTCTGTTAAGATGTTTATCAAGATAATATGTGTACTGCTGAACATAGACTCTTATCAGGAGTTCTGATTTTGTCCTTGCCCTGTTTCCTCAGAAGCATGTGATCTTTCCTCTGCTTTTTGCCCCTTAACATATGTGACCTACTCCCTGTTCGTACACCTCCTCCCCTTTTGAAATCCTTAATAAAAACTTGGTTTTGCGGCTCAGGTGGGTATCACGGTCCTACCAATATGTGATGTCGCCCCCAGTGGCTCAGCTGTAAAATTCCTCTCTTTGTACTCTTTCTCTTTATTTCTCAGACTGGCCGACACTTAGGGAAAATAGAAAGAACCTATGTTGAAATATTGGGGATGGGTTCCCCTGATAATTACATATGGACATTTTGGTTATCTGGAAGGAAAAAAAAAAACCCTTATACTTTATAATATTCTAAAGTGCAGGCCAGGCGTGGTGGCTTACACCTGTAATCCCAGCACTTTGGGAGGCTAAGGCGGATGGATCACTTGAGCTCAGGAGTTTGAGACCAGCCTGGGCAACATGGTGAAACCCTGTCTCTACAAAAAAATGCAAAAATTAGCCAGGCATGGTGGTGCACACCTATAGTCCCATCTACTCAGGAGGCTGAAGAGGGATCACCTAAGTCCAGGCAGCAGAGGTTGCAGTGAGCTGAGATTGCACCACTGTACTCCAGCCTGGGCAACGGAGCATGACCCTGTATCAAAAAAAAAAAAAAATTAAAAACGATGACCAGTCTTACCATATACCATTGTTCCAAAAATCTAAAACTATATCTAAACAGAAAATATAATATGCTTGCTTTACAGTTATTCATATTCTTACCTCACTTATATTTGAATCTGTTATCCGTCCCTGCATGCTCATTATTTTAATCAGTCTGTCTTTTATGTTGGGAGGCAAAGGCTTAATGTCTGTGAGATATCTGGAAATATTCTTCATGAAGCACCAAAGGCATCTGAAATACAAATACAATACAGTAAATCACACTGGGCCTGTACTGATTCCTAACACTTGTCTTAATGCTATTTGTTAGCACTTAGCCCTTTCATAAAAGTATGTACATTTTGGCTGGGTGTGGTGGCTCACTCCTGTAATCCCAACACCTTGGGAGGGCCAGGCAGGAGGATGGCTTGAGCTCAGGAGTTTGAGACCAGCCTGAACAACATGGTGAAACTGTCTCTACCAAAAAAAAAAAAAATTAGCTGAGCATGGTGGTGTAGGCCTGTAGTCCCAGCTACTTGGGAGGCTGAGGTGGGAGGGCTGCTTGGGCCCAGAAGGTCGAGACAGAAGGGAGTTGTGATTGTGCCACTGCACTCCAGCCTGGGCAACAGAACAAGATCCTGTCTCAAAAAAAAAAGTGTATACATTTTATATTAATACTATATTTACAACTTTAGCTCTGTAAGCTTCAAAAACCTAGTCTATGTTAAATTACGGACAAGATGCTCTTCCTCTACAATTTTTTTCTATGCATACCTCATTTACCAAAATGCATTTTAAATGACCAACAAGAGTGTTTTTCCTAAGTGTCTAATTTCTAAGACACATACTCCTAAATAAGCATTATACTGGGACCCACTAATTGAAGTTTTATCTGTCAATCCAGCAAACTTGTTTTCACTATTTTTCTTGAATAGTGGACAATGAAATCACTAGAGAAAGAACCATAATCACAAAGATTCAGCAAATACTACAAATCACAGAGATATCAAACTTAGTGCCAGGGTTGTACAGGCAGAAAGCAGAATTATCAGGCAACAACCAAGAATCTTATGACCAACATACCTTATCTGTGGACTGAAATTCCAACCATCTGAAAAACTCATACTTTAAACAAACAAATATAAATCTTATTAATTCACATATATAAAACTTTACATTCATGAGTGAATGTGATCATATAACCGTGATTAATTTTTTAGTGCAATTTTAATGTTTTCTTTTTCCTCTTTTGGTTGCCTACACAGTTTCCTCTCTTGTCCTTCCCCCTCCATTAGTTTAGCTCTCCACACCAATGTAGCATATACTCTTTCTTATTTTTCTCTGTTCTTGTACACACACACACACATACACACACACACACACACACACACATATTTAAAGGCTTGTGTGGGGGAGGGGTCATTGTCTCCTAAAATGGCACCACAGTGCACTTACTTTTCTACACTGTCTTTCATTCAGTATCTTATGAAATCCCTTCAAGGTATCAAACACAGTACTGATTCTCCTTTAATGGCCACATCATACTTCACGGTACAGATGATCTATTTAGTGACTTGCATGCTGACAAGCATTACCACTATTTCTAGGATATGTTGTCAGATTATTTTTCAGAAAGTCTGGAAAACATTTCATATTTCTATTAGTAGTGTCAGAAAGCTCCTTTCCCTTTACATCCTTCCAGCAGTAGATATTATGGCTAGTTTATTTACTTTTTGAGACAGAGTCTTGCTCTGTTGCCCATGCTGGAGTACAGTGGCATGATCTCGGCTCACTGCAACCTCTGCCTCCCGGGTTCAAGCAATTCTTCTGCCTTAGCCTCCCAAGCAGCTGGGACTATAGGGGTGTGCCACACCACACCTGGCTAATTTTTGTATTTTTAATAGAGACAGGGTTTCACCATATTGGCCAGGATGGTCTCAAACTCCTGACTTGGGATTAGAGGTGTAAGCCACTGCGCCTGGCCCTATTTATTTATTTTATATTTAATTTATTTTAATTTATTCTTTCCATTTCTTTGTTATCTCCATTTCCCACTCCCATTCCCCACCCACTTAGGAAACCATTCTCATGTTTAATGTGTATCCTTTCATTGTATATTTTCTTTTAATGTGTTTGTTGTATGCATGCATTTCTAATTTATAAACATGGGACTTGTCATAGATTTGTTTAGTTTTTCACTCAGCACTATGTTTTCAAGATCACCTACTCTTAAATGTTGGAAGGCCTAACAGGTGAAAATGATGTCTCACTATTACTTTAACTTGTATTTCTCTAATTACCAGTAAACTTAACATCCTTGCATGAGCTTGCTGGCTATCTGGATATGCTTTTCTATAAACAATCTATACATATCCTTTGCCTGGTTTGTTATTTTTAAAAATTGATACATAATAGATGTACATATTTTCAGGGTACATGTGATAATTTGATACGTTCATATAACGTGTAAAGATGAAATCAGGGTAATTGTGTTATCCATCATCTTAAATATTTATCTTTTGTTTATGCTAGGAACATTCAAATTATTCTCTTCTAACCATTTTGAAGTGTATAATAGATTATTGTTAACTATAGTCACCCTACTGATCTATCGAACACTACTATTTATTTTATCTGTGTATTTATACCCATTAATCAACCTCTCTCTATGCCCCCATCCCCTACCCTTCCCAACCTCTGTTAGCCACCCATCTACTCTCTATCTTCATGATCTCCACTTTTTTTAAGCTCCCATACATGAATGAGAACATGTGACATTTGTCTTTCTGTGTCTGGCTTACTTAACAAAATGACCTCCAGTTCCACCCATGTTGCTGCATATGACAGAATTCATTCATTTTCTCCCTCCCTCCTTCCCTCCCTCCCTCCCTTCCTTCCTCCCTCTCTCCTCCCTCCTTCCCTACCTCCCTCTCTCCTGAGACAGGGTCTTGCTCTGTTGCCTAGGTTGGGGTGCAATGGTGCAATCACAGCTCACTGCAGCCTTAACCTCCTGGGCTCAAGAGATCCTCCTGCCTCAGCTTCTAGAGGCATGCTTACCACATTTTACTAAGATTTAATTATTAATTTATTTTATTTTATTTTATTTTATTTTTCAAGACGGAGTCTTGCTCTGTTGCCAGGCTGGAGTACAGTGGTGCGATCTTGGCTCACTGCAACCTCTGCTACCCGGATTCAAGCAATTCTCCTGCCTCGGCCTCCCGAATAGCTGGGATTACAGGCACGTGCCACCATGCCTGGCTAATTTTTGTGTCCTTAGTAGAGACGGGGTTTCACCATGTTGGCCAGGATGGTCTTGAACTCCTGACCTCGTGATCCGCCTGCCTCAGCCTCCCAAAGTGCTGGGATTACAGGCGTGAGCCACCATGCCTGGCCAATATCTTGGTTATTACAAATAGTGCTGCAATAAACATGAGAATGCAGATATCTCCTTTATATATTTATTTATTTTATTTTGGATATTTACCTAGTGGTGAAATTGCTGAGTCATACAGTAGTTCCATTTTTAGTTTTTTGAGGACCATTTTCTTACTTTTTGACAAATTTGTAGGAGCTCTTTGTTGTGGCCAAATACATGCTCTACATATTCAGAGGATGTATATTATCTACATGAGAGATGTAATGTTCTCTCTGTCTGTTATATATATATGTGTGTGTATAAGTATCTCTTTCCATGTATGTATATATGTTTGCACATAAATATGTTTAATGTATATATGTTTATAGTATTATCTAATTCTACTATATTCTCATTTTTCTACTAAATATGTGGAATTTCCAGTTTATATTTGTAATTTAAAATCAAGTTTTCCTTTCACTTCTGCAAGTTTTTCCTTGTTGTTTTATAATAAAAAATTCCAAAAATACAGAAATATAAAACAGGATGATATACATCTATGTACCCCAAACCTAGAATTTTGTTACTTTTATCATATTTGTGTCAGATATCTCAAGACATAAAACATTTCTGATTAAGGTTGAGCATGGTGGCTTATGTCTATAATCCCAGCACTTTGGGAGAATGAGGCAGGAGGCTCACTTGAGCCCAGGAATTCAAGACCAACCTGGGCAACATGGCAAAACCCTGTCTCTACAAATAATACAAAAATTAGCTGGGTGTAGCGGCGTTCACTTGTAGTCCCAGCTACCTGGGGTCAGGGGGTGCTGAGGTGGGAGGATTGAGCCCAGGAGGTAAGGCTGCAGTAAGCTGTGATTCTGCCACTGCACTCCAGCCTGGGTGAGAGAGCTAGACCTTGTCTCAAGAAAAGAAAAAAAAAAATTCAGATAAAATTAAAGCCCCTTTTGCATACTTGCCTGGTTTACGCTATGTATCTCTCTTTGTAGAGACAATTACTACCATAAAGTTTTAAAAATAGTTCCTGTCCATTATTTAATTATACTTTTAATACTTATATATATCTATAAATAAATTATTGGTTTTTAAAATATAAATAAAGTTCCCTTAAATCATTTCACAGGAGTTGCTACAGCAGCACAGAAAGCTTTTTTAATATTATGATTCTCTCAAAGCTGTACTATGAGTCAGGGGTAAAGAAAAAAGGCCAAAAAAAATATCCAATTCTCAAATTATAGCTTCTATGGCAGGAAAGTATTAGAATACACCTCCACCTGTAACATAAAGCAAGCAAACCACCAGATATCTCCAACTAGGATCTTAAGATTCCCTCTAAACTGTTCTCTAGAAATACCATTTGTGCCTTTAATCTGCCTTTACAATTTTTATTTATGTATCTTGAGACAAGGTCTCACTCTGTTGCCCAGGCTGAAGCGCAGTGGCACGATCACAGCTCACTGCAGCCTCAACCCCCAAGGCTCAAGTGATCCTCTTACCTCAGCCTCCCAAGTAGTTGGGACTACAGGCATGCACTACCACAATCAGCTAATTTTCTGTATTTCTTGTAGAGATGGGGTCTCAATATATTGCCCAGGCTGGTCTTGAACTCCAGGGCTGAAGTGAGCCTCCTGCCTTGGCCTCCCAAACAGCTGGTATTACATGCATGAGCCCTGCGCTCAGTCTTAATCTGCTTTTTAAATAGGAACACAGAACAAAAAAGATTGTTTGCAAATAAACATTTGAAAGAATAGAGCAACAGCTGATCAGAGTCCAGGCATTGAAACAAAGCAATGATTGTAGAAGAAGACAATATAAACAACTCTGGAGCAAGAAACTCAAAAGCAGAGACTTTGCAGTAATGTGTGTGCTGGTTATTTCCATTGACCTAAAAGCTCTACCTGGAACACATATAAACTAGGAGGATCTTGTTAACTTATTACCTGAGTAGAAAGAAGTCACTGCCACCAACATTGTGCAACTTTATTAACCATTCAAGTCCAGTAGCATCTGGTAAAATTAGGACAGAATTGGGATTAAAAAATGAACAAATATTCAGTACCGAACATTCAAAGAAGCCACTACATACTCTTTTCACAAATATGTTTCACAAAGCCAGTACAGTACTAGCCATTAACCCAGTACACCAAGGGTACTGAAGTAGTAAAGATGCAACAAGAAAAATAGCTATGTTAGAAAGACCAACATTTCAGAAAAAGAGTAAAACTCTTCCAGTTTCTTCCCTTTAGGTCCTAAAACAACATCGCACAGTCTGGATCTACCTATCTAGCCCTATATCAGCTTCTAGAATATTTGTCAGGAGCAAAAAATAAAATGACCCTGGCCAGTGTAGTATGGATATTTAGGAAGACAAGCGGGGAGAAAGTCAGTTCTCAGAACAAATTACTCAGCTTCAGCCTCATCACCAGGATCTCTGGATTCTTTGCTCTTCCGCATTTCTTCAATGTGCTTATCTTTCTCTGCAAACACTCCAGTGTGTTAGTCATTTGCACCTTCCTGTTCTCTTTGTTAGCTTCCATTTTGTGGGTCAGTTTCTCTTCTGCTGTTTTAATGAAGCTGTTCTTCTACTGATTTCTGAAGCACTTCTTTCTCCTGCTCTCATTTTTCAGCAAGCTGCTTCAAGACCTCAGCTTCGCAAGGCTTGTGTCTTTCTTCTGAAGCTTCTGATTTATTCTGAATTTCCTCCAGGGAAAGATCTTTCTTCTTTGGAGGGGAAATGAGGAACTTTGGGATGGATTCTTTTGATGGGGTCTGAGAATCAGCTCAAAAGCCTGGCCTGAGGCATGCTTCTCTAGTGCTTTCACTTGGATATCAGAAGCCATGATGAATAAAAGACAAGAGATTGGCAGTGTATTCTACAAAATCCACTGGAATAAGGAAAACCCTGCTCGGTCCGAGCCACCTGACCACACTCTGAGCTGTTTTCTATATTTATAAAATGTAAGAGTAGTATATTAAGTTTGTTAAGTTTCCTAACGTGACTAAATTTGACTAAACTACACGACAGGTTTCCTTTGTGTAAGACTGGTGTTAGTTGCAAATTCATGATATTTTCTTGTGGAATATTCCTTTTATCATTAAGTAATGTCTCTCTTTATCTGTATTCATGTTTTTCACTTTAGAGACTATTCTGTTTGATTTCAGTACTGCTCCATCATGTTTCCTTGGTTTCTTTTGCTTAACATTATGTTTGCAAAATTTATCTGCATTGTTGCATGTAGCTATGGATTATTCATTTCCATTTTCACGTTGTTCATGTCCATTTTCACTAATGTATAATATTCTGTTGTTTGACCAATTTATTCTACAGTGAATATACAGTTGGGTTGTTTGTAACTCTTTACTATTATGAATATTCTTAGACATGTCTTTTGGTACACACATATCTGTGTTTCAACTGAGTATATATAGCTAGTAGTGGAACTGCTGGCTCATAGGGTAGTCATATGTTTAGCTTAATGCCAGTTTTTCAAAGTGGTTGTACCCAGTCACAATCCTACCATTGGTGAATGAGCATGCTTGTGGTCCATATCCTTGCCAACACTTGGCATTGTTAATCTTTTAAATTTTAGTCATTTTAGTGAGTATATAATAGCAATGCAATGTAGCTTTAAATTGCAATCTCTGATTAATATGGGAACACATTCATCTTTTTATTGTCTGGTTGGATATCCTCTTTTGTGGAGCATCTACTCAAGTATTTTGCCCTCTTTCATTTTGGGTTAACTATGTTTCTTACTGATATATAGGAATTCCTGTTATATGCTGGATATGAACCTTCTGTTTGTTATATATGTTGCAAATATGTTCCCCCATTCTGTGGACTGCCTTTCTACTTTCTTAATCATGTCTTTTGCTGAAGAGAAGTACATTTTATAGTCAAATTTATCAGTATTTTCCATTACAGCAGGTGATTTTTTTGTCCTGTTTATAAACTTTCCCTGTCCTAAGTTCATAAAGATATTCTCTGATGTTTTCTTCTAGAAGAATTCAGTAAGTTTATTGTCTCACTTTTACTTTTTGACTTACAAACCACCAGGAATTGATTTTTTTTTTTTTCTACATTTTTATTTTAAGTTCCGGGATATTCACCTAGGTATTAAAGCCCCACATGCGTTATCTATTTGTCCTGATGCGATCCCTCCCCTTGCTCCCCACCACTACAGGCCCTGGTGTGTGTTGTTCCCCTCCCTGTGTCCATGTGTTCTCATCATTCAGCTCCCACTTACGACATGTGGTGTTTGGTTTTCTGTTCCTGTGTTAGTTTGCTGAGGATGATGTCTTCCAGCTTCATCTATGTCCCTGCAAAGGATATGATTTCATTTATTTTTATGGCTGCATAGTATTCCATGGTGTATATGTACCACATTTTCTTTATCCAGTCTATCGTTGATGAGCATTTGAGTTGGTTCCATGTCTTTGCTATTGTGAACAGTGCTGCAATAAACATATGTATGCAATAAACAAACATTCATTGTAATAGAATCATTTATATTCCTTTGGGATATACCCAGTAATGGGATTGCTGGGTCAAATAGTATTCCTGGATGAACACATTCTTTATGAAGAAAGATTAAATAAATTCTTCTCTAGTGTCAAGCTACTTTAAACTTGTTTTAATTCAAGACTACTGTGGTACCTTCAATCTGTCTACAGACTGTCTAATTTAACTCACAAGAGGCAGTATCAGAAACTGGGATTTCCTGATAACTAAGATTTATAGTTAACTTTTTTTAAATTTTATTTTACTTTAAGTTCTGAGATACATGTACAGAATGTTCAGGTTTGTTACACAGGTATACATGTGCCATGGTGGCTTGCTGCCCCTATCAACCTGTCATCTAGGTTTTAAGCCCTGCATGTATTGGGTATTTGTCCTCATGCTCTCCCTCCCCTTGCCCCCAACCCCACGACAGGCTCCGGTGTGTGATGTTCCCTTCCCTGTGTGCATGTATTCTCATTGTTCAACCTGAATTCGAATGCTGGCCTGTCTTGCTAGGTTGGGGAAGTTCTCCTGGATCATATCCTGAAGTGTGTTTTCCAATGTGGCTCCATTCTCTTCATCACTTTCAGGTACACCAATCAATTGTAGGTTTGATCTTTTCATAGTCCCATATTTCTTGGAGGCTTTGTTCATTTCCATTATTTTTTCTCTAATCTTGTCTCCGCACTTTATTTCAGTAAGTTGATCTTCAATCTCTGCTATCCTTTCTTCTGCTTGATCAATTTGGCTATTGATATTGTATATGCTTCGTGAAGTTCTCATGCTGTGTTTTTCAGCTCCATCAGGTCATTTATGTTCTTCTCTAAACTGGTTATTCTAGTTAGCAGTTCCTGTAACCTTTTATCAAGGTTCTTAGCTTCCTTGCACTGGGTTAGAACATGCTTCTTTAGCTCGGAGAAGTTTGTTATTACTGACCTTCTGAAGTCTACTTCTGTCAACTCGTCAAACTCATTCTCCATCCAGTTTTGTTCCCTTGCTGGCAGGGAGTTGTGTTCCTTTGGAGAAGAGGCGTCCTGATTTTTGGAATTTTCAGGCTTTCTGCTCTGGTTTCTCCCCATCTTTGTGGTTTTATCTACCTTTGGTCTTTGATGTTGGTGACCTACGGATGGGGGTTTTGGTGTGGATGTCCTTTTTGCTGATGTTGATGCTATTCCTTTCTGTTTGTTAGTTTTCCTTCTAACAGACAGGACCCTCAGTTGCAGGTCTGTTGGAGTTTGCTGGAGGTCCACTGCAGACCCTGTTTGCCTGGGTATCACCAGCGGAGGCTGCAGAACAGCAAATATTGCTGCCGGGTCCTTCCTCTGGAAGCTTCATCCCAGAGGGGCACCCGCCTGTATGAGCTGTCTGTCGGCCCCTACTGGGAGGTGTCTCCCAGTCAGGCTACATGGGGGTCAGGGACCTACTTGAGGAGGCAGTCTGTCCGTTATCGGAGCTCAAACGCTGTGCTGGGAGAACCACTGCTCTCTTTAGAGCTGTCAGGCAGGGACGTTTCAGTCTATAGAAGCTGTCTGCTGCCTTTTGTTCAGATATGCCCTGCCCCCAGAGGTGGAATCTAGAGAGGCAGTAGGCCTTGCTGAGTTGTGGTGGGCTCCGCCCAGTTTGAGCTTCCCTGCCACTTTGTTTACACTGTGAGCACAGAACGGCCTATACAAGCCTCAGCAATGGCAGACACCCCTCCTTGCACCAATCTCCCATATCCCAGGTTGATCTCAAACTGCTGCGCTAGCAGTGAGCAAGGCTCCGTGGGCATGGGACCTGCTGAGTCAGGCACAGGAGACACTCTCCTGGTCTGCTGATTGGGAAGAACATGGGAAAAGCGCAGTATTTGGGCAGCAGTGTACCGTTCCTCCAGGTACAGTCACTCACAGCTTCCCTTGGCTAGGAAAGGGAAATCCCCTGACCTCTTGCACCCAGGTGAGGCGATGCCCCACCCTGCTTCAACTTGCCCTCCGTGGGCTGCACCCACTATTCAACCAGTCCCAATGAGATGAACCAGATACCTCAGTTGGAAATGCAGAAATTGCCCATCTTCTGCATCGATCCTGCTGGGAGCTGTAGACTGGAGCTGTTCCTATTTAGCCATCTTGGAAGTGACCTCCCAATTTCTTTTTAATGATATAAAATCTTTCCTAAGCATCAGTAGGATCAGAAAAGCAAATTTTTCAGAAATTTCAAAAATGTAGAGAAAAGGTTGGACATTTGTTAGGTAAGTAAAAATATATACAATTATATACATATAAAATTATTATATTTGTTGTGTAACATAAAATGTTATTTGTATTGCTCACTGTAGATCTAGTGATTGTAAGAACTTATGTAGCATTTTATCAAGCCTCCTTATCTCTTTAGAGACTTCAAAGACTTCAGAAAGGTATGGAGAACATCAAATGTTGGTCAAGACGGTAGTCAACAGGAACTCTCAAACATTGAGAGTAGGCATGTAATTTGGTACAAGCATCTTGGAAAACTGTTTGGCCTTATCTAGTAAAGCTAAAGATGTATAGATCCTAAGATCTAGCAATTCTGGTTGTAGGTATCAACCCTAGAAAACCTTGCACTTTTGAGTCAGAAGATGTAGACAACAAAACTCACAGCAGCACTGTTTGTAACACAGAAAACTAAAAACAACTCAAATTACCATCCACAGTAAATAGAATGAATTACAATATAGTTATACAATGGAACCTTATGTTTGTGCAATTTATTCAAGTGGTTGCATGTGGCCACGGTTCATTTGGTTCTCAATATGTGCTATAATATATAGATGATACATGTATGTGTATATACATGTATTTCATTGTGTGAATATACTATATTTAATTTTTCCAGTCTGTTGTCATTTGACATTGTCAACATACATTGCTTTACTTCTTTCTTTTAAAAAGTTGAGATGAAGGTCAGATAATATGAAATTAATCATTTTATAGTGTACACTTCAGTGGCATTCTGTACATTTACAATGTTGTGCAACTACCACCTGTATCTAGTTCTAAAACATTTTCACCAGCCCAAAAGAAAACTTATCTCTATTAAGAAGTCAGTCCCAGCCGGGTGTGGTGGCTCCCACCTGTAATCCCAGTACTTTGGGAGGCTGAGGAGGGTGGATCATCTGAGGTCAGGAGTTCGAGACCAGCCTGACCAACATGGTGTAACCCCATCTCTACTAAAAATACAAAATTAGCCAGGTGCAGTGGCGGGCATCTGTAATCCCAGCTACTTGGGAGGCTGAGGCAGGAAAATCACTTGAACTATGGAGGAGGAGGTTTCAGTAAGCTGAGATTGTGCCACTGCACACCAGCCTGGACAACAAGAGTGAAACTCTGTCTCAAAAAAAAAAAAAAAAAAAAGTCAATCCCCAATCTTCCTTTTTGTAATACCTCAGAACTACCAATTTGCTTCCTGTCACTATTGATTTATCTGGATTTATACAGTATGTGGCCTCTGTGTCTGGCTTCCTCCAGTTAACATCATGTTTTCAAGGTTCATCCACACTGTAGTATGTATCAGTATTTCATTCCTTTTTACAGCTGAATAACATTCAACTATGCAAATATACCACATTTTGTTTATTGATTCATCAACTGATGGACATCTGTCTGGGTTTTCCCACCTTTTGGCTAATGTGAATAATGCTGCTATGAACATTTATGTACAAGTATTTGAGTACCCAGTTTCAATTCAATTGAGTATATACTTAGAAGTCAAATTGTAGCAGAATTGTAGGCCAAGTGTAATGGCTCACATCTATAATCCCAGCACTTTGTAAGCCAAAGTGGGAATATCTCTTGAGTCCAGGAGTTTGAGACCAGCCTTGTTTATTTGGTTGAGCCACAGGTGAGCGGTCTCTCAAAACAAAAGTGAATGCAGAGCCTTGCCTAACAGTGCAAAGCCAGCTGCTTATATATCTGGCTCCTGTCACAGTCTGATTTGATTGATGAGGTTGATGGGGTGCTGGGCATATGGGTGGCCAAAATTATCAAGGACTGTGGAGTAAAATGTAGTGGTTTCCACTGGGGCAGAAAGAGAAGGACTTCTGGGCTTGGATGCTCAGTGGGAGGTACCCAGGGGAGGAAGCTGGGTATCTGATGCTCAGGCATCAATAGTGGGGTGACATCAATACAAGAGTGGACAGCAAGAGGGAAATATCATCCTCACCGCCCTCAGCATTCCCTGTGAGCCAGCCTCCCCGCCATTCTGCATTCCCCACACTTTCAGCTGGTGAACAGCAGTCTCCTGTTGGCTGTTGCTATAATTCGTAACTTGGGCACACAGTAAGTTCCTTGGTCTCTGATCCCTTAGGGGAAAAAGGCAACCAAATGCAACTGATGGGGTCTGAGTAAAGTCCTCAGTGGGGAAGAGAAGCTAAAGTGACACTGTAGGTGGAGCCTACGATGTTCGCCAATATCTGTCTTAGTCAACAAACAACACCCCCTTGGTCAAGGCAGATTATATTTTTACTGACTCTTGGGCTGTTGACAATGTTACCTGGTCTGCCACTTGGAAGAAAACAAACAAGCTGATTACAGACACTCCTCTTTAGGACTGTGAACTGTGAAAACAAATCACAGCTAAGAATCAGACAGATGTCTGTGGCAGTGGCTCACTCTCCAATGGAATGGACTGCAATGACACTGCTAATCAAGTATATACCATCCGGACTGCTGCCACTGCTGTCAGGATCAGCAGTCTGCACACCGCAACAACACACTGCACATAGCAACATCTGCCATCATGGCCTGGGAACAAAGTAAAGATTACATGTGTCTGACACTACTATTGCATGCTGGTCTTGTGCTTCCTTTCAAAAGTCAGCCTGTTTTGTCTCAGTAAAGTAAGCCATATTGCATGGGGTGTGGTCCCTCTTACTTCTGGCAAGTTGACTATATCAGGCCTTTGACACACACACACACACACACGCATGCACACACACACACACACACACACACACACACGGGGCTAATGTTAATGTGTTACAGTTGTTGACATTTTTTCGAGTTATGGTTTCATTGTTCCAGTCTGTTCAACCAACTCCAGTCACACTGATCAAAATGTGTTACGCTTTTGGTTTTCCAGACCACTTCCACTCTGACAATGATACGTCTTTTACTGCGCAGAGGTTGCTCAAAAATGAGCCAATAGTCAAGGTATTCAACGGATATTTCACGCCCCTTATCATCCTCAGGCTATTGGCTCCAACAAGAAGTAAAACGGACTTTTAAAAAATCCACTGAAAGAAATTTCTGACTCTACCTTCTTCACACTCTCCTGGTCCATGCATCTTAGTAAGGTAGTTTGGTCACAAAAAATGTACCCCAAAAGGGTTCATAGTCTCCTAGCCACCTCCTATATAATGATCAGGATGAAAAGGGGAAGGTTTGCTAGACTTAGTCTAAAATTCTGGGATTCCACTCTGACAATTGCTGGGCATGATATGCAGCTTTCTTTCTCCGAACAACGACTCCAAGCCAGCCTGGTTGGTATACTCTCTGGGTGGCAGTCTGGCAAAAGGGAACTTAGGAAATTCAAACTTAATTCTGGTTCAGCCACCTGGATTCTCTTGTTGTACTGAAACCTGGATAAGGGGTCAGCAAACTATGACCTGTGGGACAAACCTGGCTAGTTGCTGATTTTTAGAAATCAAGTTTTATGCCTGGCATGGTGGCTCATGCCTGTAATCCCAGCACTTTGGGAGGCTGAGGCGGGCAGATCACCGGAATTCAGGAGCTCGAGACCAGGCTGGCCAAGCTGGTGAGAGCCTGTCTCTACTAAAAATACAAAAAGTTAGCCAGGCATGGTGGTGCATGCCTGTAATCCCAGCTACTTGGGAGGTTGAGGCAGGAGAATCACTTGAACCTGGGAGGCGGAAGTTGCAGTGAGCTGAGATCGAGCCACTGCACTCCAGCCTGGGCAACAAAGTGAGACCCCATCTCAAAAAAAAAAAAAAAAGAAATCAACTTTTACTGGAACACAGCCTTTCTCACACACACACACACACACACACACACACCCCACCTCTGGGGCTATTGTTAATGTGTTACAGTTGTTGACATTTTTTTCAGGTTATGGTTTCATTGTTTCAGTCCGATCAACCAACTCCAGGCACACTGATCAAAGTGTGTTATGTTTTTGGTTTTCCAGATCACTGTGATCTCAGCTCACTGAAAGCTCTGCCTCCTGGGTTCACGCCATTCTCCTGCCTCAGCCTCCCAAGGAGCTGGGACTACAGGCGCCCGCCACTACGCCTGGCTAATTTTTTGTATTTTTAGTAGAAACGGGGTTTCACCATGTTAGCCAGGATGGTCTCGATCTCCTGACCTCGTGATCCACCCGCCTCAGCCTCCCAAAGAAGACCACTTTCACTCTGACAATGATAGGTCTTTTACTGCAAAGGTTGCTCGACAATGAGCCGATAGCCAAGGTATTCAACAGATATTTCACACCACTTATCATCCTCAGGCTGCTGCCATTTCTTTATGTGTTGTCTGTGGCTGCTTGTGTTCTACAATGGCAGAGCTGAATAACTGTGTCAGAGGATGTGTAGCCCACAAAGCTAAAAATATTACGATCTGGCTCTTCACAGAAAGTTTACCAACTCCTGCCCTAGGTAATAAAGATAACTACCACTTGGTTGAGGACACTGCTCACCAAGTACCCCTACAGTGACCCACGCCAGTCAAGGGGGGAAATAAGGTAAGTCCGTATAAACTTGGTAAAAATGCTCTTGTTCCTCTTGCATGTGACCTCTCTGAGTAGAGGATTAGAGAAAAGCAAAGCATTTGAAGTGACTGACAATCACTCCTGTTATATAGCAGATCCCCCTTATCCATGGGAAATATATTCTAAGACTCCCAGTGGACACCTGAAATCATGGATAGTACTGAATCCTAAATCCTATACACACCCTGCATTTACTACGCATACATACCTATGGTAAAGTTTAATATATAAATTAGGCACAGTAAGAGATGAACAACAACAATAATAAAATAGAAGAGTTATAACAGTATCTATAGGGATTGGGTGGAAAAATAAAAAAATACATGTACATCAGTACTCTTGTGCTCTGGTGCAATTATTAAGTAATATCAGGGTTATGTGAATGCAATAGCCCTGCGACAATAGCTCTGATAACCAAGAAGGCTACTAAATGAACAGCATGGACAGCATGGATATACTGAACAAAGGCAGAATTCACATCCTCGCAGACAGGGCAGGATGGTGTGAGATTTCATCTTGCTATTCAGAATGGTGCACAATTTTAAATTTATGAATTGTTTCTTTCCAGAATTTTCCATTTAACATATATTTTTTTTTACCATGGTTGGCAGTTTCATGGTACCTGAAACTGCTGAAACAAAACAGCAGATAAGGAGAGACTACTATATTTTGCTTTATGCAGATTTCAGGTATATTTCAATATATTACCTTTTTCCCACAACATAGCTCTCTGCCCTCCACCACCACCTTTTTCCTCTCAGTCTTTTTCATCTTAGCCCTTTAGTATGCTCTTCTTGGAGCTCAGCAGTGCAGAGGCTGTACCATGTGTTTCCCAAAGTAAATGGTTTCCTCTTTCTGCTCCAGTTCCCTCCAGCTGCAATAGCAGGGAGTTGGGACAGAAACAAATCAAATAGATTTTAAAATTCTGGGAGGACTATTAAATGGCCATAAAGCCCATCCAGAAATCCTGCTGGTCAAACAGATTTATTAAATTCGTCAAATCATATACCAAATTTACTACAGCAATGGAGATCACCTTGACAGGGTTTGGGTAGCATTTCAACAGGGGAAAGTTAGGCAGGAGTATACATAGGGTTCTGGGATACAAACTCCACCAGTTTAAGTGGGTGTTTCTCCCCCGAATGGGTAAGGATTAGGCAAAGTTTGTGACTTAGTAGTTTAAAACTGATGGACACAAGAAGCCAGCCTTGAGCAATCTGTACAGATAAACATACTGTTTGTCCTAAAAATCAAAATGTCTGTCCTGATAGCTGTTTATTTAGATAAACTGATTTGAAAAATTTCCTAGAGCAGAAAGTTATGTTGACATAAGTGGTGTTGATTCTCAGGCCCAACAGTTGGCACAGGCAGTCTCATTTCTCAAGACAAAATGAAAAGAAGTCAGCTAAAACTTAAAATCTTTAAAAGCTGTAAAACAGTTAGGGAGACGGGCGGATATCCCATACAATATTAGTTGCTCTACATTTTATACTTAAAAGAAACAACCTATTACTATTTGGTCAATTCATCATATGGCGACTTGATCTAACAAATAAAAGAGTTTTGGCAACATGGGCTGGTTCTAATGTTAAGTGTTACATAAAATTTTGTCCTTGACTTTCTTTTTTTCTCTCTATAGCCCCTCTCTTAAACTTAACCATGGCTTCCTATCATCTACAAAGTTTTATCCCCAATCTTAGTTACAATCCTTGACCTCTCTTCATTTTATTTATTTATTTAGAGACAGTCTCACTCTGTTGCCCAGGCTGGAGTGCAGTAGCACCATCTTGGCTCACTGCAGCCTCTGCCTCCCGGTTTCAAGCAAGTCTCCTGCCTCAGCCTCCCAAGTAACTGGGAATACAGGTGTGCACTGCCATGCCTGGTTAATTTTTTTTTGCATTTTTGGTAGAGACAGGGTTTCACCATGTTGGCCAGGCTGGTCTCAAACTCCTGAGCTCAAGTGATTTGCCTGCCTTGGCCTCCCAAAGTGCTGGGATTACAGGCATGAGCCACTGCGCCCAGCCTAATCCTTGATCTCTCTTTCAGATTCAAAATTATATTCTAACTGCCTGCTTGATATTTCTACTGGATATTCTGATTCATTTTCGCCATAAGACACTTCTTTCTCCGTAATAGTCTAATCACCATTCTACCTGTCAATGAAGCTAAAAACTAACAGAGTAATTTCTTTTTTTTTTTTTTTTTTTGAGACAGAGTTTGGCTCTTGTTGCCCAAACTGGAGTGCAATGGCGCAATCTCGGCTCACCACAACCTCTGCCTCCGGGGTTCAAGTGATTCTCCCGCCTCAGCCTCCCGAGGAGCTGGGATTACAGGCATGCGCCACCACGCCCAGCTAATTTTGTATTTTTAGTAGAGACAGGGTTTCTCCATGTTGGTCGGGCTGGTCTCGAACTCACGACCTCAGGTGATCCACCTGCCTTGGCCTCCCAAAGTGCTGGGATTACAGGCGTGAGCCACGGCGCCCAGCTAAGAGTTGAATAGTCCCTCTATTCAAAACTATTCATGTCTCAGATCCAAAGGATTCTCTAAGGCAGTGTTAAAGTGCTGGTCAGTGAGGAGACAAGGAGTTTATGTAAGAACATAAACCAAGCCCCGGCTCCTTCATGGAGAAAGCCTCATCAGCTGGACTAAATAGTGTGCTTAGTGACACAGTTAATTACTAGTCTGGCTCAAGCTTCTTTGTTACAAACCAGAAATAGCTTGCTGATCAACTGCCAGTCTCAGATTGTACCTTGTCCCAGAAGGGTACAAAATTAGGTTCTAAGGGCAAATATGGACCTTTACACAGGGACCACACTCTAACATGACAATGAAGATCACGTGCTCATCCCTTTGTCTTACCTCCAAGTTCCGAAGAATTTTTCTTAACATTGTTAGTCTGTTTCCTCTTTTTTCACTAAGCACTGTGTTTTAAAGTACCATCCATGTGAATCTACCCTTTGCTTTTCTTTCATTTTTTAAATTTAATTTTTATTTATTTATTTTGAGACCAGGTTATGAGATTGGCTTTTTACTTTTGGTAGAGACACAGTTTTGCCATGCTACCTAGGCTGGTCTCGATCTCCTGGTCTCAAGCAATCCACCCTCCTCAGCCTCCCAAAGTGTTGGGATTACAGGTGTGAGCCACCATGCCTGGCCTACCCTCTGCTTTTCTAACAGCTGCATAATATTCCGTGGTACCTCTCCCATTCCACCTCCATGCCACCAGAAACAATTCTGCAAAGAACATCTTCACGTCTCCTGGTTTGGGCTCTCCACTTCTTAAGATTTTGTAAGTCTCGGGCCGGGCGCGGTGGCTCAAGCCTGTAATCCCAGCACTTTGGGAGGCCGAGGCGGGTGGATCACGAGGTCAGGAGATCGAGACTATCCTGGCTAACATGGTGAAACCCCGTCTCTACTGAAAATACAAAAAACTAGCCGGGCGTGGTGGCGGGCGCCTGTAGTCTCAGCTACTTGGGAGGCTGAGGCGGGAGAATGGCGTGAACCCGGGAGGCGGAGTTTGCAGTGAGCCGAGATCAGGCCACTGCACTCCAGCCTGGGAGCACAGCGAGACTCCGTCTCAAAACAAACAAACAAACAAACAAACAAACAAAACAAAAACAAAACAAAAACAAAAACAAAAACAAAAACAAAAAAAAAAAGATTTTGTAAGTCTCCTAAGTGTCTCCCTGTTTCCAACTTCTGCCTAATTCAAATCTCTGCTCACAGCACAGTTCTAAAACCTTTGATAGCTCCCCATGACTAAAACAGGAAATGCTTTTATTTCATCCTGGTCCCTAAGATTCTATTCCCAATGACTTGGCTTTATGTCTCACTGCTATGCTATTCATATTGTATCTTCCATTCACATTGGAGCGCTACTTTCTGGTCTTCTCTCATATTTCTTCCTTTCCTGCCTGTCAAACCTTTACTCTTTATTTCACTCTCTTGGATGCACTTCCTCCTATTTGTTTTGCAACTGTCAGATCTTAAAAATAATAACCCCCTTTACAAAGCTTCCTTCTATTCTTTTCCTTATTAGAAATATCAAGTTTGTTACTCTCCCGCTTGTGATATTATTCTACATATATGATAGTTACTTATTTTATTTTTTTGAGACAGTCTTGCTCTGTCGCCCAGGCTGGAGTGCAATGGCGCGATCTCAGCTCACTGCAACCTCTGCCTCCCGGGTTCAGGCGATTCTCCTGCCTCAGCCTCCGGAATAGCTGGGACTACCGGTGCCACCACTACTCCTGGCTAATTTTTGTATTTTTAGTAGACGCCGCGGTTTTGCCATGTTGGCTAGGCTGGTCTCCAACTCTCCTGATCTCAAGTGCCTCGGCCTCCCAAAGTGCTGGGATTACAGGGGTGAACCACCGTGCCCAGATAGTTTTTTTATCTTCAGTAGAGGCGGGGTTTTGCCACATTGCCCAAGCTGGTCTCGAACTCCTGAGCTCGAGCAATTATCCTACCTCGGCCTCCTGAGTTTAATGTAAAATCTCAGATGCCATGGTTTTAGAAAGCCTTCAGTAGATTAAGGAGCTTGTTTTCCTTATCCTTAAGATGTCTATTTTTTACATGGCAATATTAACAGGACTGAAAGCTCCTGGAGAGCCGCAATTGCCCTTGTAATTTCAGTACAATTTCTGGCAGGAAATAATAATAACATTTAATGGTGTTTATTATTTGCTGGGCATCCTTATAAGGGTTTTACATGTGTTAAATTTATCCCTCAGAACAACTCCATGAGAAGGGTGCTATTATCACAAAAATTTTATAGATAAAGAACTTAGGCACAGGCAGAGGTTACGTTACCCGTCCATGGTCACGTGGCTGGTGAATGGCAGAGCCGGGGGCTGAACCCAGCAATCTCAGCCAGGGATCTGTGCTCTTAATCACTGTGCTACGTTTATCCCAGGGTGTGTCAATGTTTATTCCAGTTACAGGGGTGGAATTCTGCTAGAAGCTTTTGAGAACCTCATCTAGTGTTGTGTTTTTTTCTACCAAGGTTTTTAGCTGCTAAGAGAGGCCACTGCCAGGAAGAGCCGGGGCGCCCAGCTGTCAAGGCTGACTGAGGAATGGACACCGAACGCGCAGCGGAGTCTCGGAGGGGCAAACCCGCCAAGAGACCCACTTTGCACAACTGTCCTCAGCCAGGAAACGATAGATCAGGAACCCAGGGACAGAAACACACGCGGGGCCTCTTCAGAGGTCGGGGGGGTGGGAAAGGGGCGGGGAGGAAGAGCAGCGCAGGGCCTGGCCGTTTGGAGGAGGTGCTGGGGCGGCGCGAAGGGAGGCGGAACAGGGTAGACTCACAGATCCAGGAGCTGACTGACCCGCCGTGGGCGAGGCATCGCTGCAGCGTCTGAAGCCTCTTCCGCTGTCCCAGGGCCTCCAGAACGCAACCAGGGACCGTCCGCCAACTCCCGCCCACCGCGCGACGCGTAGGTTTTTGTGACGTCACACGGATTTTTCCGGTGACCGGGGCGTGGCCACGCTTCGGACTCCACAAGGAAAGAAGAGATCCCCCCTTGGGGCGGAGCCACTGAGGGCTGCGCGGAGGAGGCTGGGTGTGATAAAATATAAAGAGGCCCTAAGTTCAGGTGCAATCTGACGGGAGTTGTAGTTCTTTCACCTGTCCGGCGTCTGCTCCGGTGCCGCTGCAGGAGGTTTCTCGGGAGTTCAGCCCAGCGCTCAACCCCGCTGCGACGCCGCGAGCCGAGAACTCTCCTGTGGCGAAGGGAGAGCTGAGAAGTCGCTGCTCTTACTAAAAGGATACGTTGCATGCTGGGCCATAGCCTTGGCGATGTACACTGGAGACCCGCTCGGATACGGACTCCATTAACATCAAACGGAGCGTTTTAGAGGATCGGAGTTTACTGAGCACTTTCTAGGAAGCGTGCACTGAGCTACGTGCTTTCTATGCCTTAGTTCAATACTTAACTGTACTCATTATAATCCGGTGAAATCGTCATTAGTCTTATTTTACAGATGAGGACACTGCGTACCAACAAGTAACCGCACTAAGAATTTCGTCATGGAGGAGAAGGGAACCTGTATTCACATTAGGAAGGTTCCTGAAGAAAGGGCACCTGTAGGTGGAATTTTCTCTTTGGTTCTGCTGCAGAGTATTTGCTGCTTTTTAGTGCTTCCCGCACCCGCCCTGCCATTCTTCCTTGTAGATTAATCTGTTGTTTATATGCCGGGTTCCTTTTTTAAGCTCCTTGAAAGTTGGAACCCACTGCTGTTCGCCTGTTCAGGATGCTGCACATTCTATCAACATGCATTTATTAAGCGCTGAACGAGGGCCAGGGATCGTGCTGGGTGCTAAGGATTGAGTGGTGAACACTTGGGTCAGACAAGTAAAATGGTAATTAGAATAACTGTTAAATGCTTAGATGGGGTTAGTTCTATGGAAGCACCCATGGTTGGGGGGGTGGGATACAGATCAGAGAGAAAAGGGTGGTCTGCAAATAGTTTGGGATGGCTACACTGGAGAGTGATCAAGAGTGAGTGTAGGGCAGGGGTTGGCCGACTTTTTCCATAAAGTGCTCTGAAAGTTGCAGATTCCAGGAGAAGTAACTACTGTCAGACCCAGACAAATTGGAGTCCAGAGACCATAAAGGAAGGGAACTCATGCTCGTATGTCTCAGATAAGAACTGTCTCAAGGCCGGACGCGGTGGCTCACACCTGTAATCCCAGTACTTTCGGAGGCCGAGGTGAGCAGATCACGAGGTCGGAAGTTTTGAGACCAGCCTGGCCAATGTGGTGAAAACCCCGCCTCTACTAAAAATACAGAAAAACAAAAAAGCCGGATGTGGTGGCAGGCGCCTGTAATCCCAGCTACTGAGGAGGCTGAGGCAGGAGAATCGCTTGAACCCGGGGGGCGGAGGTTGTAGTGAACTGAGATTGCGCCACTGCACTCCAGCCTGGGCGACAGCAAGACTCCGTCTCAAAAAAAAAAAAAAAAAAAAAAAAGAGGAAGAACTGCAAGGACTTTAAAAAATAAACGAAAAAACCCACAATTTCTTCACATCTTTCATGCATTTAATGTTTTGCACAACTTGCTCGTTTTGCAAATATGCACACATTTCTATGACAAGATTTATTGCTAAACATTTTTTAAAACTGCAGCAGTTCAGATAAGATACTGTCAAAAGGATGTTTGGCCCAGCAGCAGCACCTCCAACAATGAACGAACTACACTTCTTGATTTGAGTCTCAGGAACCAATCAACTTTGTTTCCAAGACGTTTATGTGAACTTCTCTACTTTACCAGTAAAATCTTCCCCCTGGTCTTCCCTTCTCCAGACCTGTGGCTTGCCATAGCTGTACATCTTGGATTATAATTGTTTTTGCTCATTCCCAGAGACACTCAGTATCTTTGGAGAAATCTTTCTCTGTTGTCTTTTAGCTTCCCAGAGCCAAACAAGAACTATTTAGGTTTTGTGGGCCATGCTGGCTTGGTCACAGCTATTCAACTTGTAGCTTAAAATTAGCTATAGACAGTATGAATGGGTGGGGCTGTGTTCCAATAAAACCTTATCCTAAACACTGAAGTTTGAATTTTATGTAATTTTCAACTGTCATGAAATACTCATGTTTTGATCTTTTTCAGCCATTAAAAAATGTAAAAGCCATCCTTAAGTTGCAAGCTGTTCAGAAACAAGCATTGGACTGGATTTGACCCTTGAGCCATTTGCCCGTGTGTCCTCACCTGATCTAGAAAGCTAAAATGCACATGTCTCACGCCTGTAATCCCAGCACTCTGGGAGGCCGAGGTGGGCGGATTACCTGAGGTTAGGAGTTCAAGACCAGCCTGGGCAACATGGCGGAACTCCGTCTCTACTAAAAGTACAAACAAATTAGCTGGGTGTGGTGGCAGGTGCCTGTAATCCCAGCTACTCAGGAGGCTGAGGCAGGAGAATTGCTTGAACCCAGGAGGCGGAGGTTGCAGTGAACCGAGATCGCACCACTGTACTCAAGCCTGGGCGACAAGAGTGAGACTCTGCCTCAAAAAAAAAAAAAAAAAAAAAAAAAAAAAATACGAATTTTAAGATGGTGATAGCAGAGCACTAAACCCAGGGTGGGGCCCGTGTGACTGCACATTTTACCCACCCATGAAGCCAGCACTGGGTGCATCCAACTTTAGGACTCCCCGGCAAAAATCAGTTCAGGAACCCTTTGTCAAAATAAAATTCAAAGATAAATATGAGCACAGAGAGACATTTTTACTTGCAGTTCAAGAAAATCAGACCTTTAGAGAGTGGCTCGCTAAATAGAATGAGAGGAATTTATAGCTCAGATGAAATTGCAGATATTTATAGCTCAGATATGGCAGTTCATTCCGATTGGATAAGAACAAGATGTTCCTGTTTTTTTGGTAAGGAAAACAGGATGTTCTTGTTTTTGTGGCTTATCTCTGGAGGCAAAGCTTTCAGGATTTCCCGTTAGTCAAGGCTTTTAGGAGGTTCCCGCTATTCATGGTTTATCTTTGAATGCAAGGTTATTGGGAATGAAAGTCTTTTTTAAGTGATTTGTAGGCAGGGCTAGGCTAAGGGCAAGATATTTTTCCCTCTCTCCTCTCTGTTTGCTGTGCCCACTTTAATATAGCCTAGTTTCCTCTAGCTCAGAATCTCCTCCACTTCCTACCATAGCTACCATACAAAGTAAAAGTTATAGATTGTTGCTCTGGGTTGGTTTTATAAAAATAATTAACAAAATTACTTTTCTTAAATCATGCTGTTAATTCATAATGTAACATATGAGCTTTATGTAGACCCATGTTTTAAAATATAATAAATATATATAAAACAAGTATATCTTATTTATATGAATGTGTGGCTTTCGCAGGAACAGAACGGAGCTAAGCCAGGTGAGCCCCTACTTTATTATCCTATCATGTGTAGGTTATTTTCAAATAGGATTGCTCTTAACTCTCAACGTGTTCTTTGAGAAAATAACACGTGCTCTTTTTATTTAGTTTCTTTTCATAGCTTGTTTTATAATATCACACTCCAAATTGGAAATAACAGTGCCCATACTCATGGATTGTTACACATTGTTAAAATTTCCCATTGGCTAGAAACACTTGCTTTAATTTGTTTCTAGGTTATAGACCTGTGACTTTCAAATTCTCAGGAGTCTGAGGCATACAATGCATGACTCAGGATCCAAGCAGGTTAAGAGTTGGGCAAGTTCAAACAGGAGAAGCAAGGAGAAGTTAATAAAGGAGCTGTTCCCAAAGATGTGGACAGAGTTAGGGCACAGCAAGGGTAAGGGCAGTTCAACACTGTAGCGCTACAATAGCAGGAAGCCCTTACCTCTTCTAGTCCTGGAGGGCAAAACCAAAACCTTGCGAGAGTGACCACAGGTGAAGCCACCTGAAAGGAACTGTGGCCTTTGAATTTGTAACCGCCCAAGGGGTTCACCTTGCCCCCTGCCTAGAAAGAACTGATTCATCAACACAGGGGAATTGCAATAGAGAAAGAGTAATTCACACAGGGCCAGCTGTGTGGGAGACAGTTTTATTATCACTCACACCAGTCTCCCCAACCATTTGGGGAGCAGAGATTTTTTTGTTTGTGTTTTTTTTCAGTCTTGCTCTGTCACCCAGGCTGGAGTGCAGTTATGCTATCTTGGCTCACTGCAACCTCTGCCCCCTGGGTTCAAGTGATTCTCCTGCCTCAGCCTCCTAAGTAGCTGAGATTACGGGCATGTGCCACCATGCCTGGCTAATTTTGTATTTTTAATAGAGACAGGGTTTCACTATGTTGGTCAGGCTGGTCTTAAACTCCTGACCTCGGGTGATCCACGTCAGCCTCCCAAAGTGCTGGGATTATAGGCGTGAGCCACTGCACCCGGCCAGGAGCAGAATTTTTAAGGACAAATTAGTGGGTTAGGGGAAGCCAGTGACCCGGGAGTGCTGATTGGTCAGGTCAGAAATGAAATCATAGGGAGTTGAAGCTGTCTTCTTGTGCTGAGTCAGCTTCCTGGGTGGAAGCCACAAGATCATATTAGCCAGTTAATCGATCTGAGTGCCAGCTGATCCGGCAAGTGCAGGGTCTGCAAAATATCTCGAGCACTGAGATATCTGAAGAAAATCTTGAAGCCTCCAGTTGCATGACTCTTAAACCATAATTTCTAATCTTCTAGCTAATGTTAGTCCTACAAAGAGAATCTAGTTCCCAGGCAAGAAGGAGGTCTGCTTTGGGAAAGGGCTGTTATCATCTTTGTTTTAAACTGTAAGTTTCTCCCAAAGTTAGTTCAGCCTATGCCCAGGAATGAACAAGGAGGTTAGAAGCAAGATGGAGTCGGTTAAGTTAAATCTCTTTCACTGTCTCAGTGATAATTTTGCAAAGGCGGTTTCAGTTTGATAAGGCAACCTAGCCAGCCTGTTGTGATCCAGCCAGGGAGGGGCTACAGGAATACTCTTCAAGCTCCATTCTTCATCCCCTTTTTGATGTCTTGCTGTTGGCTGTCATTGCTTCAGCCAACCAGAAGTTAGAGCTCAAGCATCCCTGTTTATATGGTTGATAAAAGTCAGCTTCTCAGAGCCCAGTGTAGAGAAGAAGAGAAATTGGAAAATATGTAACTCATCAACAGATTACTGATTTTTTTGATAAAGCAATTAAATATCAAAAACATTTTGAAAATTAATAAGAATAGCTTCATCTGAGCCAAAATAGGAATTATTATAGTTTCTTTTCTTTTTTTGAGACAGAGTCTCACACTGTTGCCCAGGCTGGAGTGCAGTGGTGCAATCTTGGCTTACTGCAATCTCCGCCTCCTGGGTTCAAGTGATTCTCCTGCCTCAACCTCCTAAGTAGCTGGGATTACAGGAGCCCACCACCATACCCAGTTAATTTTTTTTGTATTTTTAGTAGAGATGGGGTTTCACCACGTTGGCCAGGCTGGTCTCAAACTCCTGATCTCAGGTGATTCTCCTGTCTCAGCCTCCCAAAGTGCTGGGATTACAGGCGTGAGCCACCGTGCCTAGCCTATTACAGTTTTGTAACAGTGAGAGGGATAACAATTGTGGTCTTTCACTCAGATCTCAGATGCTGGGAGCCAGTGCAATGACAGCTTAAACCACTGTCTTTTTTTGATTAACTTCACTCGATATTTTTATTTTTAGAAAGTTATATAATTTCTAACTCACAATTACTGGTCATTGCAAAGGAATCAAATGCCTGGTATTTCTGTCAGATAATCAGACTTTCAAACCCCATTACTTACATTCATTCAAACAAATATTTAATACCTGTTATGTACCAGGTGGAATGTATCAGTACATGAATATGTCCTCTAGGAGCTTACATTCTAGTGCGAGAGAGAGAAAAGCACACAAACAAAACAGTATACGGAGATATGAACTATAAAGAACAAGATAGGAAGGATGGATTGAGAAAGAGAGAGAGAGAGATTTACTTTTGCTCAGGGGGTCAGGGAAGGCTTCTCTGAGGCTGTGACACTTTTGCTGAGATCTGAGGATTAAAAAAGGAGGCAGTTATGCAGAGATTTAGAGACAGAGAGAAAAGAAAGACACTGAAGTAAAAATGTGCTTGATATCATTTGAAGGACAGAAGGAGGTCAGTGTGGCTGAATGGAGCAGGGAGTAGGAGGAAATGGGATTGGCTGAGCCTGGGGCCAAATCAGGTAAAATCTTGAAGATCAAAAAACTGTCTTTGGGCCAGGCCTGGTGGCTCATGCCTGTAATCCTAGCACTTTGGGAGGCCGAGGCAGACAGATCACTTGAGGTCAGGAGTTCGAGACCAGCCTGACCAACAGGGTGAAACCCCATCTCTACTAAAAATACAAAACTTAGCCGGGTGTAGGGGGGCGTGCCTGTAGTCCCTGCTACTTGGGAGGCTGAGGCAGGAGAATTGCTTGAACCTGGGATGCGGAGGTTACAGTGAGCCAAGATCATGCCACTGTACTCTAGCCTGGACAACAGAGTGAGACTTCGTCTCAAAAATAAATAAATAAATAAATAAATAAATAAAACCCGAACAAACTGTGTTTGATTCAGGCATGGTGGCTCATGCTTGTAGTTATAGCTGAGGTGGGAGGATCCCTGGAGCCCAGGAGTTTGAGGCTGCTGTGAACTATGATCATGCCACTGCACTGTAGCCTAGGCAAGAGAGTGAGTGAGACCCTCTTTTTCTTTTTATCTTCCTGAAGGCTTTGGCAGAGCAGAGAAAGACCTTATCTCTAAAAAAATTAACATCAACAAAAAACCAAACTGACTTTGATGCGTGAGGGCTGTAAAGAAGCAACACACACACATACACACACATAGACACACACACATACACCTGACTTTGAATCTTATTCAAAATGAAATGACAGCATTGAAGGTTTAAAAAAGGGGAATGATACCTGTGCAGGACAGGTGAGCCCCAAAATTGGGGCATAGCCTGGGGAAGTCCTTAGCTTTGCCCAGGAAAGAATTCAAGGGTGAGCTGATAGTAGAAAACAGGTTTTTTTTTTTTTTTTTTGAGACATGGTCTCGCTCTGTCACCGAGGCTGGAGTACAGTAGCGCAATCTCAGCTCAGTGCAGCCTCCACCTCCCGGGTTCAAGAAATTCTTGGGCCTCAGCCTCCCAGGTAGCTGGGATTACAGGCACCCACCACCACGCCCATCTATCTTTTGTATTTTTAGTAGAGACTGGGTTTCACCATGTTGTCCAGGCTGTTCTCGAACTCCTGACCTCAGGTGATCTGCCCATCTTGGCCTCCCAAAGTGCTGGGATTACAGGTGTGAGCCACCGTGCCCAGCCAGAAAACAGCTTTTCTGATGTGGCAGTGTGACAGCTCTGTGGCTGCTCCTGCAGAGCGGAGCTACTCATAGGCAGTGTATTGAGAGCAGCAACTCAGAGGCAGTTTTCTAATCATATTTATACCCACTCCTAATTACATGCAAATCAAGGGGCAGGTAATTCAGAAATTTCTAGAAAAGGGGTGGTAATTTCCAGGTCACTGCCATGGAAAGTGGTGCTAACTTCTAGGCGTTGCCACAGCAATGGTAAACTGTTGTGTCACTGGTAGGAATGTCTTATGAAGAAGTGCTTTCCATGCTTCTCTGTTTCAGCCAGTCTTTCAGTCTGGTTCAGAGTTGAGTCCTGCTTCCTACCTCAATACCATTTGGGCTGCAGTGTGAAGAATGGAGGGGGCTTTGGGGAGCGAATCACAGCATGTTTTGAACAGGTTAGAGCCTGTTGGTGGCTTCCCCGAAGGCTATGCCTCTCCTTAGCCCCCTCTAGAATCTTTAGCTTCCTCACAAGGTGGGAAGCCCTTCAGGGACCGAGAAGGAGGTGATGGTGGTGGCAAACAGCATTGCATCTGCAGGACCTTTGGGCCTGGTCCTGTTGCCTTCAATCTTGCGTTGCTGTGATGACAGTGATAGCACTTGATGTCTTAGTATCACAGGCTCTTGAACCATGGAGCCTGCATGTCACTAAGAGCTTGGTCTCTGACTACAGCTTCTGAATCCTTATTTTGGCCTAAAATGAGTCACTTGACTCCTTAGTAATTGTATTTTTTCACCTGTAATATGGGGATAGTAATACAATGCCTTATCCAAAGCACATGAGGACAGGCAATTCTCAGAATTAAAAATGTTCAAGATTTTAGAAAGTTATCATGGTACATATGACCAGATATTATGAGACACCCCATTTTGAATTGGGTTTTCAGTCACATGTATTCTATCTAAAACTCTATTACATAACCCTCTTTTACCTTTCTCTTAGCAGGTAACACTCATTAATATCTTGTTTGTTTGTTGCTTGTCTCCATCAATTAGAATGTAAGTTCCTTGAAATCAGGGACCTTTCTTTTGCTTGCTACTGTGCCTGAAACACTTTAAACAGTACCTGATACCTAGTCAGTAACCAATAATTACTAATTGAGAATGAATGAATGAACAAAGCTCTGATTTGTCTCTTTCCAATCTCTACCTCCTTGCTTCTAATCTTTCAATGAGTTTCTGGTCTCAGTCTTCAAAATGTACTCAAATTTGACCACTGCTGAACATGTCTGGGGCTATCAACTGAGAGCATGCCCAGGCTGAAAGTGTTGTCTAACCCTCCTGTTCACCTGGGTAAACTCCTCACTCCTCTTCCCATTTGTGCATTGATTCCACATTTAAAGAGGTGCACGCAGGGTACTAGGAGTGAACTCACAGTCTGGTGGGGGAGGTGGGACAGGAACACTGATAGAGATCATTACTGCATAAGATATGGGGAAGCAGTGACTCACGCCTGTAATCCCAGCACTTTGGGAGGCCGAGGGGGAGCAAATCATTTGAGGTCAGAAGTTCCAGACCAGCCTGGCCAACATGGAGAAACCCCATCTCTACTAAAAATACAAAAATTAGCCGGGTACGGTGGTGTGCACCTGTAATCCCAGCTACTTGGGAGGCTGAGGCAGGAGAATTGCTGGAATCCTGGAGGTGGAGGTTGCAGTGAGCCGAGATCATGCCATTGCACTCCAGCCTGGGAGATAGAATGAGACCGTGTCTCAAAAATAAATAAATAAATAAAAAGGAAAAAAAAAGAAATGGGGAATGCAGAGGTGGGTGTGGTGGTCTGGACAGGTGAAGACCTGCAGCCCTCACTTCAATTGCACAGAAGACTAGGCTGGAGACAAGGAGTCACTCCCCTCAAATGATTTTTTAAAAAACAAACAAGCCCATTCCAGAGTGAGTGCACCTTGTCCTTCCTCTTTTCTCATGTGTTTAGGTGGGAGTGACCTTCTGGCCCCATTTGACAGTGGAGAACCTGAGATTAGGCAAGGAGAAGCCATTTCCCCAGGGTTGCACACCTCTTCAGGACTAAGGCCGCAAACAGACGGTGCCCCATTCACTCAGGAGCAATTCGTATTGTAGCTTACTGAGCACCCAGTCCAGAGCCACCTCTGGAACAGGAGCTCAACCCTCTTTTTGAGAACTTCTCTGAGGGGCCCTCCTATTAAAAATGGGGAAACTGAGGCCCAGAGAAAGGAAGTGACTTGCAAGGAATAACAGAGTAGTCAGAGAGACCTGCCCCAGGAGTTCTAATTCTAATAACCATAACAGCTATTATTTATTGAGCCCTTCCTGTGTGCTGAATCTTGTTCCAAGCCTTTACAGATAGTGTCTTGTTCCATCCTCCAGCGACTCTCTATGGCTGAATACTGAAAGCCCACAATCCCTTATCTGCAATTTGAAGCCCAAAAAACTCTTGAAGCCAAAAGACTTTTCCTGTTATTTGCTGCCCAGACTCTTCTCTGTGAAGAGTGGATAAATGTGGAATCAATTAATGAATTGGAAGAGGAGTGAGGAGTTTAACAGGTGAACAGGAGAGTGAAGCTATTTAAATTATATATTTTTTGGTTGGTTTGTTGGTTTTTCTTTTGAGATGGAGTCTTGTTCTGTCACCCAGGTGGTAGTGCAATGGTGCAATCTTGGCTCACTGCAACCTCCACCTCCCGGGTTCCGGTGATTCTCCTGCCTCAGCCTCCTCATTAGCTGGGATTACAGGCACCCACCCCATGCCCAGGTAATTTCTGTATTTTTAGTAGAGACGGGGTTTCACCATGTTGGCCAGGCTGGTCTCGAATTCGTGATCTCAGGTGATCCTCCGGCCCTGGCCTCCCAAAGTGCAGGGATTACAGGTGTGAGCCACCACACCCAGCCTATTTACATTTTTTAATAATAATTTTTTATTGATAAGTTTTAAAAATTAGGGGGAAAAGATGTGAATAGCCATACCTTTATTAGCATTTCATCGTTTTGTGACAATACACATTTACCATGGGGCAGGAGTCTGAGTCAAGTCTAGCTTGACTGAGTCCTCTGCTAACAGTCTCATGAGGCTACAATCAAGCTGTCACCAAGGACTGCAGTGTCACCTGAGTTCAGATGGGGAAGGGCTCACTTCCAAGTTCACTCATGTTAATGGCAGAATTCAGTTCCTTGAGGTTGTAGGACTAAGAGCTTCAGGTTTTATTGGCTGTTGGCTGGAGGCTGTCCTCAGCTCTGAGAGGTTGCCCATATTTCTTGCCATGCAGTGTCCTCTAACATGGCCATCTGCACCCTCAAAGCTAAACTGGGGGAGGGGGACAAAGACGGGTGCTACCATCTTATGTAACATGACCCCAATCATGTACACAAAATCACATACATCCCATCGTCTTTACTGTTTTTTTCAGTTAGAAGCAAGCCACAGATCCTGCCCACACTAAGGGGAAAGGATCACATAAGGGGAGGAGGGGAGGCAACTGAGAGTCTTTCCACCACAAGCCACAAAGCCTTCCACTGCAGAAATATTGTGTTTGATTATGTCTTAGAAAAAAAATAACGTTTTTATCTCACATGAAAACTCAGAATGCCAGCCTGGGCAATATGGGAAAACCTCATCTCTCCCCCCCCCAAAAAAATTATCCAGCTGTGGTGGTACATGCCTGTGGTTCCAGCTACTTAGGAGGCTGAGGTGAGAGTGTGTCCGGAATTGGTTCCTTCCAGTGGGTTCTTGGTCTCACTGACTTGAAGAACGATGCCGTGAACCCTCACAATGAGTGTTAAAGTTCTTAAAGATGGCGTGTCCGGAGTTTGTTCCTTCAGATGTTTGGATGTGTCCGGAGTTTCTTCCTTCTGGTGGGTTCGTGGTCTTGTTGACTTCAGGAGGGAAGCCACAGACCTTCGCAGCGAGTGTTACAGTTTTAAGGGCGGCGCATCCGGAGTTGTTCATTCCTCCCGGTGGGTTCCTGGTCTCGCTGACTTCAGGAGTGAAGCTGCAGACCTTCACAGTGAGTGTCACAGTTCCTAAAAGCAGCGCGTCCAGAATTGTTCATTGCTCCCGGTGGATTTGTGGTCTCGCTGACTTCAGGAGCGAAGCTGCAGACCTTCATGGTGAGCATTACCGTTCTTAAAGGCAGCGCGCCCAGAGTTGTTTGTTCCTCCCAGTAGGTTCGTGGTCTTGCTGACTTCAGAAGTGAAGCCGCAGATTTCGCAGTGAGTGTTACAGCTCATAAAGGCCGTACAGATGCAAAGAGACAGCAGCACCAAGATTTATTGGAAGAGAGAAAGAACAAGACTACCACTGTGGGACAAGAGACCCCACCGGGTTGCCGCTAGGGGCGCAGGAGGCCTGCTTTTATTCCCTTATTTGGCCCCACCCACATCCTGCTGATTGGTCCATTTTACAGAGAGCTGATTGGTCCGCTTTACAGAGTGCTGATTGGTCTGTTTTTACAGAGTGCTGATTGGTGCATTTAGCTAAACCCAAAGCGCTGATTGGTGCATTTAAATCCTTTTGCTAAACAGAAAAGTTCTCCTTGTCCCCTACCCCATTAGCTAGACACAGAGAGCTGATTGGTGCATTTACAATCCTTTAGCTAGACAGAAAAGTTCTCCAAGTCTCCACCGGACCCAGGAGGCCAGCCAGCTTCACCTCTCAAGAGGATCACTTGAGCCTGGTGGGGGTCAAAGCTCCAGTGAGCCAAGATTGTGCCACTGCACTCCAGTGGACAACAGAGTGAGACACTGTCTTAAAAAAAGAGAGAGAGAGAGAAGGAAGGAAAGAAGGAGAAGGGAGGGAGGGAGGGAGGGAGGGAGGTCAGAATAGGCTAGTTCCAGGGTTGGTTGTTCAGTGGCTTAATGACATTATAATTCCCGCTCAGAACCTCTGTGATTCCCTTGAGTTTTTCTCTCATGCTTTCAAGATGACTCTACAGGTCCAAGCAATACATCCTTGCACTAAGGATGCAAGTTAGGAAAATTCAAGTTTGTTGCTTCACTTTGAGCCTCTTATTTGACTTACTCCATTTTACGTGTGAGATACGCATGTGACAGCTGGAACTGGCATTAGATATGTTAGACAGAAAGTAAAATTGAGTATATTTCTGATTCTCAAGCATTTGTTGTTGCCACTGTTTAAAAAATAAACAATGCATTGTCACATACTAAGCACTCAGTTATTTGTTGAATGAAATGTAACACTGTAGAGTAGGGTGGGATAACACTAAAGTTTCTGGAGGCAGGTAACATGTACTTGTATTTTTCTCACATCTCTCTTGGTAAGAACACAAAATCTTTGCCTAGAAGAACTCACAGCAGCATCCTCAGTATTATGGCACTTGCTAATTAAATCAATCATTACCAAGGGAAATGAGATATGACTTAGATAAATCATAATTAATCCCTCAGGATGGGCATGGGCCTGAATACCTCTATAGCACATGACCATCTGATACCCGAACAAAATCATGATTCTGTTAAAAAAGAAGAGGAAAGGAAAAGGAATAACTGTAAACAACAAGCACCGTCCTCCACAGAGTCAGGGAAGAATTTAAAAGGGGTAGTAAGATGGCCTTTCTAGAGAGGCAATGTTTTACTTGAGATTTGCCTAGAAGTTGTCAGACTTGTGAAATCTGCGGACTAGCATTCCGGGGGGTTAAAGAAGAGCAAATGTGCTGCTTAGGGATACAAAGTTTCTTTTTGGGGTGATAGAAGTGTTCTAAAATTGATCGTAGTGATAATTGCAGAATTCTGTGAATATACTAAAAATATATACTTTAAATGGGTGAATTGTATGGTATATGAATCATATCTCAATAAAGCTGCTATTTAAAAAAAGAATAGTAATGCAATACCTTGAGACAAGACAAGCTTGATATGAATTATAAGAATGGTTTGGGCCGGGCACAGTGGCTCACGCCTGTAATCCCAGCACTTTGGGAGGCCGAGGTGGGCAGATCACGAGGTCAGGAGATCGAGACCATCCTGGCTAACAAAGTGAAACTCCATCTCTACTAAAAATATAAAAAATTAGTCAGGCGTGGTGGCGGGCGCCTGTAGTCCCAGCTACTCAGTAGGCTGAGGCAGGAGAATGGCCTGAACCTGGGAGGCGGAGCTTGCACATTGCGCCACTGCACTCTAGCCTGGGCGACAGAGCAAGACTCTGACTCAAAAACAAAAACAAAAACAAAAAGAATGGTTTCTCTAGGTCAGATTCAGTGAAAATTTTTCATAGTAGACTTTTAATTATTGTTAATCTGTTAACAAAGGGTATGGAATTTAAGTACCGAACTTCTAATGGGAGATAGAGAAATACCCTATATTTTCAGATGGGATATTTCCTATTGGTGTTTCTTTCCACGGAATGCAGTTTTCCTAGGCTTCAAGCTGCTCAGAATATGTGGCCTTCAATAGACCTGCAGCCAGGATTAGATGGGACTTTGCCTCATCTGAAGGGCTTCTTCTTATTTTATTTGTTGTAATTTTTTGTAGAGATAGGATCTCACTATATTGCCCTGGTTGGTCTTGAAATCCTGGCTTCAAGTGATTCTCCTGCCTCAGCCTCCCAAAGTGTTGGGATTGCAAGTGTGAGCCACCACATCCACCTTATAGAGCTTCTTCTATACTTAATAATTCTTCTAATGTGTGATATCTGGTCTACTACTTAAACTGGTGATTTTCCATTGGATATAAGCCTTAGTGATAGGTATTACCTAATTTTCTCTTCCCCTTTAATGGGTGAGGTTATTTTTGTTGTGGTTTTTTTCTTTTTCCTGGTTTTGCACAACTGCAAGAAAACATTTTATCAGAGCTAGGTTATGCACATTGCAGGTGGGCCTTTCAACTTCCTGCAGAAGTGCAGAGGTGCAACTGAGCGTTCACTAAGAACTGACACTTGTCCAAAGCTGTGCGAAACAGGGAGTGCAAGTCTGTCTCACACACATAATTGAGGAAGGAAAAGAAGGCCAGTGTTGCTGAAGCTTAGGGAAGGAGATAAAGACAGAGAGGTAGGCAGGGAGTAGATCACATAGGGCCTTGAGAATCATAGAGATTTAGTTACAGCTAAGTGCAGTTGGGAGGATGTCGGAGGGTTGCTCTGAACAAGGACATGACAGGATCTGATATGCATTTTTAATAGATTAATTTTGGGGAAAATATATGTAACACAAGTAACTGAAGAGGATGTATATCTAGATTTTAAAAGGTACTAGAAATCAATATGATAAAACACACACACACAGACACACAACATAATTGGAAAATCAGCAAAATACTTAAGCAGGCACATCCCCACAGAGGAAATCTAAATGGTCATTAGACATATGAAAAATGTTCTGTCTTGTTAATCAACCAGGGAAATATATGTTTGAACTTCCACATGTTGGCCAGGTGCAGTGGCTCATGCCTGTAATCCCAGCACTTTGGGAGGCCCAGGTGAGAGGGTCATGAGGTTGAGATTGAGACCATCTTGGCCAACATGGTGAAACCCGTCTCTACTAAAAGTACAAAAATTAGCCAGGCATGGTGACACGTGCCTGTAGTCCCAGCCACTTGGGAGGCTGAGGCAGGAGAATCACTTTAACTTGGGAGGTGGAGGTTGCAGTGAGCCCAGATCGCGCCACTGCACTCCAGCCTGGCAACAGAGCGTGACTGCCTCAAAAAAAAAACGAAACAAAAAACGAACTTCCACATGTTAAAACTTGTACAAGGCCGGGCGCAGTGGCTCATGCCAGTAATCCCAGCACTTTGGAAGGCCTAGAATGACACATCACGAGGTCAGAAGATTGAGACCATCCTGGCCAACATGGTGAAATCCCATCTCTACTAAAATACAAAATATTAGCTAGGAGTGGTGGCGCGCACCTGCAATACCGGCTACTCAGGAGGCTGAGGCAGGGGAATTGCTTGAACCTGGGAGGCGGAGCTTGCAGTGAGCCAAGATTGCGCCACTGTAGTCCAGCCTGGTGACAGAGCAAGACTCTGTCTAAAACAAACAAACAACAACAGCAACAAAAACTTGTACAAAAACCAGGGGCAGTAACAGGCGCCTGTAGTCCCAACTACCTAGAGGCTGAGGCAGGAGGATCTCTTAAGCCCAGAAGTTTGAGGCTGTTATATATAAAGTTTCCGTGCCACAAAAGAAATAGCACTCTGATATAAAATTTTCTTTTTAATTCTCAGCAAGGCAAGGTACTTCAATAGAAGGGTGCACCCTTACAGATGGAGCAATGGCAAGTGCACCCTTGGACAAGGAAGGGGAAGGGGTTCTTATCGGTGGCGCACGTGGCCCCTGCTGCTGTGTTGTTCCCCTGTTGGCTAGGGTTAGACCGCACGGGCTAAACTAATTCCGACTGGCTAATTTAAAGAGAATGACAGAGTGAGTGCTTTGGCGGGAGTCAGGGCAGAGCAGGTAGCAGGTAATCGGAATTAGTTAGGGTATAGCAGGTGATCAGAATGAGTCAGGGTGGAGCAGGCAATCGAAAAAGGTTGCTTTATGAGGAAGTTAAGTTTAAAAGTAGAAGGCAAATAATTGAACATAGTGACATATTAATTCTTTGAAAAGGTATTTAGAACTCATATCTAACAAGGCTGTGGTGCAATATGATTGTGCCTGTGAATAGCCACTGCACTGCAGCTTGGGGAACATAGCAAGACTCCATCTCCAAAAAACTCCCCCCAAAAAACTGTACAAGCCACTAGTTATGGTAAAAGTAGGAAAAACAATCTGACACTCTCAAGGAACTTTGACAATACGAATGGAAACTCACCCTTTGGTAGAGTGTTAAACTGGTTATCACCATTTTGGAAAAGAAAGGATGTGCATCTTCAAGTTTATTCAACAGTCTGATATCTACATTGTCCTAGATATATATCTTAGAGAAACTCTTGCATGTAAGTGCCTGGAAGCATGTATCAAAGTATTTATTGTAGCACTAATAATAACTGAAAACACCCAAAAGTCCATTAAAGAGTATAATAAATTATGATATTAATTACGATATATGAAATTCTACACAGAGCTACAGCCATATGCATAAGGACAGATGAAGCTCACAAACATTATATTGAGCCAAAAAGAAGCAAGTCACAGAAAAAAAAAATACAGTGAGATTCCATTTATATAACTTAAAGATGGGTAAAACATAAACTATATTGTTTAGGTTGTGATATTGCTTATGGATGTAAGTACGAGATAAAACTAAAGCAAGAGAATGATCATCACACACACACAAATACATACACACAAATAACTGCATCTATCTTTGCAGAAAGGGAGGAAATGTAAGCAGGAAGAGGTCTTATGATGTCCTGAAAGTGTTCTGTTTCTATGAAGCATGAAAATTTTTAATTTTGTTGAAGTCCAACCTATTTTTTTTCTTTGATTGCTTGTGCTTTGGATGTCATATTTAAGAAATCCTTGCTAAATCCATGGACACAAAGATTTATACCTATGATTTCTTTGAAGTGTTTCATAGTTTCAGCTCTTACATTTATATCTTTGGTATATTTTGAGTTAACTTTTGTATATGGCATGAGGTAGGGGTCCAACATTATTCTTTTGCATATTGTGTTCCAGTTCTAAACGTGTGTGTTTGGATACATGGATATTTACAATATATTTTATATACTCTTATGTACGTATATTTTATAGATTGAAAAGTATAAGAGACGATGGCTTTGGGTACTGTTTGGATTATCCTGTCTGTGGAGAATAAGTTGTGAAACAAAGAGAAAATCGGAAAGACCAATTGGGATGTTCCAAAGGTTTCTGTCTAAAGTAACAGTATGGATGGTGGTGCCATTAACTAAGACAGCAATGAATGCAAAAAGAGCAAGTTTTGTGGGGAGACACAAATTATCTTTAGGATATGTTAAATTTGAGAAGCATTTTAAACATCCAAGTGGAGAAGTCAAAATGCAATTGGAGCCTAGTGTGGTGGAACATGACGTAGTCCCAGTTACTCAGGCTGAGGTAGGAGGATTGCTTGAGCTCAGGAGTTCGAGACCGTCTAAGTAAATAGTGAGACCCCCATCTCAACAAAAATTTAAAAGTTAGCCAGATGTGGTGGCATGCACCTGTAGTCACAGCTATTCTTAGGAGGCTGAGGCAGGAGGATCACTGGAGTCCAGGAGTTCCAGGGCTGCAGTGTAGCACAATCACACCTGTAGTCACAGCTATTCTTAGGAGGCTGAGGCAGGAGGATCACTGGAGTCCAGGAGTTCCAGGCTGCAGTGTGCTACAATCACACCTGTAGTCACAGCTATTCTTAGGAGGCTGAGGCAGGAAGATCACTGGAGTCCAGGAGTTCCAGGCTGCAGTGTGCTACAATCACACCTGTGAATAGCCACTGCACTCCAACCTGGACAATGTAGTGAGACCTTATCTATAATAGTAATAATAATAATAATAATGAAGCAAATGATATATGAATTCGGAGTTCAGGGAAGAAAACAGGACTCTAGGTATTCATTTGGGAATCCGTAACATGCCTGTCATAAAGCTATGGGACTGAGATTAAATAGGGAAAGAATGTACACAAAAAACAGAAGAGCATCAAGAACCCAGCTCTAGAGAGTCCCAATATTTAGAAGATGAGTAGAAAAAAGAGTCAGGTACTAGCAAGGAGATTGAGCAGGAGCAGCCAGTGATAAAGAGGGGAAACAGTGTGGCTTCAGGAAAACTTCAAGAAGAAAGTGTTCAGAAAGAAAATAATGGTCAACTACTACTGAGAAATTAACTGTGATTTGGACAGAGAACAAATCATTAGATTTGGCAAGATAAAGATGGTTGGCAAGCTTGATAGGGGATGTTTTGTGGCAGATGGCAAGTGCGGGTGCCTTCATCCAATTCCGAACAGGATACTTGCTAGCATGCACACAAGACAGTCATTCCTCTTTCATAATGAATGCTATTAATGTTACACAATGTCAGATGAGTCACTGGACAATGTAATTTGCCAGTAGCAGTGTGTTTTGCTTTCTCTCTGAGCACATTCTCAATAATTTCACATCAGGTTTTTACAAACCTTTTGACAGCAGTGAGAACTGTCTGTTTTAGGATATAGGAAGTGCAAATCTGAATGGGTATCTGTAGTTTTGGCCTCTTTCTGACTTTAGCAAGAGAATTATTTAATTTTTTACTAAGCTGTTTTGTTTTAGAAATGAAAAATATAATTGGTTTACCAGAGCTCAGTGTTTTGTTAGAAATCAAAACGAAAGCATCATTAACTTCATGCCAAAACTTGACAGACTTACTTAAAAGATAAACATGGTGTGAAAAAAAGAGTAGCTGGATTGCTCATTTTCAGATATCCACTTTCATGCTGTTATTCATATTTTTCTTTTCTTGTTTCTATAAAATTATCACATTCACCTATTTCCTCAACTAAAATGGGGCTCTTGTTAATTTTTGGTATCTGTGACATTCTGAACTTTATAATATTCACATTACTATTTTCATCACTATGTTTTGGTTTAGTGAAACACTTTCTAAGTCCTTGATAACATTTTTTTAAACATTGGAGATATAAGGCCACACTGGTAATAACATGAAAAATTAAATGTTGCGAAAATATTTTAAACCAAGATGACTTTTAACTGGTAATTTTTTTTTTTTTTTTTTGAGACTGAGTCTTGCTCGGTCACCCAGGCTGGAGTGCAGTGGCACCATCTCAGCTCACTGCAACCTCCCCCTTCCAGGTTCAAGCGATTCTTCTGCCTCAGCCTCCCGAGTAGCTGGGACTACAGGCGTGAACCACCATGCCCAGCTAATTTTTGTATTTTTAGTAGAGACAGGGTATCACCATATTGGCCAGGCTGGTTTCTAACTCCTAGACCTTGTGATCCGCCCTCCTGAGCCTCCCAAAGTACTAGGATTACAGGCATGAACCACCATGCCTGGCCTTACCTGGTAAATTAATGTTAGTGGAAACACATTGCCAAACTCAATTTTTCAAGTACATGTATCTTCAAAATACAAATACACTTCAAAGCTACTGTACTTTGAAATATGTTATCTTCAAAAACGACATTATCACTAAGAATATTGAAGGCCTTAAGAGTTGAATATGGTAGTTCAAAGTTAGTATTTTTCTTTTTTGTAGCGGAAATCACCCAAAAGTAACAAGCAGAATTGTTACCACCTGACTGGTTCTTGCCCACTGCACAGAAAAAACCAAAACACTGAGCCAGCAGGAGTTGCAACAGAGAAAGAGTTTAATTATTGCAAGGCAATAGAGTGAGGAGGACGGGATATACTTCCCAGATCCACCTCACCGAGAATTCAGAGGCTAAGGTTTTTAAGGATGATTTGGCAGGCTGGGCATTAGGAAACGGATGTTGTGGATTGGTTGGGGGATGAAATCATAGGAGTCTTGAAACTGTCTTCATGTGCTGAGTCATTTCCTGCAGGGGAGTGGTCAGAGGACCAGTCGAGTCAGTTCCTTTGTTGCAGTCACGGGTCACTGTTCAAGCTGCTGTCAGTTGATTCACGTGAAGGCAAAGTCTGAAAAATATCTCAGAGATCAGTCTCAGGTTTCACAATAGTGTTTGTAACTGCCTATTACATAACTCCTGAACAATAAGCAATCATAGAAAAGCAAACTAGAGAACAATGATGGGCTATCATTCAACTATACCTACAGCTTAACAGAAAAGAATGTGAGAGGTGAGCTCCCCAGCGATTGAAACTGCTTGCACCCCTCACTTGATCCAACTTCTGGAAAATACAAAGGTGGTCTGCATGACTTAAGGATCATTGTTTATTTTTCTTTTTTTTTTTTGAGATGGAGTCTCGCTCTGTCGCCCAGGCTGGAGTGCAATGGCACGATCTCAGCTCACTGCAACCTCTGCCTCCCGGGTTCAAGTGATTCTCCTGCCTCAGCCTCCCAAGTAGGTGGGATTACAGGCGTGTGCCACCACACCTGGCTAAGTTTTGTATTTTTAGTAGAGGTGGGGTTTCACTGTGTTGGCCAGGTGGTGGCTCGCACCTGTAATCCCAGCACTTTGGGAGGCCGACGCTGGCAGATCACCTGAGGTCAGGAGTTCGAGACCAGCCTGGCCAACACGGTGAAACCGCGCCTCTACTATACAAAAAATTGGCCAGGCATGGTGGCATATGCCTGCAATCCCAGCTACTTGGGAGGCTGAAGCAGAAGAATTGCTTGAACCCGGGAGGCAGAGGCTGCAGCAAGCCGAGATTGCGCCACTGTACTCCAGCCTGGCGACAGAGCAAGACTTCATCGCAAAAAAAAAAAAAAAAAGGCTACGTGCAAGTCATCATGCCTGGTAGATGAAAATGTCAAAGGGAAAGAAAGTAACTGTAACGAACATCTTATGATTAGCTGTGCCTCTATTTTAACAAAATTAGGCCTCTCTAAATTACAAAGTAAGTGGAATGGTTGAGTGTGGGAGGGCATTGGGGTGCAGATTTTAGAAATATTTTATTAGATTTAGGGTTTGGGATTAGATTAGATGAGGGGGCAATAAATGATTACTAGGGAGAATGACTGGATCAGGGAACAGAAATTAACCTGTAGGAATTACAAAGAGTTGTAGAAACTCTTTGGAATTTAAATGGAATTTAAATTCAAATGGAATTTAAATTTAAATGGAATTTAAATTCAAATGGAATTTAAATTTAAATGGAATTTAAATTTAAATGGAATTTAAATTCCAAAGAGTTTAAATTCCAAAGAATTAAATTATTTTAATTCCAAAGAGTTGGAATTTAACTTGTAGGAATTAAAAGAGTTGTAGAAACTCTTTGGAATTTAAATGATCCTCGGAGAGAGTCAGTCATTATCTTGAAAAAGGGTCTGTTCAGGTGTGGTTACATTTTTGATCTTACAGATGTTACCAAAACACTCAGGATTCAATCTAGGTCCTGTTGCTCCCCTCACAGAAAGCCAATCATTAAGACAACGAGTATCGCCAGGGAAGAAGGCTTTAATCCAGGGCTGCAGCAGAGGAGATGGGAGATCAGTCCCAAATCCATCTCCCTGAGTGACTAAATTTTGGGATTTATATAGCAGGGAAGAAATGTAACTATGTGTGAAAAAACGGGAATTTTAGGGAGAGGTAAGGAAGAGAAAGTGGTCAACAGGAAGCAGGCAATCACGATTGGTGAGGAGTCTGGCTCTCCTTGTCCAGATGTGATGATCTGGTAAGTTTCAGCTCCTTGATAGTGTCTGGAAGCACTGATGGTTTCTTTCCTGAGAAAGCAACTCAGATAAGACATGTAATTTTCTCAAGTTTTAAGACCAGGAGGATAAATTTCTATGTTTATTCAAAGGAACCCTAAATATCAGTTCTACAGGACAATTGGGCAGGTTGCCCAGGGAAGGGAAGAAAACAACTGTTCTTCTTGGTGGGTCTGGATCTTAGGCAGGTAAAGGAACTTGAGCTTCTTTGGGAGAGCTGGTGAGGGGTGGGTAGATCAGAGAGACCTTGAGGCTTCTTAGTTCAGGATGTAAAAATGCCATATTTTGGGGTATTGGTTTCTGAGCCTCAATATTACAGACAGGAATGAAAGTCAACTTTGTCTGGAAGAGAACTTTCCAAGTTTGGTATAGAGGACTCCCACAGATTATGATGAAGCCATCAACTCACAAACAGGATTAACAAACACACAAGAAGGCAATCGCTGTAAAAGTCAGCAGAAACATCTGATTTAGATTTCTCAAATATTTCAAGTATTAGAATTATAATTACATATATAAGACATAAAACGGCTATGTATGAAGTGTTTAAAGAAGTATATAATTTAAAAAGTGAGCCTTCAACTAGAAACAGGAATGAACAGAAACATTTTGGAAGCAATCCAAAAAGAACCAGGAATTGAAAGTATAATGGGGTGACTCACACCTGTAATCCCAGCAGTTTGGGAGGCCAAGGCGTGTGGATCCTTTGAGGTCAGGAGTTTGAGACCAGCCCAGTCAACATGGCGAAACCCCGTCTCTACTAAAAATATAAAAATTAGCCAGGCATGATGGCACATGCCTGTAATCCCACCACTTCGGGAGGCCGAAGGGTGGATCATTTGAGGTCTGGAGTTCAAGACCAGCCTCGCCAACATGGTGAAACCCCATCTCTACCAAAAAGACAAAAATTAGTCAGGTATGGCAGTGTGCACCTTATAATCCCAGCCACTCGGGAGGCTGAGGCAGGAGAATCACTTGAACCCAAAAGGCGGAGGTTGCAGTAAGCTGAGATCACACCACTGCACTCCAGCCTGGGCCACAGAGCAAAGACTTCGTCTCGAAAAAAAAAAATGAGGTTGGGGAGGACGGGAAAGTAGTGGTAAGAACTCAGTGAAGGGATGAACTAGCAGATTAGATAACCCAAGTGAGAATTTGTGAACCAGAAAATATATCTAAATAACTGATCCAGAATGCACAAGGAGAAACAAGGAAATGGAAAATATGAAAAAAAGGTTAAAAGATATGTAAGATAAGATGAGAATGAAACAGGATAGTTCCCTTGACCTTGACCCCCTTCATGGGCAGGAACTGGAGTAGCTCGTTTCACTCAGCCTGCAGTTCGTGGATGGCTAAGTGTTAAGAGCCCAGGCTAACAGCCTTCTGCACCTGCCCTTCTTGACACCTGAATTCTTGTTCAGTGTCTGGGAAGAATCAGTTCACATGAACTTTTTGAAGGGTAGTATATATGGAGGATTTGATTGGGTGATAAAAATGGCTCTCAGCAGGATGGGGAATGGGAAAGCGGATGGCATGGGAGGAAAGTGATCTTTCTCTGAAGCTGCACCACTGTGTCTAGCTGTAGTTTCCGATGCTCAGCTGCATATATTCCTGATGCTCAGCAGCTTATATCTCCGACCACTTGCATCAGCTGCTGAGGTTGCTCTATTTCTTCCTTTTTTTCTGCTAGCTGGTCTGGTATTTATAGGCATAGAACAGGGGGATGGGGCAGGCGGGCCAAAAAAGCAATTATTTGGGTGGAAAAATGGGGTCAGCTGCTTTCACTTAGGACTGAGGTTCCAGGTTTAAGGGTGAAGTTTAGCCTGGAGCCCAGCAGTTCTGCATCAGGAAGATTTAACATACACTTAGTTTCACTTAGAAAGATACTGAGAAAAGAGGAGAGGCAATGTATAAAGAGATAATGGCTGTGAATTTCCCAGAACTGGTGAAAAGCATATACCCACAGATCTTGAAGGCAAAGAAGAAAAAAAATAAGGAAACAGGGAAACAAATTTAAAATATAATTTTTTAAAAATTGCAGAGAAAAAGGAAACTTGAGTCTAAAAATGTAAAATGGCATATTACTGAAAAAGATTCCAAGTAGTCAAGAACAATCTATGTCCTGGTAAAATTATTAGATTTCAAAAATAAAGAATTATTTAAAAGCCAGAGAATAAATCACTTATAGTGAGAAAAACAGGCCAATTTCAGATTTCTCCACAGCATTTGTTCTTAGAAGACATATATACATACCAATAAAATCCTCCAGCAAAGAGCTATGACCCAGGAATTTTGTATGCAGTCAAACTGTTGCTTAAATATAAAGGTAGGTGGTCTGGTGACTCACGTCTGTAATTCTAGCACTTTGGGAGGCTAAGGCAGGAGGATTCCTTGATCCCAGGAGTTCAAGACCATCCTGGGCAACATGGTGAGACCTTGTCCCTACTAAAAATAAAATTAAAAAAAATTTAGCCAGGCATGATGACGCATGCCTATAGTTTCAACTACCTGGGAGGCTGAGGCGGGAGGATCACTTGAGTGCAGGAGATTGAGGCTGTAGTGAGCTGTGGTTGCACCACTGCACTCCAGCCTGGGTGAGAGTGAGACCCTGTCTCCAAACAAAATAAAGCGCACACACACACGTATTTGTGTGTATGTATGTATATAAAACCAAAGAGTTTTGAAAACACAACATGTTAAGGGTATTGTTTCTATTAACTCACATGAAGAATCCACCAATGGACAAATGTTAAACCAGAGATAACTAGAAAGCACTGAGTAGATAGCATAAACACTGCTGGTAAGTTGGCTTAAAACTAAAACAAATGTGGGATTGTTGTTATTAAACAGAACAAATATAAACATTAAGAAACATAATATAATTAACAAAAATTGAGAAGTTGTAGAGAGAAAAAGGAGGTACAAGAGGTAAAAGTCCTTCCCGAGTAACTGGGACTACTTATTTAATTATTAGCAATTATCAGAATAGGGCATTGATAATAGTGGTTAAAGAAAGAAGATCAGGGCCAGGCACAGTGGCTCACGCCTGTAATCCCAGCACTTTGGGATGCTGAGGCGGGCAGATCACAAGGTTAGGAGATGGAGACCATTCTGGCCAACATGGTGAAACCCCATCTCTATTAAAAATACAAAAATTAGCTGGGCGTGGTGGCGGGCGCCTGTAATCCCAGCTACTCAGGAGCGTGAGGCAGGAGAATCGCTTGAACCCGGGAGGCGGAGCTTGCAGTGAGCCAAGTGCACTGCACTCCAGCCTGGGTGACAGAGCGAGATTCCATCTCAAAAGAAAAAAACAAAAAAAAGAAAGAAGATCAGACATTTGATAAAATACAAACATTCATAATTATCAGAAGAAATGGACATACAACAAAAACATCTCACATACAAAAATGTGTTTTTTTTTTCTGTTTTGTTTTGTTTTTTGAGACAGAGTCTTGCTCTGTCACCCAGGCTGGAGTGCAGTGGCATGATCTCGGCTCACTGCAAGCTCCGCTTCCCAGGTTCAGGCCATTCTCCTGCCTCAGCTCCTGAGTAACTGGGACTACAGGCGCCCGCCACCACGCCTGGCTAATTTTTTTGTATTTTTAGTAGAGACGAGGTTTCACCCTGTTAGTATGGTCTCGATCTCCTGACCTCGTGATCCACCCGCCTCGGCCTCCCAAAGTGCTGGGATTACAACGAAAATATTTTTAACCTTGAAACTATGAATCATAACATGAAATAACGTGATATAATCATGCCCAAACATATCTTTCATATCAAAAATTTTTAAAAATTGTAATAATTGTAAATGAGTTTAATTCATCTAGTAAAAGGGGAGAAAGTCAGATAGAACCACAAATCAAAAATAATTCAATAACGGCAGGGCACGGTGGCTCACGCCTGTAATCCCAGCACTTTGGGAGGCCGAGGTGGGTGGATCACGAGGTCAGGAGATCGAGACCATCCTGGATAACATGGTGAAACCCTGTCTCTACTAAAAATACAAAAAAATTAGCCAGGCGTGGTGGCGGGTGCCTGTAGTCCCAGCTACTCGGGAGGCTGAGGAGGAGAATGGCGTGAACCTGGGAGGCGGAGCTTGCAGTGAGCCTGGATTACCACTGCACTCTAGCCTGGGCAACAGAGCAAGACTCAGTCTCAAAAAAAAAAAAAAAAAAAAAAAAATTCAATATCGTAAAAACAAAGACAAATCTAAAACTAATGGTTTCAGAAGGATAGGAACTGAAGAGAAAAAAAGATAAATGGGCAAACCTGTATTAGGCTAATGCAAACAAAAGTAATTGTTATCTTAATTTCAAATATGACTGAGTTTGGGGGTAAAAAAGCGCTAAATGAAAAAAGGACACTTTATACGCTAAAGGTTGAAATTCACAAAAATAGCAGTTATGAATGTCTATTTACAAATAACATGGCATTGATATAAACATAGCCCTTAAAGCAAAAGTTAAGGTGGTGGAGGCCATGGGCTGTTGACCCCCTAAAGGTTTGCTAAAAAATCACCGACATGAAGCAGATTGATGAGTAGAAGAAAAAGCGTACAAATTTATTTAACATGTATACACTGGAGCCTTCAGAATGTGGACCCAGTTTCCCAATAAGTAACAGAAGTTTATATACCATATTGAAATTTCTGAAACAATGCGGACTCAGAGTATGTTCAAAAACAGGTTTTAGTGGCAAGGCAGGTTATGGGAGTAAGAAAGGAAGAGGCTTTGCTAGCAAAGGTGGCCTTGTTTTATAGAGAGGGCTCCCTCAGAGGGAATACGTGGTAAATGTTTATTTCCACAATTTTAAAGGTACCAGACTCTCAATCTCTCCTGGATCTATAGAAAAGGAAGGCATGGCTGCATTAGTGGAGATTCTCTACAGATGCAAATTTTCCCCATAAAGGACAGCTTTGCTAGGCCACTTCTGTTTTCTGACCAAGGGGCAGCCATTTCAAAATATGTCAAAGAAATATATTTGGGGATAAAATAGTTTAATTTCCTTCAAGGTCTACAACGGAAAAGTACAGAGAAATATATTAGTGGTGGGATACTTTAACTCTTCTCAAACGTATGTAAAATGCCAAACAAGAGTGTAGTGAACTTATTATTAATAAAGCAGATGTATGTCAAATTCTGTGCTTCTGAAAATGGAAAATACACATTTTTATATTTCCAAGAAAAAAAGAAATGTCAGTAAATTTCAAAAAGATAAAACAGTACAGCTGGGCACAGTGGCTCAAGCCTGTAATCCCAGCACTTTTGGAGGCCAAGGCAGGTGGATCACCTGAGGTCAGCAATTCAAGACCAGCCTGGCCAACATGGTGAAAACCTGTCTCTACTAAGAATACAAAAATTAGCCAGGCAAGGTGGTAGGTGCCTGTAATCCCAGCTACTCAGGAGGCTAAGGCAGGAGAATCGTTTGAACCTGGGAGGTGGAGGTTGCAGGGAGCCGAGATAGCGCCACTGCACTCCAGTCTGGGTGACAGAGACAGACTCCATCTCAAAAAGAGAGAGAAAAAAAAAGATAAAACAGTACAGACAACCTGATCCAGTACCAAGGCAATAAAATTAGAAGACAATAATATAAAGAGGAAACCAAAGCCCCTACATATTTGGAAATAAAATAGCTTGGTTTAAATAGCTCTCAGACCCAAGAGGAAAATCCAAATGAAATTGCAGACTATCAAAAAAGTATTGATAATAAAAGTATTGCATATTAGACTCCGTATAATACTGCTGAAGCAGTATTCAGAGAAAACATTGTATTTTAAATAACTTTATTACAAATTATGAACAATGAAATAAATTTCTGAAATTCTTTTCTAAACTTATCTTAAAGAATATTATATCAAATTACTGTAATCACCTGTCGGTTTCTTCCAGCCCATTGCACAGACAAAAATCAATGTCCTGAGACCTCAGCATTGCAGTAGAGAAAAAGTTTGACACAAGGCCAGGCATACAGAAAATGGCATTACTCCTCAAGTCAGTTTCCTTGAAGGCTCGGAGGTTAGGGTTTTTAATGGACAATTTGGTGGGCAGGGAGCTAGGGAATACGTGCTGTTGAGTGGTCAGGGATGAAATCACAGGGGTGTGGGAAACAGTCCTTGTGTGCTTAGTCCACTTCTGGTGGAGCCACAGGACCAGCTGAGTCATGAGTCATGAGTCCAGGTGGAGTCAGTCTGAAAAAATCTCAAAAAAATAAAATCTCAGGTTCTACAATAGTGGTGTTATCTATAGGAGCAATTGGGGAAGTCACAAATCTTGTAACCTCTGACCACAGGACTCCTGAGCAATAAGGGATTGTACAAACTGTGCCTACATTTTAGCAGAACTCAGGCCCCT